>NC_140458.1:28194528-28878278 GCF_963576455.1 Neolamprologus multifasciatus | reverse complement strand
AAAGAGGGTTTTTCTGGCTTGTCTATCCACATCAGTATGATTACTCTGCTTATAGTAACAGCACTGAGTGTATACTACTTAACAGAAGCCCTATCATTTTCCTGTTATTCTTGCCCATTTGATAAGCAAAGGTGGACTGTATGCATAATTAAATGAACCCCAACCTAAAGTTGTTTAAAAAAAAAAAAGGTTACACACATCCGGGGTGATTTCTTATGTGTAGGAAAAATCCCTGGTTAGCTGTTATTACCATTAATATAAGCCATTATATTTGTTTTAGCAAGGAAACCTTAGTTAACACAGCTGGTTAAAGATGCGGATGGTTTTTGATTGGTTTGCTCTATGCTGGAAAACACCTGAGTTCAACAAGTAGACCTAAAATATTTTGGAACAGGAATAAATATTAATTTAGTTAACTAATTTAAAAAGCCCTACAATTCAGCTAATATTTTGGTACTGCTGCCGGATGATTTGTTAGAATCTTAAAGAATATTGCTTAATACTGACTACCTCATACCTCAAATATGAGGTTAAATTCATTTTAAACAACATTATAATAGCAAAATGAGAACATTTATGCCAGCAGAAATACCAACAAATGATCATCAAAATGCTCCTAAGCAGCAAGCACAGGTTAAGTGTTAACCTTACCCTGTAGCACATAGGGCCATTATGTGCAGGTTTCACTTAAACAGTTTACTTGATGGTGGGTACAGAAATGCTGCTCAGATAGGAGTAACTGTTTTTCATCGGCACGGTCTACCTCAGGTTTAATCAGGCAGCACATTGCTTCTCACAAATTGAGTGTGAATTATTGTTTTTGTGTCTCGATAATATGCTGCAACAAGGGTTCACCAGTAGCTTTTACCCACCTTATGCTGTGTTAACGATATGCAACCTTTAGTAAACACCTGAAGATTCTTGCCATGTAAACTTTTACACCCAAAAATCTGAAACCGCGTCTATTACATGTCCTTATAAACCCCACTATCTCCGGACAAAACCACCAACACCAGCAGTAAAAATAAATCAAAATTAAATAAACATACAGACATCAACTCACCAGTGAGCAGGAGCAGGGGTAGTAACAAGTTATACAGCATCCCAACCACGAGGTCCCCCGCCATGTCCTCCTCTGTGTGTCAGAGACACCCAAACAGCTCCTTCAGATGCTCTCACTCGCTGGATGTCCGCATAAATAAGTAAGTGACTTAGTTATGTGGAGGGAAATTCCAGCCCGCTCACATATTTGTCAGAAGAGAACTCATGTTGCCTCAATCAAAGTATCTTATAGTACAGCAAAGAAAAAAATAACACGAGGACGAGAAGCAGCGCGATTAAAAAACACAGCAGATTCAAATATTGTGTGCGGATAATGACTCCCTTTGCTCTTCGCTTGTGTTTCTGTCACACCCTCCTTTCCTCCTCCTCCTCACCTCTCTCTTCTTTCCCTTTCTCTCTCTCTCTGTCTCTCTCCCAGACATAATGGGTTGTAACCCAGCATCTCTGTTACTATCCTCATATTGTAGCTAATCTCACTCAGGAGAATATCCACTATCGTTGCTTCACTGTAAAACACGCTTGCAGAATTACACAAAAGCAGACGAACAGCAAAGTGCAGCAGTGATTTTTGTGTGACTCTGCTGAAAGGTGTTATTGGGGAGTATTATAAGTTTCTGCATGTGCAGGTTGCATCCATGCCTTCATTCTTGCATTGTGTTCGAACTAGTGTATCCCAGAACCTTCTCTATCTAATATATGTGAAACCCATACAGATACTCTAATATCTCGTTGTTTGTTTCCTTAAAGCCGCATCAGGCTGGCTCATCATATTTGCACTGAGGGGTGAAGGGAAGTGTATCTAATATTCATGGATGTGAGGCCATTAAAGAGCTGGTGTGACTACAGAGGGATGATCAATGCAAGGACTTACAATGCAATAACATTAACTTTGTTCTAAATAGAAGAGAAAGGTTGGGGGGAGAAAAATCCAGTATGATCTTTTTGTGTTTCAAATGATAGTTCTGGCAACATAAATAATGTAAATGTGTTAAAATAGCCTCTTCCAGGACTATTAGTAGAGTGACACTGGAAAAGCACTTTATTAGCATTTAATTAACTGTGGCACAGGTTTGAGGAAGCAAGAGAGTTTATGCATTATGTAGGGTAAAATTATGTTCATTTAATTTAAATTACAGTATTGTAAAGTTTAAGGATTTACAGGAATGCAGGAATTTGCTGTGTATAAGAACAGGAAAAAAAGAAATACCAGCTTCTTAAATAAAAAAAAGATAACTTAAAACATTCAAAGTAGTAGTTGTTGTCCTAAAATGTCACAGTTTTCTTCTTGTTTATATATTGCAAGGAATCAACACTTATAGCTATAGCAGGTCAATCTATGTGTGATCTTTTAATCAAATTCATACAGTATCCTCTGAGTTTTAGCGGGGTACTGAGTGTGAATCTTATTTTCCCCGTGTAAAGCAAAGCAGCAGAATTGATACTTGTGAATAGAGGTCACATTTTGGTCTTTAAATAATCACTCAAGTTGTTTTTTCAAGCAAACTTTAAACTTTCCTTTTCTTTATTTTACATGGTAAAGATTCAAATAAGGACATTCAGACAAAAGAGATGCCGCCTCTCTAGGAAATTGTATTGGACCTTTTTTTAAATTTTTTATGGACTAAGCAATAACCAATAATGAAAATATCATCTGCATAAAATGAGGTGTTTTGTTAACAATGTGGTAGTGGAATCTCTTGCAGCCAGACAGGAGAAGGGAGGAGGGATTTTAGACAATGCTTACAGTTAATGCTTAACATCTAACTTTTAAATTGTTGTTACATTACAACACCACAAAAAGTCAAGCTGTAGTTTCCCAAGCTATACTAATAAATCCCTTTTGTGTATGTTTATTGATATTTAGATGTGTGCAGATAAGCACACAGTGTAAAAAAAAAAAGAAAGAAAAAAAAAAGGCTGAATTACTCCTCAGCAGTAAATCTAAATTGATCATGATGACAATGAGTGCTGAGTGTGCAGCTAACATTTCATGACAGTGCAGTTAGAAAGAGATGCCATCGGACATGCCCTAGAAGGTTCCTGGGTGGGGATGTGAGTGCATGTGAGTGTGCATGTGTCTTTAGCTATTTAAGAGATAGGAAAATATATTTGAGATGTTCTAACCTTTCTTAGGTTTTAGTTTTAAGATCAGAATAATAATTCATGCTCAGAATGTGCGCAAGAGGACGTGCACAGAAATCGGTAGAAATGGCACTCTGACTCAAAGTGAGTTTTACTCTCTGAGTTTAGCACCCTGGTTTCGATGGGTGTTGAGCCAATATTGATCTGTTGCCGGGAACAGTCTCACTTCAGTTCCTCTAACATTTACAGATCATTTGCCAGCATACATCACTGATGCACTTCACTCTACCGCCTTAAAAATACAAATAAACCCACACCTGCCTTGATATTAAGGCTGCATTATACAGAGACATTTCGGTTTTTGGACAGTGAAGCAGTGACTGTGACTGTGGATTTTAAATAAAGGAATCAGGATCTGATTGAAGTGTAGACTTTCAGTTTTAATTCAAGGGGATTTAAAAGATATGGTGTATTAACTGGTTAGCAGCTATAGTCATTTTTATACATAGTCACATATTATCTGAGGGTCAAAATTAAGTAAACAAGCTACATTCATTTTAAATATAAGAATTTGGATGAAAATCTATTCCAGTCAATGACTGCCTGAAGTTTAGAAACTATGGACATCACCAAATGCTGATTTTGACAGACTAGGCCTTTGTTTGTAGGTCTGTCTGCTTCAGTTTTGTCTTTTTGCTTGAAATCAGGTGACTGACTTGGCTATTAAAGACTAGCCCATTTTTTGTTATTTGTTTGTTTTGAGAGGCTCTTGTGTTGCTTGTACAGTATGCTTTTTGGATCATTATCCATTTCCATTGTGAAGCGCTCTGTGGCCAGTTTTGTGGCTGAATCTGAGTAGAAAGTGTAACCCTGTACACTTAATTACATAATTCATCTTGCTACCTCTATCTGCAGTCACACCATCAATACATACTAGTGACCTGGTTCCATTCAACATTGCCTCCACCATGTTTGGTCACATGCTTAGCATCATGGGCTATTTCTTTCCTTCTCTATACTTTGCTTGGCTTCCTTCTTTTAAATAATGTACTAGATTATGATTTGGTTATTCCTGAAGGTTTTTGCTGTCTCTCTGATAGGTTTACTTGTTTCAGCCCATATGAGGATGGGCACTTGCACTGACATCTCTTTGTAAGTCAAATAATGAGAATTCCAGTGAACAGCTAACAAATACAAGTTTGAATCTGTATCATTTACAGATGTTTTATCAACCAGTTGCTTGTCAGTCAACTGTCCAAATAGTATTGAGCCTCTGAAAATTGGTGACTATGTATAAAAATACTTTAGCTCCTTAAAAGTTAACTCAATGCTTTTGTTCAATCCCCTGAATTAAAATTGAAACGCTGGAGTTAGATCATATCTTGATTGTTTGATCTAAAATCAGGGTGGTGGTGCAGGGAGGAAAAAACTACAAGAAACTGTGCATTTGTCCAAGGACTAATGGACCTATAGGACCATGCAGATCCTGCCTTTATTCTAGTTTATATTCCCCACATGATATGGTGTGAAAAACTGGACAGAAAAAAGGTGGAGGAGTCTAGTTCTCTTTTAGACTATTTGTATTACAATATGACAAAAGTTATTGTGAGTTCTTTCTCCAGTGACATGCAAAGCAATATGCCTACCCCAGTTTTAACACTAAACACTAACATGTGGTATATATACTATTAGTTTGCAGTTAGTGAGTCAAATGAATGGGGACACAGTTAACAGGAGATTGTGATTGATTTCAAGTTTGAAGTCACAACTTGATTTCACGTGTTTTAGACTTTTAGCATATTCAAAGAGATGGTTGTCAAAACAAAAAGGTGTGGCGCGGCTTTTTTTTGTATTGTACTTGAACAGATGGTAGGCTTCTCCTCAGGGAGTTTGACAAATTATTTTTAAAGAGCTCCCAGTCTGCAACGGACTCACTACCAAAGCCTACCACATAGGGTAGTCCTCCATCCTGCTTTTCGCATTGGTCATGGAGTACATCTTGGTAAAGTTTCATGGTTCTAGTTTTAAATCAGTAGAAAGCAGGAAGCCAGTGAAAACGGCTTAGATATTTTTCAGTATGTTCAATATGAATCACTTACTCAAAAAAATAGCAGTTTTTAAAAAATGTGTACAATAAAATTGTGACTTTTACGTTGAAACGGAATATGTTTATTTAATTTTTGTCAAGAAAGTGCAGATTATGCACCCAAATGCAGACTTCTGAGACCAACAGGGAGACTGTAAACACCAGGGTAACAAGGCGCAGCTGTAACTAATTAAGGGATTAACAAAAGGAATTAAAACTACCTGTACTAGCAATGCAAAAGACACAGAGGATTAATAAAATAAAACAGGAAGTAGATGAAAGGGAACAGAATAGAGACAAAGACTTAAAAACGTTCAAGATGTAACTAGGGAGCCTAGACTGCACTAGAATAAAGTAACAAAAATAAATAACGCAAAGTAACAGAGGTAAAGAAAATCTGAACTCTAAAATGAGGGTTCAAAGCAAAACTCAAGGAACAAAAGCAAACAGAGAATACAAAATTAACAGCAATTAACAATCCAAAACTCAAAAATGTTGTAAATACTGTTACTTGATTTGGTGTGGTGTGCTCTACAGTCAAATGTGTATGAATGTCATGGGGATAACTCAGAAGCAATTGACTTAAACCCAAACCTGCCTCGCTGATTTTGAAAACTGCTGCCACCCAGTGTCTAAAAGTCCTAACTGCAGTTTGGATTCTGGATTCTTAGGCATTTGTTTTGAAGCATGTACATTAACTTTTCAAAGTTCACCAGGACATAAAAGTTCAAAGCCATGCTTTAACCAAGTCATTTAGCCTTTAGATTAGCTGGCTGTGACTTGTGGTATTTTAGTACTGTGTTTAATATTGGTAAAGGAGAGCCGTGTTGCTCTGGCCACCCCCCAAGATTTGTTCCCCCCCCCCCATGGCTGCCCGTGGGTCCTGTGTTGGTAATAATTTTAATAAATGTGAGCGCAAGAGAGAGGAAGACACCTTACAGCAGGGGTGTCAAATTCCAGGCCTCATGGGCCGGTCTCCTGCAGGTTTTAGATATCACCCTGGGTCAACACACCTGAATCAAATGATTAGTTCATTACCAGGCTTCTGGAGAACTTCAGGCCATGTTGAGGAGGTCATTTAGCCATTTAAATCAGCTGTGTTGGCTCAAAGGCACATCTAAAACCTGCAGGACACCGGCCCTCAAGGCCTGGAGTTTGACACCTGTGCCCTACAGTGAGCTGAAGCATTATTTTTGTCATTTGTGTCACTTTGTATGTCCCTCACGATGTCACCCTCTCCCCCCCACTGCGCCCGGCACTCTTCTGTTTTTGGTGTGCCACCCCAATATTTTTAGTGGCCCCCATATGGCCACCTCTATGAAAAAAATGCTGGATGCGCCTGTTGCACTCACGTGCTTTACAAGAGAAAGCCAGTCAGAATTAGCTTAAAGTGAGGGCAGCTTATTTCACAAGATAAAGAATGATTATTTAAATCGTGAGTTATGGAAAACTATTTTAGCAGATTTTAAGAAATGGACATAATAGAGTTAAGCCCATTTCTTGAAAGTAACTTAATGCACCAGTCTTCCTAATAGTATAACTCAGTATAATCCGCTGCTGATGTGATTGTACTTTTCCGTGAATAAATGTCTGTAACAGAACATATCTAGTGGTCTTCTCAGATTTGAGTAGCCCTGCTCAGAGGGGTCTTGTGCTGCTATTCCTGCATACAAACCACCTCTGGTCTTTTTTCCTTGAAGAGGGCGCCTTTTTTTCTCTCCGCACAGCCACGCCGCTGACGCGGCTCCGCACCCGGGTCACGTGACCAGGCGAAGCGGCCTCTCCTCCTCCTCCTCTCTCGGTCCTTCCTTCCCAGGGTTCAATGAGCGTTGTGTGGCCCCACCCCGTCTCTCTAAAAGCGCTGTCTATCTGTTCAATGTAGGCTACTATTCTCGGAGAGAGAAAGCAAGAGAGAAAGGGAGAAAATAATAACCTCCAAGAATCGGGTATTCCCGTCTTTCACCTTCCTCGACCAGCGGCCAGGAGGGGAGCGGCCTTCACGGTGGGAATGTGCTGCTACAACAGCCCCGCGTCCTACTTTTTGTGAATGTAAATGCACATGTAGTGTCAAGTCTGTAGCCTGTTTACCCACCTAGGATTCAAGAGGAATCTACATATGTGTATATAAATGTATGTTTGTATGACAGCGTGTGTGCGTGTGCACATGTATAGGCCGTATGTAGGTTATAAAAGCCGAGCCTGACAGCGGGTGTAGCTTTTTCACCTGCAAGAAACGTGGATACATTTCGAGGGATTTTCACGTCTTTGGTCACGTTTTCTTTTTCTGTTATTTTGTCCCCCTCCTATTTTTTTTGTAATGATTTCCCCCCCTCTCTCTCTTGAAGGGATTCATCGGAGTCGAGCCAGAAATTAAGAAAAAAAAGTCTATCGGTGCGCAGTTTTGGAGGCTTGGTGGTGATGTGAGGGGCTGATAACACATTTCAGCAACAAAAGCGAGGGGCAGAGAGAGAGAAGGCCCTTTGGAGGAGAAAACGGCAAGGAACAGCCATCACATATAAGGAGGACAAATCGGAGGGGGGATACTGGATCATTTCGGATTTGGAGGTGGCGAGGGATCAAGACGAAAAGACAACCGCAGTGAGTTTGGGGCTGATTTGATGCAGAGAATGAAAAAGAGCCGGATGACGACGGAAGAAGCGAGAATGCCACACATGTAGCTCGTTTGGGTGTAAATATTATTTTGCTTACAGCTGTCCTGCTGGGTCCCCGACGAAGACAGCCGTCGGGGAGACAGAAAAATAGATATAGAGTCTAAGTATACACCCATGGAAATGTTTGTCATGAAAAGCGACGTGGTAACGAGCGGCGCTACAGCACAGGCGAGCTTTGCGGACACGCCGAGTTCGGCTCCTTGTCACGGGCAGCTGTGAGACGCAAGACCCGGGCTTTTGGAGATGCAAATTAGGCTGTTTTTTCTGCCTCCGTTTGAGGTGAACCGCCGTTTTTGGGTCTTATAGCGGACATTGTGGATTACAAGTCTTTATCTTACACGGCTGAAGGGGGGGAAGAATTTGGAAAAACGAAACACAAACTACTGCATATAAAAGGGAAAAGCCCGAGCCGGATTCAGCAAACTGAGAAGGCGGCCTCCGTGTCGTCAGCAACAGTATCCTGCCCTTTCTCTGACAGCAAAATACGCGTTACGGACTCTAAATCTCTACAGAGGGGCGCCACGGACCTTAAACGGTGTAAATGTGGGTAACGTTGCTGCCAAATCCGCGGGCCAAACGAGGCATCTAGACTAGTTTATCTGATTTATTTTTCTTTCTACATTACCCCCCCACCTCCCCTTCCCCTCCACCACCACCTCCTCCTCCTCCTCCTCCTCTACTTCTTCTGCCACCACCTCTTCCTCCTCCCCTGGACCCCCTTTTTTCTTTTTTCTTGCGGGAAGATGGGTTGTTTGGGCAACAGTAAGACCGAAGACCAGAGAAATGAGGAGAAGGCTCAAAGAGAAGCAAACAAAAAGATAGAGAAGCAGCTCCAAAAGGACAAACAGATCTACAGAGCAACACACAGACTACTACTTCTAGGTGAGTTTGACACATTTTTACATATCTTATGTGCTTGCTGCTTTACAGACAAGGCCTCTCAGTTTGGACGGTTGAGACCCTGCTTCCTCCCTGCAAAACTTTCTGGGATGTTGTTTTGAAAAACATTGTCAACAGTGTGACTTTGCTCTTGCATAAGGCCAAAAATGCAATACGATGCCGGGTTTTTGGCATGTTGCTGTCAGACTGTCATTCTGCAATGCTAACTCCCCAAACCTGCTGTAGGACAGCCCATTGGCTGGTTTTAGAGTATGCAGTGAGGCAAACCTGTAAGGTAGGGTAAACTGCTTGCAGTGGTTAAAGGATTAATGAGCACAAACATCAATCAGAACCAGCCTGTCCTAATTGATCATTAAGTTATGTATGTTTGTTCTTTAACACCTTTTCTTTTTCAGTTGTATTAAACTGTGACTTTGCAGCATGCTGAACAGTGCTCCTTTTAGCGCTAATCATGCATGCAGGCCTCAAATTTGCCAAACTAACAGAAGCTTTACATCACATGCCAGTTTGTGGGTGTGTAGCCCAAACATAAGATAATGTGACTCAAAGAAAAGCACACTAAAACTTGGTTAATGAAGAAATGAATATGTGTAAGACGCAACATGTGGTTGTGTGAGTGAAATTTAGGTGGGCTGGGTCTCTTTCATTATATAAGAGTGTTTTTTGTTTCCTGCAGAGCTCTCATCTGTACCCTCCTCGTATATCCATTCACAGGGTTTTGACTTCTAAGAATTTGCGGCGGACCCTTGGGGGAGGGGGTCAATTTGTTTTGAACATATCACTATTGAGGGTGGACATTGTATGACATGTCACTACTTGCATTAGGGAGGAGGTTGTGATGACTTTTGGAAAGGAGAAGGACAAAACAAATATACCTTCTGTAATTTTTAGGTCTTTCAGATCTAAAATATCAGCTTGATTTAAATGCGACCCTTAAAAAAAAAAAAAAAAAAAAAAAAGTTTCCTTTAAGGGTGAGCAAAGGTAAGTAAGCATAAAAAAAGGGACACTCAGTTCACACCAGCTACTAGACCTTGTGTTAGCTTTGTTGGTAATAAGATGATCTCTGCAGCTTGACATGCAGTAAATTGACCAAAAAGAGTCTACGAGTTAAAGCTGGACACACAACCTAACAGATTCTTCAGCATTTGTGGTGTCGGTTTGTATTGTAGCCTAGCTAAAACACAATGTTGACAATCTATTGGCAGAGCAAAATTTTGAGCATGCGTGCCCATAAGGTTTAAATTTGCAGATCATTTATGTGTTTTGCTCAGTATGCTTTTGATTGGATTAACCATCCAGTCTAATTAAAGCCTTAATAGGTCCATGTTAACGAGACCTGTTAAATAAGACACAATGGGTGAAGGGTAGCAGTACAAAAAGACTACTGGATTGCTCTGTGCTTATACTGGTCAACCCCACAAGCTAGCTTTTCTGTCAGAACACTGCAGGGTGCTCAAGATGCAGTTCAGCTCTTGTCCATCATGATACTACACCAGATGAACAGTCATGCTTCCTGACGTGGAACCCACCACATTTTGCTGCACACCATTAATCCTATAAATGACTACATTTTAATTTGGCATCTTTGTCAGACTTCTTCATTATAAAAAAGCACCCTAAATTCTCAGGGTGTTAATGTAAACAGGTTTAAGATGCCACATTACATGTGAAGCAATATTTAATGAGTTTGCCATGACAAAAACAATAGCATCTTTAATGCTACCACAGTATTCGCAAAACAAAGGAACAAGCATTTTCTTTTTGTTGTTTGTTTTAAATGCTGTGTTAGCGTACAACTATATTAGCAACCAATCTGATGTTTTAGTTTAAGCAATGTTGCAGGAGTTTGTCAGTGCTGTTGACTTCTGTGGCTGTCAAGGGCCTAATGGCAGAGTTTAGATTTCATGTTTCTGCAGGTTCTCTGTCATCCAGATCATGGTTGTGTTGAATGCTTGAAAAGAACATAACTGGGCTTTAGATTTATCAAAGAGGCTTCTTTACTTCCAAAATGACCGACAGTTCCAGGAATTGAACCCTTAGTTGGGGTTGTCTCTTTGGAGATGGTCCTTGACCCAACATTGATCATGTGGAATCTCGCATGATCAGTAGTGTTAAAAAATAAAAGGGCATGGGTCATTCTGTCACTGGGGGCATGGTATGAAATTTCTTATGTCATATCTCCCACCCCACCATCATGTGAGCTATTGAGGTCACCTGAGGCAAAGTGTGAGTGGGGGTTGTAATGCCTGGGAAAGACTGTTGAGACTGTTGTAGGTCGTGATAGCTGGTGTTCAACAATGAACAAATCAGTGGACCTAGGTGGCCTCTTTCACTCCCCTCTCAAACCGTCCGTCTTGGATGAAAATGTGAACACGGGTGTCCTTCTCCTTTAGGTACAAGTGTACAGCTTAGTCTTGAGGTGGCTCTCCTATGTTGTGTTATACATTTGTAAGGCGGTTGTTTGGTTTGTCCTGTTTAAAGGTCCCAGTATTCCTGACTGCACTGCATACACTATGCTGTTTAGCTTATGTTTGTGTGTGTTGTCCTTGGGATGAACCAGTTTTGGTCTGAGGGTGTTGCTCAGCCTGAAGTGCACTGGGATGTTATGTTTGGAGGAAAAATCTTGATTTTCTTCAACAATCCTGCCACATAATGGACCAAAGTATTGTTCTATCATTCTGTTTCTGGCTGGTTGATGTCTGACATTCTGGTGTATCTTCTCTGATTTTAATTTGATAGAACTGCCAATAATGTTAAAGGGTCTACTAGCAGCTATGCTCACTGTGGACATGTGACAAAAGTTCCGTGTTGGAGGCCATTGTTAAGGTGTTAAAGTCAGTGGGTATTTTCATTTTGGATAATACTCATTTGGCTATATATGACCTACTTTTTAAAATCATTTGTGTGGTTAACATTCTCCAAACTAAAGTGTACTTTAGTATTTATATCCTTATTTTATTGTTTCACAATGTAGTCTGGTAAAAGACGGGTAATGGGCAGAGAAGGAGGGAGCACACGAGGTCATCGGTTATCGTCGAGTTCATGATATATACTGTAGCAAGCTGAGCCATCAAAATGCACAAGTCCCAGATCTGTGTGGCTTCTCTGATGTGCTTGACTAACAGTTGCACTTCATTGCTGGGAATTGCAGCCTAAACTGGTGCAAACTGTCAGATGATGCTAATGTAAAGCTGACTAAGTTTTTGTTTGTTTTTTTGTTTTTTTACTTTAGACTTTGTCTTTTTACCTTGGAAATGTATTTAGTTAACTTTTTTTTCATTTGTCCAAAGTAGGACAGAAAGGGAGAAAAGAACCCTAAGATAAATGACATCTGTACAAACATGCCACTTATTACGCCTTTAACTTTAAGTGAAATATTCAGTATTGCTGTAATACTGTAGAATGCCAAAATAAGTTTTACATCTAATTATGTATTTAGACATTTACTTGAACAGTCACTCATCATGTCAAGCAATAGTAAAAAAAAATCACCTAATAAATATTTAATCTTCTAGATATTAAATAATCAAACTGATGTACTTGTGGCTTTGTGCTTAATTAGGTCTGTTTTAAGCTTTACCTTAAGTACACTGGGTTTTTGGGGGGGTTTTGGGGTTGTTGTTGTTGTTGTTTTGTTTTTTTTTTGTTTTTTTTGTAACTTACATATTTGTTTTTATTTAATTCAGGGTAAATGTAATTTTACCTTAATGTAAGTGAACACCAGAAATAACTAAGATGACAAAGAGAAGACTGCTGTTTCAGGCCTCTTTTTTTAAATTTATATAAATGGGCCTGAAACAGGAAAAGCATACGTCTTGATGTACATTGCGTCTTGTAACTGAATTTGCTCATTCCTCATGTAGCCTTGCATGCTGTAGGTTTGACATTACAGGGCAAAAACTGAGTTTCATTCTTAGAGCAGTTCCAAGCAATTCATCTGGCAACCAGCAGCTTACCACTAACGGCCCGGTAGTGCTGCATGCTATCAATTTCAGTCTGTTAAAATAGGAATAAGAAACGAAAATGAATAACACACAGACCATATACAATATTACACAGCAAGGTTCAGGCTCAGATAAAGTGACGACAAGCGTATTGTTGACATCTGAATACAAACACAAAAAATCCCTAATTGGATTTAATTTATGTATTTATTTTTTAACAATTCAAATTTTTCATTCAGTATCTTAGGGGAATTGTGATATGTTATACTTTTAGCTAGTCTTAGTCTAACTGAGAGCATGGTGTTGAGATCAGGACTCTGTGGGGGGTTACAACATCTGTTGATGGACCCCTTGTTCTTGTCAGATGGTTCTTGGTGCTGGCTTTTTTTTGGGGGGGGGGGGTCATCGTGATGCTGCAGAATGAAGTCTCCCGTCCCGGGTGATATTGAATGCAGAATGATCAGAATATTCCTCTTGTGTGCACACCTTAACATGTTTTCTCCCCAGGGCACACAAATCAGCTTTTAATTTGTTTTGGGGCTTTTTTTGTTGTTGTCGTAGTTGCTTAAAGGGTAAGAGATAGTAGGGGCAGACGCAACAAGATGTTATACTTTATTCAAAATTAAACCATTATTTGAAGTAGTTTAAAAAGGAATCTCAAGGTCTTCTTTTGTCCTCTGACCCCTTGGATAATATTAATCTAGTGTTGTGCTTTATTGGTGGCCTTATTTGCACTTGTTCTCACACCTCTGTGACCTCATAGTAATGTCACCGGTGCGAACATGCCTGTAACAGTGGGCACTGCACTAATTGTCAGTTTGCAGGCAACTGTATGCTAATTGTGTTCATCAAAACAAAAAGAAAATGAGCCTCTGTAACAAAAGCAAAAATGTAACATCATGGTGGAGAACCTACTGCCCATTTCTCTGTATTTGTTATATTTAAAACTTTAGCACCAGCTTTGTACTGAAAGTTTGCTTTTCTGAATCAAAGTTTAAATTTAGCGATTTACTCAAACTCTTATGATCGATCAGTCAATGTCATGGATTAATCCTCCTATACTCTAATCTTCTTCCAAAAAAAGTTGTGCATGATTTTTATTGTTTTTGTTTTTTTCTTTAGAGCTTATTCAGTCAAACCATAACAGTTTGGGACAGTTTAACCTTGTAGTGAGCTACAGTGCTTGTGTCCACATAAAGGAAGTTGTACTTTACTTACACTGTAAACTGGTATTTCAGATAAACCCCCATTTTATCCCAACACTGAGTGCATGTGAGTGTATCAGTAAGGTACATAATCCATTTTCACCTTTTCTCTCACAGGAGCTGGAGAGTCGGGAAAGAGCACCATAGTGAAACAGATGAGGATCCTACATGTCAACGGCTTCAATGCAGAGTGAGTACTAGAGTGAGGCTGAGAATGAGCAGCATCCTGCTGAGTGCTCTTTTAAGACTGAGGCTCATGTTGGCTTGTGTGTTTGAAGACTTTTATCCCAGGCTGAATCTACATCTCCTCCTCTCAGCGCCACAGAGACCCCTGTAAGAGTTTCTGTCAATGGTCATAAGTTTCTAATGAAACAAGTATACCTCTTTGCAACTACTTTGATCTAGCAACAGCCAGCAACCACTTGCCAACCATTTGGCAAATTTACTTTTCACTAGCAACTGGAGGTTTCCAAGGGGTCGCTGACCAGCCTGTAGGCTTCTGACTGTGAAGAGAACTGACTATATAGTGGGATACTTTGTCAACTTTTAGTAGACCTAACTTGTATTGATTCAGTTGTAAAATGGTGCAATAGAATCCTAAAGGTAGTTTCATCTTCTTCTATATAGCCCTGGAGCATTGAAGTAATTTATTTATTAATATCCTAGTATTAGCAGAAATTATAGACATTTATTGATTTGGCTAAAAGTGATTATTTAGTGAGCTAATCCTCTGTAAAGACATTATGATGCCACTTAGCTCACTCATTGTTGACCAGCTCTGGTCAAAGCTAAATTGACTGCTATGACTAGGCCTAGTTTAAGTTTTGAAATCTGCCCAGGTAAGGAGAAGCGTGCATGTAAGGGTAAGGTGCTCCCAAGCCGTCTTAAAGAACTGACAGTCAGTACCCTAAAAACTGCTCACCTACAAGTAAAGTTAAGCCGGCTTTGTGACAAATGATTCCAATAATTTGCTGTTCTCCAGTGCCTCAACTGCTAGCTCCGCCATGTTGAAGAGTAGTTAGCAATGCTGCTCGTTTTAAGATCAGGATAGTGGCGCTCTTGCAAGAGATCTCCAGGGCAGAAGTCCATCTGAACACCAGACAAAATAGACAGAAGGCCGAATGATATGAAAGACCACTAGATCAGTGTCCTGGTCAGCTTTCCGATAGGAGAACATGAGATGGGAGTTGGAGCTAGCTAGCCAGCAGCTGAACTTTTATAGTACTTGCACAAGTTTCTGTCAGGGTCTCCTAAGGTCACTCCAACGGTGACCAACAATATAACTGATAGTTGTTCCCTCTGATGGATTGGAGTGGGGGGGGGGGGGGGGGGGGGGGGGTTGAACTGAATCACCAAGCATACTTGGTTGAGGGTTAATCTAGCTGAGTGGTCTAACAAATTAAACCCTCTGTGTGAAAACTCTAAAGACTACACTTGTGTTGCATTCCCCCCCTCCTCAGTGGTTTTGGGAGCACATCTTTAACTTTTGCTTAACCAGTTTCAGTAGTAAAATGAGATGTTTGTATTGGTCTGGTGGTGGTCATGTATTGATAAGTTGGAAATATCTTTGCGAGGTTAGGCTAGATTTTCAGCACTTAAGGCAAACTTGGGCATATGACCCAGTGTGTGACTCCACAACACAGAACAGTGTGTGTCAGTGTGTCGGTCTCTGCTTGCATGGGTGGGATCTCTGTCTTCATTAAGAAACAAACCCGTAGAGTGCCATTGGAGTCATAAATGTGACTCGTGTTTATTGAGACCTGTATGGCTCATTCCTGTCCTCAGATGCACTAAATTGGAGGATTTTCATGTTAGGTGTATTGTCTGTGTATGTCTGATCAGACATCACCTTTGGAATTAATCACCTTCATCAATGAAGGTCTCTTTAAACCAAAACGGTGTTTCAGAACAGTTGCATGTGGGTCTTCACATGACAAGCATAATAATGTGCTTTAATTTGCCTGCATCCTCAGGCAGGACATAAATATACTGATTTGGGCCTTAAAGGGTTCAGTAAGGCCTGTGATAAAAAGAATTTTGGGGTGAATGGATTGAGTGTTGTGGCATCATGGTAATGTCAGAGTAATTGTCTCGTGACTGGAAGACTAGCAGTTCCAATTGCCGGCGTGATTTGGGAAATAGATGAATGGATGACTCATCTCTCCATATTCTTTGAACAAACGTGACTTAGCTGCCCTTGGGCAAGGCATTTGGAACTGGAAAGTAGGCAAAAATGAGGACTGGGGTATTTGGGACATTTCTATTGAGGGGGAGGGGCAGATGATGGGCCTTAAAGTTGAATCAAAGCAGTTCATTTTATTATTATCCCCCCCACCCCCTTGGCCATGAAACCAACACAGCAAGCTTAAAAATGGGCTGAAGTGAGACTTCTATACAGTCTTCAAGTTAACTTAATGTGGCTTCTTGCAACTTACTGAATTTCAGTCTGTTTTTTCTCTTTTTTGGGGGGGGCGGGGACTTTGCTGGGCCCGTTCTGGCCACCGCCCCTCATGTTTGACACCGCTGGTATAGATGGCCAGTTGATTAGTGTGTTGCATAATATGGATTAATTAATAGAGTACAGAATGATATTGATTTCAAATGAATCAATATCAAGATGATCAAGATGATCAAGATGATAGCCCTTCTTTAGAAGGGCTATCATCCACCTAAACGCTTTTCTTTTTTGTTGAACACATGTTTTTTGGACGCAATCACTGTAGCATATGTTGCATCTTTAAGTCCATCTATCTCTAACCACACAGAGGGAAGCAGTCTCTCTGGAGAGATCACACAACCATGTGACAGTCTTCATTGATTATCAGTTTAAAAATGTAAATGGTGCCTTCCCAGTTCCCCTCATAACCTCTTCCTCTTACCCCCATTTTATTTTTTTTTTCTTTCCAGTTACCTCACACGTGGTTTGTTTTAAAATACGTCTTTTTTTCACCACAAAGACTGAGTGCCAGAAATGCCAAGTTACTGAAGCTAGTGAACAGAAGTTACCTTGTGGTGTCATGGCTTTGGTTGTATACATACATTTGTGGCTGTTAAGTGTAGATAAGTTTGTAAAGGGGACCGTTTCACCCTTGTCACTGACATGGAACTATTGTAAACACAATGTACTGTTGTCCTGGCAGGCTCAAGGTGAAAGATAGACTAACTGGCTCCAAATGAGTCCAAATGTCTCAAACACACAGCTATCATTTACAGCAGACAGACATAATTTCGCTAGCATGCATGTCAATGAAGGTCTGTTTACCCATACAGACCAAAACAAACCTAATGCAGTGGACTGTAATACACCCGGTCAGGGTAAGAGGGACCTCCTAACACTTTTTTTTTTTTTTTTTTTTCTAAGCTTCATTAAAATGATACTTTATAACAAAACTAAACATGTTTTTGATGTAAATATAGTGGTTGAAGAGAGGCAGAGTTGCAGTGCAAGCTGTGGGAATGGCTGTTTTCTTTCAGTGGATGTGAAGTTGCTTTTGTATCATGCAGTTTTGTCCAGATTTTTACGCTGTTTGACAAAATGTCACCGACTGATTCAAAAAAACAAATGTAACCATTCTGTCACCATTAGCCTTAAATTATTTTTTAACGCTAAATTATGTCTTGTCTTTTTATTTACTTAACAGTTTCAGATTATTGCTGTTTTATGACTAATTTGTGGTCTCCGTGTATTGCAGGTTAAATGCTAAACATTAATATCCAAAATCTTTAGGATATTAACTTTTTCTGTATATAACAAATCACCTGCAGACAAAAGTAGAATCGTTTTACATGTTGTGAGCACTTCATCTCAGTCAAACAGTTTTTATATGCATGCACTTTTTTCCTGTTCTGAAGACATTTGCACTCTCTGTAATTTACTGCTTCTCATTGAACCTTTTCTGTTTCAGAGAGAAGAAGCAGAAAATCCAGGACATTAAGAATAATATTAAAGAGGCTATCGAGGTAAGTGTGCTGTTGGTGGTTTAGTAGCAGCTTAGACAAATGCGGCCGTAACCTGTCCTGTTGTCTTAACGTTTTTCTTTGGGTTTGTCTTTTCTACAGACCATAGTAACCGCTATGAGTACCCTAACCCCACCTGTCCAGTTGGCATGTCCTGAAAACCAGTACCGGATTGAATACATCCTCAACTTTGTCAATCAGAAGGACTTTGATTTTCCATCTGTGAGTAGCAATATATCACCAAATACATCAACCCACACTTTGACATGTAGCTTTCTTTAAGTAATTTATTTAGCGGTTTTTCTTGTTTGCCTTGCTTTGATCTTCAGAACTGTTTTATAATGACAGTAATTTTCCAGCTTTACTCTTTCAAATTGAACTCTTGGCTCACGTTTTCGTAGTTCATTGCCCCAGTTTATGTTCTACTAAGAATTGTAGAGTTGACCTTATATACTTGGAGTTTGTTGGGTTGCTTCAGAAATTGGGATAGATGTGTAAGGTACATTTTAAGACTTTTATTATTTAAATTTGTTTTATTATTATTTTATAAGTCTGTATAATGGATCTGTAGCAGGGCCATGGCCTTTTGAGCTGTGTGTTTGTACTTCAGTAGATGATGGTAGGAATTACTCCCAGTGTCACAGGTGATGATCTCTTGAAACAGGTAAAGACTGTGTCCAGAGACTGTTATAGACACTGGGGTTTACTAATGAATCCACTGGTAATGTCTGTGTGGGTTTGGTATTCTCAGCGGGATATTTCCATTAACTAATTGTCTATCCCAAGAGATGGAGGTTTGCACAATACCTACACTAATATGATTATAGCAGTTTAAGGTGAAACGGTGGTATTATTTTTGGGAATCTTTGTCTGTCTTGAAAATGTGTATGTTAAGACAACTGACACTTGGTTATGCCGCCATGCACTGGTGGTGTAGTAGTTAGCACTGCACTGCAGTGCTGGAGCTCAGCAGCATTTGCAAAAGTCTCTGTTTGAGGGCTAGTGCAATGCATGGGAAGTAAGTTATGCATTCAACACGAAAATGTTAGTGTAGACATTAGAGAGTCAGTGTTTATCTACAGCCACCTGTTGGGCTTGAGGTTTCAGGTCACTCAGTCTTGTATGACCTTTTCAAGAAGAAGCTTTTGTTACTTCTGTTTATTTTGTTTTATCAGCTGCCAATATGTCCATGTCACGCTGAGTCACAAAAATACAATTAAATGAAAATAAGAAGTCAAATGAGGGTTTTTGTCTTGCCCGATAGTAAAGCATTGAACTATTGGGGGGGGGGGGGGGGGGGGGGGCAACTAAACTGCCTCTCATTTCTGTCCATATAGTAATGCATCATATCATGCATCATCTCATATATAGACTGTTTGATATCTCAATTAACTGTTTTATTAAACAAGAAACTTGTTTCACATTAGCTGGTCTCGGCTGCTCAAAGTTGAAAATGTGTTACTTTAATACGGGATTGTAAACTTGAGGTTTTGAGTGTACCACAGCGTAACCAGAAGTGAAGGTTTGTGGTGCCGTGGTTGGCAATGGGAACGCTTTTGCATTGGGAAGGTTATCTCTGTGTATGCCTCCTTGTATGACATCATTTTAAATGGATACACAGAGATAAGATGATGTTTAAGGATAAGTTCTCTAGGAATAAAGATGATGTAATGTGAATAAAGTTTGTAAATGATAAATGGGGGTGGGGTGGTTGAAACTAAAGGGGCAGCTGTGTTTCAGTCAAGTAACTATCCTCACCAGACACCCATTTATTTACATAGTGGCACTGAGCTCACACTCTTACCCTGAGTGATTTGTAGTTTGTAAGCAGACAGCACATCTAACTCTGCAACAATTCATTAAGACAAATCAGCTGTCAGAGGACTCAAATCTGAGAGATTTAACCTACGAGCCACTCTCGTCAACCACTAAATCACCCCACTGCCCAATGAATTCCACGCATTCTGAGCTGTTGGGAAGCAATTATTTGTTTATGGTCGTTTTACTTGTTTGGTTGGATGACTTGTTTATGACAAGCATGGCATAGTTTCCAAGTTATAAAACATGATGGTGAAAAGTGTGTGTGTGTGTGTGTGTGTGTGTGTGTGTGTGTGTGTGTGTGTGTGTGTAGGTGAGCGTCATAGGCACATCATCACTTCCAGTCAGGACTGTGACATTATTAATTTATCTCGAAATGAAGACTAATGGTAAATCAGGATGAAACGGGAATTGGTTTGCAGGAAGTCAGTTGCTTTTAAACTGGCTTTAACAGTGCCCCTGTGCGCCTGCCACTATAAATGTTTAGGTTAGATTTTATTTTTAATTTAAAGGAGGGAGTATTACAGTTAATTTAGCAAGCAAAGTGCTGGTAAAGTTGTAAAGAGCTACGAGGACGGACGTGTCCACACGTGACACATGCAGGTTTGTGAACAGGTGAATTCCAACATTAATAGTTTAAAGCCGTTTACCACGGTCAAACCGGTTTAGGACTTTAATGGAGATGAGGAATTGAATCCAGTGCAGATTGAAAATGATTGGAGATCCTTATTTTGTCAGGTACATTATTGTAGACTGCCTGCTGGATGATTGAGATAAGATAAGTCCATTTACTTTTCCATTACATGATGACTTGAGGGCTGCGCTAATTGTTACCAAGTCAGATTTCTTAACTTTAACTGAGTTTATGGAATGAGAGTGTTTCATTTGTAAAATGTGAATAGCAAATTTTGTTTGCAATTTGAATCACAAATTTGTTAATGTCTCATCTCTGCAGCCCATAGTGTAAATTAATAGTTACAGGAATGTGCCGTTGACTTGCTGTCTAAGTAAATACTGGATGACTTCCTACATATGGCTGCACACAGCAAATTCCAGTGTTTATGTGCAACAGACAGCCATTTGTCTATTGCCCACTCTAGTACACTATGTAGATTTTGGTAAACACTTTAAATTTCAAATTCAAATGTATAAATCAAGCACCTAGCCATGCAGTCTGACTTTATAAACACTGCTGAAAGAGCCAGTCTAAAGAGTTCACTGAATTCGAGCATGGTGCTATATTAGGGATAGTAATGTTGCAGCAAATCAGTTCATGAAATCTCTTCCCTCCTAGATATTCTACCATGAACTCTAAGTAGTATTATTGCAAAGTTAAAGTGTTTGGAAACCACAGCAACTCTGCTTCAAAGTGGCAGAGCAGGGTCGTCGAGTCTTAAGGCTCTAACACTCTCACTTGCTGACTCAGTAACAGCCAAACGTCCTCTGGCATTAACATCAGCACACAAACTGTGCACCAGGAGCTACATGGCATGGGTTTCCAAGGCTGAACAGCTCCTGTAGGTGTAAAGTGTAGGTGATTCAATACCTTTTGTTCCTGTAGTGTAGGAGAAACCAGATATATTTGACCTGCATTTGTTTAGTTTATAGATGAGCTAAAAATGGCTCTGCACATACAAAATACCTTTTGAGTCACTGCAGTTGGTCTGCTCTTAATTTCCCCCCCTTTTTTTTATTTTTTTATTTTCTTTAAATGAGCGCATCCAATTTGATTTTTTTTTTCTTAGTTTAGCAACTAGCTGCAGTTATTGAACAAACAGTCACATGTTTCATATCGCAATCTAGTAATGCCTAGAAATCTGCAGTAAGAGAAGCAGCATCTCTCATATTAAATGTCAATATCACAGCACAGATGCTGGTATTTTAAAAATAAAAAATAAAAAAATAAAAAAAATGTAAATTTGCAATATAATGAATTTGGCTGTAATGAAGGAGAATATACTATATGTGTTTAGAGTGGGCATCTAAATTGGCAGAAAAACTAGTTGTGCTGTTTGTTATTTTGGGGTGATATGTCAGCAATAACAGGTGTTACCACCTTACAGCCACAAGTAAATTTCAGTAGCTTCAGTGCATATAGCTACACACACGGGGAACACGCTGTTGTACACGAGGAAAACCTCCCTGATTAGGAATGTGGAGACACAGGGTTTTGTCAAAATGCTCAACAGTGTGCTCATAGGGATTGGAAGACTCTAAGGAAATCAAACTTGTTCCTTTTTAAATCTAGGAGCAGAGTCACCTGACTAATGGCCATGTTTCTGTGACATTGATGAGAGAGAGGTTCACAAAAAAATGTGGTTAATTCGTTGCTCAGTAGTCCTCTCACAGGAGCAGCAGACCGAATGATCCATTTTTAAAAACTGTGCTAAATATGTATTGCGTATTTTTAAGGATGAAGGGTTTGGATGCTGCAGTTATAAAATGGTCCTTTTTATAGCAATGATTCTCATAGTGTTGCCACTTCATTTGGTAAAATCTACTGTAAGCCTGAGCAACAGTTCAAACATCAACGCCACCTTCACAAAGCTTGCACACTTTCAGTTTTTGATGTTATTAAAGAAGCGACAAGTCAGCTTTGTTACTGGCTTCACATAGTGGCTGGTGGTGTACCGGAGTGCTTGACATTACCTAATGTTTCTTCACCACCACCACCCCCCATGTTTGTTAATGGAGTGGACAAAATATTGGGAACATGCCGTGTAATGCAATCCAGCACACCACCAGCCACCATGAAGCCAGTTAAGAAGAATGCATGTACAATGCTCGGACAGTTCAAGTCAGGTTTAACGGGTGTGCTCAAAGTGGTCAGTGAGTGACACACAGAGGTGGTGGTGCTGTTTTTTTTTCGGCAAAGGTGTTAAGAGTGCAAAATGGATAAATGCTTCATTGATTTGATGTCTGCATGTCACAAAGTCTGTCTGCTATGAGGAATCTGCACCCTTATTTACCTTTTTTAAAGATGTGCACACAGACATCGCCCAGGCACAACGTACACTGCATATTAGAGGTGGGAATCACCATACATCCCACAATACGATATTATCACAATACTTAACGCATGATACGATATTATTGCGATTTTTTTTTTTTTTTTTTTTTTTTTTTTTTTTTTTTTTTAAATATTTTGCGATATTCAGATTCTGTACATAAAGGTAAACTTTATCAATATTCATTTGATCTAATATCAAAGTCTCACACTCAGTCTTTCTCTCATTTCAGTTAGTTTTATCGTTGACAAACCGAACGGTTTGTATTACAGTCTAGTCCAACTTAACTGAATGCAACCATCTGGTACAATTATAGCTATTCTGAACTATGCAGTTTATGAAAACTATGCAGCCCCTTCAGCAACTGAAGAATTTGAAAGTAAATTAAAACAAAATATAATTTTACATTAAATAAAAAAGTTTTAAACTTAATTAAAATGAAAATTAAAAACATGTCTTAAATTAAAATAAGTAAACTGTCATGTTTATTGCTGCCAAAAAAAAGTTAAACACATTTGGACAGTGAAGGAATGTCAGGATTCTTGCTCAGAAAAAGGATCAACATGCTCTGAAGTCAGAGCACAAAAACCTTTTTTGTAACAAAATATCGATTTCTGCTGTCCCGGTATCGATACATTATTAGCAAACAAAATATCACGATACTACACAGTATCGATTTCCCCCCCCCCCCCCCCCCCCCACCCCTACTGCATATGATGTCAACAGAAACGCTGAGCAGGAGGTGCCCTCACATACACATCATGGACAACAGACAGCCCTGTACTTTTTTTTTTTTTTTTTTTTTTTTTTCCCCCCTCTGTTTCATGTCATGTTCAGTGTAACATGCACAAGGAATACACACAATCGCCTACTTTGAAACATGTTTAAGCACATGAGCTGTTGCTCAATCCTGTTTAATCATGCAGTGGTTCTAATGTTGTCTCGCATTTCCACTGCAGTGACACAGAACTTGTTTTTTTGTAATTTCATGATAAACATGATTACTAACAATGTCCAACTTTTGCTGATGCGTCTGCACTGCCTGTATGATTCACCCCCCCCCCCCCCCCCCCCCTCTCGTCTTCTTGTTCTCAGGAGTTTTACGATCACGCAAAGACACTGTGGCAAGACGAAGGCGTCCGGGCTTGCTATGAGAGATCCAATGAGTACCAGCTAATCGACTGTGCACAGTAGTAAGTAACTTAAGTTCAACTTCATGGTGACATGATTTATAAATGTAAGGATTCTGTGAGGGATAACTTCTAGTTTTTATTGATACTGTGCATGTGGTGGCATTTTGTGTGGTTATCTTATAGTTGGTGTAGTTTGCATACAATGGATTTTGCATTGGGGTTGTTTTAATTGTCATATTTTATTGTTTTGTTTGCTTTGAGTTACAGAAGCTTATTACTAGTAATCTGAGGCAAATGTTGTGTACTTGGGGCATCCTCGAAGTTGCATAGCAGAGGGGCTCCTTTCAGTTTGAGATGGTGTGAGGTCCTGCTGGAAGCCTGTTACAAGCAGGATGAACAGTTGCATTATTGACAAAGAAGTAGAGACTGAAGTATGTTTTTTGTATTTGTTCTAATACGTCCGGTTTTATGACTAAAGCATAAGTAGGGTGAAATCTGGGGTAGACATGCTCATCATGATCCCAGCGTGTGCGCTACTAAGCTGTTTCATGTCAGGTAAGGCATACTAGTTGGGTTTTTTCAATTCATGACTCCTATATGGCAGAGAGACATTGTATTATAGAAAAGTGCATTTTACCTTAATTTCCTTAAATCTGGTTAAATTATTTCCTTAGATTAAATGACAACTAAGGACTCAAAACTAGATGATAGCAATGTGAGCCCTAGCCTCGTCAATCCCGTTGTTAAGTGATGTATGAACCCTGCTTCCAGGTCCAAACTACTCTGCGTTTATTAAGGCTATTTTTGGTTTTGGTTTTTGTTTGGGTTTTGGTTTATCTTGTTCAATCTCATCTGAGCAAGCCCCCCCAAAACAAAAAATTCAGTGATCACTGTCGACCTCTGTCGGTTTTATTACCACTACTCATTTTTAAAGCTCAGCTTTTAAAACCTTATGATGTAACTAAAGCCCCATGGAGTAGTATATTAATGACTAACCTCATATTTTAAATGGATTATCTCAGTTGTTCTCCTGACTGAAGTTTAGTCCATTTACAGCTTCCTGATATGCAATTGCATTTGTCCCTAACCATCGGGAACCATCACATGACCTTCTATTGAGTGGAAAAAAGTTGGCATTCATCTTCCAACTTTAGTGTGCTAATGTGTTTATATTATGCAAACCATAGCTGTGTAGGTAGCAGTGACATAGAACAACATTATATACCAGCTAGTCCAACTTCAGTAACCCTACAAACATCATTGTTTAGTTTTCCATCTTCATTTTTGTCAGCTGTGATAGCGGAGCTGTATTTTTTTTTTTTTTTTTTTTTAAATTTTTTCAGAAATCTCAATCAGCTCATGGTTTCCATCTGTAGCTCCCTGCTAGCTCCCTGCTGTTATGGTGAATGCCTGGATGTTAAACCTAATTGTTACACCTGGTAGAGCAGTCACATTGATCATTTTATTAAAGAGGAAAGAATTTAGGCAGTTTGTAACTCTGTGATGCTGCTATATTTGTTTGAAGTGTAGCTTGGACCCAGAAACGGCTAATAATATCAGACTTAAAGACCGGATAGTATGAATGCTCTAGCTCCCTGAGAGATTACCAAAAAATCTGCTTGTTAGTGAAGCACTATGCACCTTTCATAATATTTACTGTGCTTTAAAAAAGTAAATGCAATGAGATCCAGAGTTTATTTCCCATCAAGAGGAGAAAGCTCATAGGTAATATCGGCATATACCACCTCTACATACAGTTATGGACTTCACTACTGTAACCGGTGCTCATACTCGAGTTTATGAGATAAACAACTTAACCAAATGTTTTGACTTGACTGTGACACGTTTCTTAACAAAGACTCAATTCTGTTTTTCTGAACCCTTCTCCATACCTTCACCACACACTGCATGTTTTCAACAACACACACTGACTCAAAGTTGAGGAAAAGAGATAAAGTAGCTCGTCTATAAACAAAGTTGCATGAAGCTCTAATTTAAAATCAACCCAGCAGATAGAAACGCCCTCCTTCTGTTTCCTCTCATTTTCCCAATGTGCGGGCACCAACGCACCCTTACACATGTAAATGACGAGCGTGGTCATATGTGAAAATGCTGGCATGCAATTGTGTAGTGGAGAAGATTAGATTTGATGATGCTCATTCAGTGCATTAATGAGGGAAAACTAGCTAGAAATCATCTCGATTGGGAGTAAATCCGACAATATCAAAGCTCTTCAGCATAAAGGGAAATGAGTCTCTTGCTGAATTAAGACAGATACCAGTGCATCACTATTATTAAAACAGCTTAGTCTTCAAGTGGTGTTTCTAAACATGCAGTTTTCATGTCCTGGTAAACACTGAAATAAAACTTAAAGGGTCATATTTTTGGGATACGTTAAATAACTGCGGACCTCTAAAAATCACTGACGAGACTTGGAGCACTCTGCATCTGCTACAAATAAAAACAGCAAAGTTATCATGACCTGTCAGGAGTATGGAGTCATCCTAACAAACGTGGATGACTTTAAAAAGGGAGCTGAGACAGGAGTCACTGGTTGAAATCTTAAAATCTGGATGTGCATACGTTAAGTGATTAAGGGGGATCCTAAATGTGTGTTTTTTGTTGTTGTTGTTTTTTTTTTTTATGGGTCAAAGTTGTCCAGTTTATATTTTTTCCAAACAAAAGCAGATAAAACCACAAAGAAAATGTATAGTGAAGGAGTCGTGTAACAGCTGCAGTTTGCAGGGTTTGGGAGCAAACATGGCGGCGGCTGAGTCATCTACAGATCAGAGGATGCTTAGAGGAGGGGGGGGGGGGTGATGTTTGAGGAGGATACCTTCGCTGCTCAGCTCTTGACTATGACCCTGTAGTCTCGACTGTGTTTTACTAATAAATCAATCCTGGTGAATAATGCATCCGGTCATTGAGAAGTTTAGATCGGTTTGATCTTTAAAAAGTTGATTTCCTCACTCAAGTGGTACAGTCCAGTCTGTGATCCCTCCTCCGTCCTTGCACACAACACAAACTCATCCTTCTTTCTTTCATTCTCTCATCCTTTTTTCCCCTTTCTCCATCCGTCTGTCTTCTTTCTGGAGCTACTCCAGTTGCACGAGATTGGGTGCTGATAGACTATTAATAGTGCCTGTGGTTGGGTCTCCATGGTAACCGTGCTGCAGGCCAGGGCGCTGGGGAGCTATTTTTGAAATCTGCTCTGTAATGTCAGACAGACGCCACTACGCCTTCATTCTGTCTCTCTCCTTCTGTTTCTTTACCTCTTCCATTCTCGTGTGTGCTCTTATCTTTCCTTCTGGACGCTTTTTATTTTATTTTTTTTTTCTCTTTCTTTTTTCCCTCTCCGGATGGGGCTGGTGGTTGCTCGGACCTGCAAAGAATCCCAAAGATTCTCTCACTGTCCACTTCCTCTTCCTGTTTCCTAGTTCATCCATGTCTTCTATGATATATTGATGACCTGTCATTGGCAAGATGTTTGAATGCTGCCTGTGGCTTGTTCTGATCTTTAACATAGCACTTCTTGGTCCTCTTTTTACTCAAATGTGAAATAATTGCAGATGTTGCAGGAGGCCCACCTTGAGTGAGGGAAAAGCTACATTAAATACTATACATAGTAAAACTACCGAATGCACTGCGCTCTTCTCCATAAGATCTTAGTTTCCTCAAGCTGGGTGTAACCTGAATCTATCGTCTTCTGCCCTTTGAGTTGTCATGATCACTTGTAGCTATGCTCACTCCCTGCTTTCACATTGATTGATGCATTTTGGCATACTGGACAACAGCTTTAGTGTTTTCCCTGCATATTGAGTGAGCAGTGAGGATGCTTCTGCCTTCAAGGTCACCTGCTGTAGAAAAATACAATTAAATTCAAAAGTTGGTTTTTATTGGTATCTATTGGAGACTTTAAGTCTCAGTCAGTATGTCGGGCTCAAAACCACACGGACAGCCTCTCTGGCAAACTGGTTTTGTATTTCATATAATACCACAGCTGTGGCGATGTACATGAGACATGATACTTAAGTGTTGCTGGAGAAAAAGTGCACAGTCATGCCTGGTATTATACCAGTTTTGTTTTTTTTGTCTCTCATTTGACTCCTTGAGCACACCTGTACAAGTCTTACAAATATGAAACCTCTGGGAGGTTTCATATTTGTACCTCTGGGGGCATGAAGAGGGGACGGGGCTATGGCTCTCTACATCCTCTAGCAGACCATCATTTGAACCTCTGAAGTCTCTGGGAACTCCAAGGCCCTCCAAAGTGTGGAGGCCTATCTCCCCTCACCACACTCCCTGCCGGTGACTGATGCCCTCAGGGGTCGGTGCGTTGGTGGTTCTTGGTGTCCGGGGCTGGGCGCTCAGGTATGTACCAGCTCACTCCCGGTGACTACTTGGCGGGGCCTGGCGCCTGCTGCTCGGTCAGGCCTCTTCCGGGGCGCGGGGGGCCCTCGGGCCTCCGGCCTCTGTGCCTGTGGCTCGGTTCACTCTGGCACAGCTGGCTGCCGGCAGAGCCGGCGGGCACGCCGGTGCAGCCCCCTCTAGCTTCTGCCCGGTGGCTACTGGGTGACCCCTCATCTGGGGATCCTCAGCCCTTCCCATGAAGGTGGCACGGATGCCCCTCCGGTGGTCCTCCTTGGGCTCTTGCACTCTGGGGCCTCTGGATGTCTGGGGCCTGGATCTCCTCCATGCCTGCTTCATGCCCTGGGGGACGGGGCTATGGCTCTCTACATCCTCTAGCAGACCATTACATGGGGAAACCATTTGAATACAAGCGCGCCGATCCACACAGGTGTGCACATGGGTGTTCACTATTCGTAGACTTAAATCACACCTTTCTTGGCTGCTACTTCAAAGCACATTGTGCGCTGTCTGTCCTGCGTGCTGCACAACAACATTCAATATTTAGTATTTACTGCTGTTTTCACTTAGCTAGATTAATGCGATGGTGTTGTGTATAGTATGTTGCATTGTTTTGTTTTTTTTTTTGCTTGTTTTCTATTCTTTTTCTCTCAACAGGTGATCCCGGAGATATTTTTTCTTCCCCCCTTTCTCACTGTCCCTCTCCCCTTCTGTTTTTCTTTTCCTTCCTCTTTCTTTCTCCCTTTCCTATCCCTCACTCATGTCTGTCCCGTCTGTAACAACTGAAAATAAAATAAATAATAAAAACAAAGGTCGATCAAATGGACCAATACGGCAATGCCATGATGATCCATTTGGCAAAATAAATCCATTGGGTATCCTTGTTGGTCTTCAGACAACAATTCTGACGGCTAAAGAACCAAATGGGACAGGCGGAAAAAAAAAAAAAA
Source organism: Neolamprologus multifasciatus (assembly GCF_963576455.1). Lineage (NCBI taxonomy): Eukaryota > Metazoa > Chordata > Actinopteri > Cichliformes > Cichlidae > Neolamprologus > Neolamprologus multifasciatus. The sequence continues at coordinate 28,849,092 of NC_140458.1, read as the reverse complement.
AAAAAAAACAAAAAAAAAAAAACAAATATGAAACCACTGTGTGGTCTATAGTATTACTTCGGTAACTGTTCTCTTGCCTTCGTTTGTCTCTCGTCTTTTCAGCTTTCTAGACAAGATCGACATTGTGAAACAGAGTGACTACACTCCAACAGATCAGGTGGGGAACTTCTTCCACTACAAAGTTAATAATATCCTACATTTCACTATACAACTATTTCCCCTGAATAGTATTTCATGAGGAAGGGACTTTAAGATTTTGGTCCCTGTCACATATTAAAGTTAAGCTTTTGCTGCTTTGGTGCCAAACTCAAATGTGTTATAACTTCTTATATTTCACTTTGAAATTCAGTATATTGTCCAAATATTCCATATGTTGGATTTGTATCTTGTGAGTGTTTCTCCAGGTTTGTCACTCTAATCTGGCACATAAAAGCCTTGTTGTTGTTACATTTGTCACTCCTTTTCACCAGGATTTGCTGAGGTGCAGAGTACTGACTTCAGGGATCTTTGAGACAAGATTCCAAGTGGACAAAGTTAATTTCCAGTAAGTAAAAAGGGTGGAGAGTAACAGTTTCATCCAAAGGTAATCTAGTGTCGGCTGAGGATATAAACACAAATCAGCTGTACATATACATTTTCTCCACATGATGGCAGCATTTTCCATGTTTCCATTTATATCTGTACAGTATGTTTGATGTTGGCGGTCAAAGGGATGAGCGCAGGAAATGGATTCAGTGCTTTAATGGTAAGTGGTGTTTATTTCCTCTCACTTCCCTTGACTCGTATCCTTTTCTCTCAGGGTGTCTGATTTATCTCCGTTCCTCCCTCTTCCTCAGACGTAACAGCCATCATCTTTGTGGTGGCCAGTAGCAGTTACAACATGGTGATCCGAGAGGACAATCAGACCAACCGTTTACAGGAGGCCCTCAACCTCTTCAAGAATATCTGGAACAACAGGTGAGGAAAGACACCAAACCTGTCATCCTGTGGACTTGCAGTTTGTTTTGTATTGAATCCTGAGATTAAGTTGACAGCATAGGAAATCAGAAAGCCTTCGCAGAACTTCAGCTTCTCAAGGGTAGACAAGTTATTAAACATGGTTTCGAAGCTAGAACACTTTGAGCAAGTCCTAAGGGAACTCTTATCTGCTGACGCCTGTTATGGCTTATTTTGGCTGAACTGAACTTTGTCTTTTCACACTTGGAAACAGTTTTATATTTCAGTGTGATCTTATTTCAGTCTCTCATCTTCCTCAGGTGGCTGCGGACCATTTCTGTCATCTTGTTCCTAAATAAACAGGACCTGCTTGCAGAGAAGGTGTTGGCAGGGAAGTCCAAAATCGAAGAATACTTCCCAGAATTTGCTCGCTACACCACACCTGATGATGGTGAGCTACCTTATTACAGCATCTGATTTTGAGCATTTTGTGTGTGTTGTTAAGATTAAGTAAAATAAATAATTATACCGATGTGAAAACACATTTTTATTTTCATCAATGAAATTTATCATTACAAAAACAACTGGAAAATTCGATGCAACAACTCATCCAGAAATTTAAAAGGGTGCCTTTGATATCATTCACCACAAGAGGTCATCCTCGATACACCTAGAAGATTTTTGTAGTGAAGCACTTGCTCTGTGAGGTGGAAAGCTTCTTTTTACGTCTTACACATTCTGCTATAGAGATGTAGTGTCTCCTTACTAGTTGTTGCATTGTCATGTTTAAATTATCTACATGTTAAATTGCATATTGTGAGAAGTTATTCACTGGCCTCTGTCTCCTCTTACAGCGACGCCAGAACCTGGAGAAGATCCGCGTGTTACAAGGGCAAAGTACTTCATCAGAGATGAGTTCCTGGTAAGTGTGTAGCTGTCTTTCATGGGATTTGTTGTTTTTAAATGTATGCAGTGGGGGGCGGGGGTTATGCTCTAATAAAATTTGGACACGTTTCTGCTGCACAAGTTGTTTAGCAGCTTTGTAACTTTTCCTTTCTTCTACAGAGGATCAGCACAGCAAGTGGCGATGGAAGGCACTACTGTTACCCCCATTTCACCTGCGCCGTCGACACAGAGAACATCCGCCGTGTCTTTAATGACTGTCGAGACATCATCCAGCGGATGCACCTGCGGCAGTACGAGCTGTTGTGATGGGAGAGGAAAGGTGTTAGGCCAAAAAGATAAACCAGATCAGACTATGGAAGACGAAAAAGAAATCCCTGAACCTGCGTCTCTGAACTCTTCTGCAGAAGTATGAGAGCTCTTGTGACACAACAGGGGCCAAAACACACACGCACTTATAGTAAACACGCCGTGAACCCAGAACTTCCCCTGATGCAAACTCTCTACCTGATGCAGAATTTTTGACGGATGGGTTTGAGGGGCTTACACGTAAAACAGACTTCAGTCTTGACTTTCAGCCATACTCCCAGCTCCTCACCTTTCGACATTATGTTATCGTCACGTTACCTTCACCTTCCTAAAAACAAAAAAAGTGGCCCAGTCCGGACTGAGTTTCCTGCAGCGAGGGTTGGAGCTGCAGCTTGAGTTTTGTTCCCTTTTTTTTTTTTTTTTTTTTTTTTTTTTTCTCCCCTGATTGGGCTGAAAACTAAGAGCTACTACTTCAGTGTAATTGGGAAAGAGATGAATTACTGCAAATGGAGAATGAATATATCACAGCAGATCAACTGAACACTGTATTTAAGAGAGACAGAAAAAACAAAAAAAACAAGCACTGTGCTCAGGACTTTGACTCAAACCATGTACACCAAACCTTCCTTTCACTTAGAGACATCTTTAAATCCAGTGGCTCTGCTTGCGCACACACAACATATCTCACCTGCTTTTTACTGGACTGCACAACAGGGGGTCAATTTGGCAACGCACGTACCTACTCACGTTTCATTGAGATGCCGGCTAATTTATCTGGGTCGGTGCTTTTTGAGATTAAACGGGCGAAGCCGAGCCGAGAGGAGCAGCGTTACCACAGACTTAACCAGACCACGGGTGTTTTGGTGAGACTTCACTTGAGCAGGTGTTCACTAAAACGGGATGGGAGCCAACTGCGATTTGAATTTCTCTGATGGGAGGTGTCGGCCGTGATTGACCAGGGCGCCACGGCTTCTCTACAGAACTGTTTTGCCACCTGACTTTGCCTTGTTGGTATCGGAGCATCACGTGAGGAGGATATATTGAGTTTAAAACAAAAAGAACCAGAAATGCCAACTTCTATGGAACTTTCAATGGAGGGCGACGGGCATCCTTCAACAGTACAGTACCATATAAGTTAAAGAGAACTCTCATCCTGTTATACTGTCTCCACAGCTGTTTTTGTCTGTGTAGACTTTTGTGCCATTGTGCCCTGTGCGCCCTTTCTTTATCTCAACTCTTTGTCATCCTTTTGTCACCCGTTCTCTACACGTTCTCCATCTTTCGCCCACCCTTTTCACCGCCACCTTTTCCATTTGCACTTTTACCTTCCTGGCAGTGCTCTTTTGTTTTAAAGAGAAAATAAGATATATTAATCTTGGAATATTAAAAACACAACAAAATGGGACTTTATTTTTTTCTGCCCCCACCTGTGTGCTCGCACCTCCCTGCCATTCCTCCCTCCACCATTCCTCCTCTCCTCCCTTGTATGTCTGTCTTTACTTTACTGCTGAACTATTATTCTTGTACAGACTGTAAAATGTATTATTTTGTACAACTTTATTGAGGAAAAAATAACTTTTAGAAGATCCCTGTGCCTTGATCACGACTATGTGTGTAATGAGCTAAAGTGGGTGTCATACTGCGCTGTATAGCTTGGCCAATCCTCTCCCTGCCTCCCTCGCTCTTACCTTCTCTCCCTTTCTTTATCCCCACCTCTTTCTCAGTCTAATTCTTTCTCCTCTCCTTTCCTTGGAGATGGTGGATGACCATTTGTAGCTTTAGTAGTGTTTTGTTTTTTGGGGTTGTTGGGTTTTTGTTTTTGTTTTTCTTCCCCACCTTTCCTTCCAGCCCATCTTTATGATTTAATGTCTTTTTTTTTATTTTTTTTATCCATATACCCCCAAAAAGATAAATATGAAATGTATATGGGTTCTAAAGTATTTTATTAGAATCAAATGAACCTTGACAAATTGTACACTTGATGGTGTGCATATTGCTATAACTTAATCCTTTCAACTGATGTTGTTTGGGATTTTTTTTTTTTTTTTTTTTTTTTTTTCTTCTTCCACACACTGAAGGGTTATAAGTGGGAGGTGACAGATGCAAAACATTGCTTGTTTCTACACAAATCGTTATTGTTTTTGCAAAAAAAGAAAAAAATGGCCAAAAAAAAGAACAATTTGTTTTTCTTTTCTGCTGAGGGGGGAGGGGGTCCTCCTGACTAGCCTTGCACAGCAGAGGCAGCCTGTACAGTATTAGCATCTCTCATTTCAGTGCCCTAGTCTCATTTAATGTGTACATCAAATATGGGTCTACTTTCTGAAAAGGAGCTCTATGAAATAAAGATTTTTTTCTTTTTTCTTTTTTTTTTTTCTTTTTTTTTTTTTTTTTGGTGCAAACAGCAACTGCTTTGTCATGTTTTTGTCATTACACTCTACGCAACTCAGGGGATGGAAATCAACAACACTATTAGACAAAAGTGCATCCAAGCTTATCGATTCTTATGACTGTTGTAATTCGCAAAACAACAATCCTCATGGCAGTGAACATTTTGCACATCTACCTGTGTCTAGCTCCCAACCAAAAAACTGATCTCCACTCGTGAAAATCAGTAGCGTATCAGACCAAATCGCTCAATCTTTAACGGTGCTGATATTTATTTATTTATTCCCCCCCCTCTCCTGCCCCCACCGCAGCAAAAAAAAATTAGACATGCCTTGTCTTGCAGCTTTTACAATCAGAAGTATGATCTGAATGCACTGTTGTATCAAACATATTTGCCATTTCAAGTCTAGCTCTATAAATTCTTTAGGCTCCTCTTGTTTTGTTTTTGTTTTTTCTCTTTATTCATTTATTTCTACTGCTACTCAAAGTACATGTGTAATATAATGATCTCAAAGAGTGACTGGCAGGAATAAAAGAATATGAAAGGATGTAGCACGAGTAGAAAAGCACAATGGGTCGCCAACTGTGCGCCCACTTTGATCTTAAAAGGGCTGTACTTGAGAGAATCTTTTAGCCCGTATAAAATAATTTAATGCATATTTACTGCTTGAGCTATCTTATACGTGATAAATGTGTCAACATGACTCTTCGGACTCGAATGTGTAAAACTACAAAGTTCTGGTAGCTCATTGCCTAGACGGTCCTGTAATTATGAAATGGAAAGTTTTTAACTGAATTTCCTATTTTTATTATTTGACTGTGGACACATTGTTTTTGTTTTTTTTAAAAAAAAAAAGAAAATTCAGACAACCTCTTAACTTTGGCACTTATCTATTACTTAGAGTGTGGCTGTGGCAGAGGTCTTCTTCGGTAGGAAAAATAAAACTTCTGAAAATACATATAAGTGCAGGATTTATGCCCTCCTGCACAATTTTCAAAGACTTCCAGCAGGCCAGGTTGGAGTCTTTGCCGAGCAGATTCTGGTTCCTTGGCCTTATGTTTGACACTCCCGGTGTAAATGATTATCCTGCATGTATCACCGATGTGAGTATCTAAAGGTAAAATTACCTAGTTTTATTCTGGATTAAGTAACTCCCAAGACTACTGAGCTCAGTTTCCATGCTCTCAGTCAAAAAGGAAATATTGTAGCCTCCTAACAAGTGCCCTGATAATTAAAAAAAAATATATTTTTGTTATCATTAAGCACCTAAACTTAAAAACTTGACATGTTGATTCCATATTTTCAGAACTTACCAGGTGTGTTTTGAAGCGGTGTGTATGGAAGCAATGCACAAGACTTTTCTAGTACATGTTTTTGTTGTTGTTTGTACTCTTAAAAAAAAAAGTTATTCTCCAGCTGTCCGTATCCAAAAGCTCAAGATTTTCCTTAGTGAAAATTTTTTGATTAATTTTAAGCTTTGACATTAGCAGACTTTGCTTTTTTTCTATTTTTTTCAGGTCTCTCTTGGAAATGAGATTTTTTTTACCTGAATAAATAAAGGACTAATATTTTTCTGCTGGTCTCACCAACCTAAGCAAAGTTTAAGCTGATGCCAAAGTCACCGTTGGGACAAGGATGGAGTAAAAGCAGCGTCCAAACCCATATGCTGGTTATTTTCTACAAGGAAAGTGTTGCAGCGCATGATGTAATGAGAATGGATTGTGATAAGGTGGTAGAAAATCACAGCAAGGGAAAACTCATATCTGATGGATCCAAATTTGAGCTAAATTAAGTCCATTCAGAAACAGAAATAAAATAGGAGGAGAGGGAATAAGTCTAACTGGGGTCCTCAGCAAGAACTTTATTTGGAAAAACATAGGACACAAATGTGGGGGAAAAAAACAAAGCCAAGAAAAACACAGACCAGCCTCTCCATATTTTTCCTGTAGGTTGTCAAATCTGGCTGAATTAATTGGTGTTACCTAATCCAAAGTCTACCTATGGTAAGGGATTATGCAGACCTATTGGAGGAATTTTGGTTGGCATTATTTTCAAAGGGAAGGTTTTCAAGGTGGCTGTGAGACTTGTTATACTGCATGGTTTGAAGATATGACACTAATGAGAGGCAAGTTGAGATGGTTTAGACATGTGCAGAGAAGGTATAAAAAATATGTATTAATGCAAAGGATGCTGAATATGGAGCTACCAGGCAGGAGGAAAAGAGGAAGACCACAGAGAAGATTCATGGATGAAGTGAAGGAGGAAATGCAGATGGCTGGTGTGAGAAAGAATTCAAGGGAGATGGCGAGATGAAGACAGATGATCTGCTGTGGTGGCCCCTACTAGGAGCAACCAGAAGAGGACTCTTTAAAAGTCTATGGCAAAAAGGATCTGAAATTTCTTCCATATACTTGTATGGTTTGTATTTTTCATTATTAAAACTATATAAGATTAAAACATAACATTTTAAGGAATGCGTAGCAGTGCTTTAGGCCTTAATGTAAAATCTTTATTGTGGCTGAAGTGTTCATAGTGCTGTCTTATCTCAGTCCTGAGCTGTACAACGTTGGACTTTCTTTGACAGCACTAACAAAAACCAGCTCACGTCACCTGCTAGTCCCGCCCACAGCGTGACGTAGCCTTTTCCTTCCTCGTCTCCGCTGCTAGTAAAGTTAGCAGTAGCACCTTTTAGCCTCCAGCAGCTGTCGGTGGCAGTCAGTCAGCCAGCCTGTCAGTTCGAGTGGCGGTGTGTGTTTGTGCGTGTATAAATCCCCGCTCTTTATTTACCCTCCCGTAGAAAAACCGAGGGCGGCCGGGTTGTTTCTTCGGGAGCCAGCTTGCTTCACCTCTGCGGGCCAACTGCGATAAAAAATATTGTTGTCCTCGCCGTCACGACAGGAAGAAGCCCTGGGACATGGCCAGACCAGAACAAGTCCTGTTGTTGGAGCCACAACACGAACTGAAATTCAGAGGTAACCGAAGAAGCGGAGGGCAGGGCCGAGCTTAGGTAGCTAACACGGGAGACGTTGTAAATGAGAGCCAGTATTTCGATTTCTGCACTACCGAGTAGTTGAACGTGCCATTCGTTGTCTATGCTGAGGTAAAACGTGAGGGATATAGCTGTTAGCTGTAGTCTACATTGTGTGTACGACAGTTGTGCGGTGACAGGTGAAACGACACTGTGCGACGGTGCTAACTAGCTCGCTGGAGTAGCATCCAGCTAATCTCACTAGCAACAAGGCAAACTGCTAGCTGTCATTGCAGCGTCAGGGCAGGCCCGCCGCACCGTTTCTCTAATTCTCTCATTTGCTTGTCATACTTTCTCTTTTATACTCTGACAGCATTGGAAACACCTCGATTTGATCTAATGGTTCAGTTAAGCTTCCCCTTCGGTGTCGTTTCTACTGCCCGACTGCAAAGAATTCCCTATTCTAGCATTTTCTACGATCAGGGTGTCATTGCTTATCCTTATTACCATGCTATTTCACAATATTATAAGCTAGCCGGCAGGAGATTTGGCGTTTTCTCCCGCTGTGCAACCCGAATTCCTTTACAGCTTTTCTGTATCCAAGCACAATGATTATGACATTACGGACTGAGCTGTAGTGCCAGCGGTAATGATTATTTTCTTGGATAATTACCTTGGTGTGTCATTTTTGCTGCAGAAATGGGTCAAGTGAGGGCCTAGGGTGGTGGTATCAGTTTGAAGTGGGCTGTTCACTGATTGATTGTTGCAGGGCTTTGGAGAAGATCCATACACCCACTCTGTTACTGATGCACACTTGCATCAACATCAGTTTCCAAAACCACGCTTAAGCTGTCAAGAAAAGTGTGAGAGACCTAAATGCTACAGAGACAAAAGGAAAACATTAGCACTTAAGACACCCATCTAGTAATTTTTCTGCAGTATCCAACGTTTGGCTGAGGGCGTGGTATGAATTGTAAACACGTGCACACTTTGCTGATCTCACCACTGTTTTAATGTTTAATTTGCTCTGTTTGTGGCAGGCTCTGTAAAACCGCTAAAAAAAATCTGCTCTCATATTGATGTTTGCAGAAATGGATTTTTACATTGTGTATATTTGCACTTTTACCTGGGAGAATCTTTGTGCACCCACCCTGTTTTCTTTCTTCTTAGGAGCCCAGGTGACAAACAAATGCTGCATCTATACCCAAACCACAAGAAGTGTAAATTCACCCACATGCTCGCACGCACACTCAAGTCTAGGGATGGGTATCGTTTAGGTTTTATCTGATACCGGTGCCAAACCGGTACTTTTGAAACAGTGCCGGTGCTTAAACGGTGCTCGAACCGGTGCTTAAAGAATGGAGAACACAAAATTGGTCCAAAAACCTCTCATGTTCAGCTGTTTTTTTTAGTAAAAAGATAACAATGTTAGCCTTTTCTGCAGCTATAGGGCATATATGGTATCACTCTTGGCTGGAAGCAGTGCTTTAACAATGGAAAAAACAAAAACTTTATCCAAAAACCTCTCATGTTTAACTGTTTCCCACTTTTTATTTGGTCATTTTTGCCTTTTTGGCCAGGGTGAAGGGAGTATCTGCCATCAAACAAGAAGACAGCCGCATGTAGCTATGATGGTGTTTGCTAGTTCACCTTACATACATTAATGTAATAACGTGGTTAGCCTACTCAACGTAAATTATACACGAACAACATTAAGCTACTCACGCAGAGAAGAACGGCTGCTGCTGCCATCATCATCCTCATCAATTCTGCTACACTGGCAGGGCTAGGGGCCAGGACTCTACTCTTCAGCTTTTTGGGGGATGTTGCTAACTCTTCGTCCGATAACAGGCACCACACCTGCAGTAGATGCGCTCGGTGTGAGGTCTCGCAGCAAGCTATCAAATACGGCGCATTTTTCGGCTTTTAAAAAAACCGCTATGCGTCGCCAGGTGTTTCATCGGATTTCAGGTGTTACCTCCTTTCCACAGTATCACCTTAAAGCACTTGTTGCAGGCTGCTGAGTTTGCATCTTTTGCTGTGAAGTACAGCAAGACTTTTGACCGCTTCGCCTTGGGCATTTTTAATCTGTAGCTCTGCTCTAAAAGAACGTACGTACCTGGACCCGCCTACTATCCCCGGAAACGTAAAATGATTGGCTAGAATTCAAAGTGTATCACATCTCAGGAAAAAAAAGCACCGATATAAAGCACCGAAATGTGCGCTGCTTTTCGGTCTGGTTACTACCGTTTATGTCAGAACCGGTGCCATCATGGCACCGGATACCGGTACCCATCCCTACTCAAGTCACTGCATTTCTTTCTTTCTCATCCTCAGGCCCATTTACAGATGTTGTCACCGCCACCCTGAAGCTGACCAACCCCACAGACAGAAATGTGTGTTTCAAAGTCAAGACGACCGCACCTCGCAGATACTGTGTGCGCCCAAACAGTGGCATCATTGACGCTGGAACCTCCATAAATGTTTCTGGTAAGGGTTTTTGCATCTTTTTGCCATACAGAAAAGTTGGTAAAGCTGTGAACCTAATGTAGAAGTTCAAAGGCTTTTACTGATCCATTTTTGCCTAACTCGGTAATTAACATTAGCTTATTGGGCTTAATAGAAGTAAAACTATATTGAGTTGTCATAATTTAAGTGCTAGATAAAGTGTAATATACTTAGATTGAACAGCGTCAGATATGGAACCGTAGTGCTGAACTAGCAGCAACCATGTATTGTGTTGCAGCACGCAAATAAAGCGTCTCGCCTGCACTACTTATAATGGATACTGCAGTCACTACCTGAATTTATAATTACATCATGCTTGTAGACATTTTACACACATGCCTCCTTATGACTTTCCCAATAATCTGTCTAATCTGCACATAACTATTATATTTAAATTAAAATTTAAAAAAAGACTTGTTTCTGACAACTAAAGTGGTTTCTGTCTCCTGCAGTTATCATTTTCTTTTTTATTCTTTCAATTTTGTTTCTTATTTTTTTGGAGGGTGGTATAATTTACTCAAAGTTTAAATTTTTGAAAACATTTTATTCACAGCATAAGATGGAAAAGTGTCAAATGTTTAGACATGAGACATTTTACTACCTCATGAATAAGATGAGTTCAGTTCGAATTTGATGGCAGCAACACATTTTTTATTTTTTTATTTTTTTTAAAAGACATCACGTCCTTTGAGCTAAAGCAAAAAGTGCTTACATATGGCTCTACTGGTATTCGGGGTGTATTTGTCCCTATAAAATTGGAAGCTTGTACTACTTGAAAGACAAAATAAGTCCTGAAAGGTACATACAAGCTTTAGGGCAACATATTCATCTAGAGGTCGTCTTTTTCAAGGAAGGCCTTGCATATTTCAGCGAGACAATAAAGCAGCATACTGCAGCTATCATAACAGCATAACTTTCTAGTAAAAGAGTCCAAGTGCTGAACTAGCCTGTCTGCAGTCCAGACCTTTTACCAGCCAAAAACAGCAAGAAGCTTATAACAGACAATAATGGGACACTATTACTCCCCTGAAAGTCCAGCAACTGGTCCCATATCCTCTGGTTTTTATGGGTTGTTGTTAAAAAAAAAAAGAGGGAATGTGTAAACCACAGTAAACATGGCTCTTTCCCAACTTTTTTGAGACATGTTACTACAAATTCTTCAAATTCAGTGATTTCCTTCAAATACAAAATGGCTAGTATTTTTCTTGACATTGTAAAAATTTTTTCCATTTTCAACATGTGATGTGTTCTATTGGTTTATGAGACATGCACATGCTGTTTTCTTCATTCTGTCTTTGTTTTTGCCCACAGTTATGCTACAGCCTTTTGACTATGACCCCAATGAAAAGAGTAAACACAAATTCATGGTGCAGTCCATGCTGGCTCCATATGACATGACTGACATGGAAGGAGTTGTGAGTACCTGAGCATACTATTTTCCCTTTTTTTTTTTTTGGGGGGGGGGGGGGGGGGGGGGGGGGGTGGTATTTTATTACTGGAGAATCTGAAGGGTTTAAATTTCTTACATTACCTCTCGGCCCTGAGTTTTGTTTTGTTTATTTGCATTAGCGGCATCTGTGTCTTCCAGAAGTCTATCTTCAGCTGAACACTCGAATAATGTAGCTCACTCAATGTATTTGTCTCATTCTGCAAAAGCTATTTCAAAACTGTTTGACAAATGTATACATTGTATTGCAGCTCCCTAAGCCTGAAAATGTAAAGTTGGTCATTTCTGTTGAGAATTTACTTTGAAGTATGAATATTAGTGAAAAATGAATTTATGTGATACAAAAAAAGAAAAATCTAAAGGTTCCCTTTTTCATTTTTTTGTCAACAGTGGAAGGAGGCAAAGCCTGAAGAGCTGATGGATTCAAAGTTGAGATGTGCATTTGAGATGCCTCTAGAAAATGACAAAACTGTAAGTGTTTTTCTTCGCTTCAGCATTTGCCACATCACTTTAAACAATCACAGTCACATTTTATCACACCCCCAATGAGCTCCACAAATGGTTGTTCCACTGTGTACTAGAGATGGCACGATACCACTTTTTTATGTCCGATACCGATACCGATATCATAAATTTGGATATCTGCCGATACCGATATGAATCCGATATAGTGTGTTTTTTAATCAATAAAACTTTTTTTTAATATCTTGCTGCATTTTGTATAAGTTTATACTCAAGTTTAAATAAATAACAACACTAAAGCTATTATGTTATACCTGTATGTAAAAAATACAACAAAATATTTCATAGATCAGCAATACTGATCAATCTAATAAACGTAAACCTGCTCCATCCTCCCTATTCTGGTATTTTAAAGAGTACTTAGCAGAAATATCAAGCAACCTAACTAACAGGGTTGCAAACTCCCAGCAAAAACAAAATAGGGAACCACCCTCCAGCTCATGATGCTTAATCAATGTAATCAAATTTAATTTGATGCAGGGGGAAAATGCACAGAAAGAAATTATTTTTCAAGAATAATTAAATAGATTCAACATCTTTCTTCAACAGAATTGCAGACTGCACAGATGGTATCTTCCCAAAGGAAAAAGTAGTATAGCTTACTAGGGTATATTAGACTTAACAGTTACTATATACAGTAATGGACTTAAATATGTTTTACATCAGATTAAAACTTTGGGTGTAAGAGTCAGATAATTATTTATTAAAAGCTCGACATTTTAAATGAGAATAAGAAAGAAAAGTATGTCTTTGTGCCCCCTTTTCCCTGTTCATGCCCTATCGGCCCCCCTGGCTAAACTTTGCTAGATCCGCCCCTGCGCAGTTACCAGCCGTCAGCTGTAGAAAAAGATCCTGGTCTAGAAAGTAATATTAAATAAATTCTAACAACAGCTTATCAAGATTAATAGTGCTGCTGTTGTTCAGCTGCTGGTTTCCTCTTTCTGGTGCAAAGTGAGCCAAAAACTAAGAAGAGAGATGGACTCGCGACAGAAAAGCCGATCAGCTGATCATTAAGCAGTTTCACAATTGAAGTAGCGGCAGGAGAGAGAGAGAGAGAGAGAGAGGCAGTCGCTCCATATATCTGTTGTTAAGCTTAACGTGGGAACGCTTTACAGACATTCAGAGATGAACTTACACACTTGCTTTACTTCTCTCTGGGAAAACTTCCTCGGAGATGAAATGCTGGTTTGCTAGCAGGCTACAAATACACACAGCGGCTCTATCACGTGATGCACATTGCTGCGACGTGCTACGGTTATGAGCCGAGTTACGCCGCGTAGCGAGCTTTGTGAGGTGCTTTTTTGATATTTAATGGATCGGATTACATTTTTTATTTCTCGCCGATATCCGATCCAGTAATTTGGGTCAGTATCGGACCGATACCGATACGTAATATCGGATCGGTCCATCTCTACTGTGTACTTCATTGATTTAAGTACATAATAATAGCTGTCTGTAGTAACAGATTATATGCTGACTGAGTATTTAGTGGGACCTGTTGTGACAGAAAAGTTGTAGGCAGTAATCTGGCTGAAAGCACGGGCACCCCACCAAGCTGCCCAAACCTTCTGTTTGAGAGGAGGCAGCCAATCAAAAGAAGGTTGGCTAAAACAGAGTGCAGCGTTAAAAGGTGAGGAACTAAAAGGGCTAGTTTCAGACTGTGGATCAACTGTTTGACTGTGCCAAGGCCAAGTATAAGATGAATAAGGAATATTTCGATTTGTAAATCATGTCGAGCTCTAGCAGCAACATTGAATATCAGTATGGAGCTGAAAACAAGCACAATAGGTCCCCTTCAAAGAATAAAATCAGACTAAACCATTTAATTTCTGTTTCAGTGGAGTAGTAGTTTTTAGTTTTTTTCCTTCTGTCAGCATTTTTTTTTTTTGTATTCATCAGCTACACATCACTGTATCACCCATCTCGTGATTTATTTTGTTTCGTGATTTGTTTCCACTTTAATCTCCATGCTTTGTCTTTGCATGTCCCCTCGTTCCTTTTTTTCTTCCACTCTCATCCCACCGACCACTCCCCATCTTCACTCTCTCTCCACAGCATGAGAGTGAAATCATCAAAACTGTGTCTTCCTCTGCCTCTGTTAAGACTGAGCACTCTGTCCTGCCCAAGTCAGCCAGTGCTTCGCTGGATGATGGAGAAGTGAAGAAGATCATGGAGGAGTGCAGGCGACTGCAGATGGAAGTGCAGAGGCTACGGGAAGAAAACAAACAGATCAGGGTGAGACGCGCTAAAACAAATAAGAGCCTGTGTGTCTGTCTCATATTCCAGTCAGACTTGTATTTTCTGCTCTAGCTCGTCTTCTCTTGTGCTAACAGAAGAAGCATTGCTGTGGAGTTTACTCTTAAATATAGGAGGAACAAGACCAAGTCTGAAATTAAAAAAAAACTGAAATAAAATGTTTTATTGCAGGAAATATATTTTGACTAGTGCTGCACAACATTAACGTGAAGCAGAGAATGAAATGACTCAATGACTGCCTGAGTTTTCTCAAAGTATTTTTGTCATTGCTCGAGTCCAGAGAATTGTCCCTAGACAGCATCTAAGTAAGGAAAGGAACAGGCCTACGTCAGACTTGTCAGTGAGGATTTTAAAGAAACCTCATTTAATTACTGACAACTTGAAACCATTAGAGATGCATTAGGACCGTGAAACAGAATGAAAAGAAAGGACCGAATGGCAGTGACCCCATCCTGTATGTGGTATGGCTCATATCATTGTCAGCTCTTTACGCTGATTCTTATGAATGTCTTTTCTGTTATGTGTAAATGTTTACCAGCCTATAAATCATAAAATACAAAATTACGAGTAAAGGTGATTTTGAGCAATGTTTAAAACTACACTTCTACACGATCACTGTAGCAAAGTTTTGCTAGAAGTTACACTTTAACCCTCTCTTTAATATGAATAATAGGGGATTTTAATTGGAAACAGAAATTAAAATGGAAATTACTGCGGAGGCAAGTCAGTACTTTACCTTAAAGGAATGAACAACCACACCTGCCATTCCCAGCGATGCAAATATCCAGGAAGATTTCCCTCTCTCTCAAATAATGCTGTCCAATCGTATAGACACACCAGATAGCAAGTAAAGTCTTGCCAGTTCTTAGAACATAGACCCTCTGATGACCATTAAAGTGTACTTGTAACATGGATATAAACCTAAACATTATGTTTTATTTAGATGCGTAAAAACAACAAACATTTACGAACCGGCCTTGGTCACAAAGTTTCTAAATACAAATGCACTGAAAAAGAAAAAGTAATTTTTATTTAATCACTCAACATACTACAAACCATAGGTAGTTTCAGGAAAATTAAACCAGTCGTCTAGGAGGAGTGTGGGAACAAACATACAGTCATATATGATATACAATCATCATACTGGGTGTATCATAGCAACAGCAGTGGCTGCAGTGACTCCAGACACGCAAAAGTATGGGACAAGTTTGGCTATGGTATGGACAAATGCCATGCATGGAGAGGGGGACACATTGCGCATTTGTGAAAATTGTATGTTTTGTATGTAGAGCTTTATATTCAGGCATAAAATTTCCCGCAAGCTTCCTTGTCCTTTTGATATCGATATTGTTATTATCTGTGGGGTTTTTTTCTTCATTTGTTTGTTTAGTTTTCTGTAGTTTGATAATAATAAAAAAAATTCTGACAGGACTTGAAGGCAGCAGTGTTATAGCTGCTTGCAACAGAAAAGCAAAACTGTTCACTATGCTGGCTCTTTTTTTTTTTTTCTTTTTTTTTTTCTTTTTTGGTTAAATGATGGAAAATGATCCTGGTGTAAACATTGTTTAAAAATCCAGTAATGACATATTTATTTTTATATCAGATTTTTGATAAGCTATCATTGAGATGCGGAGTGACAAATTCTACCAAATTAAAAGTCAACTTATAAGCGCATATTTGTATTTCTGACTCCTCGTCTTCATCACAGGAGGATGACGGTCTGCGGAAGAGAAAGGTGACACCATTGGCCTCCGCTCACTCCTCCTCCACCATGGCCACCACAGCCGTGAGGGACGAAGGCCTAAGCACCCGCGTGCTGGCGTTCTGCGTGCTCTTCTTTGTGATTGGAGTCATCATTGGCAAGCTGGCCCTGTAGGGACACAGACGGACAGAGCACAGTGACAGACGGACGGATAGACCGCGTGCTTGGGAGGACGCGTGTCAGCAACGGCGACGGGGATGTCTTCTGGGTTTATGTTGATCTGTTTCTTTCTTTCTTTCTTTTAAACATTTAAGGCAATATCATGATGGTTTGGTGTAAAAAGAAAACGAAAGAAGGCTATCCCAAGTTAAACCATGAGTGCAAGCATTTTTGTCACAGGTCCTTTTTTTTCTTTTTCTTTTTTCTTTTTGATCTGTTCTTTCCGTCCATCTCTCTTCCTTAAATGATCTTCCCTAACTTGCACAGGTAACAGTTAGTCGTGTGTTTAAGTGGCTTCACGCTGGCTGAATGTCTAAAGTCTTTCATTGATTCGCAAGTTTTCATAAGTTGCTCACACACGTTGTCCGTTTAAAAAAAACAAAAAGCTCTAACCCTCTTCTGATAATCTCTTCCATTTATTAATCTGCAAGGAGAGGTGAACACAGTTGATCAGTGAAAGACTGTTTTATTTTTTTTTCTTTCCTTTCTCTCTAGACTCAAGCTTCATGTATTGTAATCTAAAGAGTTTGGGGTTTTAAAAAGAAAAGAAAAAGCGTGTGTGTGTGTTTATTTTGCCTCCTGCAGGAGCAGTGATGTGTCAGACTGTGTGACTGTTTTTATGCGAGGATACCACAGACGGTGAGGCTCACAGGCTGTGAAGAGGGCTGGTTTAAAAATGAATAAATAATCCAAACAGATTTCTTGTATTCAGCAAAAATGGGGGTGTTTGTTGAAAATCTAATTGAATATTTGGATGATTTGGTGTAATCCAGACCAAGGAATCTATAGAAATTCATTAAAATCATGACTCAGTAAATTCACAATTATGACTTCAACAAAAAGTGTTCTGTATGGTGATTTTTATTTTATCTTTTGGCTTCCTTTTTTTTGTTTGTTTGTTTCAGAAACAAAGCTGTAATTTACATCTTCATGCTTGGTTTTTGTTTTGTTTGTTTTTGTATGTTTGTTAATTACTTCCTCAGGTTTGCACACAGAGTTACGCTGAACAGAAAAAAATAAATAAAAAGCCTAATGTCTGGCTACAAAGCTCTGGACAGGTCATGCAAAACCAACTCTTACTTATCCATGCACATCAGAGTATGTAACACAAGTTCTGACCACTCTATTGAATTTTGCCCATGGTGCATTGACTTTGCACCCTCTGGTGTATTACAGCAGTTGTTTGCCTTTTTTTTTTTTTTTTTATTTTTTTTTTTTTATTATTTCCCTTCTTCCTCTCTTGTGTTGTCATGTAGACACTTTGCTTCTGTTGTTTAAAATATTCAAATGCACTATTCTCACGTGTGCACTCTGTAGTCTGCATGGAATGACCTGAATTTATTATGATTATTTTATTTTTTTGAGTGTTGAAAAATCCATGTTAGCAAAACCAACCGACAAACAAAAAAATACTGTCTTTTCCAAAAGGGACCATCTTGAGTCTGGTTATCAGTTTGTGTGTGTGTGTGTTTTTGTTTCCTTTGCCGTCACCTTTTCCGTTTGTGTCCTGTTGAGTTCTGGTGGTTGTGAGATAACACAGCTGTATTATCTTGGCCATCACATGACCGTCTCGGCTGATTCATTTCCTCAAAAGTTTTAAAAAAAACAAACAATGAATATCTGCTTATTTGCATGGGGCTGGGCGGGGAGGGGGTCAGATATGTCTGGATGTGGGCAGCTGTGAGAGGACTGACCTGTGAATACACACTACATTAAAGGATTTAAAAACGACAAAGGCATCAGCGCTTCAGACCACACCTGCAGATACAGTCACAACAATGTAATCACACAGTAATTGGATACTCTTTTTGTATGTAAATAAAAATTAAAAAAGACTCAAAAGATAACTGGCAAAGTTATTAACATACTGTACTAAAGGAAGAAAATAAACAGCCACCATGGATGATGTAGCATCATAATGAATTAAAATACATAAACCCCCCAACTGTCTGGTTCTGTGAAAGGTTTCTGTTTTTTCCCTTTCAGTTAAGAATGCAATCTGGGAAGCATGGTGTGCATATTCCTGTAACTGCTAATACTTTGATACTTGAATAGCAGGACAAAAAAAATCTATACAGCTGCAAAAATACTGACTTTACTTGTTGTTTGGGGACGGTTCATTAAGTACGAAAGCACAACAGCTGCTAAACTCAAAAGAGGAAAAACTATTGTTATTATTATTAATACATGCCTTGTTAAAGAAGAGTGATTGAGGAATTAAAGAGGATTAAAAGCAGTTGTCAGGCAGATGGCGACAGAGAACCAACAGGCAACGCCCCTCATTCGCCGGGCAGAATGACGTCGTGGGCCTAATCCAGGAAGTGGAAAAACATCAACAACCCTTCCAGGGTCCAGGTTAAGGCGAAGTGTCCGAGTAGCTTAGCAGAGACGTAGCTTTAGCTTTATTTTATAAGATATCTCGCATTTGTGTTTTGTCTTTATAGTAAGCGCTGTGTCCCAGACATGTCGGTGTTTGGCAAGATATTTGGAGGAGGAGGAAAATCGGGAAAGGGACCGAGTCCACAGGAGGCAATCCAAAAACTCCGGGAGACGGAGGAGATGCTAACCAAGAAACAGGAATTTTTAGAGAAGAAGATCGAACAGGAGCTGCAGACCGCAAAGAAAAACGGCACAAAGAACAAAAGAGGTGAGACGCCGCGAGTTTTTTTTTCGTAGTTTCTTCTCTTGCTTGATAGATTTTTGTTGTCAGCAACCTCAAGCTAACCGTTAGCTAGCCCGTTAGCTGAGTTGGCTAACTTTCCCGAGGTGTCGTAACTGCTGGCAGCCTCATCCAGCGTCTTTACCACGGCCATGGCTGCCAGTCTGGATGGGCGGCTGTCTAGCTGTGTGACTGACTTCATTATGTGATCACCGTTAACTTATGGCCCCGCGGGGACGCTAGCCTTGGCCTTTGCCGATATTCGAGTTTTCTTTTGACTCATAGGTGGTCGTTTAAAAATCAGGAGACCTGGTTGAAGGTGTGGTGTGTATATAGACTGTTAGGTATGATGTTGCAAATATAGCGGCAATAAAGATATCGACCCAGTTAGCCAGGACAAGGGTTGAGCACGTGTTATAAGTGTCAGAGAGGTGGGCGTGTTTGCACCTTGATCAGATGTCCGTATAGAAACCTGTGGACCTCCAGCAGGTCCCACAGTCTCCTTACAGATGATTACGTGAGACGATCACAGCTTGGGGCTCATTATAAGTTAACTGCAATACAAGTTGACCATGTTCTACCACAACGTGGAACCAACCATATAGATTTGTACATGTGTATTGTTCTTGTTGACATCGAACACATTTCTAGGGATCAGAGTAAATTTAATTTAGATCAGGATGGTTAGCGGTGTCGCCTCCCAACGAGAAGATCGCAGGTTCAAATCCAGCCAGTGTGGAGTTTCCATGTTCTCTCCGGGTTCTCCATCGCTTCCCACAGTCCAAAGACATGCATGATATTAGGTCAATTGATGATTTATGGTTGTCTGTGTTAGCTCGGTAATAGACTGGCAACCTGTCCAGGGTGTACCCCTGCTTCTCATTCTATGGTAGCTGGGATAAGTTCCAGCCAGCCCTCAGTCCCCTCCTCGCAACACCTAAATTGAATAAGTGGAAGAAGAAAAATGTATGTACAGTTAATGGAGCCACCAGATGTATTAAGTTAAAATAAAAAAAGACTGCAGTGTATGGTACATTAGCTAATCACTTCCTTCTTCTGATCCACAAAGTTCACAGAATGACTCAGCGTAGCACAACCTTCTCTGACAGGATCAGTATAGCCTATCAGGTTTCAGGGGTTGTTGTCATCTGACCTCTTTACCCGATTAATTACTCTCCAGGTTTTCCGTTAGTCTTCACGCAGGCTGTATTTGACTGTCTTTCGTATTGCTAAAACGGTCACTAATGTGGTCGAATAATCAGCAGTGAATTATCTAGGTTCACAGAGTAGTGCTGACTAACAGGAATGATAGCCTGATTGGGTAGTAACACAAATATTTGTTGTGTTAAAGTACCATTATTCACTGTTTCTCTCCATTGTCACTAAATGGTGTTTCAAGGCCAATCTGTTCATTCTGACTCTCCTCACCCCACTCCCTGTCTTTGGATCCTCAGCGGCACTTCAGGCCTTGAAAAGAAAGAAGCGGTACGAGAAGCAGCTCGAGCAGATCGATGGGACGCTGTCCACCATCGAATTCCAGCGGGAGGCTCTGGAGAACGCCAACACCAACACTGAAGTGCTCAAAAACATGGGCTTCGCTGCCAAGGCCATGAAGTCTGCTCATGAAAACATGTAAGAGCGAGCACCGAGGCGTGATCGACTGGGACGAAACCTCTCTGCACAGATTATTTTTGCAACTTCCTTTTTGTTACTGAGACTAAAGCAAGCATAAAGAAGATTCAGTCAGTTCTGAAATGATCAGAAATATTACAAGGAGGTTTTGCTGATAATGAAATGCATATAATTTCACCAACATGCAGTAATCCTTTCTTTTATGCATTTATTTCAGTCAGTATCTGTAAAATGTAACCATAAAAAAGTGTATGTGGGTTTCACTGCCATGTATATTAGATGCCTGACATCCTCCTTAGTTTTTGCCATAGAACTACTCAGACATCTAATGGTCATATTTAGATTAAATAGCCTCTTTTATAAAACCTATATGAGTGAATTCTCTTTTGCTCACAGTCTTTCCTTCTTATTTCAGGGACATTGACAAAGTGGATGAACTGATGCAGGACATTACAGAGCAGCAGGAACTGGCCCAAGAAATCTCTGACGCCATCTCTAAACCTGTGGGCTTTGGTGAGGAGTTTGATGAGGTAGGTGAAGCTCTTCAGGTGTTTTATGTTTACATTTGTGTGGTATATCTGTGATCTGTTAGTATTAAATATTTGTGATTCTAAGTGTGCAAGTGCCTCATTTTATTCACAGATTTTATTACCAAAAATACATAAATTGAGAGCGTACCCAAATAAAACAGGTAATGATTATTAAAGAAAAAAAGACCCAATTCTAAGCTTAAATCAAAAAAATGAAATGGTGCAGGAGGGTTAATCCGTACTTGCATCCACAGCAACGTATTGATAACTGCAGATACACACTGTTATGATCCTGGCTTGTAGGCATGTTAAAGTGTGCTTTAACCAGGATGGAGAAGGTGGAGTTGCACCTAAAAGGTTTTAATAGATTCTTTTGAAATATTTTTTTAATGTCTTTTTTCACAAAACAGCACAGGAGACAAAAAACGACTACACCCTCATTTAAAAGAAAAAAAAAACTCAACCTTTGGTACCACCTCGAGATCTGTTGTCCGTACACAGAGTAGTCTATGCATGGTGCAGTTTCTACTAAACCTGGCACAACCATCAGGGTGAGGCAAGTGTCCCAGATGGAAACAAAACAAGTTACTAAGACAGAAACAAGCAAGCACCTGTGTGTGGAGACGAACAAGAAGCCTGAGATACATGAAATTAATATTTTTTTAAGACAGCTTCTGTAATCATCTGGAGCTTGATTGGAGCACAGGACTGGGACAGCAGTCCATCAGAAAATGTAGAAGGCAGAATAATGAAGAACCAGGGACCAATCAGGAGAAGGAGTCTGCACACTAACGAGCATGCAAAGAAGTTGAACCACACAACGGAGAGAGAGTAGAGAGACACTGGGCTTTAACACACAGCCTCACACAACCACATACACGTACAGTTATTTAAATGTGCATTTATGCATACGCTCCATACTTAGTTTATACTATATTTATGCCCTACATCTATCTAGTTGGTACTGGTTTCCAGTGTCTATTCTAATCCTTTCTCATTCACATTAAAGACATTTCTAAATTCTGCTGTGTTCCACCGTGAATCCTCTTGGCCACAGTGAAATTATTCTGTCTTTTGCATCTTTGCTTATCTAAGGCTTCCTTCTTAATGATGATGGGATTTTACTGTACATGACATAAGCATCTTTTCATACGCCTGACTCAGAAATATCATTACTTATCTCTTAGAGAGTTGCTATTATCCCATGTTTGTACATGTATATGAATGTTGCATTGATAATGATGTAGGGTTAACCCAGTATAGCCGAGTCTAATTATTAGTTATTATCTTTTTGCTTTTGCTGGTATGAATACGTTGGTGCTGGTCTTCATCCTTGGGGTGAATTTCTTTGCTTCTCAGGATGAGCTGCTTGCCGAGCTGGACGAGCTGGAACAGGAAGAGCTGGACAAAAATCTGCTCGAGATCGGTGGACCAGAGACCGCCCCTCTCCCCAATGTGCCTTCGACTTCATTACCTTCCAGACCTGGTAAGAACTCTGGGGTGTAACCATTTGCATTGCATTTTTTACACTGTTTGCAGGATATACAAACTGTTAATTACTAACTTTCAGTGATGCGACTGCTATAGTTTTATTTTTAGTTATATAGCACCGAATCACAACAGCGGTTTCCTCAAGGAGCTTTATTTCATAGGATCTTTATCGTCAGCTAAAGATGCTGCTATAATAAAGAAAAAAAACCTCAATCAGATGATCCCTTATGAGCAGGCACTTGCCCCAAAGGTTTCATAGTCAGCTTATCCAGCCATAACTATATGCATTATCAAAAAGAAAGTTTTAAGCCTAATATTAAAAGTAGAGATAGTGTCTGAGAGCAAAGTGCTCGAATGGAATTATTATACAAGACCTTGAACATGAGGAGACGATTTTAAATTCAATCCTGGATTTATCAGGAAGCCAATGAAGATAAGCCAGTATGGGAGAAATGTGTTGTCTCTTTCTAGTCCCCGTCAGTGTTCTTGCAGCAGTATTGGGTAATAATGAATTACAATAGTACTGCCTAGAAGTGATTAATGCTGAATGAGGATTTGATGAGATCTCGATAGGATCGTCAGATCACATCTTTTATTTCTGTCCTCCTCCTCCCTCCCACAGCAAGGAAAGAGGAGGACGAGGACGACATGGAGGACCTGCAGCGCTGGGCGATGGAAGCCATGTAAATGCAGCATCCGCCACATCACACCTGCATCGGAGAGGAAAGGAACAAGAGGGAAACGAATGGACTGATGGGATGTTGTGTCTGAGTGTTTCTGTGTGTCTGAGAAGAGTGGACTGTCTACTTTATGTGTAACACTACAAAACAAAAAAAAAGCAACAATGCTGTAGTCTTTCTTTTCCTTTTCCCCTTTAGAGACCCCCAAGGTGCTCAGTACAAATGAGCCCGTGAGGGTCTGCTATACTGGACAAAGTCACCTAATATTTTTACCCTCAACTTTAATGCAGCACTTTGTGGTCCTTGTCGTGTGCCATGCTGGTGGCCACAGATTTCATGTTGCAGGGTGGTGTTATGAGCTGGATGGTGCAGTAGATGGAGTTATTCACCAAGCTGTTGTCATTGTTAACATTGCTGGATGATTTTGGGGGGATTTTCAAGGATGATGCTTAAAAAATCGATTTCTCACTCTCCCGTTTACCTATTTGTGGCAATTTTTTTGTGTTTTTGTTTTTCTTGACAAAATAACCCGTTGCTTCCTCGTCTTGTTAACTGCTCTGGAAATGGAGGTGCAGCTGAGTGTGTGCTGGCTGAAGAAGCTTTGAGCTGTGTGTGTTTGCCAGAATCCAAACCTCTACTTTCATTTCAGGTTGGGTTCTTCGACCTCCTGCCGCTCGCTCCTTCTTTGCCTCTCCCCTTACCCTCCCAACCCCATCAGTGGTTCTCGTTCTTTGGTGTAAATATCCCAGCTGAGTGTGTGTGTTTTGTTTTTTGTTTGTTTTGTTTTTTTAAGTACACTGCATTACTGCTGCCATTGAGCGCTTTGGTTGATGCTGCGTGAAGCATGCAACGGTGGGGAAATCACGACACAAGTCACACCACAGGGCTAGTAAGAGAGATGTTTAACCTACTACTTTCATCCTCCTCTGTCTGTGTCCCACTCATAAAGGTTTTCATTTCAAAATGTATGTTAAAAAGAAAAAGGAAAAAAAAGAAACTAGTAATATTAAACTATTGTCACACCTTATTAACTGCATCCAGAGGGAGATGGTGGTTTATAAAAGATTAGATTATAGCCAATCTGCAACACATGCATTTCAGAGTTTAAAAGAGTTGAATTCCTTTAGTTTTTCAGCAACATGATGTACATTTTTTACATAGAAAACGTAACACGAGGACAAATGGATAAGCATGTTTGCATTTCTATGTTTTATTTATCCAGATGAGAATATTATTTGCGAATCATTAAATGGTTTTCAATTCTTTCATTGTCTGTTCATGCGTTTTGTTTTGGTTTTGTTTTTTGGTCAAATTACTAAGTTAAGCAGATCACCAGAGAAAGAAACAAAGTGTGAGTGAAGAAAAACCTCAGCGAGTACATTTTTAGTTTAATATTAAATTGGTAACTAAAGCTTTGTTACAGAGTATTTCTAAAATCACTCCATAAACAAGACAATGAAGACAGAATCTTTTTTTAACAGATGAAATAAACAATAATAATTTATTTTCTGGCAGATACCTTACTACCATTCAGATATCTTGTGGTGGCATGAAATATTTCCTGTATCTGTCTCTTGAGGGAGCGGCAGTTCGGTAAGTATTGGAGAGGATGGCCAGTCACTGAGCCAGCCAGCCTGTGATCTTCTCTTCAGCTGTTCATGTGGACTCCCAGGTACTTATAGTCCTCCACCACATCAGCACCTTGTTCCAGGATAAGCACAGGTTGTGTAGCTGGAGCTTTTTTCTTTTTTTTCTGCATCACAATAACACCAAAAAACAAATATTAACAAAATCTTTTTAAAGGCGATTTAAAGACAAAGACGAGAGAATTAACTGGTCTGTTCCAAAGACACTAAATCCTAAAATATGCAGCTTTTGTATTCATTCAAAGTTTAACTAAAGGGAAAATCAATTTGCCGTTTCACTGATCTTTTGTAGTTTTGAATGGTTTGATGGTGCCTGTTTATCAGATCTCACTGATTTTCCCTTAAAGTACAACTACTATTCTGGATATAGCACATTAGCTACATAGCGGCAAATATTTACATAATAATCAGTGGCTGTATACAGTCATTGTGACATTATGACAATCATTATGAGATCAGATGGGGAAATACATAATACAAGATATGCTCCAGGTTGTAAAGAAAGAATGGAGTATACAGCATTGATAGCAGGTGTTATAGCCAAGTTTACCTATGCTTTATATCAATTGTCAAAATTTGACAAGAAGAAAATGTTCAAACAAACTCCCACTGCCACTCAAAAGGAAAGTCTGATGAAAGTTTACCTGAGACTAGCAGGGCTAGAAAATCTGATGAAAGATTACCTGAGACTAGCAGGGTATAAACAGATACCTATCCCTGCCAACCTTCCTAAGAGGCAAAAGAAACACACTTCAAAATGATAAAAAAATTTTTTTTTGATTGCAATGATTTTCTAAGACAGCAATTTAACATTTAATAGTTCCTGTTTATTTTGTCAAACAGATAGTGAAACACTGGACCACATTCTTTATGAGTGTGTTCATTTTGGTATTTGTTTATTTCAAAGGTTCACGTCAGAAAATTCCTTAGTCAGGATTGCAACAAAGTGAAATATGGCCTGATAATGTAGGACATGCTGTTTACAATTCTTTAATTTGTTTTGTAAGTTTATTTTTACTGTATTATTTAATTGTATTTAAGATGATTTTCTTTCCTTTTTTCTGGTACTATTCTCGCTGATGTTCTGTCCTTTTTTTTACTTAAATATTGTTTTCTATCGTAATGTTATAATGACTAGTTTGTTGTTGATAAATGAAAGTTTTTACTATTATAATTGTAAAAAATTAACTATATAAAAACGACAACGTGCATATTTAGCACCAGTTTATTATTTCTGAGTCACGATCTTGAACGTTCCCTAAAAACTGTCAATGCGCAAGCGCAGAAAGGGGTGTCACCACGAGCACGTCGGGATTTGGCGACTTCACGCTTGCGCACTGTAATCATACGCTGATGCAAGAAATTTTGGGCGAAGCGGTGTGGGACTGATCGAGGAAGAAAGAAGAGGCATTTTTATTTCATTGTTCAGCACGCAAACATGTCAGGAGACGAGGTAAGGCACTCCGAGTCAGATGATGTTTAATCTGTGTAGGTGTGAAGAACTGCTGGACGGAATTCGTTGAGTTTCAGGCGCACATCGGTGCTGGGGATGACTTTGGGCCTCGACTCTGCTGCTCCCTCCCTTTCTGTCCGCAGTAGCGCTCACATGGCTGCTGCAGTCGGGCTAGCACGGCCCGAGCCAGCCGGAATATCAAGAAAATCATCAAGTATATTGATATACCGCTATTTATCGGAGCATATACGTTATATATTCTGAGCGTGGCTCATCAATCCGAGCTGTCGAAGCTTCCGCCGGACTCTCAGAGAAGAGTGGAAGCTAGCTATGTAGCCTTAGCTTCCCGTTACCAGAGCTGCGGAGCTAACTGTTAACGTTTTCTGCTGGAGACCAAAAGCTATCTGTACCTCGGTTTGTCCTTAAGGACAGCTCCTCTGGCTGTAAAATAAAACCAAAATACCAGAATCACCGCCGCTTAATGTTAATAGTACGACATTTTTTATTTTTATTATTATTATTTCTAACTGAATGGGGGCAGTCTGTGCAACATGTTAGTTAAAAATTCCGGAGGTTTACTTTACCTCAAGCCTTCTTATTAAGAAACCTACAGCAGTAGGTAGGGTTTCTTAATAGTGTACTGACACACTCAGTGTACACTGGATCAACTCAAGAGTCCAGCCTCTGTCTGTAAAGATGATATGCAACATTTTGTTATCTGTTAAGTTGTTTTCTTTGTTCAATCCTTGATATGACTTCATGTTACTTTTTTTTGGCCTAAAATTGAAAAAATAGCGTCTTTCCACAGTCCAGTTTTCATAACTGAAAACTAAATTTCACAAGCGTAAAATGTTCAAACAAACTGCCACTCAAAAGAAAAATCTGATGAAACATGACTTTCATAAATATATATAAATATATATCTTATAATTCTCACTGCTAATTGTACTGATGCTGGATTAGTCAATGTTGCGTATATTTAAAGCAGCCATAAAGTGTCTGTACTAAATGAAGCTGGACAGCATTTCAGTATTTATTTGGATTTGATTTTTTTCCTTCACTCTTTTTTCAGATGATTTTCGATCCCAACATGACTAAGAAGAAAAAGAAGAAGAAGAAGCCCTTCATGCTGGAGGAGGATGGAGGAGAAGGGACGGGAGGAGAAGAAGCTAAGGAGGTGGAGACAAAGGAGGCAGAACCAGAGGCTGGAGATGACAAGGAGGTGGATCTAGATGAAGATGAAGGCAGGAAGAAAGGTTAGATCTATTTAAGGTGCGGTATCAGTTCGCAACTATGTTGTGTAGAGTTATGAGCTCGAGGACTTTTTTTCTCTTTTTTTCCAGAGCCGTCGGATGACTTGAATGACCTAAACTTCTTCAACCAGAAGAAAAAGAAGAAGAAACCCAAGAAAGTGTTTGAAAATGATATGGAGGAGGGATTGAAGGTCAGCCATTGATAAACATTTGCTGATTTTGCATTACTTTTAACTTTTTGCTTCTACTGATTTTGATTGGCTTACCAATAACTCACGTGCTGAGTTTCACTTCTCGCTTGTCCAAACCAGGAGCTGAAAATTGAAGGCGAGCAGACGGAAACTATGGAGGAGGACAACCTGGATCTGATGCTCCCTAACAAAAAGAAGAAGCCAAAGAAAGTAGATTTTGATGAAAACGACTCCGCTGATAAAGACGACGGTACGATGAAATCACATGGTTTTGAAACTAGGGACCGAAACAAGGGACAGGGATCATAATGTTTGACCCATAATGTCATTTTTCTTTTTCTTCTCCCAGCAGTGGATGATGACGATGGCAAGAACGGTGATGGGATCTCCTTCAGCTCTTCCACAGGACCGGCCTGGGCTGGTTCGGAAAGAGACTACACCTACGACGAGGTAGGATGATACGTGAAATGAGAAAGTTAGAAACAATTCAGGAAAGGCAGAAAAAGAGCTGTCACAGTTGTTTGTGAAGTTATTTCCTGTAAAGTGGGATAAATATTAGACTGTTTTCAGTTGTTTTGTACTGTGTGAGGCTGTGTACACATAGACATAATAGATTGTTGTATTTCTCTCTCTCTCATTAATAAATGTCCTGATGTTAAGACCTCAGCCCATTTGATTTTGTGAGCTCCATCCCCACAGATTTGTTAAATTGGAATTGCTTTGCAAACCGTTTCTGCCTGAATAGAGCCAGTGTCCAAAAGGAAAGTCTGATGAAACATTACCTGAGACTGGCAGGGTTAAAAAAATCTGATGAAAGATTACCTGCCATTAGCAGGGTTATAAACGGATACCTGTCCCTGCCAACCTTCCTAAGAGGCAAAAGAAACACACTTCAAAATGATAAATTATTTTTTTGATTGCAATGATTTTCTAAGACAGCAATTTAACATTGAATATTTCCTGTTTATTTTGTCAAACAGATAGTGAAACACTGGACCATATTCTTTATGAGTGTGTTCATTTTGGTATTTGTTTATTTCAAAGGTTCACGTCACAAAATTCCTTAGTCAGGATCGCAACAAAGTGAAATATGGCCTGATAATGTAGGACAGAGCAGTGCTTTGATCTACATTTATGTTGAAGTTGTATTGAGTTTTGCACTGAATATTTAACGGCATTAAATGTACTTTTTGAATAGAGTTGTTAAAATCCCCCACTTATTGTTCTATGAGGAAATGAGTGAAACGGTTTGTAAAATTACAAAGGTGGATTTACCGGTCTGAGAACAGGGTTTATAAACAGCACAGATTTACACACTGCTTTCCTTTTTTATTTATTTATTTTATCCTGAGCTGATCTCACAGGGCTCTGAATTTCTGTCCTTTTATATTCTGTGTTGAAAACTTTATGAACATAGACAAAAAACAAAACAAAGTCACAGTATTGTCTCTGTTCCAGCTCCTGAACAGAGTCTTCAACATCATGAGGGAGAAGAACCCTGACATGGTGGCTGGGGAGAAGAGAAAGTTTGTGATGAAGCCTCCCCAGGTGGTCCGAGTGGGAACCAAGAAAACCTCCTTTGTCAATTTCACAGACATCTGCAAACTGTGAGTCTCGTGTAGCTTTTTATATTTACCGACAGACGCATTTCAGTGACACTTGTAGTATGTGTAATCCACAAACTGATTTCTTTTTTTTTTCATGCGATTAATCACAGGTTGCATCGTCAGCCTAAACATCTCCTCGCTTTTCTATTGGCTGAGCTGGGAACGAGGTACGCTTTTTGTATTTTAAGCGATGTCAGTTCTCAAGCTAAGTTTGTGTCACGTTTTATTTTTGTGTGTTCACTTAAAGTAAAAGTTTAATTGGCGTTTTTCTCTGTTAACAGTGGCTCCATTGACGGAAATAACCAGCTTGTAATCAAAGGCAGATTTCAACAGAAACAGATAGAAAATGTGTTGAGAAGATATATCAGTAAGTAGGAACGACATGTTCTTTACAGTGAAGTTACATTGATGGGGGTAAAATTAAACAGCTCCTGCTTGTGAACAGTAATGTTGAGTGGACTGTTCTCACCCCTGCAGAGGAATATGTGACGTGTCACACCTGCCGCTCACCGGAGACCATCCTGCAGAAGGACACTCGTCTCTATTTCCTGCAGTGTGAGACGTGCCACTCCCGCTGCTCTGTCGCCAGTATCAAGACCGGTTTCCAGGCTGTGACGGGCAAGAGGGCGCAGCTCCGCGCCAAAGCTAACTAAAGGCCATTAAAACTGGGCTCCCCCACCTCTTCTCACGGTCTGATCTTTCCCCATCAGAAGGGCCGAAGCTGGGGTCGGGCGCCCGCTTGATCTGCTAAAAGGACTCTCTGAATCGAACTGCGGGAGGGTTTGGCTGTCATTTTGGTTGTGTCATGGCCTGACCTGACAGGGAGTGAGAGTGTCTAAAGATGAAAGATAGGGTTCAGGCACCTGATAAGCAACAGATGTTTGACACATACACTGCTGGATGCATTTGATTTGTTTGGTTGATGGACCCTCCAGCTCTTAGGGTTTTTTTCTGTTTCCTATTTGCTGTGATTCTTGATTCCTCCAAAAAACCCTTGATTTAACACAGCTTGAAGTTTAGTTTGTTTATTTTTCCACTTTACATGCGCCAGACATTAATATTTCTTCAGATTAGCCAAATTGTAGATAAGCTAAGTTCATCTACAGTAACAGAACCAACAAATTGTTGACTTGGTCACTTTTTTCTTTTCTTTTTTTTCTTGAACTCAACTAAAGGGTGTGTTCATGTTTCTGGTCTGGTCCTAAATGATATATACAAAAAACTGTCAGTCTAGGATTTTCTACTCAAGCTTAGAGACAAATCAGTCACCGGGCTGGAGTACATACAGGAACGTGTCACTGAAACTAGTGTGTGAGGCTCCTAGCACAGGACCTGCTTTTGATCATTTTGTAGCAGGAGACACAAAACTAGAAGACTTGGAGGCTGATGAAGGGGAGAGCAACATTAAGAGTACTCTATTAAAGGAGGCTGTTTATGAGATGAGTAGAAATTATTATACAGTATGTTTGTGAGTGCTTTTGTGGCACTGATGAGCAGTTTGTGTACTTATTTGATTAGAAAATTTTGTCAGCCATTTGAGGTTTGATGAAGTCAATTTGGAAATAAAGATTCAATTTTTCTCTTTTTTTTTTTTTTTTCCTTTTTTTTTTTTTCTTTCTCCAATGAGCAGGATTCATGAGCTAACGCCAGTCACTAAAATAATAAAGTAATAATAAACTACAACTTCTGAGCAGGCACCTCAGATCGTCTCCTCCTTCAGGTTCCTATTTTGCAGTGTGGTTAAAGAAATTTACACCAGAGTCTATCAAGGAGTATCAATCTAATTGTTTTGAGAGGAATGTGAATATAAAGGTCTCGCTGGAATCATTTTAAAAACCTGGTTTTTACAAAAATAAAATATTCTACTCTCTCTCTCCACTACTTTCTCTGCTTGCATTAATGACGGTGCCTGTTTAGTAATTGTCAGTCATGATAATGACGTCATGTTTTCACTCTGTCACAATGGAAAAAGGTCGTAATGATCAGTGAACGGCCTTGGCTCTCGTCATTATGCCCCCCCCCCCCCCCCCCCCACCATTTCTAAATATGGCCATTGTTTCAAGTCCCATTAAAATATTTAAGTCTTATTTGTGTGACTTGCTCAGATGTGATAGACGGTCCTTATAAGGCCCACGGTTTGCTGTTCAATACAAACAAACACAGACCCACAAGGTTAAAACATTATGAGCAGCTGATAACCATGGTAACTGGAGACAATGTCCTTGAGTTTGGTGATTACATGTTGAGTTGCAGATTTATTTTGAACCTGACTGCAGGATAATATGTAAGCTTGGTGCCATAGTTAGGTTTCCTCTGCAGGCCCAAATGTCACTATATCATTATATAATTTTTGGTTTTTTTAGCTGCGCTAAAACTACCAGTATGCAGGTGAACACATCAATCACTGATTTATAAGTCACATAAATCTGTCATAACCAGCCAGACTTAAGCACACAGCCTATCAGATAAGTACTCTTTAATCTCTACCACTTGCCATATTCTAAATATGTTTCAACAATTTTATACAGCCAAACCATGGATGTTTAATTTAAATTCGCAAACTTATACTACCATTTGGAGTCAGAATATGGATGCTATAGCTATAGTTTGCCAATTTAGCCAATAGTTATCAAACTATTGAGGTTATGCTGTCTCAGTTCTGCTTCACTTTGTACAACTCAGACTTTCAATCAGTGCAACTCCAGGTGATGTCGCCTAAAGAAATACTCTGATTCTGCAGCAGCTGGATGTTTAAGTGATGAGGAGGAAGTAGACATTCAGAGCAGAGGTTAATGATTTTGTGGAGTGGTCATTGAGGAAGTATTGACTTCTGAATGTGAATAAGACCAAAGAAGTTGGTGACTTGACTTTCAGAAGGACACGAACCGTGTGTATCCTGGGACAGGCTACTGATGTGGTGGAGGACTATGACTACCTGGGCATCCACATGGAAGGCCAACACAGAGGCTTTAAACAGAAATTATAAATGATAGAGATATTCTGTCATGCAGCTGTGGACCATATACATCAGAAATGGCAATACCAACGGAGTGAATAAACTGATCAGTAAGGCTGGTTCTGTGACTGGCTGCTAACGGGAATTTTTCTAATTCAACTTTATTGCAATAGAGACTTTACTATTCCAACAATTTACTGTTTCGTTGCATGTGTTTTTTAACTACCTAGTTTTTGTGACTGCGGGTGTTTTCTTTGTTTTTTTTACAAGTAAAATTGTATCCTTGTTTGAATTAGTTAAGATGGTCTCTGTATGTATCCACTGCAAAGTACAGTTACAAAATGCCTCTAGTTGGAAATGACTAGGGCAGATTTTACATAGGATTTAACTAGTATTTTCCTCTCGTGTGCGTAATGTCTGCGGTTTTGTGTGATAAACGGTAGCTTTTAATTTGAAGTTCTGTTCCGGAAATTGATCATCGTTAGCTTCAAGCTTATTGGCTGGGTTTGGCGAAACAGCCGACCGGTTGCTGGCGGAGAGCTAACGGCAGTAGCATTCAGCAATTTCGGAGCAGTAGGGAAGAACAGTCACTCTAGGCGAATCACAATGCCTCGAGTTTATATCGGACGACTAAGCTATCATGTCCGCGAAAAAGATATTCAGCGTTTTTTCAGCGGCTATGGGAAGCTAATGGAGATTGATTTAAAGAACGGGTAAGTTTTCGGCGGAA
Organism: Neolamprologus multifasciatus; assembly: GCF_963576455.1. Classification (NCBI taxonomy): domain Eukaryota; kingdom Metazoa; phylum Chordata; class Actinopteri; order Cichliformes; family Cichlidae; genus Neolamprologus; species Neolamprologus multifasciatus. The sequence goes on along the minus strand of NC_140458.1, from coordinate 28,816,108 downwards.
TTTTGTAAGCCAGAGTCCAACTAGTTAGCATTAAAGGTAGCCATTCATGCGAACGATGCACGGACTCGGGGTGGCATTTCACTCTTTTACGCAGATAGATATATATTTTTTAGAAGTTAAGTTTGATTCTAAAACGCAATATGTCGATGTATGACGTTTATTATTGTCCTTATAAATGTAAAACGTTTTGTTTCTTTAACTTCATTCATGAACGTTTAGCAAATGTCGCGTGGCCAACATGGCGTCTTTATACTTTGCACGTCGCTGTGCTAACGTATGCTAACGCTAATTAGCTAGTTAATTCGTGCAAGTAAGCGGGTAACGCTCATTTCATACTCATGCTTTTAAACCCTTTCTTTTTGCAGGTATGGATTCGTGGAGTTCGAAGATAATAGGGACGCCGACGACGCCGTTTACGAGTTAAACGGGAAGGAGCTGTGTGGGGAGCGGGTGATCGTCGAGCATGCCCGGGGCCCGCGACGAGACCGAGATGGCTACGGTGGGGGTTACTGGGGTGGTGGGCGCAGTAAGTGCAGTCTATTACAAGATACCCTCTCTTCCCCTTCCCCTTGGGGTGAGGTGTCGACGTGGACTGCACAGACAGCTGTTTGAATGATTCATGGTGACGCTAATTTTAACAGACTTGCCGCATAGGTTTACAGATACTCAGCTGGCCCTCGATCAGGTTTTTCCAGGTACCCCTCATGGGTTATAGCCAGCCACGTGGGTAGTTCTTTAAGGCGCAGGTTGCATGCAACGTTGTAGGACTGTCAGTAGAGCTATTGTTCATGTTGTTCATTATATCACGCAGTAACTTCATCACATGCAACCATGGTTTATCTTCATTCTTACAAATCAGGGAGTCCAGTTTGGTTTTATATCACCCTGCTGAACAGTTCTCAGTCTGTCACCCAAGGGGTAGTGACCTGCACGTTTTTGCTCCTCCATAGTGATTATCATCACGAGCTACATGCTATTTGATTGCAAGGGGCAATAATCTGTGAGATTTAAAAGCAGTTTTGAGTCTAGAGTTTAGTGTTGTTAAATTCTTATCATACATTGTAAAATTCACTTGAACCATAATTGTCATTTGGGCGAGCCATGTGAAGGTGTCTTTTTTTTATTTTTATTTTTATTTTTTGTTTGTTTGCACCAGAGGGGAAAAAAACAGGCTGAACACAAATCACCACATACATAGCTACCTAGTTAGTGTAGTCATTAGGAGTAGACTAACGTTTTCATGTGAAATGTGTTTTAACTTTGGTCTACATATAATTTTTTTTTATATTCAACATTAACAAAAGTCCTTGATGTTTCAATTTGAAAGAGTCCAGTTGCGGGCTGAGGCTGAGAGTCCATTGAGGCTAAAGATGACTGGCTAAGATGACTGCCTGTCCCGTTTGGCCTTGGCTTTCACCTTACAATGTGTGTGTGACCTTTGCCCCCCCTTGATCCTTGGCTGACCTAACCGGAAGCCATGATGACAGCAGCCTTTTGCCAATAGACCAGGGGTGATGGTGAGGATTGCCATTGGTTTTTATGTTGACAGCAAACATAAGTGGATCGGCACCTTTACAGACCTTACAATCTAAAGAAATGTTGTAAGATCAAAACTGGAAAAAAGAATTTCAGACTGACATCCGGTTAAATAAAAAGATGCCAATTTTCAAAAGATTGGTGTGTTTTTAACACCGTAATCAATTTGAACAGTGTCCCCGACTGCAGCCTTTGTGGATGCCTCCTTTCTGTTTGTGTTACAGGATACAGAGGTCTTGAAAGAACATCACTGTCCATTTGTTTTATGCAGCTATAGCATCACAGAGTGATGTACTGGAGTAAGACAGATGCTGATTTGTGTTTTTTGTATTGCCGGAAACAGATGCAGTGGTGTTCTTTGCAGCAGAAAACAGCTTCCAAATGCTGAAAACTACAAACTTTAGAGCCCATGCAGTTGCTTGTAGAGCACTTAACTGGAGCTGTTTGAAAATGAGATCAAAGAAACCCCTTTGACTGTTTGTACAAATTTAAACCCCCTCCCCCCCAAGGACAATAATCTGGAAACTCACTGCCTTGAGTGCATTTGATAGTCCAGAGCAGTAGTACTTTGAATCTTGTTTGGTTTAGTGGTTTCTAACTATTTGTGTGTGCTGTTGTTTTTTTTAAAGGTAGCGGTTACAGCAGCCGCAGCCGTTCTGGCAGGGACAAATATGGACCGCCAGTCCGCACAGAGTACCGCCTCGTTGTGGAGAACTTATCCAGCCGCTGTAGTTGGCAGGACCTCAAGGTAAATATTTGAAAATAAGAGAGGGGAATCTTCAGATAAAGGGAAAATGTATTGTAGAAGTGCTTGGAATGAAATCAATAATCGGCACCTCATCCTCTTCCCGTCCACCAGGACTTCATGCGTCAGGCAGGAGAGGTGACCTATGCAGATGCCCACAAGGAACGCACCAATGAGGGAGTGATTGAGTTCCGGACGTATTCCGACATGAAGAGGGCTCTGGACAAGCTGGATGGTACTGACATCAACGGGCGGAAAATTCGCCTGGTGGAGGACCGTCCTCGCAGACGTCGGTCTTACTCTGGCAGTCGCTCCAGGTAAACAAATTTCTGACTGCTTTTTAAGATGAGCCTCGCTTTGGTACATTTTGTTGCTCAGAGATTTTGTTTATTTAACAAGAAACTGATGTAAATTTTATTTATTTTTTAAAATCGTGCTCTGTCATCTTCAGATCTCGCAGTCGTCGTCGCTCCCGCAGCAGGAGAAGCAGAAGCCACAGGAGCAGGAGCTCAAAGAGTCGCTCCAGATCCCACTCGAGGTTAGGATCAATGTAATCTTGGAACAGTAACATGGAGATTTAATTATGTTATTGGTATTGATAAGTTCTGTATGTTCAGTATGACATTTTGTCATGACATTGCTGTCATGTAAGGTGGGGCTGTACTGAGCTTTGCTTCTGTTCCTATAGGTCTCGTTCCCGCAGCAATAAGAGACGACATCATTCCCGCTCCAGGTCTGAGAGAAAGTCTCGCTCAAAGTCAGGAGAACGCAAATCACGTTCTCGCACTCGCAGATCTCGTTCTAGATCCAACAGATCCAACAAATCCAAATCTCGTTCACGCTCTCGCAAATCTCGGTCTCGCTCCGCCGAGCACAAGTCCAAGTCTCGTTCAAAGAGCCGCTCTAAGGTAAAGTCGGAGAGGGATTCTCGTAGCCGATCAAAGGAACGGTCTGCTGAGAAGAAGTCCCGCAGCCGATCACCCTCTCCAGTAGAGAATGGAAAAGAAGACCATGTGGCCAAATCTGCCTCTCGCTCCCCATCTCCACAAGAGGAAGAGTGCCGATCCCAGTCCAGAGAAAAACGCTCAGCCTCTCGCTCCAAGTCTCGCTCCAAGTCCCGCTCCAAGTCCCGCTCCAGGTCTCGTTCACGGTCTAGATCAGCTTCTCAGGATTAGTGGGTGTAGAGAAGGGAGAGGTTTTCTTATTGTTTAGCTTGATCATTATGCTGTACATATTGAGCAGTGTTTAATAACTGGTTTATGCTTCTGACGCCCCCCTTCAAATGTACATTTGTCTTTTAACTTGTTAAAGCAGGAGTTTATTAGACCATCAACCACAATACAGTCGATGCTTTTTGGACTTGTTTCAGATGATCTGCTCCCTAAAAAAAATAAAAAAATAAAGATAAAAAAGTTTAAAAATAAAATTTAGAATTTTGGATTAATGAAAATGGGTGCTGGGCTCTACAACTATAGCCTGAGGAAGTTGATGTCTCTGTGACTGGTGCCTGATTTGGTAAAGTTTAGGTTTCTTACTGTTCTGCTTTCATTTAAAGTTGTTTGGTCAGTGAATATTAAGTTGTCTTAAATGTTCTTTTATTCAGTTTGCAGCTGTTTGTTTTGGTTGGTAGTCTGACAGTTTGCTTTCCTTGTGTCTCCAGGCCTCTTATGTCTGAAGCATCCATCTTTGATTGGTAATTATTTTGTGTCGTACTCTTTCAAGCTCGCATGATTGTTGAAGAGTAGGCTCCAGGACTGGAGCAGTTGAGTTTTTGACCTACACATTCAGTCACATTCTTCGAGGAATCAGTCTGTCTTCGTGTTAAACGATGCATATTCAGGATGTAAGAGCTTGTAGTACAGAACTTCTTAATTTAAAGATGAGGGTTTGGACTTCACTTTTGAGTAACTTGAATTGTAGATGGATTATTTTGATCCCTTTTAACTACTTGTACATAGAGTAATCAGCACAAAGCAATCTTTTGGTAGCTTTTTGGGGGGAGGAGGTTGGTAACATTAAGCAGGTAATCTATTAAGAGCCTTTACTTTAGTTTTTGATTTTCAGTTTGGCTAGAGACTCCTTTGCAGCGTCCTGTTTTTCCTCAGATTCTTCCATTGCGCCGATTGCTTCCCTGGTAATGTTGTTTTCCCTCCCCAGCTTCAGAACAGACTGAAGGGTTTTGGAAAGCCTTATTTAAAGTTTGCAGCTAGTACTGTTTTTGTGCTGGAAAGGTCCATGTGTTCAGAACTCCTGTGAGTCTGTAAACATCAGACTTGCTGAACGCAGCCACATTCTCCATCTTGTGGAACTGACTTTTCCCCCCCCCTAACATGTATGAGATCTAATGGGGGAAAAGTCCTTTTTTATGCTATGTTCAATAAAAGATCTTCATTAAAAAAATAAACTTGCTGCCTGACGTTGTTTTGTCTGGATTATAAAAACCTTGACTGCAGTATTGACATGACCTATATCCTGCTAATTATATAATAAACGCTCGCTCATTATAGGCTGCAGTTGTGGAGGAAATGATCAGAGCGCGTATTTATGGATGTAAGCGGGAACATTTCGCTTGCATGCCAAATAAAAATCGTTGCAGCAGCTATTTTACGCTTTTGCAGCTAATCGAGGGAGCACTTTTTTTTTCACCTATCGACCATTACTGAAAGTGGAGCGACGCACTGGAAGTCTTTCTTTTGGCGTTAAATTATAGCCAACGAGCGGTGACTGTACTGTGGACCCGCGCATGCGCAGTCGAAGCCCCGGAGCCGCAGGAGATCAGAGCTGGTAAGCCAAATTTCAGTTCCTGAAATCTGAAAACACGAATTAAAATCAAATTTTAGAACTTTCCTCTAATTATAGAAGGCAGAAGCATATTTTAGTCACACTGGGTTTAAAAAGAAACCCGCCAGTCTGTTGTTTCTTTTTTTTTTTTTTTCCTCCCCTCACCGAGGTAAACCGTTTTTGGCGTCAGAGATGTAATCAAGCACAAAGCTTATCATCTTTAATATATAAATTTGATAATGGCTAGCGGATCTTTGACGTAGCAGGTTTAAATATAAATTTTAAATTTAAAGCAGTTGCGCCAAGGTTTCAAAAATACCCGGCACACTTAACGCTGTTACGAGGAGAAAATGTTGCTCATTCATTAAAGATATTGCCGGAATGGGCGATAAGGTTGCTTTTTTCATTAAATGGGATTTTCACAGGAATTGAGCCTCTGCTTTAGCACATTTTTTGCCTCAAGGATTTCAGATCCTCCGCCATTTTAACTGAAATGCTGTATTTTAGTCTGTCGGTGTGTGTGTGTGTGTGTAGACTTGGGAGCTTGCGCGTAAATATTGGTGTGTCACCATTATTCTTTTATTATTGGAAGGATTGCATGGCTTTTAAAAGTTCATGGCTGTTTTGCCTTATTGGAAATACTTTTAGAGGAAGATTTTTTTGGGGGGTGAAATGTAGTTAAATTTTAAAGTAAAATTTAAACTCTCTGTCCTCTACTTTGGATAAATAGTATTTTGTTGAATGATAAAAGCGGTGCTAGTGTGGTAAATTAAGAAGAGATGTTTCAAGATAGCAGAAAATAATATTATTATAATTTAAGATTTGAATTTTGTATATGCCTCTAAATCAGACATGTTCCAATAAAGAAATATATTTAAAAATAACAAACAACATAAAAATGAAAGCTTAAATTGGCAGGATTACTCTCCCGTCCATACTGTGGCACTCCCTCCTCAGGTTTTGGGTACAATCTCCTCTATAAATCTTTAACACACAATGTTAAAGCTGTTACCTGATAACCAGACAGCATTACTTTGTGCTATTTCTCATGCTGTGTCTCCCAGTGCTCCAGCACAACACACTGGGACGCCGTCATGAGTGCCAAAGTGAATATGGAGGCTCCAGCCAAAGAACCGGACTGCACCCCTATGGATCCGTCATCTTCGTCTCCCACAGAGACAATCCTCATCTGCGGGGGTGATGGTGTGACCAAGAAGGCTCGGCCTCAGCCCCACACCACCACTGCTCTCCTGCTACCAGGTGAACTCATATGTAAGGATGTTCACAAATACATACTCTACTAAAGCACTGTTGGGGAAAACACTGATCGTGTCTTCTGACCTCATTAGACTGAAAAACGAATTGAGAAGTAACCAGCAGTGTAATAATTTACCAGGCAAATTGTAAGGTCATAGTTCAGAATTTACACCTGCAATGTTTAACCTCATTCACAGGCATCACATTACAAAACAAGGGTCATTTTAATGGTTGACTTAATAACATCACATAGAAATATATACACAAAAGATGCAACTCATCTTATTAGGTCTCTGTTCACAAAGCTGTGAGTTTAAAAATCAACTCTGAGTCTTCATTTCCAGAAAACCTTCATAGACTTACTAAACAGCTTCAGATCATTCTGTCAGTAATTCAGGTCAAGTTTATTGATGAAAAAGCTGCATTTGTGATTAAAAATAAAAAACCCCAATGAAAATTAAATTGTTAATTAAAAACGTATCTTTTCTTTTCATCGAACAAGTCATCCGCTTTAAATCTCAGTCTAATAAAATCATTAGCTGGATACATTTAAATTAAAATGTTAAAATTGACCTCTTTTACTTTAGGAGGGCAGATTCACCATGGCAACAGGTAAACAAGGAGCAGAGCCTCCTTTTAGTCCGTTTAGAAGTGCGGAAAAGAGTCATTTTATTGAGCCACGAGCCGTTCTGTCATCATCATGCACAATATAAATGTTCAATATGAAATATCTAACTTCTCTGTACTGACTGCGGTGATTATTTAGCCAACTTTTCATTAGATGAAGCTATAGTTCTGATTTTTAACCCTAATGATTCAGCTGTAACCTGACAGGGACAAAATCTAGGAGATGTCCGGGAAGATAAAAATCTGGAGAAATAGACGAGCCACACTTTACTGATGGACCTGTGAGATTAGTAACCCAGACGGCAACAGACAGTCTGCCCTCAAGTCAGTTTTGGTTCAGTAAAAAAACAGTTATTGCAGCAGTTTATAACCATTACATTTTTTCCCAATAATTATTCAGTAAAAATTTAATGTACTGATGGGCTGTAATAATTTCATTTTTCACAGAGGATTTCATTATGTCTGCCATTACTGGATAAAAGTTTTTAATTAGATTTAGAGGAAAAACTGTGCTTTAATGTTCCCCAGTGTAAGCGTTCGTAATTTTATGTAATATCAGCCTTCAGTGATAGATGATGGCTCTCTTACGGCAACAGTAGAGATGTTTTACTCAGTTACCGGTAGCCTGATAGTAAGACTTTGCATGTTAGCATGGACAAACACGTTTTTAGAAATGTCTCAGCTTTTATAGAGCTGTTTACATGTTGTTCAGATAGATTTGAGATATTTTAGTGTAATTCTGGGAGGGTGAGGCTCTTTAAATAAGGAATGCAGATTGTATCGGGACAAATTAAGCCACTATGAATGGATCTGGAGGAGATGAGCTGGATCCAGACCTGATCCAGTCTGAATCCATGATGCTTATCTGAGCGCATCCTTAAACGTCACTGTAAAAAAACATTGAACTCAGTTTTAGTCATTTCACGCTCATCTTCAATCAGATATTCTCAACATCTCCAAGACTCAGCTGTGACAGTCATTTTTCCATCAGTGTGACTGATTACAGCACAACTCATGATTGATAACTTAAACAGTGATTGCTGCAGCAAATGTTTAAAGTGTGGGCAAACTGACTGACAGTGTGACAGCTGCATTACTGTTCACAGAGATTCAGCTTTAGAAAGACCGAGTCTATAGATTTAAATCTGAACTGACAATAAGTCTAAGATGTAATCGCTGTCTCCATCTTCATGTCGATTACTGATCGATTATGTTACGTACAGAAAACAGTGAACTAAGCATGCCCTCTTCTGTGAATGAATTTGCTACGTTGTGCACTTTGACAGCGACTTTATGAAGGAGAAATTAAACTGTGCATATCAAGAGTGGAGGAGTAAGAGAGAGAAACTTGGTAACCATGGTAACTACTCAGAGTTGAAGTTACCTGTCGTTTAGGGGGAAAAAAACAGTGTTTCCTTCAATTTAGGGTTAACAAATTCAAAGTTGTTTACTAAGCCTGCTTCCTGGAATCGGGCCCAGCTGATGGTTTAAGGATTGTTAAAGATGCTACATCCACGACCAGTCAAAAGTTTGGACACACCTTCTCATTACTTTAAGAACTGAAGGTCAGACAGTCCGGAAAATAACTAAACTTTGAATGCAGTGCAGTTGCAAAAACCATCAAGCGCTACAAGGAAACTGGCTTATATGAGGACCGGCCCAGAAAAGGGACGACCAAGATTTACCTCTGCTGCTGAGGATAAATTCATCTGACCAGCCTCAGAAATCCCAAGTTAACAGCAACCCACATTAGAGCCCAGATAAATGCCACACAGAGTTCCAGTAGCAGACAGATCTGTACATCAACTGTTCAGAGGAGACTTCGCGAATCAGGCCTTTATGGTCAAATAGCTGCTAAGAAACTAATACAAGCAACAACAACAAGCAGAAGAGATTTGTTTGAAATACAATTATCAAAATTAGCACAAAACACATTAGACCAGTGGAAATCTGTGCTTTGGTCTCATTGTCCAAATTTAAGATCTTTGGTTCCACCCGCCGTGTCTTTGTGCAACGCAGAAAAGGTGAACTGATGGTCTCGACATGTATGGTTCCCACCGTGAAACATTGAGGAGGTGTGATGGTGTGGGGGTGCTTTGCTGGTGACACTGTTGGGGAATTTATTCAAAACTGAAGGCACACTGAACCAGCACGGCTACCACAACATCTTGCACCAACATGCCAGCCCATCCAGTTTGTTGGACCATCATTTAATTTTAAACAGGACAATGACCCCAAATACACTTCCAGGCTGTGTAAAGGCTATTTGACCAAGAAGGAGAGTGATGAGTGCAGCGCCAGATGGCCTGGCCTCCACAGTCACATGACCTAAACCAAATGGAAATGGTTTGGGATTAGATGAACCGCAGAGTAAAGGCAAAAGGACCAACAAGATGCTGAGCATCTCTGGGAACTTCTTCAAAACTATTGGAAAACCATTTCATGAAACTCATTGAGAGAAGGCCAAGAGTGTGCAAAGCAGTAACAGAAGCAAAGGGTGGTTATTTTGAAGAATTTAAAACATAAAACACAAGTTATTTCACACGTTTTTGTTTACTACATAACTCCATATGTGTTCATTCTTAGTTTTGACCCCTTCAGTGAGAATCTACAATTTAAATAGTCTTGAAAATAAAGAAAAAACATTAAATGAGAAGGTGTGTCCAAACTTTTGACTGGTAGTACATAGAGTTCACTCAGCCACTCCTCACTGCATGTGCAAATCCTGACAAAGCTTCCAATGCCTGTTCATAATTAATTAATAAGTTTTAATGCATAATTTTTAATTCAGAGTTTCCATGTTCAATATTATCATGTTTGTTAGTGAAAACCTTTAAGTTTTGATGTGTTCACCGGACAAAGCAACACTTTCTGAGACGTTAGCTCTAGCTCACCAAAGCCGTAGAAGTTTTTTACTATTTTAATTTTATTAACAAAAGAGTTAATCAGGTAATTAAAACTGCGTTTGTCCAAAATAACAACAACATTAAGAAAACAGTTTGATTGCTTCCAAAATCTCTGCTCTGTATTAGATAAACCAAGACTGTTGTTGTTACTTAAAATGAAAACTTACTGAAATAAAAACCATGACAAAGTTTTGGGGGGAAAAAATACTTTAATGAACTGAAATAAAAATAAAAAACAGACAGAATTTATTTCCCGACATAATCCTCCCATTTATCTGACTTGGCGTTAGAAGCACATTAGCTTGTGACCCTCTCTGAGGGTCTGTGCCCCCGGGTCTTTTACAAACGTGTTAATCACTAATAACAATAATATAACACTAATAACCAGCAGATACTGATTTCTATTGCAGTTTCTCATGTCAGAGAAATGTGCAGTAAAACTGAGTGTGAAAACCGAGTGATGATATTAGCAGCTGTTTAACAGTTTTGTGAAGCGTGCTGATAACCAAGCCTGTCTGCAAATCTATAGAAACAAACAAATACTATTTGCCTGGTTGTCACGGCAACAGAGCGCTGTTTTTCCTTTACCATTTATAGTGAGTAAAGCAGATGACAATGAAGTACATCACTTTGTGCTTTATTATTCCGAGTGCATCTTTTTCCTCAGCTCCTGCCCATCAGAAGGTGGAGGTGACTCCAGCTGTTGCAGTGGGTAACCCAGGTAAAGGAAGCAGAGCCAATGAGATGGCAACGCCTGCACTGACAGCACAGGTGGGCGGCGCTTGTAGCATTGTCCATGTCCTAGAGTTGAAGGAGGGAATGGCCATCCTGCCCAGTAGCAACCTTAAGGTAAAGTGATATTAAGCTTTGCTGTGGTTTAAAAAAAGTCATTGAAAGTTGTTTTTATTTCTTTTTCGACAAAGTCCTGAATAACACACACACACACACACACACACACACATATATATATATATATATATATATATATATATATATATATATATATATATATATATATATAAATATGTATACACTTTCTTTTTTTTAAATTTTTTTAAGCAGTATACAGTTTGTAAAGACACGGACACATTTTGACAGATGGTGCACTGATGCGTGTGTGTGTATTTGTCTTGTAGTTCTGTGTGAGTGACTTAGGAGCTCTGAGCACATTAATCACCCCGGGCACTGCCAGCAGCACTGCTGAACCTGCAGCAGGGACTTCTGGGAGATCCACTGACGCAGAAAGAGTTCCAGACAAGCCAGGTAGACTCGTGGTTACGTAAGGTCATAGTAATATCAGGCACAGACACACAATAACTGCACTCTGGTGAATCATTTACATTTTTGCACACACAGAGCAGAAAACAGTCTGAACCGGTCACCTCCAGGATAACAGATTTTCATACTACTTAGCCACATGTGTTTGTTATATTTTAACACATATTTGATAACCAAAGCAGCTTTTATACCATGTGTGATATTTCAAATATAACAGTGAGTTAAACTAGTTCTTGTGTTACACGTGTCATGCTGGTTTAAACAGCCTGCACTTTTATTTGAAGTACTAAACAGCATGGGCTCAGTCATCAGTGTGTGTGTGTGTGTGTGTGTATTAAGCATAAATGAGTGGTAATTACATCAGCTGTAGCAGAGCTTCTCTTTACAAGTGAAGAGGTTGCAGCTGCAGATTTCTTTGTAGAAATTTAAAATCCAGCTGAGAAACTTTGAAAAGTCAAAGAATATTCAATAAAGATGCAGACGGGCGTGTTTTCACCTGCAGCCCTGTCTGTGACAGATGCGTCGGCTCCTGCCAGCTCTGGGAGGGGCGTGGCCCTGGAGCCAGAGAGGTTGGTGCCGGTCAAAGCTGGAGTCCAGGTTGATCCAGGACAACAGAACCATAATCCCAGAGCTCAGCGGACCTACACAGAAGAGCTCCGCAGAGACCCCATCACTGACAAGTATGTGCCCCGCTGCTCGGCCTTTATGTTTACGCGCCTCGCTCCACGTGCATAAGCTCATCTTTCGTTCCCCGCGCCTCAGGAGGAGCATTGGCGTGGAGAAGGTGCCGGCAGGCGGGAGAGTCTCCCTCAACCCCGATCACCTGAAGCCCATGAGGAAGAGGAAAAGGAAGGAGTACCTGAGTCCATCTGAGGAAGACTCGGACATCGAGGGCACGGTGGAACCGCGTTGCTATTTCAGTTTTAAAGTTGCTTTTATGCGTGACTACCATCTCACCGTTTCCTGTTGTGCGCTTTCTCGTGTTTTCTTTTTAAGGATGAGAAAATGGATTATTCTAAAGCAGATGGCCGACACATCAGAGGAGGTTGGAGCATTTATTTCTTGCATCAGTGGTTTTGTTGGACGCATATCATCTTTCACTGGATACTATTACTACTAAGCTGCAACACTACATCACATAAAATCACATCATCTCTTTACTTCATCCAGAAGCTGTGTGTCCTTCTTTATCCTTTCATTACATACCCTTTCTTGTTTCAATTTATTTGAAAAAAACAAACAAACAAACAAACATGCAAGGTCGAAAATGAGAAGTACGCAGAGTGTATAGAAGGCATAATGTTGGAGTTTCACAGCAGGCATTGATTTTTTAAATTCCTGAAGGTGGAGACAGTAAGACAGAGCAGTGGACGTGGGCTCAGTACCTGGAGGAGACCAAAGCTGTTGCTGCTCCTAACAACGTTTTCCAAGAGGTATGTACACACACACACACACACACACACACACACACACACACACACACACACACACACACACACACACACACATCAAAGGATTTTAAAACTTGTTTTAAACGTAGTAGGCAATCAAATCTATTGCTCGGAGCAAAATTGAGTGTAGCACTCTCAAGAGAGGGACAAAGTAATTTATGTCGCCAAAGCCATATGTTCATACATTAAATCAAGGATTTAAAACTAATTTCACATTGTGCCCACTTTGAAGTGAAGCGGGCCAAATCAGTGAAACTCTCTTTTCTGTAAGTGTAAAGAACTTTAGTTACACTTTTAATCTCTGAAGTATCTCAGCGTAAGAAAAGAAGTGCAATTTCAGCAGTACGTTTCCGTTTTTCTACACAATAAAGAAACACTGCTGTATCAAATGAAAGAAATCTGTCAGCGCAGCCCGTTGGGCTTAAATTGTAAGAAATAAGTGCTGAAAATTACACAAAAGAAAGCTCATTGCTCAGACTATTCCAAAACAGAAAGTGTATGTTAATTCAAAGAACTTGCTTCTTCTTTTTTGAGCTGTGAGTGTATCCAGCAGAATAGTTTACCTACTATATAGTTATGTTGGTGTGGTATAAATGTCCATGGTCTTCATCAGTTAAGTTATAAAATGTTTAAAAATACAGTTAAAAGTTCAAAATTTATGCCATTTTCCAAACCTGTCTAAGCAGACTGGATTGGAGTCTTAGAGTGTTTGTCGGACCGATTGTGACCCCCGGGCCTTACGTTTGACACCTCTGTACTAAATGTTGGAGTTTGATTTTAAAGTAATCTAAAGGTTTGTATAACAGTGATGAAAAACCTAATCTTGGAATAAAAGAGTAAAAACCATTAAGATGAAGACATAATCCCTGTTATTTTATTCTTTTTTCTCACGGTGTTCGGCTGGTTTCTCTGTTCTTTGCTGTCACTCAGTTTCCCCAGAAAAATCTTTTATGCAGACTTTGCTTCCATCTCCTTGTTGTACGGAAACTTTTGCCGTTGTTTTATGTTCCAGTCCCAGAGAGTGCCGACAGTGAGGAACGGCTTCAAACACGGGATGAAGCTGGAAGGCATCGACCCGCAGCATCCGTCCATGTACTTTGTCCTCACTGTGGCTGAGGTGAGCCAGTGGACTGTCGCCGCCAGGCTTCTTATTTAGGATCATTTTCATGTATTCACAGAATGCTTTGGATGCAGAATGAGTTCACTGAGGTGTCTCCTCTTCTGATATGTCATGTCAGGTCTGCGGTTACCGGCTGCGGCTCCATTTTGATGGCTACTCTGACTGTCATGACTTCTGGGTGAATGCCAACTCTCCCGACATCCACGCTGCAGGCTGGTGTGAGAGCACAGGGCACAAATTGCACACCCCCAAAGGTCAGAGGTCATACTTATTCTTACACTAAATAAATTCTTAAAAAATATTTGCCATCCCAGTGTGTGTTTTATCGACACAAGAAGTTTAGAGTGAATGGTTTCTTTTGGTGCAGATAAAGTAATGAGATCTAGTGTTTTTACTGAGCTCAGCTGAGTCTCTCCTGGCATTTTTACCTTTAAAGCACACAGATGTGAAAACTATTCCTCTAAATCCTGCACTATCTTCCAACATGTGACTTCTCTCTGTATTTCTGTGCTTCCTGCAGGCTGTAAAGAGGAGGAGTTTACTTGGACCAACTATCTGAGAATGACTAAAGCACAAGTGGCTCCCAAAGAACATTTTGCCAGTCCCGGAAGGGTAACCATCTCTGTGCAGTATAATATATGCTGGCTGTTTTAACCACACACACACGTATTGGATGAGGTGACTGATTCGGTGCAAGGAAAATTCCCAACTTCAGCTATTATAATGAAAAGCTTATTTTAAGAAATGTGCACCTTAGATCATGATCATGCAGCACTGAAGACAAACTGAACTGTTTTGTTTAATAAGGTCCTGGATAATTTTAATGTAAATACCGAATGCAGGGAGATCATAATCTAAAAATCTTGACAAGTGGCTCAACAGCACACCAAAGAAGGTAACGCTTCCCCTGGTTTTCCAGATCGATGTGAAGTGTGGTTTTGAGATAGGAATGAAGCTGGAGGCCGTCGATCGTATGAACCCCTCCCTGATCTGTGTAGCAACCATCACCGATGTGGTGGACGACCGCTTCCTGGTTCATTTTGACAACTGGGATGACACATATGACTACTGGTGAGTCATAGCATCTCTCTGAATGCTTTTGGGAAATGATTTAAAGGATTTCTAAAATTATACTGTGATTGGGCTTTTGATATGTTCATATAAATCTGAAGCAGTATCGGTGAGAATACAGCTATTTAGATATTTCGTGCTGTCATAGAAAAGGGTAATTATAATAAAGTTTTTCTCTATTCTACTGGTGTAGCTGGAGGTTTGAGTTTAATCAAGAGGAGAGCAATCAGCATTGTTAAGGCAGATTAATGATGGCTGCTGGAGTTTGCAAAAAGTTCTGAATCCCGTGGAACGAAATTCACACCTTTATTAGGACTGAACAGCTATTTGATGCTGTGTCATAGGTGATATGTGACCATTTCAGATTATAAAATTACGTTTGTGAAATGTTCATTTCAGAACATTTTAGAGAGGCAACCTTGCTCAGAAGTAAAGGTTCGTCTGTCTGCAAAAAAACAAAAAAAATGGATGTACAATTGTGCAATTATCTCATCATCTACAGTCCATAATATCATCAAAAGATTCAGAGAATCTGCAGAAGTCTCTGTGTGCAAAGGACAAGGCCAAAAATCAATATTGGTTTCCCGTGATCGTCACACGTCAAGCGGCGCTGCATTAAGAACATGCATGATTCAGCCAAAATCCTTGGACTTTTCTCAGTGTGAACATCTAATATGTTTTCCATGTATCCGATTTCTTTTTCAGTACACATCACGGCAATTCAGACTACAGCAGCCGAGCTGCATAAGCACGGTGTGTTGATTAACGTAAAGATAATGCCTCCATTAAACAAAACGTAGCAGGCTGGACTTTTATCTGGCTCACTCGTTTCAGCGCATGTGCCAGTTTTCTCCCAGCACGCAGCAGATGCGTGCTGCTTTCTCGTTTTTTCACCTCTCTCTTTTCTCGCTCCTGTGTTTCAGTAAAAGTAACTGTCAACACAGTCAGCTCAGATTGTTTACTGAGCGATGCAGAAAAAAAGTGTCGTGCAAACACTGACATTCCTGTAACACAATCTTTACAGAGATCCAGAGCAGTACAACAAATCCACCTTTACATCAATGTCACTATGGATACAATACTACTAAACAAGTGTCTTTAGATCACATCAACAAAGAGAAACACAAATCTTTCAGGATTTAAAAGTTTCACTTTCTTCAACAGCTAGATGCTGATTTATTTCCTGCAGCATAATCTCTCATCAGTTCAGTCTTAATTTTCCTGTAAGTTCGCAGAAATTTCTATTGAACCTAAATTGTGCATATTGTTGTGTGTCACAACATGCAGGTGTGATTCCAGCAGTCCGTACATTCATCCTATTGGTTGGTGCCAAGAAAGGAACCTCCCTCTAACACCACCCCAAGGTGAGGAATGTGATCCCTGTTAATCAGTAGTTTATCCATGCTCATTGTCATATCATGGGTTCATCGTGAGTTCTGCTCAGTTACTCTTTTGTACACTTGCCCTCTTTTTTTTTCTTTTATTACCGTTAAACTGAGGATGAACGTGTGACAGTTAAAAGTTAGTACCTGACATATGTATCTATGCTTAAAACTTACAAAAGCTGTTTTTTAATAAGTGATATATAAAGTCAGGCAAAACCGTGTAAGGTTTTATGGCTGTTTACGTTGGTGAAAGTTTTTTCCTGCACCAGATTATCCAGATCAGGGCCGGTTCGCCTGGTCTCGATACTTGGAGGAGACAGGATCCAAAGCAGTGGCTGCTGATGCCTTTAAAGTGGTGAGAATGCAGATAAAAAGTAAAGAAGAGCTAGCATTACGAACAGTAAAGTCACAGATTAATGGAAAATATGTCTAGTTTGTTTTGTTGTCAACGTGAATGTGAAATCCCATCATCCTCTGCTCCAGCGGTCACCTCACAGCTTTCAGCCTCAGATGAAACTGGAGGCTGTGGACAAGAGAAGTCCCGGTCTCATAAGAGTGGCTACAGTTGAGGAGGTGGACACGCATCGCATTAAGGTACAACTTTGTGTAGTTCTTTAATGTTGTGGAATGATTACTTGAACCCATTTTCTTGAAGAAAATTAATTGATTGATCGATTCCTAAAGATTAAAAGATCCCAAGAATCAGTCAAAGAGCTGGGAGCAACACAATTAAACAGAATCCCAGTATCAGCTTTATAAAAAAGGAGTCAAGACTCGTAAATAAAAAAAATCCTTATGCTCAGCAGCTGTGCTTCAATAAATAAAACAATAAACAAGTCTGGAGATCAAATATCATCTCGGTGGACCACTTTTCAACCTCTCTGAGCTCCGCTTTCAAAGACCGACCATCCTGACAATCAAGCATATGATCCCTTCGGTCTGACCATCAAGATCCAGATAAACCAAGGTGCTCGCGCAACCTGCAATCTAACTGATGCAATGAATCAACCCTGGAAAACAAGCAGAAGATGCCAGTCTCATGGGTTAAACCATCTTGCCTTGTCAGGAACTGTTTGAACAAGAATTTTGCAGAAGTGAAGAAGACAAACAGAGATAAAAGACTAGATCAATAAAGTGGATTGTGTGTGTGTAGATGATCAGATCAGTCATCAGAAATAACAGCACAACGACTAAGAGAAGTAAACAGAAGAAACAAAGTTTGTTTAATGTGTGCCTGTCAGTTTGGATAGGTCTGCAGGAATAAGATCTTCCATGTCCAATTACTGTATCATACTTCTTTGCAGTTGATTGTTGATTTCTGTACATTTTGAGCTTGAGTGCATGTGGACTATTTATATCTATTACAGCCCGCTCTCTTCTTCTTGTTCAGATCCATTATGATGGCTGGAGTCACGTCTATGATGAGTGGGTAGACTCAGATCACCCAGACATCCATCCAGCAGGCTGGTGCGAGGCGACCAGTCACCCGCTTAAAATCCCTCCACGGGACACTAAAACACAGCAACCGCATGGTAGCAACCAGCCTCACGTGACTCCTTTTTCTTCACTTAAAACTGGAGGTCAAAACTTCTAAGCCTATTGTTATCTTCTATAGACTGTATATAAAAGATAGAAGTGGCCATAGTGACATCAGTATTGTGTTACGGACTGTTCTGAAACTTTATTTTAATATTTTGTTGAACTTTGAAGGCAGTGTTGCTAAGATATTGGCTAATGCTAGCACTGACAAGCTAGCTTACATAGCAAGTGTAATTCACTGTGATATTTAATGGCATGCTAACTTTACCTAACAATAAGAAAACTGGATTAACAGAAACTGTTCTTAGGTAATGATTGAATCTACATTGTCAGGCATATCCATAACTTTAAGATTTAATACAAGCTAAATGGGTGACTTTATAGACCAAATGTTTTTTTTCTGTTGTAAAGCCAGTCTCGTGTGGACATTAGTGGATCTTTTTAAAGCCTCACGGTTTGCCACTTGTTATTTACATGATTTCTTTAAGGCATAATAAATGCCGTGATTGTGAATGTCAGCCTATGAGTGTATGTGAATGTTCTCCTCTGTGTTTGTATATATGTAGGTGTGAGGGAGCCTCCTGCTACAGGCCAGTCCACCTACACCTCCTCTGTTCCCTGTAAACCCATCAGTCAGCCCAGAACCAACAAATACAGCTTCCACAACAGGTAAATCCTGAACTCAGCTATGTCATCCTGTCATTAAATGCAGGATTTTTCCAAAGACTTGGGATGATGTGTAAAACCTAAATGAAAACAGAATAAAAAAGTTAAATATTTGAACTGAGAAAGTGGGTCATCATTTTGAATTTGACATTATCAGTCAATGATCTAAAGAAAAGTTGGGACGGGGCCATGTTTTTGTTGACATTTTACACAGAGTCCCAACTTTTTAAAAAAAAAAAAAAAAAGATTTTTTTTTAGATGCTAAAATGCACAGAAAGCATATCTCCATTTTTGTCTTTGAAACAGGAAGTGTCCAACTCCAGGGTGTGACGGCTCAGGCCATGTCACCGGTCGTTTCACCGCCCATCACTGCATATCCGGCTGCCCATTGGCTGAGCGTAACCAGGGTAGGCTGAAGGCTGACCTATCAGACTCAGAGTGCAAGAGAAACCACTTCTTTGGTCAGAGGACTAAGAAGACTCATTACCGTGGCAGGTAAAGTGGTGTCCATGTATTTGTGTGCATGTTTGTTTTTTCTCGCATTCATTTTCTGTATTTTCAGGATTGGTCGTCCTCCCAAATACAGAAAGAATCAACAGAGGGACTACCAGAGTAAGTTGCACTGTTTGTTTTTTGTTTTCGCAGCACCTCACCTCAAAACAAGAAATACTAATAATCTAATCAGAAGATTTGCATGTTAATCGTTTGATATGCAGTATTTGTTACTGTGAAAAGGCCGGCAGACCTTTTTTAACTCACCGGTGAAGTTTTTAGAGCTTCCACTGAGCCTAGCAATCTAATAGAAATGAATTAACCGTTGCTTTTTCTGCTATGATACCCAAAATTAAATGATTGTCAACGTATTTATCTTATATAATTACTTAATGCTTTTAAGATAATTTTACAATCATGTTGTCTTTATAAGATTCTAGATACAGTATTTAGACAGGCAACGGTTGCAACAAACATCCAGTCAGCTCATGTATCTCATATTGCCCTCAAATTTCCATGTTTGTACAATCACATGTTTCATCATGTGTATGTATGTTTCTGTGCACAGACATGTCCTCACAGGGAGTGTATCCATCACTGTTCATGTCAGCTTTGAGCAACCAATCAGACCGCACTCTGTCTTTGTGCTGGGAACAGCACTGCAAGCTGCTGCCCGGCGTTCAGGGCATTCACGCCAGCCAGGTGGCCGCATGGAGCGTCGAGGAGGTGGGAAAATGTCGTTCGCCTCCATAATTATTTACATTCTTTCTCTGACTTATACGATTACCTGAAATCCGCTGCATCTGTGCCGCAGGTCTTCAGATTTGTCCAGAATTTAATTGGCTGTGAAGAACAGGCTCGTCTCTTCAAAGAAGAGGTGAGACCATTAAATGCTTGTGGATTAATAACTGAAGGATGAATAAAGATTTGCAGTGTAAACATGTCATTCATTACTGACGCTGTTTAGACTGTCTTGCACTCTTACATGTTTGCAGCTGTATAATATTTCTGAGTGGATTTCACTGCGAGGGGCTACTATAATTTGATATTTGACCAGATGGAACAAACTTTTCTCCACTTACTACCTCCACATTTGTGTCTCTCTAGATGATCGACGGGGAGGCTTTCCTGCTGCTGACCCAGACCGACATTGTGAAGATCATGAGCATTAAGCTAGGCCCCGCCCTCAAGATCTCCAACGCCATCCTCATGTTCAAGAGCACAGACGAGGGACTGAAGTGAATCCCGCCCTCACTCAGCGGCAGCGCTGTGCCGCCAATCATCATGTGCCAAATTCATTCTGTTGCAGGGAAAAAGACCCTGACCCCTTTTTCCATGTGTTCGGTGTCCTGTACCCATCAGAGAGAGGGAGGAGGGAGGGGAGGGGGGGGGGGGGGGTGAGGTCCGATCAGGGTAAAGAGAAACAGAGCTGAGATTAGAAGATTCAGGTTGATTAGAAAATATGAATACTTTTGGAGAGTAATGGAGGACTGTCATGGATATGAGGATGGAGCAGATGTAGGAAAACAGAAACTGATGGGTTTGGTTCACCCAAAACCCCTCAAAAAATATCCCTTGGCCACAGTACATCTGTGTGTGCTGTGCTAAATCTCAACATTTCAACCCACATACTTTATACTGAATTTGAATTATAAGCCAGCGGGAACGGCTGGAAACCCCACGGTTGCATTTCTCTGCCTACCAAAGCACACTTTACATCCATGTCTCTCTGCGGGTAACTTTTTTACTATTTGAACATAAATGTTCTAATTTTATAAATAACATATCCTTTTAAGCTATTGTGAGAAATGATATCACAGTGTGAATTAAGCCAAAAGCTCTCAGCGACTTTTAAACACCGACTACCAAATTCTAATCAGTTCGTGCTTGAACTTCCAAAATTAAAGACAATCCCCGAAAACCTTCAAAAGGTATCATGTCCTTGATTAAGATGAACAAAGGTGTCCATCTTAAGGTATACAAACTTATGGACACATGGATGGGCAGAGAACTGCAGACACCCGCTGCTCTCAGTGGTGTGAAGGGGAAAAAATAGGTGATGTCATGTAACAGATGTTTGTTAAACAGACATACTGTTTTATTTGTTTTCCTGTACAAGGAAGATTAACATCCATTTCTTGCCTACACCAATGCAGCTGATATAAGTACTGATACTGTATGTTTACTTCCTAAGTTAGAATAATTCCTATTGATGTACCAGGATAGTTGAAACCTCCAAAGAGGTCAACTTACCTTAAGATAAAGTTCACACATGGCCAGATGTGATGAGAACTCTTACCTGGATTGTGACAAAACCCATCAGTTTGCAGTCTGACGAGTAAAAGTGAAAGGAACATGTATCAAGGTTGAAAAGAAAACATCCTGAAATACTGTATCAACTAATGGAAATGAAGGGAAAAAAAAAGGTTGGGTAAAAGACAAGAAAGGGTTCCACATAAAAAAAAAAGTAAGTAAAAGGATTTTGATGCAGTAGGTGAGGCTGGTCTGTGAGGCTCTTATAGGCTTCACGTTTTGTGCAATAAAGAAGCTGATACAGAAGTGCTGTATTCAGCAACAGTTAATATTACAGTTCCTTATATATTAGACAAATTGTTGCACTGTAATGTTAAAAAAAAAAGGAAATCAAATGAGATGCTTTGTTCAGACTGTTTAGATTTGTGATTGAGTCGCAGAGGAAGCTCATTTCACTGATTATTCCTGAGTATTAGTTCTTTATGTTCACTGCCTCAAAATTCTGCGCGCTGCACCGAAAATGTGAGCGCTCGAGTGAAGGACGAGATGTAACTTTTAGAACGTCGACCCTCAGCTCTCGAATCCGAGGCAGAGAAAACAAACGACAGTGTTTGAATTTTTATCTCTATATGCAAAACGTCTGAAATTATTTTTTAGCTGTTATAGATAGATGAAACGGACTCTTTGCATTGGGATTTTAGCACAACTGTGAAATTCAAATGGATTTTACACATGGATATTCCCACACTCGGTCACTAGAGAGTGCAAAAAATCCACCTTTTGCACTATAAACACGTATTTGGTATCTAGCCAATGGAGCGCTCTTGCAGTTTACATGTGAAGGAAGCGCCGGGCGAACTGTGTTCTCAGAAATGTTTACATTTGATGTCAGGGTTTGTTTAAAACACTGTATGGAGTTGATATTGTGAGACGAAAGCTGAATGTTTTAAGGGCTCCTGGAATCTTAAATATTACTTCTTTGTATGTCTCTCTGGTGGGATTTGTGTGCGTGTGTGTGCGTGTCAAGATAATCTTGGGTCACAAATGTCATTTAAACCATATGAATTAATAAACATCCACAGCTGTCTTGTCTGATTAATGTCTCTGCCTCTTGCCTCCTGCCACGGATGATAAATCCTGCATTTCCTGTGTGTGTGCAGGTATTCTGTGTGCACAGTACTGACTATAAACTGACTATGCCTACAGGCACATCCCCCTGTTGATCGTGTTGTTGTCAGCACTTGGCCATGGTGGCGATAACTCCCTCCACGCCCTTTCTGCTTTCACTACTTATCTTCTCGTTCCACTGCAGAGGCCAGAAAGCAGGCGCTGCTGATAACCTGCAGCAGCAAGACTACAAACAAAGCACTCAGTTGACTGCTGGGTAACAAATGTTTCATACAGGAAGGAGCAGCAGTTGACCAGGTCTTATTTTTTTCTTAATAATATCAGAAGATGGCGCTAAGCAAAGTCAGGACTTTTGGTTTTAACATTAACCCATGTTTTCTGTACGAGGAGCAGAGTTAAACAAAAGAAAAGTCCCATTACACTGAAACTAGTGTTAAGCTGTGTTAATTCAGCTGTGTTAGTTCAGCTCTGTGCGCATTTTAATATTGAAAGCTTGTTGCAGTTCAGTATTCAGAAGCATGATATAGAAACCTGAACCCACAGTACAGTAAAAAACCCCAAATGATATGATAAATCAGGAGCGTCAAACATAAAGCCCTGGTGTTCAAATCAGCCTGGCAAACACTCCAATCTCTCCCACCGGACAGCTTTAGAAAATTTGAAGGATATATTTTGAGTATATTTCAAACTTTTAACTGTATTTTAAGTCAGCTTTTCCGATTAATACAGACTTCACCCACCAGCCATACCACACAAAAGTACAACTACATTTTCTGGTAATTAATGAAAACTTTATAATCTAAATGTTTAATTACAGGGCAGTCAGAGCGATGAACTTTACACATGTATCATGTAATCGCTCTGGCCCAGCCCACAATGTAGAATGAGTTTGACATCACTGTCATAAAACCTTGAAAGAAAATGACTTGGATATTTATAAAGCCCGGGGAGTTCAATGAATACTTCATAAATACTTTTTTAGTTTAGTTTGTCATGTAACATCTTTATACAACATAGTGTTTAGGGGGGAAGATGACACACTTTTATTCAAACGTTCTTTCATGTGTGTTAAAACACATCTAAACTGACAAACCTTGCTGGGAGTAGACTCTGCTGACTTATTCTGCAGTCTGTCGAAGTTTTATTGTTTTTAGTTGTTCTCAAACTGTGGGACTGTGTGACTATGCCCCACTAACTGGGCATAGAGCCACTCGACAACCTCAAAAAACGAGGTAACGGTTACCAGTCTATGAACTATATGGGGCTGTTTCAGAATCTAGATATCTTAATGGGTCACAGGTCACATATGAGTGCAGTAAGTTTAAATGGGGCCATGATTATCAGTGTGCAGCATCCCCGCTTCTTTTAACAACAGTTTTCCTCTTTGCCTCAGATCTTTGGCCCAGTGTTTCCATGCCTTCTTCTTTGCATCACAGAGCTATTACCTGCATTTGTGGGTGTCTGAGGAACCAAAGATCTTTTCTCATCATCTACAGTATATGATATCATCAAAACATTCAGAGAACCTGGAGAAATCTCACTTTCTGCTGCCCTCTTGGCCACATCTCTCTTGAAAAAGACATTTTTAATGTCAGTAAGGATACGCTATAGGATATATAAAAGTCACCTGAGCAAAAATGGATTGCAACGTGTACCTTGTGACATCGATGTTCTTTCAGGCTCAAAATGACTTGATATCATTCGTGAGAGATATGTTTGACAGATTATAGCCCAGCAAGCCATGTACAAGAGTTGTGTTGCGCTAAAAATATCTGCCCTTAATTAAACTAAATGATTTTATTGGCCTACAATCTGTGATAGATGCTTACAAAACAAGTGAGTTTTAAAACACAGTTTATTTAACAGTGCGTGCGCAGAAATTACACATGAGAAAACAAACAAAGAAAAACCCACACAGAAAAATTGGAAATCCCTTTTTGGCACCCCTAGTACGCATGCTTTACATGACGCTAAAGTTAGGGTTCATGTACTCATGTAACCACATACATGAAGTATCTATAACAATGCGACCACTATTTCACCTTTTTTCTTGACAAATAACTTTGGAAGGTTAAAAAAATATCAGGCTCACATTATTTTATATCTTACATACCTTATTTTGAAACCACATAGCAATTTCCGGAAATGTTGCTATTTGCGCACCCGCACGCAGGGTCGCTGAAAGTTTGCGCCCTTGCACCGCCTTGTTATTTTAAGCTCGCTAACATTTCATCAATGATTCACTCTGTGGAGTCCTGCCCACGTCCTCTCATGACGTGTGGAAAGCAGATGCGCTGACCTGAGATCAGTCTCAAGCTGCAACTGTGACTGCGCTCTGTTTGGAGTCCTGTCAGTGTGAAGCGCGCAGAGCACGGATCACCTCATCCTTCACACAGGTGAGCTGATCATTTCTGACCTATTCTGCGTGATTTATTCCTCGGGTCATTTTCTATGACCTGTCTGTCTTTAGTCCCAAATCTCACTCAGATCACTGACTTGTAGCTGAGCTTTTCCCTTCTTTAAAGGAAAGTCACAGTTTTCTAAGAAGGCTCTGTAATAGTTTTTTATACTTATGATTCAGTTTTCTATCCAGCTTTTAGTTTTGCGAACACGAGTCTTTCTGTGAGTTAGTTTTTGGTTTGCTCTGAGGATTAATCTCTGAACAGAGTTGTAGTTTTGCTGAGTGTAGCTTTAGTGGCAGATTAAGAGGTTATCATAGCTGTCAATGTGCGTCATTTTAACCTCCTCTTACGTCCTTACCAAATGTGTCATTATTAAATAATGCAATAAGTTCGCTGTTATTGCCAAACTGCAGTCTATTTATTCACTTTTTTGGGTTACATTTAAATGAACAATAGAGTACTTTCTTCATATCAATCTTAATGTGGAAACACACGCTTAAAGTTAAAATTTGGCAAACTGGACACTTTTTAACAGCTAAAACTTTGAGCTCGAAGTGGATCAGGCCAATTGGAAAACTTTTGGGTCGAACTCCGGCTCGTCCACTCTGCATGTCGAAGTGTTCGAGTGCGTTAATGTTAGTAAAAGCACCATGTGAATGTGTGTGATCAAGTTTAAAGACTTGTGGTAAGAAGCTTTTTTTAGTGCTCAAACTGACTAGAAAGGCATTATGTAAGTGACAGTCTGTGTCTATGAGAGTTCTTCATTAGTTGTAGATTATTTAATGTAGCATAAAATCGTTATTTTTTGGGTGTGAAACTGCACGGATTCGGTTACTAACTGGCCTTAAAATATTATTATATACAAACTACAATAAATGCATCTGCACAAATGTAATGTGACATTCAGCACCTCATTTGCCTATAAATAGATAAACAGGCCTAGGGTTCCTAGGAAAAGCATGACCTCAGATCAATGGGACTTTTGTTTTATGTGTGTGTGTGTGTGTTTAGATGGATGTGCGTGTGTGTGTGTGTGTGTGTGTGAGTGAGAGAGATCTTGGTCATCCCGTATGTTTTGACAGATATGAAAAAAGACACAACAATATTTAGCATATAAACATGTTCACCAACACACTACACACACACACACAAATGCACACAGGGTCATGTTTCCATCACTTTAGAGGACATCGCACCGACTTTCAATAACTTTCTGAAAACTTGCCATAACCTCTAGTTTACGAAACATAACCCTCGCCCTAATGTTAAGAGTAAAATTCACAGATTTTATTTTTGGCGTCTCCTAACGCTGTAAAAATGTGTTCCCTTCATAACATTAGTAATGCAAGCACACACACAGACACACACTACACAAACACGAGGCCCATCACGGTCTTTCTGTTGTTCCAGCATCCTCTTCAGTACAAACCAGAACTACCAGCTCCTCTTGATCCTCAGGCTGTCGTCACATGAGGTGAGTTAACACCTGCGCAGGTTACGGAGGTTAGATGACCACGTTCCTCTGAGTCAGAGCAGAGGAGGAGATTTCTTTTACCTATAAATGTCGAATATGTTTTACCCCTACAAAAGCTGCTGAGCCCACTGAATGTGAATATTTCTCCTCTCCTAGCAGGTCTGTCAAACACTGATGGGAGTGGAGTATAGTAACCATGGCACACTGTAATGTGAGTGTAATTTTATTATGATGCTTTTATTTTACTCTGTTGGGTGAAAGGGAAACGCGCCTGCGGTCCAGTCCTGCTTTGTTTAGCAGATGTCTAATGAGTGAACTAACATCGACATCTGGAGTGCCTTTGGCTTTCATGCCGCGTCGTATTTGATCAGGTCACACTGAATCAATATATTAGAGATTCAGCATATGATCTCTAGCAGTGCTATTCGTTTGATGTGATCACTTAGGACGAGACAAATCTATGTATTTGTTGTGTTGCTCTTAACTTTTGATGGGTTTCCCTGTTTAAATGAGGCAAACCTCACGTATGTCTTTTCCTCTGGTTCCGGATTTTTAATTTCCAGAGTAGATTTTCACAAAATCCTAATCCACATAATTTAAATCTGAATAGATCAGACTTGAATAGACTGCTATTTAAAAGAGTGCAAGATCCAAGTGTCAATCTTCCTCTTTACTATACCATATACCACAGTCTTACCCCATCCCTAGCATTCTCCCCTGTCTCACCAACCCTCTGCATGTCCTTCCTCAATGCACGCATGAGCCTCCTCTGTGGTCTTCCTCTTTTCCTCCTGCTCATCAGCTCCACTTGCAGCATCCTTAATCTGATATACCCACTATCCCTCTTATGCACATGTGCAGAGTCAGCCTTGCCTCTCTAACTTTGTTTTCACACCACTGAACCTGAGCTTTCCTCCTGATCTACTCATTGTTAATTCTGTCCAGGGGTCCACAAGCCACAGTACTCCCAGTGCTGGTCCCAAGCCTGGGTAACTGGGGAGGGTTCATCAGGAAGGGCATGAAATCTTGACCAGATCAAACATACGGCTTACAGAGAATGATATTTTCTCTTCTTTACTAAATGGTGGTGCATTTAGTAAAGAATGCACCACCATTTAGGAACATATCTTGATCCTTTTACATTTTTCTGGTATTTCAGTGTTCATATACAAAATCATCAAAAAGTGTCTGGGCTTAAGATCAGCTCTGTTACGAGTCTGATCATAATGCTTTGGATGTAGTTCTGTCTGACCATTTTTGTGTCTTCTTTGATGGTCACCCCAGTCCGCCAAGCCACATTCAAAACTATTAGAAAGAGGAATTTCAATGAAAACACTAGTACTTTATTTATGCAAACCATTGGTATGATGTAATAGTGCAATAGCAGAGTCTGTGGATGACCAGCTCAAGCAGTAACTCTAACATTCTCAGGGTTCTTGACAACATTGCACCTGTCAAGGTTAACAGTGTTTCCGGTAAACAGAAAGCACCGTGGAAAAATGTTATAATGGTAGCAGATCAAAAGAGAAACTACAAGAAAACTAAGCAGAAGCAGTCTTCAGACTGACGATGACATTATTAATCAGTGTCTGTATCTACATCTTTGAGTTAATACATTATTAATGAAAACACCTCAAATACTCAGACTCTGTTTGCTGCTGTAGACAAACTAGCAAGCCCTCCAGCACTGCCACTTCAAGAGTTTGTCTCAACCAAAAAGTGCAATAAGTTTTTTCAAGAAAAAAATTCATATCAGAGAAAATATGTATTATACTCAATAATTAGCAGTAATTTAACGAACTCTGGCAGCACAGTGGTTAGCACTGTTGCCTCACTGCAAGAAGGACTATGGGTTTGAATCCAGCATCTCTGTGTGGAGTGTTGCACGTTCTCCTTGTGTCTGTGTGGGTTCTCTTCAATTACTCCAGCTTCCTCCCACAGTCCAAAGACATGCAGTGAGTGGGGGTTAGGTTAAGTGGTGAAAAATCTACCCGTAGGTGTGAATATGAGTGTGAGCGGTCGTCTATCTCTCTGTGTTAGCCCTGCGACAGACTAGCAACCTGTCGAGGGTGTACCCCGCCACTCAACCTGAGTTGGATAAGCAGAAGAATTCGGATGGATTACAAAAGTTTTTTGTAATAACTGCTCTCTAGATACATCCCACAAGTTTCCTTAAAATACGTTTGAGCAGCTTTGCTCCTGAGCTCCTGAAAATTGTAAATTGCCCACACCTATTTTCAGCTCCCTGAACTGGCTTCCAGTAACATATAGAACTGAATTACAAGTATTACTGGTTGTTTATAAACCATTAAAAGGCTTGGGGCCCTAAATGCATATCTGAGATGTTTAATGGATACAAACCCAGTAGATCCGGTCAGCTAGTGCAGTGCACAGATCTTAAACTAAGCAGGATGAGCATTAAGCACTATAGCAGCTAAATGCACAGCTGTATGGTGCTTAATGCCCCAACCAGCTAACCCTGGAGCTCAGATCATTTTTTTTAATTCTTTAAAGATGCTAAAAACAGCTTTATTCATGATTGCTTTTAACCAGCAGGTAGCTGTGCCAACATTGTGTTTGCTGTTTTTATTTTTACTATTACTACTTGGATCATTTCTGCCTTTTCTTCTCTTCGTTTCATCTTTTTGGTTTTAATTTGATCTTCTAAAGTTCTTTGAATGGCTCTGGTGTTTCAGAGATGCTAGACATGACCTTACCTTGTCGAGGTTTTACTGCGAACTCCTTAGTTTCTGTATTTTTCATTCGATAATCGAATACATCGTGACATGTATCCTTTTCCTGCTGCTGAAGCCTATTTATAAATCAATTGAATCAATCTTTTTTTTTTTTCAGCTGCGGACACCACCTTCCTCTCCTCAAGATGATGTTAACCTGGGACCTTCAGCAAACCCAAAGTCAGTAACTCACTAACCAGCATGTAGCTCCGCCTCCCCATTAACTTTCTTAATGTCAGATCGAAGCACCTCAAACAGAAACTTTAATTATCTACAGTCTGTATTTTATTAAGGAGGTGTTGCTGTATGAGGAGAAACTCTTACCAGCATTATATCCACGATTTATATCCTGTTAGAAATAAAGTATCTCAGAAGTTATTATGTAATTTTAATACATTACCTTCTTGTTTCAGTGCCAGACCCACTGACTTTGACTTCTTGGCTGTCATTGGCAAAGGGACCTTTGGAAAGGTAACACTGAAACAATTACTTATTTATAGATCCATCTTTCTGCTGTTTAATACATCTCCTGGCTTTTTTCCCTCTCTGTCATTTCCTTGTTCTACCTCCTTCAGTTCACTTGTTCCACAGCAGCAGCTCCTCGAGTAAATTTTTTCCTTTTTTATTAATAAATAACAAATCCAGTTGAAGGTATTAATGGTATTAATGCAAATGAATAAGGGTTTTACTGTGCTGACCTTGTGAGACAAGTGAGAGGGCGTTAGAAAGAAGGAGAGAGAGTACATAGCGTGCGGTTGCTGACATTGCAGCGGGGGTCAGTGAGAGTCTACCTGCTGACTACTGTCTAATCGAAATGTGCCCCTTTCTTCATGAATCATTAACTGTACAATCCACTGAGGCCTCTTTCGGTCTCCTGAGCGTCGTCCAGTGGAACATAATAAATATGGACATTCAACTCCTAAAGATCTTAAAAAATAGGCGTTTTTGTGGCTTCGTGTCCACCTCAAGCCTTTTTGCTCTTTGTGTCAACAAACATCAGATTTCTCGGTATTATCTGGTTCCACAGACGACATATCTGTGCTGCGTGCGCTACTTTCATGTA
This sequence comes from Neolamprologus multifasciatus, assembly GCF_963576455.1. NCBI lineage: Eukaryota > Metazoa > Chordata > Actinopteri > Cichliformes > Cichlidae > Neolamprologus > Neolamprologus multifasciatus. The sequence goes on along the minus strand of NC_140458.1, from coordinate 28,786,199 downwards.
ATATCCTGAAAGCAGAATGCTGAGATGGTGGTGCAGACTGTTTGCTAAACAAGGCACTAACAAGTGAACCTCCATACAGGTCCTGCTTGCCAAGCATAAAGCCGACAGCAAATTCTACGCTGTCAAAGTACTGCAGAAGAAAGTCATCCTGAAGAAAAAAGAGGTGGGCTCTGCTGTCACTGTGTTAATGTGTTTTAAAGGTCCAGTAATCCGCGTTTAGTTGAAATATTTAGTTTGGAATTGTGTCAGGATAAGGAGGAGACGATGGAAAATAACTGTCCAAGGGTTCCCTCGGTGATAGTGAGGATCTTTGATAGTTGTTAGAGTTTTTACCTAGCAACAGGGTCTCAGGCTTATCTAATCTACAGCTCTGTACAAAGGACAGATTTTATTGCCTCCAGAAAAAAAAGCCAGGCCAGGTGTTTGTTAGACAGCATAATTGCTGATTAGACAAACTGATTGTTATTACTGACCATGCTCACTGGCAACCTTCTTCCTCGGTCATCCCTTTTTGTCATAAAGTGACATTAAATGAAATAAAATAATGTAATAAAATAAGCTTTTCATAGTGTGAAAGATAATTTGCACATCACTGTTTTAATTACTTTAAAAAGGGGTTCAAATAATGTTTAATGAGTAATTAAAAAACAAAAGTACACATATTTCAACTGATTTCAGTTAGCAGCATGAAAAGAAGTCATTGATGTGCTTCTTTTGGTCCAGAAGCATGTGAGCGCAGTAACTCCAGGGCAAAAATCACATTATTCATGCTTTTTTTTTAGTATCTACATCATCACATTGGATTTTAATTTGGGCTATCAAAATGTGATTAAAGTGCAAACTCTCGGGTTTTCAAAACCTTTACATGAACTGTTTATGAATTACAGCCATTTTTTTTATAAATTACACAGGATGTGTGTTAAACAAGTTTCCTTTATTTTCTTTTTTCTTTGTATTATTTATGCATCATCACTGCAAATATATTCTGTGAATTATAAACAATATTTATTTATGTTCGTAAGTGCATTTCAAATTTTATAGTGAAATAAAATGATTTAAGGCCTTTTTGTCAAAAAACATGGAGCAGAAAAGCAAAAAAACTAAACAAAAAAACTGAAAAAAGCAAAAAACTGAACTTCCCAGAACTTATTTTTTTCTCCTTTTCCCTCTTTAGCAAAAGAACATCATGGCAGAGAGAAACGTGCTGCTGAAGAGCCTCAAACACCCGTTTCTGGTTCGGCTTCACTACTCGTTTCAGACTGTAGAGAAGCTCTACTTTGTCCTGGACTATGTAAATGGCGGAGAGGTACATGCGCTAACATAAATCGTTTCCACTTACATAGTTCATTAGACTTTGTCAGAAAGTGGCTTGGAGCGTGGTGAATATCAGAGTTTTCAGAGATTTCTTTTTAAAAAAGTACCTGGATCTTTTTTTTAAATAAAAATGTTTTGAGCTGTTGAATTTAACATTAAAGATTGTAGACTGTAGCTTTATGATTTGTTGGACTGTCTCAATTAAAGGTGCTAAGTTAAAAAGCGATGACATTAGATGCTCTCTGTAATAAATAAGGTCACTGTCAACAAGACCGATGCCTTGCAGCCCGTATTGCGGTCGGATTCCAAAATCTGTTCAGTACACTTATGACACAAACTGTTTCCACTTGTACAGGATATATTAGTAACTTCCTGGGTGACAGGAAGCAATTAGATTTATTTGTTTACTGTAACAAGCATCATCACTGTACGAAGTACTGCTGTCATCACAAACAATCTACCTCTAGCTTATTTTTGTTCTCTTTTGTGTAACTGCTACAAACTCGCTTTTTTCTTGCTAAAACAGTAAAAATTAGACAAAGTGCAGTACAACAGATGATTTCCACAAGCTTTCCATTCTTGCTAGTTTTATAGTGTTATCATATTCAGCCTACAGGTACAAGAGTGAACCTTCCCGTCACTGAAACAAAAGCCCACAGATTAGAAAATGTCTTATCTAAAATCTTGGCATATTTCCGTCTACTGATCAGATGGTTTTTATTTTACCTATTGTGCAAATTTGTCCACATTTGTAATGATGAAACCTAAACTGAAGCTGGTATGAGACATAGTTGATGTCATATTGTTGTATTCCTCTTGTTTGCTGTTGCAGCACTCAAAAAGCAAAGCAAGTCAAAACCTTTTTTATACCGAGCTTTTTCCTGAGACTTTGGTATGAAGTGTCTCATCTCTCAATACATTGAAAATTTTTAATATAATTTTATTTTCTTCTTTCCGCCCATCTTTCTCTTTGTGTAGTTGTTCTTCCACTTGCAGAGAGAGCGGTGTTTCTCAGAACCCAGAGCGAGATTCTACACGGCTGAGGTAGCAAGCGCCATCGGCTACCTTCACTCTCTCAACATTGTTTACAGGTTAAAGAGACGCTCGAACGTTTATTGAAACCTATCATTTATCAAAAATTGAATATACAAAGTAATAATATATTTTTGCACTGACGGTCTGATTTGTTCTTGTTCATTGTAGAGATCTGAAGCCAGAAAATATACTTTTAGACTGTCAGGTGAGTCAGGATCAGCCCATTTGCTTTAACACTTTAAAGGGGAAAAAGGCTTTATTTGTATTCGTCACTCACTGTTTTGTGTGCGCAGGGCCATGTGGTGCTGACAGATTTTGGGCTGTGCAAGGAGGGTGTGGAGCCGGAGGCAACCACCTCGACTTTCTGTGGCACTCCAGAAGTGAGTAAAAAACTTTTTCAGTAAATGTTTACGAAGCATATTTTAAATTTACAGTCACTGGCCACTTTATTAGTTACACATTGCTATTGTTGGGCTAGACACCTTTTTCTGCCCTCAGAACTGGCTTAAATCTCCATGGCATGCATTCAACATGGTGCTGGAAACATTACTTACATTGCTTGGTCTTTTTTTATATTTTATTTTTTGTCCTTTTTCAGCTTTATTTGATAGACACAGTGAAGAAAAGACAGGAAAGCAGAGGCACAGAAAGAGGGGGGGGGGCATGCGGGAAAGGGCCGCGGGTCGGACAAGGGCCAGTCACTCTCAGCCACATGGCTGTGATGTGGTCGCCTGCTCAACACACTGAGCTAAACCTGCACCCTGACTTTGGTCTTTATTGACATGACTTGATCACATAGCTGCTGCTGATCTGTCGGCTGCACATCCATGATCCCTGAATCTTCTTGTTCCACCACATCCCAAAAGCGCTCTACTGGTCTGAGATCTGGTGTCTGTGGAGGCCATTTGAGTAGAGTGAACTCATTGTCATGTTCAAGAAACCAGTTTGAGATTATTTGAACTCTGACACATGCCTCACTATTTTGTTGGAAGCAGCCATCAGAAGATGACTACACATGTGGTCATAAAGGGATGGATATTGTGGGCAGCAATCCTCAGGCAGGCTGTGCTATTTAAACAATGCTCAGTTGCTACTAAGGTGTGCAAGGTGTTCCAGTAAAATATCCCCCACACCATTATACCACCAACAGCCTGAACCACTGATACAAGGCAGGATGGATTCATGTTTTCATGTTGTTTACAATCCAAATCAATTTGTCGCAAAAAACCCCCGAAGAGCCGTTTTTCTGTGTGGGCTCAGTTTTACTAACAGAAGCAGGACCTGGTGGGTGTGGTCTTCTGCTACTGTAACCCATCAGCTTGAATGTGTTGCGTGTTCAGAGATGCTCTTTTGCGTAATTTGCTCGTAACAAGCGGTTATTGGACTCACCGTAGCCTTCCTCTGACCTCCAGCATCAACACAGCATTTTCACCCAGAGAGCTGCAGCTCATTGGATGTTTTGCATGAAAATCCCAGCAGATCAGAAGTTTCTGAAAGATCACCCTGTCTGGCACCAATAACCATGTCAAGCCATTTAAATCACCTTTCTTCCCCATTCTGGTGCTCTGTTTGAATGTGAGCAGGTCATGTGGACCATATCTACATGCCTAAAGGCAAAGAGTTACTGGTGGGCTGATAAGATCTTTGCATTAGCGAACAGTTGAACAGGTGGACCAGATAAAGAAGATTGCATTATATAAACACAAGCATGCAGACTATGGGTGAACAATAGTTTGTAGAAAGCAAATGTTCCCCGATAACCCAAAGTTTGCATCGTTTCATTTTTTGTTCTCTATCATGTGTCTAAAGTATTTGGCGCCAGAGATTCTTCGTAAGGAACCATATGACAGGACAGTGGACTGGTGGTGTCTGGGAGCCGTGCTGTATGAGATGCTCTTCAGCCTGGTATGTGTATTTGTTTAGGGTTTATGGATTATGAGTTTTGGCAGTACTGTACTGTTGTTAATTTTTTACCAAGAAGTAGTCTTACGCAAAAGTAAGACACATTATTTTGGTGGTACTCACAGAAAAACTAGAGCGTAGGTAAAAGCATCCTCCTATATGTGGATCCAAATTTGACCTCAGTTTTTAGTAGACCTTGTCGTAAATGGTCAAAGAAAGGTTTTGGACAAGGTGTGTTTTGTTAAACATCTTAAAGGCACAGACTGATTGAATTTTGAGTTACATTTTATGAGGAATTCTTTTCCCTTTGTCATTTACTGGGCACGCAGCCATGATGACTTCCTGGTAGAAACTAACTTTTTTTTTTTCGTTTCCCTTAAAAAGAAACCGAGGATAACTTGATATGTTACATATGAATGATATTTATTGCATCCCTTCTGTTCAGCCTCCTTTCTACAGCCGTGATATTGGTGAAATGTACGATGGGATCCTTCACAAGCCGCTGATGCTGCCTCCGGGAAAGTCTGAAGCCGCCTGCTCTCTGCTGATGGGTCTTCTCCAGAAAGACCAGCACAGACGCCTGGGAGCCATCGCAGACTTTGTAAGTCTTTCGGTCTTTGCTCCATATTAAACCAGATGCTTTCCCAGACAGGATATAAGCCTAGTCTTAGAATATGGATAACTGCAATAAATGTTGGCGCAAATAAAAGCTGGGTGTAGTCTTTATTTAAGAGTTTTGGATTTCTTTTAAAGAGAGCTCCACACCCAGGCCCTCTGATAACATTTTCCTTGCATGTAGCAGCTATTGGCGTTGTTCTACATGATTCACTATATGTGTGATTTTGTTTTTATGAAAGGCATGAAAGAGTTAAGCATGTGAAGTTTTTTCTTTCTTTTATTTATAGTTAGAAATAAAGAACCACACCTTTTTCACTCCGATCAACTGGGACGACCTTTACCACAAGAGAATCACCCCTCCTTACAACCCTAATGTGGTGAGTTGCTGCTACGCCTGCTCGTGTCTTTTCTGTGTGCCTGCCTCGTCATATGTGACTTTATTAACCACTTATCTCCACCTTAGCTGGTGTTATGTTTTCTTTCCACTCACCACAAATGTTTCAGAGCGTTTTCAGTAAAACCCTCTCAGATCTGTCCCTGAATCTCTTTATCCCATCTTATCTAGCTAAAGATTAATGCAAGGAAATCCCTCTGACCTTTTGCACTCTTAGTCATTATGTAGTTGAAACTCTTTTACTTGTTGCAAAGACTGGTGTGGCTTTGCTTCTCAATCACTTTACATATGAAATAGAAATGTATTATACTTTATATCTTTAATGAAAATAAGGATCATTTATTGTGCTTCTAGGCTTTTTCAGTATATTGACGTCAACGAGTAAGCTGATCTGAATTTACTCACATGCATCATTTAATCTATTACTATTTAAACTTGGTTTTAACACCAGCTTTAAGAAGTTTCTCTAGATCAGTGTTCACTAGTTAGACTTAAGTTAGACAAATGGGCATGTGCATCGCTGTATATTAGTTTTACATTTAGGACACCTTGTCATGCGTTGTATATAATGCATATAATAGCAGTGTTGGGAAGCATTCATGTAACAAAGTGTTTTGCAGGTTACCTCTGTGGTGGCCATCTTGTTTTCCCAGTAAAGAGGAGGCCTGCCTCAATTACAGCTCTTTTATAGGCCAGTCTGTATTAAGAAGGCGTGTCTTTAGAGTATTTAAAGGAAGCAGGAAATGGATTGGGAGCCTTTTTGAGAAGTTGCTGTCTGTATGCGCGTGATGTTGGCAAGAGACAATAAAACAATTACTTTAATTAAGATAGAGTGAAGTCTGATGTTTCCCTCACCGCCCCTCACTGCGTAACAAGCAGTCATCCTTATTTACACTTAAAATTGTTTCATCTTTCAGAGGGGCCCAGCTGACACTCAACATATTGATCCTGAGTTCACCAGAGAAATGGTTCCTAACTCAGTGAGTCAGACCCCAGACTTCAATCCCAGCACCAGCTCCAGCAACGCCTTTACTGGGTTCTCCTTTGTCGGCACCGAGGACAGCTTTCTGTGACATCCGGACAGATGAATCGCAGCTAACTGTTTAAATGATTTTTTAGCGCAGAAATCTTGTTCATTATTTTTAAAAGTTTTCTCACAAAGATAAGTGTTCATCATGTAACACAGCAGGAATCCCACATGACATCGGTCATGTTTGACCGCTGCAGTGAAGCGAGTATGTAGCAGAAAGGGCAAGTCTGCAATGCAGACACTGTTCGAAATAAGTTCAAGTTTGAAATATGTAAAACGTCTTGCCTGGGGGGTGTCCCGTGTTTAGGATATACACGAACAAGTTATGCAGTTGGAGTGTCCTTAAAATGTAACAAGAAGAGCCTTTATTTCATTTATTTGTAGAGAAATGAAGAACACACGAGGCCGGATAAACACAAAACTTCTTTTTCTTTGTATTTTTTTAAAGGCTTTAGCATATTGTACCTGCACAAAACACCATCTTTGTGTGTCTATATCAAGACTTAGCATTGTTGCTCACTGATCCTGTTTTTATAGAAAGTAGATCCTGATGAACATGTTTTTTTTTAATATAGCAACGGATAATAATCATGGAGTCCAACACTGAGTTAAAACAGGGAATAATAAAAAAAAAGAAAGAAAAAAGACTACAAGAAGAAATTCATATATTTTAAAAAAAACATTTCTGACTCTTAACAGGCTAGGTAGTAACAATTCTAGTGCAGTGTTTTGCTTTTTAACATCAGTTATCAGTGCACACTTGGCACGTTTTCTTCATTTGTTTTTATCTTTTTGTCACACGGTGCTACTGATGATTCTATGCAGCATGTTTCTCCTTAAAGACCAAAAAAAGGATTAAAAAAATCTTTGACCAAAGAAGGAGGAAAAAAATGTTGAAAAGTAATACCAGCCGTGCTACTCGCAGTGATAAAACAGTGAAGGTGGCATAGCTGGGTGCGAAACACTGGCTACTAGTTATTGCAGCGGTGATCATAGCTGTAAATGTACTAAACGTCCACACTGATTTGCTAATGATGCACTGATGCAGTACCTTTGACTAACTTCAGTCAGTCAGTCAGTCAGCTATGGCTCTGTGTGCACGATATAGTCGTTTATTATGAGGATTATACAGTAGTCATGATCAAAGTATTCATTTGTTCTTTTGTCTGTAGATATAAGTTTAGCTTCACTTGTTTATATAACAGGTTAAAAAAGTTGCCATGTCTTTGTGGAAATACGGTATCGAGTGCTGTAAATATACAGTAGCAGCTTTGCAGCAGGATTATTACAGTACTACTGTGATTATATCAGTGTAAACTGTGAAGTGCCTCTCTGACTTGGCTGTGAAGTTGGTGATGGCAGTTGTAGGTGATACAGTTAAAAATGTACAGTCAATAACATGTCCTTGCATTCTGTTTTTATAATTCTATTCATATACGCCGGAAGTCTTGTTTGTGTATGTATTCTGGTTTCTGAACATAGCACGCTGATATTTACCTCCTTAAAAACTTGTTAATCTTGTTCAATATTTCATCTTAACAAATGGTGTATCACATGCTTTACTGTGAAACCAAATACACTCATGTACCCGCATGATTTCTGGAGTGACAGCTGTCATTTTTTCCTCTGAATCTACAAATGGTCTATTGCTCTTAGGGGTCAAATTCTGGTCAGACCTTTAAAGTTGTAAAGCTGTGTGCCGAGCTGTCGCTCACCATCAGATCTTGTAAACACAGGAACTGCTGGGTCACGCTGCCAGCAGCGGCGCCATACATGACTGAAACCAACATTAGCAAAAATCCACCTATGCGTGTTAATAACTCAAATGTTTGCCAAAATATTTACATGTTCTTTTGCTTGCATCGTTTAACGTGACCGAACTATGTTTTTGATCATTCACTTTAGTCGTCGACCAGCATGTAAAAATGTCAAGCTCTTCCTGGTGGTGACCTGTGACAGGGTTTATCTACTACAGATTGAATCAGAGGTTAACGTGGGATTGAAGACTTTAAAAAAAGGTCAAAAGTAGATCAGACCTGTATAACAAATGAGGGATTCAGTGGACCAGAGTCTGTGATGCAATCAATCAGCAGTCATGGTCACCCCCCTTTAAAGCAACAGTTTCCTTACTGTAAGACAGTGATAGCTTCTTGTGCTGAATTTATGTTTTGGTGCGACAACAAAGCGTATTCATTCATAAAGAGATTCTAATGGCAACCTCTAAATCCAGAAGCAGAAAACACACTCAGCAGGTAAGTAGTGCAGTTTTATACAGAAGACATTATTTTTTTAATAAACAGCTTGGACATGATTTGGAATTTTGCTATTTTTGAGGTCAGAATATAATAATTTCTGATTATCTTTCCATCCATTCGCTTCTGCTTATCCTTTTCAGGGTCGCGGGGGGCGCTGGAGCCTATCCCAGCTGTCATAGGGCGAGAGGCGGGGTACACCCTGGACAGGTCGCCAGTCTGTCGCAGGGCCAACACACAGGGACAGACAACCATTCACACTCACATTCACTCCTAGTGGCAATTTGGATTAATCAATCAACCTATCCCTACAAGCTGCATGTCTTTGGATGGTGGGAGGAAGCTGGAGTACCCCGGAGGGAACCCACACAAGCACGGGGAGAACATGCAAACTCCACACAGAAAAACCCCGGCCTGATGGTGGAATTGAACTCAGGACCTTCTTGCTGTGCGGCAACAGTGCTAACCACCGTGCTGATTATCTTTCCATGCAATTAAATTTAAAAGCCCACATCTCTTACGTTTGGGATAGGTAAATACAATATTACTTCTACTTAGACATGAATAAAGGCAAAGCACAGGTGAAAGTCATACAGACTGGAAGTTATTGTGCAACGCGTTTAAAATGACATGTGCCACCACACAATTGCTTCAAAGTCCTTTTGGCACCACATTTTATTTTATTACATAAACATAACTCTGCTCAACTCATCATCGATCCAACGATTCTCATTGGTTAATTGTTTTTGCCTACTTTCTTTTTCAGTTGTGAGAGAGCAGTTATGACAGTGGAAAAACAAACAAACAAACAAACTTGCAGTTGTTGAATTGAGGAGATGCAGATAGATTGGAGACATTTCTCACTTTGCAAAGCAGGAGAAGAAGATGGCTTTTACAGGCCTCTAGCTTCTACCTAAGGGGACATGTCAAAATGTTTTCTTTGGGAAAAGACAAAAAAATCAGGAAACAAAATTAAATATAGAATAGGATTGTCTCCAGTTCCATCCCTGGGCTTCATAGGTAAAGTAAAGACTGTGCTGTGCTTTCCTATTTCTGGTTATTGCTACTGAGCCACAACGGCACTCAGCTTCCACATGTATTCAAAGTGGGAATGTCCATGACTGTAAAGAGGGAAATGCCATAGTATTGTAATTTCAGTGTAAGTGATGACATGTTGGAAAACTGGTTATGTAATAGATATGTAATATACAACATACTGTTATCCAGATAATCCAGATATTACACTTTTATAGCAAGTTAACAAAGTGCTTTCCAAGAAGAACTAAAAACACAGTTAGAAGCTGCACAATAAACAATTGGTATCAACAAAGAAATGTAACATAATAAAACAATAACTGCATTTATCAAACTGATATAACAGTGAATAATTAAAAGAGCAAAAGAAGTCTTTCATTGATTCTGGATAGTCATTTATTCTCCAAAAGATTTCATATACAACAAGCTTTAACTGACAGCCTTGGGTGAGTCATCTGTATATGATATGAGGCTTTGTCTCTTTTTCATCACCGATCGTATCTTCTCAGATTTCATCACTTTATGCTTCTTATTATATCACCACAAACTTATCTAAGTGAAGTGTTGCAAGCTGTGGTCACATTAACCACCAGAGACTCATTATTTTTCAATTTTTCAGGTGAGATTAACAGATAAATTATTAATCCAACAGTGAAACATGTTCACCTCACTGAGGAAAGTTGAGAGTTATTAACAGCTCGCCATCACCTTGGTAGAAGTGCCCCACTTAGTGGTCAAAAATCACCAACACTGCATGTGAACATTGCTCACTCAAGCAGAAGTCAAAGGGGTGCAGTGTACACACGGAAACATGTTTGCAACTTGTATGGTTCTCAGTATCATTATGTGGACAACAGAACCTGTTGTGTCCCAGAGTCTTCTTTGGATTTCAGTGTGACCTTAAGCTGCAAATACAGGATCCAACATAAACACTGAAACAGTTTTTTTAAATTCAACACTGCAAACATATAAACTTTATAAATTATAGGAAACACACACAGTGTGAAACTGCACCAACGATGAGGAGCCAGTGGTTCCTGAGCAACACTGCTGCAAAGGGTGGATCATCATCATCCACCGGCATACTGATAAAGGTGTAGACATCAAACTTGCCTTAGGTAAATTTATAACCAATAAATAAATATTAGGGAGGATAAAACAACATAAACATGCCGTAAATAATGATATTTATGATCAAGCCTTTTTTTTTAAATTAAAGACACTTTAAATAAAAACACTAATTTCAGCCTCCATCTTTTCTTCGTTCCAGTCTTATAGATCGGTTTACCCGGTTCACAATTCAAAATAATCTTTATTAATCTGATCCTGGGCTTTGGTGTAGGTCCTGGGTTCATCTGGTGTATAAAATAAACCTAGTAAGCAGAATATTTAAACTGTTGGTGGATAGGGCTTCTCCCAGATCTGCCTGGCTGTCTGGGGTAAACATATTGTGGACAGCCAAAGCCAAAGGTTTAGAATTTGGTCATGTTTATTTTAAGCATCTACCTTTGTAAAAGCACATACTTGATAAAAAATAAGGAAAAGGCTTAACATGAATTTGTGGAGCACTTGTATGCTTCCTGTGGAAACTGGTGTACAAACAAATAAGAACCGGTCATACAGTAAAACATGGTTGCATGATATGTATTCATAGGACAGGCTGATTCTGGTTCTGCTTGTGGTTTGAAAGGGAGTTCTTCCTTCCTCTGTCACCAGGTGGTTGCTTGCAGAGGGTCATGTGATTGTTGAGGGTTTTAAAAAATATATATATTGTAGAGTCTTTACCTTACAAAATAAAACTGAATTGAATTGAAAATGAATAAGAGATTTTAAGATATAATACAACGCCATGACATAAACAAAACAATTATTCCCATAAATAGAGGACTTAAACTCTTGCCATAGACAGGGTATTTACATGGATCTTAAAATGAACTTAATTTAATAATGGATGAAGTTAATCTCTTATTATTTTGACGCTATCTTTTGATAACAATGTGCGTTATATACATTTACATAAATGGCAATGGTAATCATCAAAACGTTATTATAACTTTAAAAGGAGGCTTTCTTATCTTAAAACGTCCATTTTTAGCACGCACGAGTAGTATTTGCAATTTTAAAGACATTACAGGCAGAACGTTATTGAAACAGCTGCATAACAATTAGCCTACCAAGTGTTAGCGCCCCACTAAAGGTTTTATGAGGAAGTTATTACGTTAGAATATATTCAGTGGTACATTAATGTTTTGACGTGGGCTTTTTATTTTCTTAAAGTCTTTTTACAAATGTTAAAGTCGAAGTCATGCATGCAGTGTAACCAGCCTGTCTTTTGAGCAGCCGTTAGCAGCAGCTCACATGGGTCGTTTCCGGGAAATGTGTGTAGCAGCTCTGCAGCAGTGGTGCTCTTGAACAGACCTCTAGTTTTTCGTCCCGGCTAAATTTCAACTGATAAAACGCCAGCAGCTCCCTGTTACTGTCTGTAGATAACCAATACAAACCGCATTAAGCATATATTACATGGAAACAATGATTTATTGTGGTTGCTAATTTCTGAAGGGACAGAGGAGTTATATCACGCAGGTAAGTGTGAGAAATGTGCATGTGTGTGTATATTCTTGGTGTCTTTAAAAAATAAACAAACAAGTAATATATAGGTATATGATACTTTGCGTTAGCTGGAAATGTTTCACAAAAGAATATTTTATTTGTCGTTATATTTATCACGCAGTTGCAGAGCTTGTTTGTGTTTATGGCAGTAAGTGAAACTGTGATTTCCTCCAATGCCGTCAAGTTGTGAGCTGGAAGGGCTGAACGCGACTGTTTTCCAGAAGCACTTACACAATGTTAGATTTATTTAAACATGTCCGCGTTATCTCTGCTTTCGTGTCGGCTAAATGTGCCTGTTACGACTTCCACTCCTGATGAAAGCGTTGCATTGGGCAGGCTTGTTTTTATCCCGCACAAGCGCCGCTAGAGGCGCTCTACTTGCTAAATTAACAGCTAACGTTTTCTCAAGTGTGCTCACTGGATCTGCTATCAGAGAGTTAGCTTGAAGTTGCAACCAAGTTTTAAATGTAAGTTCTGCAGCTTTGCGTTATATTTTTGTTCGATCAATTGCAATAACTTTGTTTCGAGAGTCGCACAATGTACTGTTGTAGATATATAAGGTAACAATTTGTTTTCACGGCGATTTAATTGTTGGGTTGGCAGAAGCTAATGTTAGCTACTTAGCTGTGGGAAGTTGTTAGCTCTTAGCTGAATAGCATGCATGCTCGTTTAACTGGTTGCTGGAGAGCAGGTGAAATACAGCAGTTAGATCTGTGTTAATGTGCTCATATTTTGATTTTATATAATTGAGCAATTGTACATATTAGTGCTATTTCTTCAATTTGTAAACTCTGTAACATATTGTATTATTTAAATAGTGTAGTCTGTTACTGTCTTGGAGCAGCTGTAATCCAGATAATTTCCTTAGAGAGAGGGTAGAATGAATTATTTATTGACTGGTAATGTGTGTTATATTTGAAATGTACTCAATAAATGAATGAAATTCATTCCAACCCATTTACACTGTAGTTATTATTAGATATCCCAATGGTGACTGCTTAGGTTAAGAGCATTACAGACGGCTATATTGTGTTACTTACTTTTTTCTTTAATTAATTTTGACATTAAGTTTACTTCTGTATCAAACAGTTGCTCTCTTTAAATTGCAAAATATCACTGATGGGTTGCTTGCTTTAGAGACAGATAATGAAATTTCTAGGGCACTTTTTTGGGTACACCTTGCTAGTCCTGGTTTAGACTCCCTTGTTTCCCCTGCTGCCTTAATTCCTTCTGGCACAAATTCAACAAGATGCTGGAAACATTCCTCAGAGATTTTGGTTTATATTGAATTGGTAGCACAAAGTACCACACAGTTGGTGCATATTTGTCTGCTGCACATCGATGAGGTTCCCATTCTATCACATTCAAAAGGTTGTCTGTTGGATTGATGTCTGGAAATTGTGAAGGCCATTTGATTTCAATGCACTTCAGTTTAATTTATATAGCCCTAAATCACAACAACAGTTGCCTCAAGGAACTTTATATTGTTAGGTCAAGACCATAGAATAATACAGAAGAAACGAAGAAAACGGCAACAATCATGTGACCCTCTATGAGCTAGCACTTTGGTGACATTGGGAAAGAAAAACTCCATTTTTTAAGAGGAAAAAAGAAAACAAGAAAACAGTTTGAGATGATTTGAGCTTTTTGGTCATCTTTATGAAAGCAGCCATCAGAAGATGGGTAGACTGTGTTCATAAAGGGATGGCCATGGTCAGCAGAAATACAGAGGTAGGCTGTGGCATTTAAATAGTTCTCAGTTGGTACTAATGCTTCTTTTCCACTAGTACCTACTCAGCTTGACTTGACCTGGTTTTTAGGGTTTTCCATTAGGTGGTAGTATCAGGTACCGGGTACTTTATTAGTACTTGCTCAGCTGGGGTTCCAAGTGAGCTGAGTCGATCTGAAAATGTAACAGCAACTGACTGCATGCCAATGATCGGTCAGTCAGTGGTGTCGTGACTTTTTCACAAAAATCAGAGCCGCCATTTTTAAAAGCCATACACCAAGCAGCAGATATACCATTGTCTCGACGTCCTCCATTATTGCATTGTGTTTGTGTTGCATACAAACAAGGTCATGGGACTTTCGGTGACATTACTGCAACAACCCGTAGCACATTGAGGTGGTACTCAATTGTAATTGAAATCAACCTTAACCGAGTGAAGTCAAGTAGGTACTAAGAGAAAAAGGCTTAGGTAATACAAAGCAGGAAGCATCATTTCATGTGAACACTTTATTCTGACCATAATTTTTGAATGCTGCAACATTGTTCCAATTTTCTGTCCAGTTTTGGCCTCAGTTTTCTGTTCTTAGCTCTCAGGAGTGGCACCTCATGTGGTGTTCTGCTGCCTTAGCCCATCTGCTTCAAGGTTTGATATGCTTGCATTCCCAGTTGTAGCGGGTGCTTGAGTTAATGTTGCCTACCTATCAGCTTGAAACCGTTTGGCTGTTCTACTCGAACCTCTAGTATCAACAAGGCAATTTTGCCCTAAGAACAATTGCCCACTGGATATTTTTTCTTTTCTTTTTTTTAACCATAGTTATTAGACAGCTCTTTAGCTGACGTGACTTAGATATGTATGTTGAAAAAGATTTTGCTGTTAATTTGCTCTGTAGTTTATTTTCTTTAATAACTTTGACACATCATATGTGATTTTTAAAGTTCAAACAACAAATATGCCAACACTTGCATACTTCATTCTTAGTGCCTTCATTTTTAATATCTGTTACATTTACAATAGATTTTGGTATTGACTTGCAAAAATGCAGATCTCAGTTGATACTGGATCTTTAGGGATTAACATAAATTCAGATATCTATATATGAATTCATATTCTCTATTTACATACATATTTACATGGAGTATTTCAGAGATATATTGAAAATAGCAATGAAGTCATTGTTTGTTAACTTGCCCTTAAGATCACAGTCTGCTCAACTGTGAATTGTATTCTGCTGCATGTGCTGCAGACAGTACTGAGTGTATTGTAAATGATGGCTCTGGAGTTATTTGTTTGGGTTTAATGTCAACCATGTCATTGTCAGTGTTCATTGCTGAGACATCTGAGCTCTCTCTTGTGTGTCTTTGCACTTGGGAAATTTAAATAAAGTAAAATATTTATGTTTAACTTATTGGTTATCTTTGTGTTTGCAGCATGGACGATGAGGGAGATGATAATCTATGCTTTGACACTGACTCAGATTTAGTAGAAAATAAGGACGGTACCAGGTGTCAAGTCAAATGGACTCAGGAAGAGGTAAGTTGAAAGAAGTCTCAGGACAACTTTTTCTCTTCCTACAGCATCTTGATTTTCACATAATTTATTCAGTTACTGTTACTAATGTCATATTGTTGGTTGTTTTTTGGCTCATATTAATTAACTATAAATTTATCGAAACTACCTGGCTAACTCAGGATCTGTAAATGTCTTTGTAATGTGTTGATGATAACCCATGTACTGTGTTTGGACTTATTTTCTCTGACATTTAGGATGAAAATCTCAAAATTCTGGTCTGCAACATTGGAAAAAAAGATTGGAAAACTATTGCTAGTTTTTTACCAGTAAGTTTTGGTACATGCAGACATTGTTCAAGAATAAGATGAATAACAGCAGTGGATTCTGAGTTAATACAGCGTGACATGTCTTGTTCCTTGTACAGGGGCGAACAGAATACCAGTGTATGCACCGCTGGCGAAAACATCTGGATCCTGACGTAATTAAAGGCTTCTGGTCCAAAGAGGAAGATGAAAAGGTGGGAAAATGGAAAAACATGGAACATCAGATGTACACTTTTTGGTTTTAGTTTGGATATTTTCCTTTTTTTTGTTATTTAAATTCTGTTTTTACTTTTGTATTTTTCTCTGGATAGATAGTAGAGCTTGTGGCCAAGTATGGCACCAAGCACTGGACTCTAATTTCAAAGCATCTAAAGGGTCGATTGGGGAAGCAGTGCCGTGATCGCTGGCTCAATCACCTCGACCCAATGATCAGTAAAAGCTGCTGGACTGATGAAGAGGATCTCATCATCTATAAAGCCCACTCCATTCTGGGAAACCGGTGGGCTGAGATTTCCAGGCTGCTCCCAGGAAGGTGGGCCAGTTAGCTAGCAATGACTGAATTTTTAAAATATGATTAGCAATCAAAATGCAATTTATTTATTTATTTTTTTCTGGCAGGTCTGACAATTCTGTGAAGAATCATTGGAATTCGACCATCAAACGTAAAGCAGAGCTGGGCTTCTTTAGAGATGCTGCTCAAAGCATTTCCATTGATATTCAGCAATTTGTGGATGGAGAGGTACAGTGCTTATTGGATGTAGTTCATACTTTTTAAGGCTTCATTTTCAGTTATAACTGATGAGATATACCAGAATTGTTAGATAGATTTTATACTGGGACATAGCCAGCTCAAAAAATTCAAAGCTGCTTGTTTTTAATGTCACTAAACTACCATTTTTTCCTGCAGTTTTAAGTTACAGTAAACTTTGATATTGTTAATTGTGAATTAATATTACATGATGTGTTACAGGTGGATTTCAAATGTGACGTTGTTTTAGATGCCGAACCAGTAACTCCTGAAGTGGTGAGCTTGCTATAGCTGTATTTCTGAAGAAAAGATTTAGGAATTCATAAATTCTTAAATCTTTCAGGATTTCACACAAGCTGTTCTCATCCGACAAGTTTGGTTTACCTATGGTGTGTTTTGCTCTGCTGCAGCTCAGGCCTGAGAAGTCAATGCAGGACAAGGAGCACCATAAAGCCAAGCAGAAGACTGCTGCTCCACCTCCGCAGAGGTCTACATCAAAGAGAGGGTCTTCCTCCCCCAGTAATTCTTTGCTCCCCAGCTCAAAATCCAGTCCCACCTCTGGCACCGCACCACCAGCCGTGCAGGTGGACCAGAAAAAGTTTGCTGATGCAGCACTAAGGATGATTGCTGAGGACATGCTGCCCCTCAGGTGAATTCTTCTGCTGATAGTTGAGATAGTGTTGGTTTGTGATCCACTGAAGGAGGTTTGGTAATCCTTAAATCAATGCAATTTTCTTGTCACTCTGTGGTTATGTTGAAAACTTTGTAAAAGCTTTTATATATTAAATTAATATTTACTGTATATCATTAAATGTATGATTCACTTTATTCCGCACAGCTTTGTAGAAGGGGCTGGCTTCAGGTCTTTCATGAATACGATCAGCCCTGAGTACAACAAGCTATCCCAGCGCGCAGTGGCCCTGCAGCTTTATGACGAGGTGGAACGAGCCATCAAGCCTCAGCTCATCCGTGATCTTAAATCCTGCCTTGCCACAATGAAAGATGCTGAAAGTGCCATTCATGTCACCGTTGATCTCTGGGCAGGGGCTCAAACCCTGCCAGTAGAGGATCCCATTGTTGTTGTCCAGCTTCACTTTATCAGTGATTCCTGGCAGCTCCGCCGTCCTATTGTGGCCTTCCGTCATGTCAGCCACAAAAACCTCAGCACTTGTGTGTCCAGGGAGCTCGAAGGTGTGCTGCTCAGCTACGGGATCTTTCCTCGCAGCATCGGCTACGTCCTTGCCAACCAGGCCAAAGAAGCCCTAGCTACAAACAACTTGTTCTGCGACTACAAGATTATGTGCACGTCCAATAGAGGAGAACCGGATGGAGATGAAGTGCTGGCCTTTCTGTCAGACCAAATGTCTGAAGCAGAGTCCCCTTTTTCCGAGCTACAGATGGGGACAAGGACTACATGTGCTGCCAGGACACTGCAGATAGTGATTAGGGATGCCTTAAGAAATTCAAGAGTAGTAGAGAACCTGCTCTCACAGGTCCACAATGTGGTGGCTTTCTTCAAGAGCAGCCCCTACTGGAGCGAGGTATGAGACTAAAGGATTTAAATGTTATTTCCAAGGTATTTAAAGCTGGGTTTCAATATATTCATTTTCATTGCGAGGGAGGGAGGAAAAACAGAATTTAAGAGACGTTTCCTCTTGCTTAAATTATTTAGTGTAATGTGGCAAATGTTTTACAGAAAAGATGCAGACCTGAGCTCTTTTAACAAGATTATTTTTGCCCTTTTTCTCTTTTTTCTTTTAAAATAGGTTTTGATGAAGGAGTACAATGTGTCTTTGTGCCCTTCCTCTAGCAACTGTCGTTGGAACTCCATGATGCTATCATTACGGCGAATGGTCCAGGAGTCTATCTGGAGCTCAATCATGACTCTCCTGGCCCAGGCACGCATAGAGGCTAGTGACACAGCCAGCGTCCCACCGCTGGTCATGGTTAAGAGGGACCAAGTGATTGACATTCTAGGTCTTCTTGAGCCCTTTGAGGAGGCTTTACAGGTAACAGAGCAAGTTAATAAAAACCTGATGTGTGCAATAATTACACCAGGCATCTTCAACATCTATAATGAAATTTCCAAATCTACATGTGTAACCTTTTGTTCAGTAATCCCATAATCAGGCTAAGAAGAAATGTGAACGGGGTCTTTAATGGAAGACATGTTTGTGTCTTATCTATCGTAGGTCCTGCAGGGAAATGGTGTGACTATGTCTCTCATCATACCGTCCCTCATTGGACTTGATAAAACCTTGGAGAATTGTGTCACCAACTACACCCACTTCTGCAAGGCCCTGCGCACAGGCCTCTACACACACTTCCAGCCAGTGATTCACCAGAAGGACATGATACTAGCTGCTGTGCTGGATCCTAGGATCAAACTGCAGGTACCAAATTAGGCCAGAAGCATAGCGGACTCCTGTAGATTGATATTTAGTTGAATATGCGTGTTGAGTAGATAAAGGAAAAAAATGTGTCTACATTTAAAACAACCATTTTTTTTTTTTTGCAGCCATTTTCTGATGACAACCAGGATGAACAGAATGATTTCCTAACACCTCCGTCAAAATCTGAGGCTCGCAGCATTGTTGAGTCCACATTAGAAAACATGGAAGCCTCAACTTTTCCTACTGTTGAGGCAGAGAAAGATCAGACAGGCAGTGGGCTGGAGCACGATGTGAAAGAAGAAAGCCAGACAGATGCCGTGATGGACACTTGTGCTGGCAGCTCAGTCAACAACTGTCCTGAAATCAGTGAAAACGACCTCAAGAGGAAGTCCATCTTCAACTTCCTTCAGCCGCCTGCAAAGACTCTAAAGATGTCAGAGTTCGACGTGTACCTGTCTGAACCGCTGTGGGAAAGCAACTCTACTCTTCAGTACTGGAAATGTGCTTCTCGATTCCCGAAGCTCCAAGGCCTCGCCAAGAAGCTGCTGGCGGTGCCCGCCACATCTGGAGGTTTTGACCGTTTCAGTCCGATGGCTGCGTGCATTGTGAAAGCAAAAAGGAACCGCTTGCCACCTCACACCACAGAGAGACTGCTACTATACAAAAACTCTGTAAAAGTGAAGACTGTTAAAAAGCCCAGTCGGGCTGCTAAACACTGATGGATAACAGCTGAGTGTGGCAGAGCTTTCACAGCATTAAACAGAAAAACAAAAAAAAAACAAAACAAAACAACAAGTCCTGTGTTACAGCTGGTTTCATCAGTTTGTTAAAGTGATGCATTCTGGTCAGTGATCCTCACAGCTTCATACCTGCAGCAGCGATAGAGATGCACACTGTCTCTGTGTGCTGTACGGTGCTGCTCAGAGTTGTACTTTGTCCCTTCCACACATGATTCAAGTCAGAGCTCTCTACTGAATTGGGAAATGGCAAATTCGAAATGGAGTCAGTGAATGAATGGTATCTGACTCACTTCAAACCAAAATGAGTTCAGCTTGTATCGTTCTTTTGCAGAATTTCATGTTTTCTGACTGCAGTTTTTGTTAAGACAGTAATAAAATGTCAAATCAGAGGTTGAATGCTTATTTATTTCCACTATGGACTGATAAATGAGATATTTGCTGCCAAACGTGATGGAACCGTAGATCTTTATATTGAATTTGGCTATTCAGTCCCTCCGGCAAAAGTCATTTATATTTTATAGTCAAATGAGAAATCCACTGTACATTTCTTTCAGGCATTACAGTTTTGTTTCATTCATTCTAACGTGAAATACAACGGTGTCAGCATCTTTTCAGCTTTTTATCAGACTGGTCTTTCACCATTTTCAAATAGCTTAATCAATAATTCATGTACTTTCATAGATGCTGTTATTTTTTAATTAAAATTTTGCTTGGATAAACTATAATGTCTGATGGAAGTTGATGGGAAAAGCTTAGTTTAGTTTGGCTCTGTCAGCTAGGCTGATGTTGGCATTGAATGACAGCTACCTGATTTTACTGTGGTAAAGACCGATAATGTGTTGAAAATTAACACCAGTGTTATGAGTGCTTTGATCTCCTCTGAGAAGCATTCAAAACGTTTTTGCTTGCATTAAACATTGGAGTATGTATCAGCTGTGTTATCAAGAAAATGAGATATCTGCTAGAAACTGGAGCTGATATTAAAGACAGTTTGCGACTGAAGAAAACTGTGAGAACATTTTTCAATCCTTTCATTGATTCATCTTCAGATGAAACTGCGTCACGTCTGCTGCCAATAAGTAATTTAAATGCATTCTATTTTATTTTAGTGTTATTATTAATTTACATTTTATTGCGTCATTGTTGTGCATTTTACTTGTTTTAGTTGCATTCTAGTTTGTAAAGCAAGTTGTGCAGCATGGGCTGTTGGAAATGTGCTCGATCAATAAACTTGACCTTGACCATGTGTGGAGGGAGCCACAAAACATGCTGCTGTTTGCACATATTTAATAATGGGCTCTGCAGAGGAGCTAAAGAAGAGTCCAGCATGTTGCTCTGACTGTGTAACTCATAAAGGTACAGTAACGGCAACATTGCCTAGTGACTGATCAGGCCAGTAACATTTCTATTTCTCATATAAACCATCTCAGTGACTTCAGCAGAGATATTTCGTTAGTCATGGTAAATACACGGATTAGCTACCGAACATGTGCTTTTCCTCAATGTCTGACTGCGAATGACTGAAAATGTGTTTACTTTAAAAAATGAAATATGTATTTGGCCACAGTCACTAAAGGTTTGCTAACTAAAAACTAACTAAAATGTAGCTTTAAAAATAGCTGAGAACAGCCTATTTTAATAACCTCACTCCACTTCCTGCCACTGTACAAAAATGAAGCCAAAATTCCCTTTTCATGGGGACTGGCATCACTTTGTGTTTTTGAAGCCAGTGTGTGCGTAGTAGTGAATAAAAGCAGATCAAAAGTACTCAAATACAACCACTTGTACACATCAAAAGAAAAATTCAGTTCACATCAATTTTATTTGTGCCAATTTTAAACCTTTATTATATTATAATATATAATATAATATTTCAAGGTAACATCCCTACAATAATGCAGAGAAAACCCAACAATCCGAAGATCCCCTATGAGCAAGCACTTGGCGACAGTGGGAAGGAAAACCTCCCTTTTAACAGGAAGAAACCTTCAGTAGAACCAGGCTCAGTGAGGGGCGGCCATCTACCTCGACCGGTTGGGGGTGATGAAACGACATAGATGAAATGCATGTCACCTCTTCACACGTGCAGAGATCTCATTATTTTCTTACATTTGTGCCTATTTTAAATCTTTATTATATTATAATAATTATATTATATTATAATAATATTTCAAGGTAACATCCCTACAATAATGCAGAGAAAACCCAACAATCCGAAGATCCCCTATGAGCAAGCACTTGGCGACAGTGGGAAGGAAAAACTCCCTTTTAACAGGAAGAAACCTTCAGTAGAACCAGGCTCAGTGAGGGGCGGCCATCTACCTCGACCGGTTGGGGGCGATGAAGCGACATAGATGAAATGCATGTCACTTCCTCACACATGCAGAGATGTCCTTATTGTCTTACATTTGTGCCAATTTGAAACCTTTATTAAATTATAATGTATAATATAATATTGCAAAGTCACATCCCTAAAAACTCCCTTTTAACAGGAAGAAACCTTCAGCAGAGATGTCCTTATTGTCTTACATTTATGATGTTATAGCAAATACAGCCTCTCCTGGTTTACGGATGTAATATACCTTCAGGATGGGCGGGTATTAAATTTGTTTTGTAATATTGTCTCTTTGTGATTTATTTTGACTTTGGAAACAAAAAAATAGATATGTTTTAACCAGCTTAAAAGCTGATTATTTCTTTGTTTTTTAGATGTGTTTGGGTTTGGCTGAAGGCCGGCGATTGACTATTTTTGCACCAGGATTGTGTACTCTACGTAGAGTTGACTGGGAATTACGTACAGGTGGATGGGGATGAACCCTTTCTTCTTCTGCCTTGGGAGTAACAGTGGACTTGAGTTTGAGTGAGCTTCTAGACTCAGACTGCTTGTTTGAATTTTCTACAGTTTTAGACCAGGCCCTAGTGGAAATAGGAGGTAGAAGGCCACGCACTGCTTTTAGCTTACTGTCATATGTGGTAAGCTTGTTACCCATTTTACCCTTAAGGTCTCTAATTTCGCTCAGTTGTTCTTTCAGCTCATTGTCGTCTTTGGATGGAAAGTATTCCACATTGCTCAGGTCAAATCTCACCTTTTTCCAGTCTATTTTTTCATCCCCATCCTTTCTTTGCTGCTCTGGGGAGGCTTTTTTCTCGACTTGCACAGTGTGGCCGAGCGTGTCATAAATTCCCTTCAGCTGTTGCAGCAGATCGTCATTTTCTTTTTTCTGTACTGCATTCTTTTCTTGTTGAATGCCAATGTCAGTTTCCAGTTCTTCTATTACTTGCTTAAGCCTCAATACTGCGTATTTGGACTTTGTCAGAGCTTTCTCAACCTCTTCTTTATGCTCCACAGTTTGCGTCAACTTTGACTTCACTGTGAAGAGGTTGTCATTTGCAGAGCTAAGCTGTTTCTCGTGTTCTTTCTTTAGTTCTGCCTGCTGCAGTTTGATAATGTCCAGCTCAGCCTTTACAGCATTATAGCTGGTCTTAGCATTGGCAAGGTCTACGTTTGTCTCTTGGAGTTCTTGAGCCTTTTCTTTGATTTTATTCTGAAGTGTCTTTATAGTGTCTCTAGCTGTATAAAGTTTGTTCTCAATGCAGAACTTTGTCTCAGAAAGGAGCACTTTATCAGACCTAAGATTTTCACTTCTCTTTATCTCCAGTTCCAGATCGTTTTCTGCTTTGCTAAGAGCAGTTTTCAGACGGGCTATCTTATTTTCCTGGGATGAAATTTTCTTCCCAGATTCCTGCATCTCATTTTCAAATATAATTATTTGCTTAGTTTTAACCTTAAGGCATTTTTCCAGGCGGTCGATAGTAAAACGTTGCCTTGCCAGCTCCTTTATCTGACTTTCAGATTCCAGGACTTTGACTTTTAACTCTTTCCTCAACGTTATGTTGTTACATTCCTTCTCCCTAAGACGTACTTTCAGCTCATCATTTTTCTTTGTCAGTTTGTTTTTCTCGTCTATTGCGCAGTGCTTTCCCGCTTTATACTCCTCATTTTGTCTTTGACACTTTTTAAGTTCAGCCTGTAGTTTCTCTTTTTCTTCTTCCACACTTTTAACTTTCTGTTGACGGCAGTACACCTCCCCAGGTAGTGTAAGAAGCTCGTCTATCCTTCTTTCAAGGAAGTCATTACGATGAATGTACTTCTCATTGTTCTGAATCTCAGTCTGAAGCTGCTCATTTTGTTTCTGCAGTTCTTTAACTTTTTCATTTTTTTCCTCAGTCATCTTGCTTAGCTTCATCATGAGTTCTTGTTTTTCTTGCTCATTTTTGATTTTAAGGACAACCAGAGATTCCACCTCTCTTTCTTTCTTGTCCCGCATCGTTTTTTCAGTGGCACATTTATTTTCAAGGTGTTTGATTGCATTACGAAGAGCCCGAAT
Source organism: Neolamprologus multifasciatus (assembly GCF_963576455.1). NCBI lineage: Eukaryota > Metazoa > Chordata > Actinopteri > Cichliformes > Cichlidae > Neolamprologus > Neolamprologus multifasciatus. The sequence goes on along the minus strand of NC_140458.1, from coordinate 28,762,178 downwards.
TTTTGCCTCATATTTGTTTGTGAGATCTACATTCTGTGACTCTGCGGAACTTAGCTGGGATTTGGTTTCCAGCAAAACATTTTCCATTTTTTCCATCTTTTCATCTTTGGATTCCTGTGTCATCTTAGCAACCAGTTCCTGTTCTTCTTTCAAAGATGCCTCAAGACTTGAAATCTTAGAATTCTTTTCATCAATTTCCTCAAGCTGAAGTTTTTCAGCTTGTTTGTAATTTTCTATATCATTTCTGAGCACCTGGATTTCTTTGGACTCCTCTTTCATCTTTGCAACCAGTTCCTGTTCTTTTTTCAAAGATGCCTCAAGATTTGAAATATTACAATTCTTTTCATCGATTTCCTCAAGCTGAAGTTTTTCAGCTTGTTTGTACTTTTCCATTTCATTTTTGAGCACCTGCATTTCTTTGGACTCCTCTTTCATTTTTGCAACCAGTCCCTGCTCTTTTTTCAAAGATGCCTCAAGACTTGAAATCCTACAATTCTTTTCATGGATTTCCTCAAGCTGACGTTTTTCAGCTCGTTTGTAATGTTCTATCTCATTTCTGAGCATCTGCATATCAAAGTAGCTTAGGGAACTCATTTTGAAATTAATGTATTTAGTTTAGTTTATATGACGTGTTATTCTGTGTTTGAAAAATGATCTACTCAATGAGAGAAAGTGTTGCAAGGGAAACTGAAACCGTAGCTAGTTCAGAACTATAGCGATCTATGGGTTCAAGGTATGTACTTGGGGGATATTTATGGGATCTGACTCCGCCCCCAGAACTGTCTTCAAAGGAGTTCAAGTGACGTTATCGCCGAATGTCGTGACGTTCAAAGGACAGTCTATTATGATGTCATTTTGTACCAGAATGGGTTAAATTTGATATTGTGTATTTGCAAGTTTGATCAGCTTGCATTACGATTGTTTTTTAGCAGACTTTAGCGATCCTTATACTTAGCCTGTCTTTAAGTTGTCTGTCGTTTCCCACCGTATCCCGCCCGGATCGATCCATTTATGTACAGCCCATCCGCTCCGTTCATCGGGGCTCATCGCTGCTGTTGTAGTCACTTGTCCAGAGCTAACAACAGCTGTTGAGCTGGCTATTAAGCTAACATTATGCCCGCTAGTGTTAGGTTTACGTGTCCTACAAGTCACACTTTTTCTGTGATAAACAGTTGAATTAAATTCTTACACCGTATGAGAGGTTTCCAGCGTCAAAGCATTAGCAATAGGTGACAACAACCAGTGCTGGAGGATTTATTTAATTATTTATTTAGACCCGCAATACAAAGACAACTAATACTGGCGAACATCACAAAAGGTACAAGTACGTATTCTGCAGAAAAACGTTCACCATTTGCGTTTAAGAGTATATGAATTTATATGACTACTGCTTATGTTGAAAATTAAGCTCAGTTTTAATATTTCATGTCATTCTATAATGATCATAGCGTATGCAGAGATGACACATATTTGTCCATTTTAATATTCAGCTGAGCGTGAATGGAAAGTCAGAGTGGTGTTTGACAGTATATATGTATCCTATTATAATGAACATAGTGTATATATATATATATGAATGTTTGATTCAAAGATAAGATTAGACACTTAAAATAAATTAATAACAAACAAAAATCTAGCAGGTTGAGCACTGTGTGAACAAGGAAACATTCAAGCAGATGAAAAATATATTAAATTAAAAATACTGAGCTTATCGTTGATCAGCTTGGATTGTGTAGATCACAAATCTTTTGTTCTGAATCTTTTTTTATTTAATTTTTATAAAATCTATCGTGACTTTTTTTCATCAGTGGAACTCTGTCCCAGTCTGCTCCACCACCGGGAGATTCTCCGCTGTCCACGATGTCTTCACTGTGGATGCCAGTGAATACAACACAAGAAAACTTGCAAGTATCATTCAGCATTGATGGTGCCTCCACAGCTGTGCAAGTTATCCATTATAAAACATTTATTAATGAATAATAAACATTTATAAATGCCAGATAGGAGCCTTATTGTAAAGTGCAAAGCATAAACCCATTTATTAATGACTAATGAACATGTGCAAATGCTAGATGGGAGCCTTATTGTAAAGTGTAAAGCATAACACCATTTATTAATGACTACTAAACATTTATAAACACAAAAGAGAGCCTTGTTGTAAAGTTTAAACCATGTCAACATTTATTTATGACCAACAAACATTTGTAAGTATTATTGGGCCTTACTATAAAAAGCATAAAGCACCAACAGTTATTTAACATTGCTAAACTTATATACAAGCCTTTTAAAGATAGCTAAAACTACATTAAGGAAACAAATCCCATTCCTAATTTCGCCACTGGCATAAGACAAAGGAAAATTATAATTACCTTAACTGAAACGGCACAGCTGTATTATTTACTCTACACACGTTTATACAAATCAAAACATAAAAAAACAATAAAATAAACTAACCTAACAGGTAAATCTCTTAGTTGTGTGGAAACAACACATACGTGAACAGATCTTTGAAAAACGGTTGGTTTTGCACATCTTTTCTTCAGCTCAATATGCTCAAAACAAACAAAACTACTTAGAACAAATTAGGGTTTCAGACAGATTTCCCTCTTTGAATTGGAAGCAAAGTACCAGCGGCCTTCATACTTTCTATTTTGTTTTTTACTTCATCACTGCCTTGAACTGCAGCCTCACATTGCTTAGCAAAAGCTAGTACCGTCTCTCCACTAGGCCTGTTGGACAGTAGCTCCTGGTAAACATTGGGGACCGCAATAGCAAGCTCCCCAACTGATGAAGTAGACACAACAGTGTTCCTGTCGAGCCCATGCTTCTGAAAAGCTTTGGTCATGGTCTTCGTCTTTGGAAATGTCTTGAGGAGGGATTTGTATCACATATTGTATATCATTTGGCGTTTGAACTAAAAATGAAAACAAAGCAAATAATTAGAAAAGCAAATTCTCAAAGCATAGACAGATAGATATGTATATAGGACGTAGCAAACACAGAGTAGTTTTTAGAAAAAATAAAAATCATAATACTATGTTTTATGTCACATTTATAGTATCCTCTTCTGTACAATCTTCTCTTCCAAAATCTTTTGCTCACCACGCTGCAGGACCTTCTTCTGCTCCTTCTTGGGTTTCTTGGCTCATGAATGTTTTTTCTTGTATTTGTGCTTTCGCTTCTTTGGGGATGAAGATGAGGAGGACAGACGATGCAGATGAAGATGCGGAAGATGAATCTGAGTTTTCAGAAGCCTTCGATGAAAAAGGATCATTGAATGGTTCGTCTTTAGGTTGCTCTGCAGGATGCAAACAAGAAAATGGCTGGTTTTAGAAACAAGATATTTGACACCACTCAGATTACACTGAGTGACAAAGATGTGCAGAGTAGCTGCTACTTCAAAGTCCCCCTGTTTTTCAATTACACAACTGACGATTTAGTCAGCTTATGTGCTTAAAGAGAATGCGGATTTTGTTAAAGAAAATCATCATGTGAATAAAGTATCGAGAGAGAGAGAGAGAGAGAGAGAGAGAGAGAGAGAGAGAGAGTGTGTGTGTGTGTGTGTGTGTGTGTGTGTGTGTGTGTGTGTGTGTGTGTATATATATATATATATACACACATATATAAAATAATTTCTAATCTAAACTTGGGGAAAAATATTGATTAAAAATGGTTACAACTTGAATTTATAAAAAGCCACTTTGTAAAAAAAGTTTTGATATATCCACCTATGATGGTTTAGACATTTGTAAAACAAGGCAAATAATCCTTATGTGTACTACCTTACTGGGGTGTTTAATATAAATCTATTGATGCACATAAACAAAAGATAAAAACTAAAAATATACAACAGAGTGATATCAAACGTTTGGAATAATCAATAGTATTAGAGCTATTCCAGTGTTACCTGATGTTAATTAGCCACCGTAGCTAGCAGCCAAATGGCTCGGTAGACAGGTAGCTAGCATTACAACGTTACTCACCGTCATGTTTAACTGCTGACGCCGTTAGCTTAGTGCAATCTAGCCCATCCAGTCTCTGCTTTTTGTATCCCTTCGAACGTGTGCTGACTGTGTAGGTCGCAGAGGCACACAAAGTTTTATCTTCTGCTCCATCCACGGCGCAGCAACTTCCACGAGCGATTTCAGTGTCTGTTCGTGCCCCTTGACCTTCAGCTGGTGGACGCGCTCTGATAGGAGGGACTTTCCTTAATAAGATTAACTGTGATTAGATGTTTATATGAGCTCCTCTGTGTTTGGATTAAGTTTGTTTCCCCTCCCTTTGGCGCCAGAACATTTTTTTTACCATGAATCCAGTGGGTAGATCATTGACTGTAGAAAACATGGACGACGCGACCCCGCCTCCTACCATTGTGCAAAAATGAAGCCAAAATACCCCACTTGTGGAGGCTGCCATCTTGCAAATTTGGAGCCAGAGTCTGCGTGACTTGAGGTGGAGCGACTGTGTAACGCTCCCGCCCACACACCAGCTGGACGTGACCGCAAACACGCCCCCCTACACTTTTTACGGCTCGGCTGCTCGAGTTTTTTTTGCTGGTTTACCGCAACTGACGACTCGTTTAATTAAGGTAAATACAACCATGTCACTGTTATAAAAAAGACACACAGCTTATCATCTTATAGTTCTAAAATCACTGTTGTTAATTCGTTAGTTAGATTAGCCGCTAGCATACGCACTGTGTTGGAAGCTTGTTGCTAGCTAGTTAGCGATGCTACACACCTGCTACTCTTAATAGTCTTCAACACTTATGTTTTTTTTTTTTATCCATTTTTAGACAGCGATGAGATCAGCTGCACACTCTACAGAGGCCCAGAGTTACTGTTAATATCAACAATATAATGCTGTCCTTTGAGATTCTAACATAAGACTGAGTGTAATAGATCTAAAACTGTTTAAATCTTCAGAGCCCTCTACAGCCTGGTAACATGGAGACTTTAAATACATCAGCAGAACGTCTCAGTAGTGTAGTCTAATTTGTTCTTTTCATTTAATAATAGAGTCCATATTATATCAACAGCTACATTCACCCTGGAGAGAAACTAGTGAGGGAGACCATCAGGACCAAGCTGGGTTTCTGGGTCCAGAGGTTTGGAGAAACTTCTTGCCTTTCTTTCATCACAGCTGTCCTGTGCCATAAGTTCTGTTGACCCGCTGTAAGAGGCATCATTTAAGAAACACCAGGAAGACTGAAGCTCATCACATTGATCAAGCAGGACTCATGATCTTCACTAGCAGCTCCCTCACAGGGAAATCTTCAGCACTCCTCTGTAGGCCCGCCCCAGGAGATGGATAAACCCAGCATTTCATCAACACTGTGATAAGACCTTTGGTTTGTGTAATGTTATAAATACTCAGATACTCCCCAGAGGCTCCGGACTTTTACATAAAGATATTATATTCAGTCCTGTAGAAAGTTATATATTTAAAATATGTGATCCTCTCTGGTTACTCTGGTATGAATAACTCTGAATCACTTTATGGTCAATAACACACTATGTGTGAAAAAATTCCAGATGACAAGTTTGTAGTTCAACATACAAGTGACGACCTTTGACCGTCATCAGGTTTTATTTAATTGTGTTAGAGAAAATCTCATATGCTCTTCATGCAGCTGAGTACATCAAGTGTTTAAAACGGAAGCTGTGCAGGTCTGAGATCAGCAGCTTTGTGAAACACCAAACTGAGGTCCTGTTAATGCTGATATATATATATAGTGACACAGTTACATGAGTGATTAATCCTTTTGATTTTTTGGCTTTAACTTCATCAATAAAACAGCTGCAGCTTTCACTACAGCACGTGTGGTACTTTAACCTTTGTACTGTTTTCATCAGTTCATTTTGCAGTTAACATGTTGGATGATCTGTCTGCTGTCACTCGATGGGGCTGAGGTCTGAATCTGAGGGCAGCTCCTGTAATAAAGACAACAGAACCATCAAACTCAGATATAAATTTTATCCCTCAATATTGAAATAATGCTGATTCTTCTGTCCTCACACACTCAGGATCTGAAATTCTTCTCTTACATTTTTTTCAGTATTACAGTACACTACAGTACTTTAATCCATAGTTCCTGATTAAAGAGGAGTTACTGAAGTACAAGCTTTAAAAAAATTGTTACTGTCTTTACAGATGTAGCAAGAGACTGAAAACATGCTGTTGTTTGCACATATTTAATATTCAGCTCTGCACAGGAGCTGAAGCAGGGTGCAGCCTGTTGCTTTTACAGTATAATACTTGTAATAAAAGTACAGTAACAGTAATTAGTGACTGAGCAGCCCGGGCGTTTCTCTTGATTTCTTTAGTAAATTCATTTACCTGCACAGCTAAACGAACCCTGACAGCCGAGTGCACATTATAGCTAGCTAGGTCTCAGGAGCTAGCTAAGGACGGTAGTTACGGATTAGTTTACAAACACGTTTAACTTACCGAAAAAGTGCAGCGGGGCCTCGGGTCCTTCTGTCGGGTAGTCCAGTTTACTGAAGAACACGTCAGGCTGTCAGGTTAAAACACTCGGTCGTGTTTTCGCAGCGTAAACGCTGGCCCTCCTCTCAGAGCCTGCGCTCTATCTGCTATTCCCGGACAGAGATACGCAAGTTTCTCCGTGACTGCAGCTGTCAGTCAAAGCTCTTATGATGACGTTTCACCCCAATTTAACATCACCGCGGTAGGAATTAGAATCAAACTTATGGGAAAGGAGACCCCTTGAACATCAATCAGTGTGATGAGAACTATTGCAAACAAAAGAAAGAATCTTTGGAAAAAAATTATCCAAAGAATAATTAATTAATTCTCTAAGGAGAATTAATTTATTTTAGTCTGACCCCAGTCCCATCCGCTAACATGGAGGAGGCGGGGTTTATGACCTATACTGCAGCCAGACACCAGGGGGTGATAGAGACGTTTTGGCTTCATTTTTGGGGAGCTGTCGCGTCGTCCATGTTTTCTACAGTCAATGGGGTAGATCTTCATAACAGAGTCGGAGACACTATAACAGGTAAGAAAATCCTCTTTTTTTTGTGTGGGACTATTTTTGGTTATAGGGCTTGTTTTATATGGCATATTAAGTTCTTTAACTCTGAACCGAGTTGCACTAGATTTTACGGTGTTTCGGGGTGATCGTGAAATAAAATACTAATTTCTTTCTACCAAAATGTAGGTAATGTAGGCACTCATATTGGGGTATGAGTGCATACCCCAATAGAAGAAAAACAAATGAAATATAAGGCACTGTGGCTCATTAAATGGCTGCAGAAGAAACACTTGGTAAAGAAGAAGCTTAGATGCCCTGTTTGCCACCATAAGATGAAAATGATTTCCGTGGTGAAGAAAGACCAATATATGTGGTATGTATAATGCATGATAATGTAGTGCATGTAGTAAATATAACAAAAATATTTCTATGTTATCAATGCAAGAGGGAGCATTAACCCCTTTTCATTATTATTGTCTTCATGAATTTTGTGATTATCTTATCAATTAATGTGCATGTTTTAGGGTCCATTTCTTTACTTAACTCATTGGTATGCTCTCATGTGCTGCAAAAGAGCAAGTCATAAGAACATTTCCAGAACAATCAGAACTTGCTCCCTCTTTGAGAAATCAAAATCATCTCTTTTCAGGGCCTCAGTAAGTAATAATTGTCTCAATTTATGTCACAGATTTATTCTCAAGGGCTCAGGCTCAGACAAATAGATATGATCGATGACGAAGTGGCAGCTCCAGAACACTAAGTAGCATGGCAAGGCACATTTGACATGTTTATATTCGTGTAATTAAAGGCAAACAACTTTTTGAATGTTTCTTTCTTAATATTCTGTGTAATAATATTCTTTTTGTTTTCAGTATGCACATGGATGTTTTGGAAATGCATGGAAAACAAAGAAATGGATATTTGGACTGATGGGAATTAAAGAGAAAAGGCGAAGGCTCATGTTAAAGCTTGCTGAAAAACGATCAAGGCACTAGTGATGGGATTTTCGGCTCGACTCACTAAAAAGAGCCGGCTCTTCGGCTCCGAACCGGCTCTTCAGGTTGTTTTGTTGCTTTAATTAATTTATTATTAACAATAATATAAAATTTTGCACAAAATGAATTACTAATGTAAATAAAAGTGGTTTTATTTATATATATATATTATATATAAATATATGCCGTGGCCCCTGGAGACAAAGCACATACAAACTCCAAAACACATTTCTAGCGTTAACTGAACTTCCAAAACAGAGCTACCTAGATCACTTAAATTACACAATTGAAAGCATATGTGTATTTATACACAAGCACTCATATATATTCAAATAATTTTTAAAAAATGTTCATTTACCTGTTACTACCACACACCAAATTTAGTCATTGGTACTTGCTGGCTTGTGTAGCCACTAGGGAACAAAAGCTCAACACTGCGCCTAGCATTCTGGAGCACTTCTGTTGTGTTTTGTACGTGTTTTGGAGTTTTTACGTGCTTCTGAGTTTGTACGTGCTTCGGGGTTTGTACGTGCTTCGGGGTATGTACGCGCTTCAGAGTTCGTACGTGTTTTGAAGTTTGTACGTGATTTATTCACTCCACATAAAATGTAATAAATAAATTATACAATACAAAAACCAACTATTCACAGTTCAACTTTTAACTATTCAAATTTTCAGCTTTTTCCTTTTAAACATATTTAAAGTGTAACAACACAAAACACTGCAAACCACAACACAATTAAATATAAATTAAAATATGAAAACAAAAAGAACTTGCATATTCTCTGTCATATGGGCCTGCATGAATAAACTTTCTGAATCCTTTATCATCCGCAACTGAAAATAGTTGTGGATGATTACTATACCTTTCTAATGTGACATTGTTGTCCCTGGCTCTCTTTCTCTCTCTTTTTCCCTCCCGCTCTGTTCCTGTGCTACTGCCAGTGTAACTACCCCCCCTCCCCGCTCTGCCCAGCGCAAAGCACAAGGCGCGTGCGGAGTGAAGTGGAAAAAAAGTGCGAGAGAGAGGGTGAGAGAAGGAAAAAAAAATCCACGGCTCGCGATAAGGAGCTGGCTCGTGTCGTTCACGTCAAAAATCCGTCTCTAAGAGCCATTTTGTTTGCGACCGACACATCACTACAAGGCACCACCTTGTTCTTCTGATCAGACAGCATGTTAAGTCAGGTAGTGCAATTATCAGTGATGAGTGGAGAGCCTACAAGAATGCCTACACTGTAAATCACAGCAGGTGATTTGTAGATCGTCAATCTGGCAGTCATACACAACATATCGAAAGAGCTTGGATGACCATCAAAGGACATGTCTGTAGACTAAGAGGAAATCGTACTGAGAAGTTGCTGGAGGAACACCTCATGGTTCTTGAATGGTCATCTTGGCTTGGTTCACAACACCCTGATGGGCAACTGGAACTTTTGTTCAAGGATGTACAAAAAATATTTCCAGTCTGAACCAGTCTGGCATGAACTTTTTTTGGAGGGGGTGGCTTTTTGGTGTTTTAAATAACACATTTAATGTTACATGTGGTACTCTTACAATACATTGCCATTTTTGACAGTAGCACTGATTGTAATTTAGGTCCAAGTGTAATAAATGGTGACATACATGTAAGTCTCACTTTTGCCATTTATAAATGTTTATTAGTCATTAATTAATGATGTTATGATTTACACTTTACAATAAGGCTCCCATTTGGCATTTATAAATGTTTATTACACACTAATAAAAAATGCTATGCTTTACACTTTACCATAAGGCTCCCCTTTGGCATTTATTAATGTTTATTACTCATTAATAGGTGGTGTTATGCTTTACACTTTACAATAAGGCTCCCATTTGGAATATATAAATGTTTATTATTCGTTAATAAATGGTGTTATGCTTTACACTTTACCCTCAACTAATTCATAATAAACCATTAATAATGGTTTATAAAGCATTTACAGGTTAATTAATAACATAGCTATAAACTATTTATTAGCCATCTATAAAGGGAGTCTTATTGTAAAGTGGTACCGAAATATGAAATAAAAAAACTATACAGAAATATGAGATATACAGCTATACAGAAATGTGAACTATGCAAGTTATAGAATTAAATACATATATACATACATATACATTAAAGTACATTAAACATTAAAGTTAAGAACTAAAATACAGTTGTAGAATTAAAATGATCGTATTGTACAGAATGATTATTTATACAGAATTATACAGTAGTGCAGTTAAGATAAGTGAAATATGTGGATAATTTCTACAGAGGCTATATAAAGTGCTAGTGGTTGTGAGTGGTGGTTCAGTCCATGTTATTATTGTGTGTATGAGGGTACAGTTGTCCATTGTTTGTTTTTGTCCATTGTGTGTGTGTGTAGGTGGTTGTGGGTGTTTGTATATCCAGTCCATGAGTTTAATGTGGGTCAGATGTTAGGAGGCAGAGTTCAGGAGTCTGACAGCTGTGGGGAAGAAGCTGTTCCTGTGTGAAAATTGCTCAGTGGAAAAGTTCAACTAATTTCAATGTTTTTTTTGTGTGTGTTTTTAATGAACTTTATTGAACACACAATGAGTATACAACATACAAACAGATGAAGTATACAAAAGAACAGAACATGAACATACAAAACCAGGGGTAAAAAAAATAATTATGTAAATACACGCAAAAATTCACATATATGTATTGTTTTAAGAGCCTTTTTGTTGGTGGAGTCTGATATTGATTGTATGTACAATTCCACATCCTTATGACAGAAATATGGTGTTTCATTAACAAACTTACATTTATGGATAAAAAAAAATTCGATAAAAGTATTAACAAATTTATTATAAAAAAACATTTATCTTTCTTCCTGAGGAACTTAAAGAAACAGAATAAAACATTTTCCCATCGTAAAGAGAATTCCCTTAAAATATGGACAATAACAAACCTGCTAAATGTCCTGCAAGCTGTCTTCCAGTTGATATCTGGAATATATCGGTTCCAGTAAGATATTATATATGAGAGAGACACGATATCTTCTTGGAATAAACTACGTATTCTCTTATTGCTGTGACCAAGTTCCTGTGAAAAGCACATTTTTCCCACTGTTGACTCAGCTGGATCAGGGAGAGTGGATGAGGTAGATATTGAGCTATGAGTGTTTTTATACAACATTAAAGTACCTGAGGGTGTGGCACCAAGCACCTCTGAGAATTCCCGAACACTGACTGGAAAATTATATAGTGCAAGAAATTTGTTGTAAGTAGTTGTCCCTCTTTATTACCCAGCTGAGCCACCAATAGGATCCCATTTTGGACCCAAGTTTCCAGGAAAAGTGATTTATTTTTAAATAAAATATCTCTGTTGTTCCAGATGAGGTATCCGGTTGTTAAGTCTGACGTCACTTGCCGTGTCTGGGCCTAAACTCCGCTGCAGGTCCATATATCAAACGATCACTATGGCATACTGAGAGTTGAAAAACTGTCTAAAGTCTTTCATCTTTAATAAAATGATCAGCGTTCTGCTCTACCAGGTGTAACAATTGAGTTTAACATCCAGGCATCCATGAAAACGGAATTTATGTCATTTAACGGAGTTAGAAGTTAGCAGGAAGTTAGCTCGCTAGCTTCTATCTAAATACAATATAGCACGTCCTGACTGTGAGGTTTTGGAAACAAATTCAAACGTACAGCTCTGTTATCACTTCCAACATAAATGAAGACAGAAAACTAAACAGCAGTGACGTTTGTAGGGTTACTGAAGTTTAGCTGGTATATAATGTTGTGCTATGTGACTGCTAGCGACACAGCTATGTTAGCATAATATAAACAAGCTAACTTTTTTTCCACTCGATAAAAGTTAACGTGAGTGTTCTCAGTGGTCAGGAACAAATGTAATCGCATGGCAGGATGCTGTAAAAGGACCAAACTTCAGCCAGGAGAACAACTGAGATAATCCATCCACAATACGAGGTTAGTCATTCATATACTGCTGCATGGGCTGGGCTGTAGTTACATCCTAAGGTTTTAAAAACTGAGCTTAAATAAATGTTTAGCGGTAATAAAAGCAGAGGGAGGTCAACAGTGATCCCTGACTGTTTTAGGAGCTTTTTGAGATTAAATAGAAGAAAATACATAACATTTACATGTTAACAACACAAAAGCCATATTAAACGCAGACTACTTTAGGCCCGGAAGTAGGATTTGTCACGTCATCACTTAACGACCAGATTTGTGTGGTGAGAAGTTGTGTTTATAAATGAGGGTCCACGCTAAGAGCACCTGCTTATGGAAGGATGAAAGTTTTACAGGGAGTTTCTCAACATTGTAATTACAATTTAAAATAAAATTAAAGCCACCAAAACGGGAGAAAATATGATCTGGTATAAAATTCCAGATAGAGGAAGGGTTTAGAGGAAAATGTTTAGCCCAATTAATTTTGAAAGTGTTATTTAACGTAGAAAAGTCTAAAAAGTTAACCCTACCTTATTCGTAGTTATACATCGCAACAGATTTTTTAATATAATGTGTACAGTTTTTCCATATAAAATTAAAGCTCATGCGGTCAATGTCTTTACTAATTTTCTTATCCAGATGTAAGGAGAAAGCAGCATATGTCAATTGGGATATCCCTTCAGCTTTAGTAAATAACACTCTACCTTTCACAGATATATCCCTTTGCAGCCACTGGTCGAACATTTTTTGGGTTTTTTATATTATTGGAGTGAAGTTTGAAGAGCATCTTGACTTTGGTCTTTAGATATTTACAGTCCTAGGTATGTGACTTCTTTTTAACAGAAATATTACAGATAGCATTGGCAGTGCAGTCTTTAATTGCTAGCAACTCACGTTTTTTTTAGATTTAGACATAAACCAGAGGCCTCAGAGAAATCGGTAATCGCACTAAGGGCTAGAGGGATTTGATTAGGATTCTTCAAGAAGAGTGTGGCGTCATCAGCTAGCTGGCTGATGATGAGTTCCTTATCAGCTATGGTGATTCCTTGTACAATACTGTTTGAAATATTAGTTGCAAGAATTTGTGTACAAAGTAAAAACAAATATGGTGAGATCAGACATCCTTAGCCGTTAATTATATTAATAGAGCTATTGCCATTTGTGTATATGGTTTTGATAGCTTTACAGAAAAATTCTCCAAAGGCACATTTTTCCAAAGAGTGGAAAATAAATTGATGTTCAGTTGTATCAAAAACCTTATAAAAATCCAGGAAGAGAATGAAGCTATTGTCAGGTACCAAATCCAAGTAATCAAGTAGATCCAAAACCAGTCTAATGTTATTAGAAATGTGTCTATTTCTCATAAAGCCTGACTGTGTCTCATCGATAATTGTGTCCAAGACCTCTTTAATTCTGTTAGCAAGTACTAAAGCCATAATCTTATAGTCATTATTGAGCAGACAGATAGGTCTCCAATTATCAATAAAAAGTAAGTCTTTGTTTGGGTTTGGAATAAGTGTTATGAGACCTTGAGTAAGAGTAGGAGGGAGGGTTTTATTATCTATACTTTCTATGAAAACCTGCAGTAAGAACGGAGCCAGGAGATTAGAAAATGATTTATAAAACTCTGCAGTTAACATACTTGCCAATCTTGAGACCTCAGAATTAGGGTGACATTCAAAAGGGCTGTTGGGGGGGGGGGGGGGGGGGGGAGTGGTATACATATATATATTTATATATATATATATACAAAAAAACGTGAATTTTACAATGTTATTTATCGAATAAAATAAGTTAAATGTCACCGTTATTATTGACGGACACAGCGGGGGTGTCCAAATTCAGAGGCTGCGTCCACCTGAGGATCCGGCCTTCGCGGTCTAAGTGGGCCGGGTCCTCCGAAAGCTGGGTAGACCGGAAATGAACTTTTTTTTTTTTTAATTATTTGAATATATATGTGTTTTGGAGTTTGTACATGCTTTGGAGTTTGTATGTGCTTTGGAATTTGTACGTGTTATGTGGAGGCTGTGTGCACGCCGGGGTGGTGACATGAAGGACCCAAAATGCAGACTCAGGAAACCAAAGGTGAACTTAAATACAACTTTAATGTTAAACTAAAAAAACAACAAAACTGAGTAACCAAAACTAAACTTACACGAACAGACTGAAAAAACACACAGCTAAATAAACGGTAGATCGCGACAATGACAAACTGAAACACAGGGCTTAAATACATAGAGGGAGCAATCAGGGAATGGACAACAGGAGGGAAACACAGCTGGGGCAAATCAGAACTGACGAGACAAGGAAGCGTAAACTGAACACACTGAGATACGACAGAAACCTTCAAAGTAAAACAGGAAACACAAAACACAGACTGAACAAAAGACACAGACTCACATGCAGGCACTACAACAGAAGGAACAGAGACGTGGAACCAGGGCAGACACAGACTGGACACGGGGATACAGCAGACAGGGGAGACAGCAACCAAGGATTACACAGAGACAAACCATAAGACATGACTCACGAAAACCCCAAAAACTAGAAATTATAAATAATATAATAAACTCAAAAGCCCTGGGTCAATGACCCAGGCATCCTAACAGTACGTGCTTTTTGGAGTTTGTACGTGCTTCTCTAGGGCCGCCGTATATACTTATATAACATAACACTTATATATATAACTTATATTAACATATATAAACATATATTTAAAAAAACATGTTTTTTTTTAACATTAGTAATTCCTTTTGTTCATAATTTTATATTGTTGTTGTTAATAATAGAAAGAGCCGGCTCGTTTTAGTGAGCCAAGCCGAAGGAGCCGGTTCTCTAAAAAAAAGCCGGAAATCCCATCACTATTCACAAACAACTCTCAAATCATGTGATCTATAAATGTTCTACTTATATTATTTTGAGTGCTCAGTAGTGTAATGAATTATTAAAGTGAAATATTAATTACAGTCCACATACCATTTGCCAGCACAGGTTTTGTAAACCAAACTTCTCTGGTCCTCACACTGCTCATCTTAGCTAGCTAGCAATATAAACCATTTCAGTGCCTTATCTTCAGCTACAGCTCTTAACGTCATTTCAGTTAAGTACAATCAGAGCAGCAGAACTAATGTCTGAACTACAGCATTCTTTAATCAACATTCAAGCACAGCACAGTGATTTCTTTAGTCAGGGTAAATACACGGATTAGCTACCGAACACGTGCTTTCCCCCAACGGCCGTCTGCAGATTACTGAAAATGTGTTTACTTTAAAATATATAGTATGTATTTGTCCACAGTAACTAAAGTTTCACTAACTAAAATTTAGCTTTAAAAATAGCTGAAAACAGCCTATTTTAATAACCCCACTCCACTTCTTGCCACTGTACAAAAATGAAGCCAAAATTCCCTTTTTATGGGGACTGCCATCACTTTGTATTTTTACTCATCAAAAGAAACATTCAGTTCACATCAATTTTATTTGTGACAATTTTAAACCTTTATTATATTATAATATATAATATAATATTGCAAGGTAACATCCCTACAATAAAGCAGAGAAAACCCAACAATCCGAAGATCCCCTATGAGCAAGCACTTGGCGACAGTGGGAAGGAAAAACCTTCAGTAGAACCAGGCTCAGTGAGGGGCGGCCATCTACCGTGACCGGTTGGGGGTGATGAAGCGACATAGATGAAATGCATGTCACTTTCTCACACATGCATAGATGTCATTATTGTCCTACATTTATGATGTTACAACAAATACAGCCACTCCTGGGTTACGGATGTAATAGATCTTCAGGATGGGCGGGTATTTAACTTTTTTTCTAATATTGTCTCTTTGTGATTTATTTTGACTTTGGAAACAAAAAAATAATAATATTTTTTTTAACCAGTTTAAAAGCTGATTATTTCTTTGGAGTCAGTGTGAGAACTGGTAGGAGGGTTTTTTAGATGTGTTTGGATCTGGCTGAAGGTTGGCGCCTGATTTCCTTTTGCACCAGGATTGTATATTTGACGTAGAGTTGACTGGGAATTAAGTACAGGTGGATGGGGATGAAGCAGAGGTGGATGGGGATGAAACCTTTCTTCTTCTGGCTTGGGAGTAACAGTGGACTTGAGGTTGAGTGAGCTCCTAGACTCAGACTGCTTGTTTGAGTTGTCTACAGTTTTAGACCGGGCCCTAGTGGAAATAGGAGGTAGCAGGCCATACACTGCTCTTAGCTTACTGTCATATGTGGTAAGCTTGTTACCCATTTTGCCCTTAAGGGCTCTCATTTCTTTCTGTTGTTCTTTCAGCTCATTGTCGTCTTTGGATGGAAAGTATTCCACATTGCCCAGGTCAAATCTCACCTTTTTACGGCTATTTTTTCATCCCCATCCTTTCTTTGCTGCTCTGGGGAGGCTTTTTTCTCGACTTGCACAGTGTGGCCGAGCGTGTCATAAAGTCCCTTCAGCTGTTGCAGCAAATCGTCATTTTCTTTTTTCTGTACTGCATTCTTTTCTCGTTGAATGCCAATGTCAGTTTCCAGTTCTTCTATTACTTGCTTGAGCTTAAATACTGCGTATTTGGACTTTGTCAGAGCTTTCTCAACCTCTTCTTTATGCTTCACAGTTTGCGTCAACTTTGACTTCACTGTGAAGAGGTTGTCATTTGCAGAGCTAAGCTGTTTCTCGTGTTCTTTCTTTAGTTCTGCCTGCTGCAGTTTGATAATGTCCAGCTCAGTCTTTACAATGTCTGTTACTATGTGTGCAATAATTAAACCAGGCATCTTCAACATCTATAATGAAATTTCCAAATCTACATGTGTAACCTTTTGTTCAGTAATTCCATAATCAGGCTAAGAAGAAATGTGAACGGGGTCTTTAATAGAAGACATGTTTGTGTCTTATTTATTGTAGGTCCTGCAGGGAAATGGTGTGACTATGTCTCTCATCATACCGTCCCTCATTGGACTTGATAAAACCTTGGAGAATTGTGTCACCAACTACACCCACTTCTGCAAGGCCCTGCGCACAGGCCTCTACACACACTTCCAGCCAGTGATTCACCAGAAGGACATGATACTAGCTGCTGTGCTGGATCCTAGGATCAAACTGCAGGTACCAAATTAGGCCAGAAGCATAGCGGACTCCTGTAGATTGATATTTAGTTGAATATGCGTGTTGAGTAGATAAAGGAAAAAAATGTGTCTACATTTAAAGCAACCATTTTTTTTTGCAGCCGTTTTCTGATGACAACCAGGATGAACAGAATGATTTCCTAACACCTCCGTCAAAATCTGAGGCTCGCAGCATTGTTGAGTCCACATTAGAAAACATGGAAGCCTCAACTTTTCCTACTGTTGAGGCAGAGAAAGATCAGACAGGCAGTGGGCTGGAGCACGATGTGAAAGAAGAAAGCCAGACAGATGCCGTGATGGACACTTGTGCTGGCAGCTCAGACAACAACTGTCCTGAAATCAGTGAAAACGACCTCAAGAGGAAGTCCATCTTCAACTTACTTCAGCCGCCTGCAAAGACTCTAAAGATGTCAGAGTTCGACGTGTACCTGTCTGAACCGCTGTGGGAAAGCAACTCTACTCTTCAGTACTGGAAATGTGCTTCTCGATTCCCGAAGCTCCAAGGCCTCGCCAAGAAGCTGCTGGCGGTGCCCGCCACATCTGGAGGTTTTGACCGTTTCAGTCCGATGGCTGCATGCATTGTGAAAGCAAAAAGGAACCGCTTGCCACCTCACACCACAGAGAGACTGCTACTATACAAAAACTCTGTAAAAGTGAAGACTGTTAAAAAGCCCAGTCGGGCTGCTAAACACTGATGGATAACAGCTGAGTGTGGCAGAGCTTTCACAGCATTAAACAGAAACTTTGCCTCTACTTTTAAAAACTGTGCCATACGCTAAGAAGGAGGGTGAACTGCTAATACCTCGTATATTGTAGCAAATGAATCAGCTGACTCTTTGTTCCTAGAATGCATTTGCTGGACTGCATTAAAAAAAAAACAAGTCCTGTGATACAGCTGGTTTCATCAGTTTGTTAAAGTGACGCATTCTGGTCAGTGATCCTCACAGCTTCATACCTGCAGCAGCGATAGAGATGCACACTGTCTCTGCGTGCTGTACGGTGCTGCTCAGAGTTGTACTTTGTCCCTTCCACACATGATTCAAGTTCAGAGCTCTCTACTGAATTGGGAAATGGCAAATTCGAAATGGAGTCAGTGAATGAATGGTATCTGACTCACTTCAAACCAAAATGAGTTCAGCTTGTATCGTTCTTTTGCAGAATTTCATGTTTTCTGACTGCAGTTTTTGTTAAGACAGTAATAAAATGTCAAATCAGAGGTTGAATGCTTATTTATTTCCACTATGGACTGATAAATGAGATATTTGCTGCCAAACGTGATGGAACCGTAGATCTTTATATTGAATTTGGCTATTCAGTCCCTCCGGCAAAAGTCATTTATATTTTATAGTCAAATGAGAAATCCACTGTACATTTCTTTCAGGCATTACAGTTTTGTTTCATTCATTCTAACGTGAAATACAACGGTGTCAGCATCTTTTCAGCTTTTTATCAGACTGGTCTTTCACCATTTTCAAATAGCTTAATCAATAATTCATGTACTTTCATAGATGCTGTTATTTTTTAATTAAAATTTTGCTTGGATAAACTATAATGTCTGATGGAAGTTGATGGGAAAAGCTTAGTTTAGTTTGGCTTTGTCAGGTAGGCTGATGTTGGCATTGAATGACAGCTACCTGATTTTACTGTGGTAAAGACCGATAATGTGTTGAAAATTAACACCAGTGTTATGAGTGCTTTGATCTCCTCTGAGAAGCATTCAAAACGTTTTTGCTTGCATTAAACATTGGAGTATGTATCAGCTGTGTTATCAAGAAAATGAGATATCTGCTAGAAACTGGAGCTGATATTAAAGACAGTTTGCGACTGAAGAAAACTGTGAGAACATTTTTCAATCCTTTCATTGATTCATCTTCAGATGAAACTGCGTCACGTCTGCTGCCAATAAGTAATTTAAATGCATTCTATTTTATTTTAGTGTTATTATTAATTTACATTTTATTGCGTCATTGTTGTGCATTTTACTTGTTTTAGTTGCATTCTAGTTTGTAAAGCAAGTTGTGCAGCATGGGCTGTTGGAAATGTGCTCGATCAATAAACTTGACCTTGACCATGTGTGGAGGGAGCCACAAAACATGCTGCTGTTTGCACATATTTAATAATGGGCTCTGCAGAGGAGCTAAAGAAGAGTCCAGCATGTTGCTCTGACTGTGTAACTCATAAAGGTACAGTAACGGCAACATTGCCTAGTGACTGATCAGGCCAGTAACATTTCTGTTTCTCATATAAACCATCTCAGTGACTTCAGCAGAGATATTTCGTTAGTCATGGTAAATACACGGATTAGCTACCGAACATGTGCTTTTCCTCAATGTCTGACTGCGAATGACTGAAAATGTGTTTACTTTAAAAAATGAAATATGTATTTGGCCACAGTCACTAAAGGTTTGCTAACTAAAAACTAACTAAAATGTAGCTTTAAAAATAGCTGAGAATAGCCTATTTTAATAACCTCACTCCACTTCCTGCCACTGTACAAAAATGAAGCCAAAATTCCCTTTTCATGGGGACTGGCATCACTTTGTGTTTTTGAAGCCAGTGTGTGCGTAGTAGTGAATAAAAGCAGATCAAAAGTACTCAAATACAACGACTTGTACACATCAAAAGAAAAATTCAGTTCACATCAATTTTATTTGTGCCAATTTTAAACCTTTATTATATTATAATATATAAT
Source organism: Neolamprologus multifasciatus (assembly GCF_963576455.1). Lineage (NCBI taxonomy): Eukaryota > Metazoa > Chordata > Actinopteri > Cichliformes > Cichlidae > Neolamprologus > Neolamprologus multifasciatus. The sequence continues at coordinate 28,742,426 of NC_140458.1, read as the reverse complement.
ATAATATTTCAAGGTAACATCCCTACAATAATGCAGAGAAAACCCAACAATCCGAAGATCCCCTATGAGCAAGCACTTGGCGACAGTGGGAAGGAAAACCTCCCTTTTAACAGGAAGAAACCTTCAGTAGAACCAGGCTCAGTGAGGGGCGGCCATCTACCTCGACCGGTTGGGGGTGATGAAACGACATAGATGAAATGCATGTCACCTCTTCACACATGCAGAGATCTCATTATTTTCTTACATTTGTGCCTATTTTAAATCTTTATTATATTATAATAATTATATTATATTATAATAATATTTCAAGGTAACATCCCTACAATAATGCAGAGAAAACCCAACAATCCGAAGATCCCCTATGAGCAAGCACTTGGCGACAGTGGGAAGGAAAAACTCCCTTTTAACAGGAAGAAACCTTCAGTAGAACCAGGCTCAGTGAGGGGCGGCCATCTACCTCGACCGGTTGGGGGCGATGAAGCGACATAGATGAAATGCATGTCACTTCCTCACACATGCAGAGATGTCCTTATTGTCTTACATTTGTGCCAATTTGAAACCTTTATTAAATTATAATGTATAATATAATATTGCAAAGTCACATCCCTAAAAACTCCCTTTTAACAGGAAGAAACCTTCAGCAGAGATGTCCTTATTGTCTTACATTTATGATGTTATAGCAAATACAGCCTCTCCTGGTTTACGGATGTAATATACCTTCAGGATGGGCGGGTATTAAATTTGTTTTCTAATATTGTCTCTTTGTGATTTATTTTGACTTTGGAAACAAAAAAATAGATATGTTTTAACCAGCTTAAAAGCTGATTATTTCTTTGTTTTTTAGATGTGTTTGGGTTTGGCTGAAGGCCGGCGATTGACTATTTTTGCACCAGGATTGTGTACTCTACGTAGAGTTGACTGGGAATTACGTACAGGTGGATGGGGATGAAACCTTTCTTCTTCTGCCTTGGGAGTAACAGTGGACTTGAGTTTGAGTGAGCTTCTAGACTCAGACTGCTTGTTTGAATTTTCTACAGTTTTAGACCAGGCCCTAGTGGAAATAGGAGGTAGAAGGCCACGCACTGCTTTTAGCTTACTGTCATATGTGGTAAGCTTGTTACCCATTTTACCCTTAAGGTCTCTAATTTCGCTCAGTTGTTCTTTCAGCTCATTGTCGTCTTTGGATGGAAAGTATTCCACATTGCTCAGGTCAAATCTCACCTTTTTCCAGTCTATTATTTCATCCCCATCCTTTCTTTGCTGCTCTGGGGAGGCTTTTTTCTCGACTTGCACAGTGTGGCCGAGCGTGTCATAAATTCCCTTCAGCTGTTGCAGCAGATCGTCATTTTCTTTTTTCTGTACTGCATTCTTTTCTTGTTGAATGCCAATGTCAGTTTCCAGTTCTTCTATTACTTGCTTAAGCCTCAATACTGCGTATTTGGACTTTGTCAGAGCTTTCTCAACCTCTTCTTTATGCTCCACAGTTTGCGTCAACTTTGACTTCACTGTGAAGAGGTTGTCATTTGCAGAGCTAAGCTGTTTCTCGTGTTCTTTCTTTAGTTCTGCCTGCTGCAGTTTGATAATGTCCAGCTCAGCCTTTACAGCATTATAGCTGGTCTTAGCATTGGCAAGGTCTACGTTTGTCTCTTGGAGTTCTTGAGCCTTTTCTTTGATTTTATTCTGAAGTGTCTTTATAGTGTCTCTAGCTGTATAGAGTTTGTTCTCAATGCAGAACTTTGTCTCAGAAAGGAGCACTTTATCAGACCTAAGATTTTCACTTCTCTTTATCTCCAGTTCCAGATCGTTTTCTGCTTTGCTAAGAGCAGTTTTCAGACGGGCTATCTTATTTTCCTGGGATGAAATTTTCTTCCCAGATTCCTGCGTCTCATTTTCAAATATAATTATTTGCTTAGTTTTAACCTTAAGGCATTTTTCCAGGCGGTCGATAGTAAAACGTTGCCTTGCCAGCTCCTTTATCTGACTTTCAGATTCCAGGACTTTGACTTTTAACTCTTTCCTCAACGTTATGTTGTTACATTCCTTCTCCCTAAGACGTACTTTCAGCTCATCATTTTTCTTTGTCAGTTTGTTTTTCTCGTCTATTGCGCAGTGCTTTCCCGCTTTATACTCCTCATTTTGTCTTTGACACTTTTTAAGTTCAGCCTGTAGTTTCTCTTTTTCTTCTTCCACACTTTTAACTTTCTGTTGACGGCAGTACACCTCCCCAGGTAGTGTAAGAAGCTCGTCTATCCTTCTTTCAAGGAAGTCATTACGATGAATGTACTTCTCATTGTTCTGAATCTCAGTCTGAAGCTGCTCATTTTGTTTCTGCAGTTCTTTAACTTTTTCATTTTTTTCCTCAGTCATCTTGCTTAGCTTCATCATGAGTTCTTGTTTTTCTTGCTCATTTTTTATTTTAAGGACAACCAGAGATTCCACCTCTCTTTCTTTCTTGTCCCGCATCGTTTTTTCAGTGGCACATTTATTTTCAAGGTGTTTGATTGCATTACGAAGAGCCCGAATTTTTGCCTCATATTTGTTTGTGAGATCTACATTCTGTGACTCTGCGGAACTTAGCTGGGGTTTGGTTTCCAGCAAAACATTTTCCATTTTTTCCATCTTTTCATCTTTGGATTCCTGTGTCATCTTAGCAACCAGTTCCTGTTCTTCTTTCAAAGATGCCTCAAGACTTGAAATATTACAATTCTTTTCATCGATTTCCTCAAGCTGAAGTTTTTCAGCTTGTTTGTACTTTTCCATTTCATTTTTGAGCACCTGCATTTCTTTGGACTCCTCTTTCATTTTTGCAACCAGTCCCTGCTCTTTTTTCAAAGATGCCTCAAGACTTGAAATCCTACAATTCTTTTCATGGATTTCCTCAAGCTGACGTTTTTCAGCTCGTTTGTAATGTTCTATCTCATTTCTGAGCATCTGCATATCAAAGTAGCTTAGGGAACTCATTTTGAAATTAATGTATTTAGTTTAGTTTATATGACGTGTTATTCTGTGTTTGAAAAATGATCTACTCAATGAGAGAAAGTGTTGCAAGGGAAACTGAAACCGTAGCTAGTTCAGAACTATAGCGATCTATGGGTTCAAGGTATGTACTTGGGGGATATTTATGGGATCTGACTCCGCCCCCAGAACTGTCTTCAAAGGAGTTCAAGTGACGTTATCGCCGAATGTCGTGACGTTCAAAGGACAGTCTATTATGATGTCATTTTGTACCAGAATGGGTTAAATTTGATATTGTGTATTTGCAAGTTTGATCAGCTTGCATTACGATTGTTTTTTAGCAGACTTTAGCGATCCTTATACTTAGCCTGTCTTTAAGTTGTCTGTCGTTTCCCACCGTATCCCGCCCGGATCGATCCATTTATGTACAGCCCATCCGCTCCGTTCATCGGGGCTCATCGCTGCTGTTGTAGTCACTTGTCCAGAGCTAACAACAGCTGTTGAGCTGGCTATTAAGCTAACATTATGCCCGCTAGTGTTAGGTTTACGTGTCCTACAAGTCACACTTTTTCTGTGATAAACAGTTGAATTAAATTCTTACACCGTATGAGAGGTTTCCAGCGTCAAAGCATTAGCAATAGGTGACAACAACCAGTGCTGGAGGATTTATTTAATTATTTATTTAGACCCGCAATACAAAGACAACTAATACTGGCGAACATCACAAAAGGTACAAGTACGTATTCTGCAGAAAAACGTTCACCATTTGCGTTTAAGAGTATATGAATTTATATGACTACTGCTTATGTTGAAAATTAAGCTCAGTTTTAATATTTCATGTCATTCTATAATGATCATAGCGTATGCAGAGATGAATATTAAAATGGACAAATATGCCTCATATTTGTCCATTTTAATATTCAGCTGAGCATGAATGGAATGTCAGAGTGGTGTTTGACAGTATATATGTATCTTATTATAATGAACATAGTGTATATATGTATGAATGTTCGATTCAAAGATAAGATTAGACATTCAAAATAAATTAATAACAAACAAAAATCTAGCAGGTGCGCACTGTGTGAGCCAGGAAACATTCGAGCAGATGAAAAATATATTAAATTAAAAATACTGAGCTTATCGTTGATCAGCTTGGATTGTGTAGATCACAAATCTTTTGGTCTGAACCTTTTTTTATTTAATTTTTATAAAATCCATCGTGACTCTTTTTCATCAGTGGAACTCTGTCCCAGTCTGCTCCACCACCGGGAGATTCTCCGCTGTCTACGATGTCTTCACTGTGGATGCCAGTGAATACAACACAAGAAAACTTGCAAATATCATTCAGCATTGATGGTGCCTCCACAGCTGTGCAAGTTATCCATGTCACGAGCAGGAGTGCACCCTTGTACAATTACAATTGCTTTGCTTTTGAAGTGTGCTTTGATAAACCCAGATTGTCCATCTCCCTTTTAGCCTAGGTATCACGCCATCTGTGAGTTCAGGCTCAGGTAAGTTGGGACTGCTGCCAGATACTTTTTTTAAATAACATAATTCGAATTGGGGCTTAATTTTACCATTGCAGAGCTTCTCCTGTCTTTTGTTGCATGTCTCAAACTTTTATGTTGCTGACATCAAATTTGTATTTTTCAAAAAGGAATACAATGCTTCAGTTTAAAGAGATGATATGTTGTCACACTTCTAGCATTTCAGCTTAAATATATATTATCCTCTCAGGTTACTCTGGTATGAATGATTCTGAGCAGCCCCTACTGGAGCGAGGTATGAGACTAAAGGATTTAAATGTTATTTCCAAGTGTATTTAAAGCTGGGTTTCAATATATTCATTTACATTGCGAGGGAGGAAAAACAGAATTTAAGAGACGTTTCCTCTTGCTTACATTATTTAGTGTAATGTGGCAAATTTTTTACAGAAAAGATGCAGACCTGAGCTCTTTTAACAAGATTATTTTTGCCCTTTTTCTCTTTTAAATTAGGTTTTGATGAAGGAGTACAATGTGTCTTTGTGCCCTTCCTCTAGCAACTGTCGTTGGAACTCCATGATGCTATCATTATGGCGAATGGTCCAGGAGTCTGTCTGGAGCTAGTGACACAGCCAGCACCCCACCGCTGGTCATGGTTATGAGGGAACAAGTGATTGACATTCTAGGTCTTCTTGAGCCCTTTGAGGAGGCTTTACAGGTAACAGAGCAAGTTAATAAAAACCTGATGTGTGCAATAATTACACCAGGCATCTTCAACATCTATAATGAAATTTCCAAATCTACATGTGTAACCTTTTGTTCAGTAATCCCATAATCAGGCTAAGAAGAAATGTGAACGGGGTCTTTAATAGAAGACATGTTTGTGTCTTATCTATCGGAGGTCCTGCAGGGAAATGGTGTGACTATGTCTCTCATCATACCGTCCCTCATTGGACTTGATAAAACCTTGGAGAATTGTGTCACCAACTACACCCACTTCTGCAAGGCCCTGCGCACAGGCCTCTACACACACTTCCAGCCAGTGATTCACCAGAAGGACATGATACTAGCTGCTGTGCTGGATCCTAGGATCAAACTGCAGGTACCAAATTAGGCCAGAAGCATAGCGGACTCCTGTAGATTGATATTTAGTTGAATATGCGTGTTGAGTAGATAAAGGAAAAAAAATGTGTCTACATTTAAAACAACCATTTTTTTTTTGCAGCCGTTTTCTGATGACAACCAGGATGAACAGAATGATTTCCTAACACCTCCGTCAAAATCTGAGGCTCGCAGCATTGTTGAGTCCACATTAGAAAACATGGAAGCCTCAACTTTTCCTACTGTTGAGGCAGAGAAAGATCAGACAGGCAGTGGGCTGGAGCACGATGTGAAAGAAGAAAGCCAGACAGATGCCGTGATGGACACTTGTGCTGGCAGCTCAGACAACAACTGTCCTGAAATCAGTGAAAACAACCTCAAGAGGAAGTCCATCTTCAACTTCCTTCAGCCGCCTGCAAAGACTCTAAAGATGTCAGAGTTCGACGTGTACCTGTCTGAACCGCTGTGGGAAAGCAACTCTACTCTTCAGTACTGGAAATGTGCTTCTCGATTCCCGAAGCTCCAAGGCCTCGCCAAGAAGCTGCTGGCGGTGCCCGCCACATCTGGAGGTTTTGACCGTTTCAGTCCGATGGCTGCGTGCATTGTGAAAGCAAAAAGGAACCGCTTGCCACCTCACACCACAGAGAGACTGCTACTATACAAAAACTCTGTAAAAGTGAAGACTGTTAAAAAGCCCAGTCGGGCTGCTAAACACTGATGGATAACAGCTGAGTGTGGCAGAGCTTTCACAGCATTAAACAGAAACTTTGCCTCTACTTTTAAAAACTGTGCCATACGCTAAGAAGGAGGGTGAACTGCTAATACCTCGTATATTGTAGCAAATGAATCAGCTGACTCTTTGTTCCTAGAACGCATTTGCTGGACTGCATTAAAAACAAAACAAAACAACAAGTCCTGTGTTACAGCTGGTTTCATCAGTTTGTTAAAGTGATGCATTCTGGTCAGTGATCCTCACAGCTTCATACCTGCAGCAGCGATAGAGATGCACACTGTCTCTGTGTGCTGTACGGTGCTGCTCAGAGTTGTACTTTGTCCCTTCCACACATGATTCAAGTCAGAGCTCTCTACTGAATTGGGAAATGGCAAATTCGAAATGGAGTCAGTGAATGAATGGTATCTGACTCACTTCAAACCAAAATGAGTTCAGCTTGTATCGTTCTTTTGCAGAATTTCATGTTTTCTGACTGCAGTTTTTGTTAAGACAGTAATAAAATGTCAAATCAGAGGTTGAATGCTTATTTATTTCCACTATGGACTGATAAATGAGATATTTGCTGCCAAACGTGATGGAACCGTAGATCTTTATATTGAATTTGGCTATTCAGTCCCTCCGGCAAAAGTCATTTATATTTTATAGTCAAATGAGAAATCCACTGTACATTTCTTTCAGGCATTACAGTTTTGTTTCATTCATTCTAACGTGAAATACAACGGTGTCAGCATCTTTTCAGCTTTTTATCAGACTGGTCTTTCACCATTTTCAAATAGCTTAATCAATAATTCATGTACTTTCATAGATGCTGTTATTTTTTAATTAAAATTTTGCTTGGATAAACTATAATGTCTGATGGAAGTTGATGGGAAAAGCTTAGTTTAGTTTGGCTTTGTCAGGTAGGCTGATGTTGGCATTGAATGACAGCTACCTGATTTTACTGTGGTAAAGACCGATAATGTGTTGAAAATTAACACCAGTGTTATGAGTGCTTTGATCTCCTCTGAGAAGCATTCAAAACGTTTTTGCTTGCATTAAACATTGGAGTATGTATCAGCTGTGTTATCAAGAAAATGAGATATCTGCTAGAAACTGGAGCTGATATTAAAGACAGTTTGCGACTGAAGAAAACTGTGAGAACATTTTTCAATCCTTTCATTGATTCATCTTCAGATGAAACTGCGTCACGTCTGCTGCCAATAAGTAATTTAAAGGCATTCTATTTTATTTTAGTGTTATTATTAATTTACATTTTATTGCGTCATTGTTGTGCATTTTACTTGTTTTAGTTGCATTCTAGTTTGTAAAGCAAGTTGTGCAGCATGGGCTGTTGGAAATGTGCTCGATCAATAAACTTGACCTTGACCATGTGTGGAGGGAGCCAAAAACATGCTGCTGTTTGCACATATTTAATAATGGGCTCTGCAGAGGAGCTAAAGAAGAGTCCAGCATGTTGCTCTGACTGTGTAACTCATAAAGGTACAGTAACGGCAACATTGCCTAGTGACTGATCAGGCCAGTAACATTTCTATTTCTCATATAAACCATCTCAGTGACTTCAGCAGAGATATTTCGTTAGTCATGGTAAATACACGGATTAGCTACCGAACATGTGCTTTTCCTCAATGTCTGACTGCGAATGACTGAAAATGTGTTTACTTTAAAAAATGAAATATGTATTTGGCCACAGTCACTAAAGGTTTGCTAACTAAAAACTAACTAAAATGTAGCTTTAAAAACAGCTGAGAACAGCCTATTTTAATAACCTCACTCCACTTCCTGCCACTGTACAAAAATGAAGCCAAAATTCCCTTTTCATGGGGACTGGCATCACTTTGTGTTTTTGAAGCCAGTGTGTGCGTAGTAGTGAATAAAAGCAGATCAAAAGTACTCAAATACAACGACTTGTACACATCAAAAGAAAAATTCAGTTCACATCAATTTTATTTGTGCCAATTTTAAACCTTTATTATATTATAATATATAATATAATATTTCAAGGTAACATCCCTACAATAATGCAGAGAAAACCCAACAATCCGAAGATCCCCTATGAGCAAGCACTTGGCGACAGTGGGAAGGAAAACCTCCCTTTTAACAGGAAGAAACCTTCAGTAGAACCAGGCTCAGTGAGGGGCGGCCATCTACCTCGACCGGTTGGGGGTGATGAAACGACATAGATGAAATGCATGTCACCTCTTCACACATGCAGAGATCTCATTATTTTCTTACATTTGTGCCTATTTTAAATCTTTATTATATTATAATAATTATATTATATTATAATAATATTTCAAGGTAACATCCCTACAATAATGCAGAGAAAACCCAACAATCCGAAGATCCCCTATGAGCAAGCACTTGGCGACAGTGGGAAGGAAAAACTCCCTTTTAACAGGAAGAAACCTTCAGTAGAACCAGGCTCAGTGAGGGGCGGCCATCTACCTCGACCGGTTGGGGGCGATGAAGCGACATAGATGAAATGCATGTCACTTCCTCACACATGCAGAGATGTCCTTATTGTCTTACATTTGTGCCAATTTGAAACCTTTATTAAATTATAATGTATAATATAATATTGCAAAGTCACATCCCTAAAAACTCCCTTTTAACAGGAAGAAACCTTCAGCAGAGATGTCCTTATTGTCTTACATTTATGATGTTATAGCAAATACAGCCTCTCCTGGTTTACGGATGTAATATACCTTCAGGATGGGCGGGTATTAAATTTGTTTTGTAATATTGTCTCTTTGTGATTTATTTTGACTTTGGAAACAAAAAAATAGATATGTTTTAACCAGCTTAAAAGCTGATTATTTCTTTGTTTTTTAGATGTGTTTGGGTTTGGCTGAAGGCCGGCGATTGACTATTTTTGCACCAGGATTGTGTACTCTACGTAGAGTTGACTGGGAATTACGTACAGGTGGATGGGGATGAACCCTTTCTTCTTCTGCCTTGGGAGTAACAGTGGACTTGAGTTTGAGTGAGCTTCTAGACTCAGACTGCTTGTTTGAATTTTCTACAGTTTTAGACCAGGCCCTAGTGGAAATAGGAGGTAGAAGGCCACGCACTGCTTTTAGCTTACTGTCATATGTGGTAAGCTTGTTACCCATTTTACCCTTAAGGTCTCTAATTTCGCTCAGTTGTTCTTTCAGCTCATTGTCGTCTTTGGATGGAAAGTATTCCACATTGCTCAGGTCAAATCTCACCTTTTTCCAGTCTATTTTTTCATCCCCATCCTTTCTTTGCTGCTCTGGGGAGGCTTTTTTCTCGACTTGCACAGTGTGGCCGAGCGTGTCATAAATTCCCTTCAGCTGTTGCAGCAGATCGTCATTTTCTTTTTTCTGTACTGCATTCTTTTCTTGTTGAATGCCAATGTCAGTTTCCAGTTCTTCTATTACTTGCTTAAGCCTCAATACTGCGTATTTGGACTTTGTCAGAGCTTTCTCAACCTCTTCTTTATGCTCCACAGTTTGCGTCAACTTTGACTTCACTGTGAAGAGGTTGTCATTTGCAGAGCTAAGCTGTTTCTCGTGTTCTTTCTTTAGTTCTGCCTGCTGCAGTTTGATAATGTCCAGCTCAGCCTTTACAGCATTATAGCTGGTCTTAGCATTGGCAAGGTCTACGTTTGTCTCTTGGAGTTCTTGAGCCTTTTCTTTGATTTTATTCTGAAGTGTCTTTATAGTGTCTCTAGCTGTATAAAGTTTGTTCTCAATGCAGAACTTTGTCTCAGAAAGGAGCACTTTATCAGACCTAAGATTTTCACTTCTCTTTATCTCCAGTTCCAGATCGTTTTCTGCTTTGCTAAGAGCAGTTTTCAGACGGGCTATCTTATTTTCCTGGGATGAAATTTTCTTCCCAGATTCCTGCATCTCATTTTCAAATATAATTATTTGCTTAGTTTTAACCTTAAGGCATTTTTCCAGGCGGTCGATAGTAAAACGTTGCCTTGCCAGCTCCTTTATCTGACTTTCAGATTCCAGGACTTTGACTTTTAACTCTTTCCTCAACGTTATGTTGTTACATTCCTTCTCCCTAAGACGTACTTTCAGCTCATCATTTTTCTTTGTCAGTTTGTTTTTCTCGTCTATTGCGCAGTGCTTTCCCGCTTTATACTCCTCATTTTGTCTTTGACACTTTTTAAGTTCAGCCTGTAGTTTCTCTTTTTCTTCTTCCACACTTTTAACTTTCTGTTGACGGCAGTACACCTCCCCAGGTAGTGTAAGAAGCTCGTCTATCCTTCTTTCAAGGAAGTCATTACGATGAATGTACTTCTCATTGTTCTGAATCTCAGTCTGAAGCTGCTCATTTTGTTTCTGCAGTTCTTTAACTTTTTCATTTTTTTTCCTCAGTCATCTTGCTTAGCTTCATCATGAGTTCTTGTTTTTCTTGCTCATTTTTTATTTTAAGGACAACCAGAGATTCCACCTCTCTTTCTTTCTTGTCCCGCATCGTTTTTTTCAGTGGCACATTTATTTTCAAGGTGTTTGATTGCATTACGAAGAGCCCGAATTTTTGCCTCATATTTGTTTGTGAGATCTACATTCTGTGACTCTGCGGAACTTAGCTGGGATTTGGTTTCCAGCAAAACATTTTCCATTTTTTCCATCTTTTCATCTTTGGATTCCTGTGTCATCTTAGCAACCAGTTCCTGTTCTTCTTTCAAAGATGCCTCAAGACTTGAAATCTTAGAATTCTTTTCATCAATTTCCTCAAGCTGAAGTTTTTCAGCTTGTTTGTAATTTTCTATATCATTTCTGAGCACCTGGATTTCTTTGGACTCCTCTTTCATCTTTGCAACCAGTTCCTGTTCTTTTTTCAAAGATGCCTCAAGATTTGAAATATTACAATTCTTTTCATCGATTTCCTCAAGCTGAAGTTTTTCAGCTTGTTTGTACTTTTCCATTTCATTTTTGAGCACCTGCATTTCTTTGGACTCCTCTTTCATTTTTGCAACCAGTCCCTGCTCTTTTTTCAAAGATGCCTCAAGACTTGAAATCCTACAATTCTTTTCATGGATTTCCTCAAGCTGACGTTTTTCAGCTCGTTTGTAATGTTCTATCTCATTTCTGAGCATCTGCATATCAAAGTAGCTTAGGGAACTCATTTTGAAATTAATGTATTTAGTTTAGTTTATATGACGTGTTATTCTGTGTTTGAAAAATGATCTACTCAATGAGAGAAAGTGTTGCAAGGGAAACTGAAACCGTAGCTAGTTCAGAACTATAGCGATCTATGGGTTCAAGGTATGTACTTGGGGGATATTTATGGGATCTGACTCCGCCCCCAGAACTGTCTTCAAAGGAGTTCAAGTGACGTTATCGCCGAATGTCGTGACGTTCAAAGGACAGTCTATTATGATGTCATTTTGTACCAGAATGGGTTAAATTTGATATTGTGTATTTGCAAGTTTGATCAGCTTGCATTACGATTGTTTTTTAGCAGACTTTAGCGATCCTTATACTTAGCCTGTCTTTAAGTTGTCTGTCGTTTCCCACCGTATCCCGCCCGGATCGATCCATTTATGTACAGCCCATCCGCTCCGTTCATCGGGGCTCATCGCTGCTGTTGTAGTCACTTGTCCAGAGCTAACAACAGCTGTTGAGCTGGCTATTAAGCTAACATTATCCCCGCTAGTGTTAGGTTTACGTGTCCTACAAGTCATACTTTTTCTGTGATAAACAGTTGAATTAAATTCTTACACCGTATGAGAGGTTACCAGCGTCAAAGCATTAGCAATAGGTGACAACAACCAGTGCTGGAGGATTTATTTAATTATTTATTTAGACCCGCAATACAAAGACAACTAATACTGGCGAACATCACAAAAGGTACAAGTACGTATTCTGCAGAAAAACGTTCACCATTTGCGTTTAAGAGTATATGAATTTATATGACTACTGCTTATGTTGAAAATTAAGCTCAGTTTTAATATTTCATGTCATTCTATAATGATCATAGCGTATGCAGAGATGAATATTAAAATGGACAAATATGCCTCATATTTGTCCATTTTAATATTCAGCTGAGCATGAATGGAATGTCAGAGTGGTGTTTGACAGTATATATGTATCTTATTATAATGAACATAGTGTATATATGTATGAATGTTCGATTCAAAGATAAGATTAGACATTCAAAATAAATTAATAACAAACAAAAATCAGCAGGTGCGCACTGTGTGAGCCAGGAAACATTCAAGCAGATGAAAAATATATTAAATTAAAAATACTGAGCTTATCGTTGATCAGCTTGGATTGTGTAGATCACAAATCTTTTGGTCTGAATCTTTTTTTATTTAATTTTTATAAAATCCATCGTGACTCTTTTTCATCAGTGGAACTCTGTCCCAGTCTGCTCCACCACCGGGAGATTCTCCGCTGTCCACGATGTCTTCACTGTGGATGCCAGTGAATACAACACAAGAAAACTTGCAAATACCATTCAGCATTGATGGTGCCTCCACAGCTGTGCAAGTTATCCATGTCACGAGCAGGAGTGCACCCTTGTACAATTACAATTGCTTTGCTTTTGAAGTGTGCTTTGATAAACCCAGATTGTCCATCTCCCTTTTAGCCTAGGTATCACACCATCTGTGAGTTCAGGCTCAGGTAAGTTGGGACTGCTGCCAGATACTTTTTTTAAATAACATAATTCGAATTGGGGCTTAATTTTACCATTGCAGAGCTTCTCCTGTCTTTTGTTGCATGTCTCAAACTTTTATGTTGCTGACATCAAATTTGTATTTTTCAAAAAGGAATACAATGCTTCAGTTTAAAGAGATGATATGTTGTCACACTTCTAGCATTTCAGCTTAAATATATATTATCCTCTCAGGTTACTCTGGTATGAATGATTCTGAGCAGCCCCTACTGGAGCGAGGTATGAGACTAAAGGATTTAAATGTTATTTCCAAGTGTATTTAAAGCTGGGTTTCAATATATTCATTTACATTGCGAGGGAGGAAAAACAGAATTTAAGAGACATTTCCTCTTGCTTACATTATTTAGTGTAATGTGGCAAATTTTTTACAGAAAAGATGCAGACCTGAGCTCTTTTAACAAGATTATTTTTGCCCTTTTTCTCTTTTAAATTAGGTTTTGATGAAGGAGTACAATGTGTCTTTGTGCCCTTCCTCTAGCAACTGTCGTTGGAACTCCATGATGCTATCATTATGGCGAATGGTCCAGGAGTCTGTCTGGAGCTAGTGACACAGCCAGCGCCCCACCGCTGGTCATGGTTATGAGGGAACAAGTGATTGACATTCTAGGTCTTCTTTAGCCCTTTGAGGAGGCTTTACAGGTAACAGAGCAAGTTAATAAAAACCTGATGTGTGCAATAATTACACCAGGCATCTTCAACATCTATAATGAAATTTCCAAATCTACATGTGTAACCTTTTGTTCAGTAATCCCATAATCAGGCTAAGAAGAAATGTGAACGGGGTCTTTAATAGAAGACATGTTTGTGTCTTATCTATCGGAGGTCCTGCAGGGAAATGGTGTGACTATGTCTCTCATCATACCATCCCTCATTGGACTTGATAAAACCTTGGAGAATTGTGTCACCAACTACACCCACTTCTGCAAGGCCCTGCGCACAGGCCTCTACACACACTTCCAGCCAGTGATTCACCAGAAGGACATGATACTAGCTGCTGTGCTGGATCCTAGGATCAAACTGCAGGTACCAAATTAGGCCAGAAGCATAGCGGACTCCTGTAGATTGATATTTAGTTGAATATGCGTGTTGAGTAGATAAAAGAAAAAAAATGTGTCTACATTTAAAACGACCATTTTTTTTTGCAGCCGTTTTCTGATGACAACCAGGATGAACAGAATGATTTCCTAACACCTCCGTCAAAATCTGAGGCTCGCAGCATTGTTGAGTCCACATTAGAAAACATGGAAGCCTCAACTTTTCCTACTGTTGAGGCAGAGAAAGATCAGACAGGCAGTGGGCTGGAGCACGATGTGAAAGAAGAAAGCCAGACAGATGCCGTGATGGACACTTGTGCTGGCAGCTCAGACAACAACTGTCCTGAAATCAGTGAAAACGACCTCAAGAGGAAGTCCATCTTCAACTTCCTTCAGCCGCCTGCAAAGACTCTAAAGATGTCAGAGTTCAACGTGTACCTGTCTGAACCGCTGTGGGAAAGCAACTCTACTCTTCAGTACTGGAAATGTGCTTCTCGATTCCCGAAGCTCCAAGGCCTCGCCAAGAAGCTGCTGGCGGTGCCCGCCACATCTGGAGGTTTTGACCGTTTCAGTCCGATGGCTGCGTGCATTGTGAAAGCAAAAAGGAACCGCTTGCCACCTCACACCACAGAGAGACTGCTACTATACAAAAACTCTGTAAAAGTGAAGACTGTTAAAAAGCCCAGTCGGGCTGCTAAACACTGATGGATAACAGCTGAGTGTGGCAGAGCTTTCACAGCATTAAACAGAAACTTTGCCTCTACTTTTAAAAACTGTGCCATACGCTAAGAAGGAGGGTGAACTGCTAATACCTCTTATATTGTAGCAAATGAATCAGCTGACTCTTTGTTCCTAGAACGCATTTGCTGGACTGCATTAAAAACAAAACAAAACAACAAGTCCTGTGTTACAGCTGGTTTCATCAGTTTGTTAAAGTGATGCATTCTGGTCAGTGATCCTCACAGCTTCATACCTGCAGCAGCGATAGAGATGCACACTGTCTCTGCGTGCTGTACGGTGCTGCTCAGAGTTGTACGTTGTCCCTTCCACACATGATTCAAGTCAGAGCTCTCTACTGAATTGGGAAATGGCAAATTCGAAATGGAGTCAGTGAATGAATGGTATCTGACTCACTTCAAACCAAAATGAGTTCAGCTTGTATCGTTCTTTTGCAGAATTTCATGTTTTCTGACTGCAGTTTTTGTTAAGACAGTAATAAAATGTCAAATCAGAGGTTGAATGCTTATTTATTTCCACTATGGACTGATAAATGAGATATTTGCTGCCAAACGTGATGGAACAGTAGATCTTTATATTGAATTTGGCTATTCAGTCCCTCCGGCAAAAGTCATTTATATTTTATAGTCAAATGAGAAATCCACTGTACATTTCTTTCAGGCATTACAGTTTTGTTTCATTCATTCTAACGTGAAATACAACGGTGTCAGCATCTTTTCAGCTTTTTATCAGACTGGTCTTTCACCATTTTCAAATAGCTTAATCAATAATTCATGTACTTTCATAGATGCTGTTATTTTTTAATTAAAATTTTGCTTGGATAAACTATAATGTCTGATGGAAGTTGATGGGAAAAGCTTAGTTTAGTTTGGCTCTGTCAGGTAGGCTGATGTTGGCATTGAATGACAGCTACCTGATTTTACTGTGGTAAAGACCGATAATGTGTTGAAAATTAACACCAGTGTTATGAGTGCTTTGATCTCCTCTGAGAAGCATTCAAAACGTTTTTGCTTGCATTAAACATTGGAGTATGTATCAGCTGTGTTATCAAGACAATGAGATATCTGCTAGAAACTGGAGCTGATATTAAAGACAGTTTGCGACTGAAGAAAACTGTGAGAACATTTTTCAATCCTTTCATTGATTCATCTTCAGATGAAACTGCGTCACGTCTGCTGCCAATAAGTAATTTAAATGCATTCTATTTTATTTTAGTGTTATTATTAATTTACATTTTATTGCGTCATTGTTGTGCATTTTACTTGTTTTAGTTGCATTCTAGTTTGTAAAGCAAGTTGTGCAGCATGGGCTGTTGGAAATGTGCTCGATCAATAAACTTGACCTTGACCATGTGTGGAGGGAGCCAGAAACATGCTGCTGTTTGCACATATTTAATAATGGGCTCTGCAGAGGAGCTAAAGAAGAGTCCAGCATGTTGCTCTGACTGTGTAACTCATAAAGGTACAGTAACGGCAACATTGCCTAGTGACTGATCAGGCCAGTAACATTTCTATTTCTCATATAAACCATCTCAGTGACTTCAGCAGAGATATTTCGTTAGTCATGGTAAATACACGGATTAGCTACCGAACATGTGCTTTTCCTCAATGTCTGACTGCGAATGACTGAAAATGTGTTTACTTTAAAAAATGAAATATGTATTTGGCCACAGTCACTAAAGGTTTGCTAACTAAAAACTAACTAAAATGTAGCTTTAAAAATAGCTGAGAATAGCCTATTTTAATAACCTCACTCCACTTCCTGCCACTGTACAAAAATGAAGCCAAAATTCCCTTTTCATGGGGACTGGCATCATTTTGTGTTTTTGAAGCCAGTGTGTGCGTAGTAGTGAATAAAAGCAGATCAAAAGTACTCAAATACAACCACTTGTACACATCAAAAGAAAAATTCAGTTCACATCAATTTTATTTGTGCCAATTTTAAACCTTTATTATATTATAATATATAATATAATATTTCAAGGTAACATCCCTACAATAATGCAGAGAAAACCCAACAATCCGAAGATCCCCTATGAGCAAGCACTTGGCGACAGTGGGAAGGAAAACCTCCCTTTTAACAGGAAGAAACCTTCAGTAGAACCAGGCTCAGTGAGGGGCGGCCATCTACCTCGACCGGTTGGGGGTGATGAAACGACATAGATGAAATGCATGTCACCTCTTCACACATGCAGAGATCTCATTATTTTCTTACATTTGTGCCTATTTTAAATCTTTATTATATTATAATAATTATATTATATTATAATAATATTTCAAGGTAACATCCCTACAATAATGCAGAGAAAACCCAACAATCCGAAGATCCCCTATGAGCAAGCACTTGGCGACAGTGGGAAGGAAAAACTCCCTTTTAACAGGAAGAAACCTTCAGTAGAACCAGGCTCAGTGAGGGGCGGCCATCTACCTCGACCGGTTGGGGGCGATGAAGCGACATAGATGAAATGCATGTCACTTCC
This sequence comes from Neolamprologus multifasciatus, assembly GCF_963576455.1. Taxonomy (NCBI): domain Eukaryota; kingdom Metazoa; phylum Chordata; class Actinopteri; order Cichliformes; family Cichlidae; genus Neolamprologus; species Neolamprologus multifasciatus. The sequence continues at coordinate 28,725,239 of NC_140458.1, read as the reverse complement.
TCACACATGCAGAGATGTCCTTATTGTCTTACATTTGTGCCAATTTGAAACCTTTATTAAATTATAATGTATAATATAATATTGCAAAGTCACATCCCTAAAAACTCCCTTTTAACAGGAAGAAACCTTCAGCAGAGATGTCCTTATTGTCTTACATTTATGATGTTATAGCAAATACAGCCTCTCCTGGTTTACGGATGTAATATACCTTCAGGATGGGCGGGTATTAAATTTGTTTTGTAATATTGTCTCTTTGTGATTTATTTTGACTTTGGAAACAAAAAAATAGATATGTTTTAACCAGCTTAAAAGCTGATTATTTCTTTGTTTTTTAGATGTGTTTGGGTTTGGCTGAAGGCCGGCGATTGACTATTTTTGCACCAGGATTGTGTACTCTACGTAGAGTTGACTGGGAATTACGTACAGGTGGATGGGGATGAAACCTTTCTTCTTCTGCCTTGGGAGTAACAGTGGACTTGAGTTTGAGTGAGCTTCTAGACTCAGACTGCTTGTTTGAATTTTCTACAGTTTTAGACCAGGCCCTAGTGGAAATAGGTAGAAGGCCACGCACTGCTTTTAGCTTACTGTCATATGTGGTAAGCTTGTTACCCATTTTACCCTTAAGGTCTCTAATTTCGCTCAGTTGTTCTTTCAGCTCATTGTCGTCTTTGGATGGAAAGTATTCCACATTGCTCAGGTCAAATCTCACCTTTTTCCAGTCTATTTTTTCATCCCCATCCTTTCTTTGCTGCTCTGGGGAGGCTTTTTTCTCGACTTGCACAGTGTGGCCGAGCGTGTCATAAATTCCCTTCAGCTGTTGCAGCAGATCGTCATTTTCTTTTTTCTGTACTGCATTCTTTTCTTGTTGAATGCCAATGTCAGTTTCCAGTTCTTCTATTACTTGCTTAAGCCTCAATATTGTGTACTTGGACTTTGTCAGAGCTTTCTCAACCTCTTCTTTATGCTCCACAGTTTGCGTCAACTTTGACTTCACTGTGAAGAGGTTGTCATTTGCAGAGCTAAGCTGTTTCTCGTGTTCTTTCTTTAGTTCTGCCTGCTGCAGTTTGATAATGTCCAGCTCAGCCTTTACAGCATTATAGCTGGTCTTAGCATTGGCAAGGTCTACGTTTGTCTCTTGGAGTTCTTGAGCCTTTTCTTTGATTTTATTCTGAAGTGTCTTTATAGTGTCTCTAGCTGTATAGAGTTTGTTCTCAATGCAGAACTTTGTCTCAGAAAGGAGCACTTTATCAGACCTAAGATTTTCACTTCTCTTTATCTCCAGTTCCAGATCGTTTTCTGCTTTGCTAAGAGCAGTTTTCAGACGGGCTATCTTATTTTCCTGGGATGAAATTTTCTTCCCAGATTCCTGTGTCTCATTTGCAAATATAATTATTTGCTTAGTTTTAACCTTAAGGCATTTTTCCAGGCGGTCGATAGTAAAACGTTGCCTTGCCAGCTCCTTTATCTGACTTTCAGATTCCAGGACTTTGACTTTTAACTCTTTCCTCAACGTTATGTTGTTACATTCCTTCTCCCTAAGACGTACTTTCAGCTCATCATTTTTCTTTGTCAGTTTGTTTTTCTCGTCTATTGCGCAGTGCTTTCCCGCTTTATACTCCTCATTTTGTCTTTGACACTTTTTAAGTTCAGCCTGTAGTTTCTCTTTTTCTTCTTCCACACTTTTAACTTTCTGTTGACGGCAGTACACCTCCCCAGGTAGTGTAAGAAGCTCGTCTATCCTTCTTTCAAGGAAGTCATTACGATGAATGTACTTCTCATTGTTCTGAATCTCAGTCTGAAGCTGCTCATTTTGTTTCTGCAGTTCTTTAACTTTTTCATTTTTTTCCTCAGTCATCTTGCTTAGCTTCATCATGAGTTCTTGTTTTTCTTGCTCATTTTTGATTTTAAGGACAACCAGAGATTCCACCTCTCTTTCTTTCTTGTCCCGCATCGTTTTTTCAGTGGCACATTTATTTTCAAGGTGTTTGATTGCATTACGAAGAGCCCGAATTTTTGCCTCATATTTGTTTGTGAGATCTACATTCTGTGACTCTGCGGAACTTAGCTGGGATTTGGTTTCCAGCAAAACATTTTCCATTTTTTCCATCTTTTCATCTTTGGATTCCTGTGTCATCTTAGCAACCAGTTCCTGTTCTTCTTTCAAAGATGCCTCAAGACTTGAAATCTTAGAATTCTTTTCATCAATTTCCTCAAGCTGAAGTTTTTCAGCTTGTTTGTAATTTTCTATATCATTTCTGAGCACCTGGATTTCTTTGGACTCCTCTTTCATCTTTGCAACCAGTTCCTGTTCTTTTTTCAAAGATGCCTCAAGATTTGAAATATTACAATTCTTTTCATCGATTTCCTCAAGCTGAAGTTTTTCAGCTTGTTTGTACTTTTCCATTTCATTTTTGAGCACCTGCATTTCTTTGGACTCCTCTTTCATTTTTGCAACCAGTCCCTGCTCTTTTTTCAAAGATGCCTCAAGACTTGAAATCCTACAATTCTTTTCATGGATTTCCTCAAGCTGACGTTTTTCAGCTCGTTTGTAATGTTCTATCTCATTTCTGAGCATCTGCATATCAAAGTAGCTTAGGGAACTCATTTTGAAATTAATGTATTTAGTTTAGTTTATATGACGTGTTATTCTGTGTTTGAAAAATGATCTACTCAATGAGAGAAAGTGTTGCAAGGGAAACTGAAACCGTAGCTAGTTCAGAACTATAGCGATCTATGGGTTCAAGGTATGTACTTGGGGGATATTTATGGGATCTGACTCCGCCCCCAGAACTGTCTTCAAAGGAGTTCAAGTGACGTTATCGCCGAATGTCGTGACGTTCAAAGGACAGTCTATTATGATGTCATTTTGTACCAGAATGGGTTAAATTTGATATTGTGTATTTGCAAGTTTGATCAGCTTGCATTACGATTGTTTTTAGCAGACTTTAGCGATCCTTATACTTAGCCTGTCTTTAAGTTGTCTGTCGTTTCCCACCGTATCCCGCCCGGATCGATCCATTTATGTACAGCCCATCCGCTCCGTTCATCGGGGCTCATCGCTGCTGTTGTAGTCACTTGTCCAGAGCTAACAACAGCTGTTGAGCTGGCTATTAAGCTAACATTGTCCCCGCTAGTGTTAGGTTTACGTGTCCTACAAGTCACACTTTTTCTGTGATAAACAGTTGAATTAAATTCTTACACCGTATGAGAGGTTTCCAGCGTCAAAGCATTAGCAATAGGTGACAACAACCAGTGCTGGAGGATTTATTTAATTATTTATTTAGACCCGCAATACAAAGACAACTAATACTGGCGAACATCACAAAAGGTACAAGTACGTATTCTGCAGAAAAACGTTCACCATTTGCGTTTAAGAGTATATGAATTTATATGACTACTGCTTATGTTGAAAATTAAGCTCAGTTTTAATATTTCATGTCATTCTATAATGATCATAGCGTATGCAGAGATGACACATATTTGTCCATTTTAATATTCAGCTGAGCGTGAATGGAAAGTCAGAGTGGTGTTTGACAGTATATATGTATCCTATTATAATGAACATAGTGTATATATATATATATGAATGTTTGATTCAAAGATAAGATTAGACACTTAAAATAAATTAATAACAAACAAAAATCTAGCAGGTTGAGCACTGTGTGAACAAGGAAACATTCAAGCAGATGAAAAATATATTAAATTAAAAATACTGAGCTTATCGTTGATCAGCTTGGATTGTGTAGATCACAAATCTTTTGTTCTGAATCTTTTTTTATTTAATTTTTATAAAATCTATCGTGACTTTTTTTCATCAGTGGAACTCTGTCCCAGTCTGCTCCACCACCGGGAGATTCTCCGCTGTCCACGATGTCTTCACTGTGGATGCCAGTGAATACAACACAAGAAAACTTGCAAGTATCATTCAGCATTGATGGTGCCTCCACAGCTGTGCAAGTTATCCATTATAAAACATTTATTAATGAATAATAAACATTTATAAATGCCAGATAGGAGCCTTATTGTAAAGTGCAAAGCATAAACCCATTTATTAATGACTAATGAACATGTGCAAATGCTAGATGGGAGCCTTATTGTAAAGTGTAAAGCATAACACCATTTATTAATGACTACTAAACATTTATAAACACAAAAGAGAGCCTTGTTGTAAAGTTTAAACCATGTCAACATTTATTTATGACCAACAAACATTTGTAAGTATTATTGGGCCTTACTATAAAAAGCATAAAGCACCAACAGTTATTTAACATTGCTAAACTTATATACAAGCCTTTTAAAGATAGCTAAAACTACATTAAGGAAACAAATCCCATTCCTAATTTCGCCACTGGCATAAGACAAAGGAAAATTATAATTACCTTAACTGAAACGGCACAGCTGTATTATTTACTCTACACACGTTTATACAAATCAAAACATAAAAAAACAATAAAATAAACTAACCTAACAGGTAAATCTCTTAGTTGTGTGGAAACAACACATACGTGAACAGATCTTTGAAAAACGGTTGGTTTTGCACATCTTTTCTTCAGCTCAATATGCTCAAAACAAACAAAACTACTTAGAACAAATTAGGGTTTCAGACAGATTTCCCTCTTTGAATTGGAAGCAAAGTACCAGCGGCCTTCATACTTTCTATTTTGTTTTTTACTTCATCACTGCCTTGAACTGCAGCCTCACATCGCTTAGCAAAAGCTAGTACCGTCTCTCCACTAGGCCTGTTGGACAGTAGCTCCTGGTAAACATTGGGGACCGCAATAGCAAGCTCCCCAACTGATGAAGTAGACAAAACAGTGTTCCTGTCGAGCCCATGCTTCTGAAAAGCTTTGGTCATGGTCTTCGTCTTTGGAAATGTCTTGAGGAGGGATTTGTATCACATATTGTATATCATTTGGCGTTTGAACTAAAAATGAAAACAAAGCAAATAATTAGAAAAGCAAATTCTCAAAGCATAGACAGATAGATATGTATATAGGACGTAGCAAACACAGAGTAGTTTTTAGAAAAAATAAAAATCATAATACTATGTTTTATGTCACATTTATAGTATCCTCTTCTGTACAATCTTCTCTTCCAAAATCTTTTGCTCACCACGCTGCAGGACCTTCTTCTGCTCCTTCTTGGGTTTCTTGGCTCATGAATGTTTTTTCTTGTATTTGTGCTTTCGCTTCTTTGGGGATGAAGATGAGGAGGACAGACGATGCAGATGAAGATGCGGAAGATGAATCTGAGTTTTCAGAAGCCTTCGATGAAAAAGGATCATTGAATGGTTCGTCTTTAGGTTGCTCTGCAGGATGCAAACAAGAAAATGGCTGGTTTTAGAAACAAGATATTTGACACCACTCAGATTACACTGAGTGACAAAGATGTGCAGAGTAGCTGCTACTTCAAAGTCCCCCTGTTTTTCAATTACACAACTGACGATTTAGTCAGCTTATGTGCTTAAAGAGAATGCGGATTTTGTTAAAGAAAATCATCATGTGAATAAAGTATCGAGAGAGAGAGAGAGAGAGAGAGAGAGAGAGAGAGAGAGAGAGAGAGAGAGAGAGAGAGTGTGTGTGTGTGTGTGTGTGTGTGTGTGTGTGTGTATATATATATATATATACACACATATATAAAATAATTTCTAATCTAAACTTGGGGAAAAATATTGATTAAAAATGGTTACAACTTGAATTTATAAAAAGCCACTTTGTAAAAAAGTTTTGATATATCCACCTATGATGGTTTAGACATTTGTAAAACAAGGCAAATAATCCTTATGTGTACTACCTTACTGGGGTGTTTAATATAAATCTATTGATGCACATAAACAAAAGATAAAAACTAAAAATATACAACAGAGTGATATCAAACGTTTGGAATAATCAATAGTATTAGAGCTATTCCAGTGTTACCTGATGTTAATTAGCCACCGTAGCTAGCAGCCAAATGGCTCGGTAGACAGGTAGCTAGCATTACAACGTTACTCACCGTCATGTTTAACTGCTGACGCCGTTAGCTTAGTGCAATCTAGCCCATCCAGTCTCTGCTTTTTGTATCCCTTCGAACGTGTGCTGACTGTGTAGGTCGCAGAGGCACACAAAGTTTTATCTTCTGCTCCATCCACGGCGCAGCAACTTCCACGAGCGATTTCAGTGTCTGTTCGTGCCCCTTGACCTTCAGCTGGTGGACGCGCTCTGATAGGAGGGACTTTCCTTAATAAGATTAACTGTGATTAGATGTTTATATGAGCTCCTCTGTGTTTGGATTAAGTTTGTTTCCCCTCCCTTTGGCGCCAGAACATTTTTTTTACCATGAATCCAGTGGGTAGATCATTGACTGTAGAAAACATGGACGACGCGACCCCGCCTCCTACCATTGTGCAAAAATGAAGCCAAAATACCCCACTTGTGGAGGCTGCCATCTTGCAAATTTGGAGCCAGAGTCTGCGTGACTTGAGGTGGAGCGACTGTGTAACGCTCCCGCCCACACACCAGCTGGACGTGACCGCAAACACGCCCCCCTACACTTTTTACGGCTCGGCTGCTCGAGTTTTTTTTGCTGGTTTACCGCAACTGACGACTCGTTTAATTAAGGTAAATACAACCATGTCACTGTTATAAAAAAGACACACAGCTTATCATCTTATAGTTCTAAAATCACTGTTGTTAATTCGTTAGTTAGATTAGCCGCTAGCATACGCACTGTGTTGGAAGCTTGTTGCTAGCTAGTTAGCGATGCTACACACCTGCTACTCTTAATAGTCTTCAACACTTATGTTTTTTTTTTTATCCATTTTTAGACAGCGATGAGATCAGCTGCACACTCTACAGAGGCCCAGAGTTACTGTTAATATCAACAATATAATGCTGTCCTTTGAGATTCTAACATAAGACTGAGTGTAATAGATCTAAAACTGTTTAAATCTTCAGAGCCCTCTACAGCCTGGTAACATGGAGACTTTAAATACATCAGCAGAACGTCTCAGTAGTGTAGTCTAATTTGTTCTTTTCATTTAATAATAGAGTCCATATTATATCAACAGCTACATTCACCCTGGAGAGAAACTAGTGAGGGAGACCATCAGGACCAAGCTGGGTTTCTGGGTCCAGAGGTTTGGAGAAACTTCTTGCCTTTCTTTCATCACAGCTGTCCTGTGCCATAAGTTCTGTTGACCCGCTGTAAGAGGCATCATTTAAGAAACACCAGGAAGACTGAAGCTCATCACATTGATCAAGCAGGACTCATGATCTTCACTAGCAGCTCCCTCACAGGGAAATCTTCAGCACTCCTCTGTAGGCCCGCCCCAGGAGATGGATAAACCCAGCATTTCATCAACACTGTGATAAGACCTTTGGTTTGTGTAATGTTATAAATACTCAGATACTCCCCAGAGGCTCCGGACTTTTACATAAAGATATTATATTCAGTCCTGTAGAAAGTTATATATTTAAAATATGTGATCCTCTCTGGTTACTCTGGTATGAATAACTCTGAATCACTTTATGGTCAATAACACACTATGTGTGAAAAAATTCCAGATGACAAGTTTGTAGTTCAACATACAAGTGACGACCTTTGACCGTCATCAGGTTTTATTTAATTGTGTTAGAGAAAATCTCATATGCTCTTCATGCAGCTGAGTACATCAAGTGTTTAAAACGGAAGCTGTGCAGGTCTGAGATCAGCAGCTTTGTGAAACACCAAACTGAGGTCCTGTTAATGCTGATATATATATATAGTGACACAGTTACATGAGTGATTAATCCTTTTGATTTTTTGGCTTTAACTTCATCAATAAAACAGCTGCAGCTTTCACTACAGCACGTGTGGTACTTTAACCTTTGTACTGTTTTCATCAGTTCATTTTGCAGTTAACATGTTGGATGATCTGTCTGCTGTCACTCGATGGGGCTGAGGTCTGAATCTGAGGGCAGCTCCTGTAATAAAGACAACAGAACCATCAAACTCAGATATAAATTTTATCCCTCAATATTGAAATAATGCTGATTCTTCTGTCCTCACACACTCAGGATCTGAAATTCTTCTCTTACATTTTTTTCAGTATTACAGTACACTACAGTACTTTAATCCATAGTTCCTGATTAAAGAGGAGTTACTGAAGTACAAGCTTTAAAAAAAATTGTTACTGTCTTTACAGATGTAGCAAGAGACTGAAAACATGCTGTTGTTTGCACATATTTAATATTCAGCTCTGCACAGGAGCTGAAGCAGGGTGCAGCCTGTTGCTTTTACAGTATAATACTTGTAATAAAAGTACAGTAACAGTAATTAGTGACTGAGCAGCCCGGGCGTTTCTCTTGATTTCTTTAGTAAATTCATTTACCTGCACAGCTAAACGAACCCTGACAGCCGAGTGCACATTATAGCTAGCTAGGTCTCAGGAGCTAGCTAAGGACGGTAGTTACGGATTAGTTTACAAACACGTTTAACTTACCGAAAAAGTGCAGCGGGGCCTCGGGTCCTTCTGTCGGGTAGTCCAGTTTACTGAAGAACACGTCAGGCTGTCAGGTTAAAACACTCGGTCGTGTTTTCGCAGCGTAAACGCTGGCCCTCCTCTCAGAGCCTGCGCTCTATCTGCTATTCCCGGACAGAGATACGCAAGTTTCTCCGTGACTGCAGCTGTCAGTCAAAGCTCTTATGATGACGTTTCACCCCAATTTAACATCACCGCGGTAGGAATTAGAATCAAACTTATGGGAAAGGAGACCCCTTGAACATCAATCAGTGTGATGAGAACTATTGCAAACAAAAGAAAGAATCTTTGGAAAAAAAATTATCCAAAGAATAATTAATTAATTCTCTAAGGAGAATTAATTTATTTTAGTCTGACCCCAGTCCCATCCGCTAACATGGAGGAGGCGGGGTTTATGACCTATACTGCAGCCAGACACCAGGGGGTGATAGAGACGTTTTGGCTTCATTTTTGGGGAGCTGTCGCGTCGTCCATGTTTTCTACAGTCAATGGGGTAGATCTTCATAACAGAGTCGGAGACACTATAACAGGTAAGAAAATCCTCTTTTTTTTGTGTGGGACTATTTTTGGTTATAGGGCTTGTTTTATATGGCATATTAAGTTCTTTAACTCTGAACCGAGTTGCACTAGATTTTACGGTGTTTCGGGGTGATCGTGAAATAAAATACTAATTTCTTTCTACCAAAATGTAGGTAATGTAGGCACTCATATTGGGGTATGAGTGCATACCCCAATAGAAGAAAAACAAATGAAATATAAGGCACTGTGGCTCATTAAATGGCTGCAGAAGAAACACTTGGTAAAGAAGAAGCTTAGATGCCCTGTTTGCCACCATAAGATGAAAATGATTTCCGTGGTGAAGAAAGACCAATATATGTGGTATGTATAATGCATGATAATGTAGTGCATGTAGTAAATATAACAAAAATATTTCTATGTTATCAATGCAAGAGGGAGCATTAACCCCTTTTCATTATTATTGTCTTCATGAATTTTGTGATTATCTTATCAATTAATGTGCATGTTTTAGGGTCCATTTCTTTACTTAACTCATTGGTATGCTCTCATGTGCTGCAAAAGAGCAAGTCATAAGAACATTTCCAGAACAATCAGAACTTGCTCCCTCTTTGAGAAATCAAAATCATCTCTTTTCAGGGCCTCAGTAAGTAATAATTGTCTCAATTTATGTCACAGATTTATTCTCAAGGGCTCAGGCTCAGACAAATAGATATGATCGATGACGAAGTGGCAGCTCCAGAACACTAAGTAGCATGGCAAGGCACATTTGACATGTTTATATTCGTGTAATTAAAGGCAAACAACTTTTTGAATGTTTCTTTCTAAATATTCTGTGTAATAATATTCTTTTTGTTTTCAGTATGCACATGGATGTTTTGGAAATGCATGGAAAACAAAGAAATGGATATTTGGACTGATGGGAATTAAAGAGAAAAGGCGAAGGCTCATGTTAAAGCTTGCTGAAAAACGATCAAGGCACTAGTGATGGGATTTTCGGCTCGACTCACTAAAAAGAGCCGGCTCTTCGGCTCCGAACCGGCTCTTCAGGTTGTTTTGTTGCTTTAATTAATTTATTATTAACAATAATATAAAATTTTGCACAAAATGAATTACTAATGTAAATAAAAGTGGTTTTATTTATATATATATATTATATATAAATATATGCCGTGGCCCCTGGAGACAAAGCACATACAAACTCCAAAACACATTTCTAGCGTTAACTGAACTTCCAAAACAGAGCTACCTAGATCACTTAAATTACACAATTGAAAGCATATGTGTATTTATACACAAGCACTCATATATATTCAAATAATTTTTAAAAAATGTTCATTTACCTGTTACTACCACACACCAAATTTAGTCATTGGTACTTGCTGGCTTGTGTAGCCACTAGGGAACAAAAGCTCAACACTGCGCCTAGCATTCTGGAGCACTTCTGTTGTGTTTTGTACGTGTTTTGGAGTTTTTACGTGCTTCTGAGTTTGTACGTGCTTCGGGGTTTGTACGTGCTTCGGGGTATGTACGCGCTTCAGAGTTCGTACGTGTTTTGAAGTTTGTACGTGATTTATTCACTCCACATAAAATGTAATAAAATAAATTATACAATACAAAAAACCAACTATTCACAGTTCAACTTTAACTATTCAAATTTTCAGCTTTTTCCTTTTAAACATATTTAAAGTGTAACAACACAAAACACTGCAAACCACAACACAATTAAATATAAATTAAAATATGAAAACAAAAAGAACTTGCATATTCTCTGTCATATGGGCCTGCATGAATAAACTTTCTGAATCCTTTATCATCCGCAACTGAAAATAGTTGTGGATGATTACTATACCTTTCTAATGTGACATTGTTGTCCCTGGCTCTCTTTCTCTCTCTTTTTCCCTCCCGCTCTGTTCCTGTGCTACTGCCAGTGTAACTACCCCCCCTCCCCGCTCTGCCCAGCGCAAAGCACAAGGCGCGTGCGGAGTGAAGTGGAAAAAAAGTGCGAGAGAGAGGGTGAGAGAAGGAAAAAAAAATCCACGGCTCGCGATAAGGAGCTGGCTCGTGTCGTTCACGTCAAAAATCCGTCTCTAAGAGCCATTTTGTTTGCGACCGACACATCACTACAAGGCACCACCTTGTTCTTCTGATCAGACAGCATGTTAAGTCAGGTAGTGCAATTATCAGTGATGAGTGGAGAGCCTACAAGAATGCCTACACTGTAAATCACAGCAGGTGATTTGTAGATCGTCAATCTGGCAGTCATACACAACATATCGAAAGAGCTTGGATGACCATCAAAGGACATGTCTGTAGACTAAGAGGAAATCGTACTGAGAAGTTGCTGGAGGAACACCTCATGGTTCTTGAATGGTCATCTTGGCTTGGTTCACAACACCCTGATGGGCAACTGGAACTTTTGTTCAAGGATGTACAAAAAATATTTCCAGTCTGAACCAGTCTGGCATGAACTTTTTTTGGAGGGGGTGGCTTTTGGTGTTTTAAATAACACATTTAATGTTACATGTGGTACTCTTACAATACATTGCCATTTTTGACAGTAGCACTGATTGTAATTTAGGTCCAAGTGTAATAAATGGTGACATACATGTAAGTCTCACTTTTGCCATTTATAAATGTTTATTAGTCATTAATTAATGATGTTATGATTTACACTTTACAATAAGGCTCCCATTTGGCATTTATAAATGTTTATTACACACTAATAAAAAATGCTATGCTTTACACTTTACCATAAGGCTCCCCTTTGGCATTTATTAATGTTTATTACTCATTAATAGGTGGTGTTATGCTTTACACTTTACAATAAGGCTCCCATTTGGAATATATAAATGTTTATTATTCGTTTAATAATGGTGTTATGCTTTACACTTTACCCTCAACTAATTCATAATAAACCATTAATAATGGTTTATAAAGCATTTACAGGTTAATTAATAACATAGCTATAAACTATTTATTAGCCATCTATAAAGGGAGTCTTATTGTAAAGTGGTACCGAAATATGAAATAAAAAAACTATACAGAAATATGAGATATACAGCTATACAGAAATGTGAACTATGCAAGTTATAGAATTAAATACATATATACATACATATACATTAAAGTACATTAAACATTAAAGTTAAGAACTAAAATACAGTTGTAGAATTAAAATGATCGTATTGTACAGAATGATTATTTATACAGAATTATACAGTAGTGCAGTTAAGATAAGTGAAATATGTGGATAATTTCTACAGAGGCTATATAAAGTGCTAGTGGTTGTGAGTGGTGGTTCAGTCCATGTTATTATTGTGTGTATGAGGGTACAGTTGTCCATTGTTTGTTTTTGTCCATTGTGTGTGTGTGTAGGTGGTTGTGGGGGTTTGTATATCCAGTCCATGAGTTTAATGTGGGTCAGATGTTAGGAGGCAGAGTTCAGGAGTCTGACAGCTGTGGGGAAGAAGCTGTTCCTGTGTGAAAATTGCTCAGTGGAAAAGTTCAACTAATTTCAATGTTTTTTTTGTGTGTGTTTTTAATGAACTTTATTGAACACACAATGAGTATACAACATACAAACAGATGAAGTATACAAAAGAACAGAACATGAACATACAAAACCAGGGGTAAAAAAAATAATTATGTAAATACACGCAAAAATTCACATATATGTATTGTTTTAAGAGCCTTTTTGTTGGTGGAGTCTGATATTGATTGTATGTACAATTCCACATCCTTATGACAGAAATATGGTGTTTCATTAACAAACTTACATTTATGGATAAAAAAAAATTCGATAAAAGTATTAACAAATTTATTATAAAACAACATTTATCTTTCTTCCTGAGGAACTTAAAGAAACAGAATAAAACATTTTCCCATCGTAAAGAGAATTCCCTTAAAATATGGACAATAACAAACCTGCTAAATGTCCTGCAAGCTGTCTTCCAGTTGATATCTGGAATATATCGGTTCCAGTAAGATATTATATATGAGAGAGACACGATATCTTCTTGGAATAAACTACGTATTCTCTTATTGCTGTGACCAAGTTCCTGTGAAAAGCACATTTTTCCCACTGTTGACTCAGCTGGATCAGGGAGAGTGGATGAGGTAGATATTGAGCTATGAGTGTTTTTATACAACATTAAAGTACCTGAGGGTGTGGCACCAAGCACCTCTGAGAATTCCCGAACACTGACTGGAAAATTATATAGTGCAAGAAATTTGTTGTAAGTAGTTGTCCCTCTTTATTACCCAGCTGAGCCACCAATAGGATCCCATTTTGGACCCAAGTTTCCAGGAAAAGTGATTTATTTTTAAATAAAATATCTCTGTTGTTCCAGATGAGGTATCCGGTTGTTAAGTCTGGACGTCACTTGCCGTGTCTGGGCCTAAACTTCCGCTGCAGGTCCTATATCAAACGATCACTATGGCATACTGAGAGTTTGAAAAACTGTCTAAAGTCTTTCATCTTTAATACAATGATCAGCGTTCTGCTCTACCAGGTGTAACAATTGAGTTTAACATCCAGGCATCCATGAAAACGGAATTTATGTCATTTACGGAGTTAGAAGTTAGCAGGAAGTTAGCTCGCTAGCTTCTATCTAAATACAATATAGCACGTCCTGACTGTGAGGTTTGGAAACAAATTCAAACGTACAGCTCTGTTATCACTTCCAACATAAATGAAGACAGAAAACTAAACAGCAGTGACGTTTGTAGGGTTACTGAAGTTTAGCTGGTATATAGATGTTGTGCTATGTGACTGCTAGCGACACAGCTATGTTAGCATAATATAAACAAGCTAACTTTTTTTCCCACTCGATAAAGTTAACGTGAGTGTTCTCAGTGGTCAGGAACAAATGTATCGCAATGGCAGGATGCTGTAAAAGGACCAAACTTCAGCCAGGAGAACAACTGAGGATAATCCATCCACAATACGAGGTTAGTCATTCATATACTGCTGCATGGGCTGGGCTGTAGTTACATCCTAAGGTTTAAAACTGAGCTTAAATAAATGTTTAGCGGTAATAAAAGCAGAGGGAGGTCAACAGTGATCCCTGACTGTTTTAGGAGCTTTTGAGATTAAATAGAAGGAAAATACATAACATTTAACATGTTAACAAACACAAAAGCCATATTAAACGCAGACTACTTTAGGCCCGGAAGTAGGATTTGTCACGTCATCACTTAACGACCAGATTTGTGTGGTGAGAAGTTGTGTTTATAAATGAGGGTCCACGCTAAGAGCACCTGCTTATGGAAGGATGAAAGTTTTACAGGGAGTTTCTCAACATTGTAATTACAATTTAAAATAAAATTAAAGCCACCAAAACGGGAGAAAATATGATCTGGTATAAAATTCCAGATAGAGGAAGGGTTTAGAGGAAAATGTTTAGCCCAATTAATTTTGAAAGTGTTATTTAACGTAGAAAAGTCTAAAAAGTTAACCCTACCTTATTCGTAGTTATACATCGCAACAGATTTTTTAATATAATGTGTACAGTTTTTCCATATAAAATTAAAGCTCATGCGGTCAATGTCTTTACTAATTTTCTTATCCAGATGTAAGGAGAAAGCAGCATATGTCAATTGGGATATCCCTTCAGCTTTAGTAAATAACACTCTACCTTTCACAGATATATCCCTTTGCAGCCACTGGTCGAACATTTTTTGGGTTTTTTATATTATTGGAGTGAAGTTTGAAGAGCATCTTGACTTTGGTCTTTAGATATTTACAGTCCTAGGTATGTGACTTCTTTTTAACAGAAATATACAGATAGGGCAGTGCAGTCTTTAATTGCTAGCAACTCACGTTTTTTTTAGATTTAGACATAAACCAGAGGCCTCAGAGAAATCGGTAATCGCACTAAGGGCTAGAGGGATTTGATTAGGATTCTTCAAGAAGAGTGTGGCGTCATCAGCTAGCTGGCTGATGATGAGTTCCTTATCAGCTATGGTGATTCCTTGTACAATACTGTTTGAAATATTAGTTGCAAGAATTTGTGTACAAAGTAAAAACAAATATGGTGAGATCAGACATCCTTAGCCGTTAATTATATTAATAGAGCTATTGCCATTTGTGTATATGGTTTTGATAGCTTTACAGAAAAATTCTCCAAAGGCACATTTTTCCAAAGAGTGGAAAATAAATTGATGTTCAGTTGTATCAAAAACCTTATAAAAATCCAGGAAGAGAATGAAGCTATTGTCAGGTACCAAATCCAAGTAATCAAGTAGATCCAAAACCAGTCTAATGTTATTAGAAATGTGTCTATTTCTCATAAAGCCTGACTGTGTCTCATCGATAATTGTGTCCAAGACCTCTTTAATTCTGTTAGCAAGTACTAAAGCCATAATCTTATAGTCATTATTGAGCAGACAGATAGGTCTCCAATTATCAATAAAAAGTAAGTCTTTGTTTGGGTTTGGAATAAGTGTTATGAGACCTTGAGTAAGAGTAGGAGGGAGGGTTTTATTATCTATACTTTCTATGAAAACCTGCAGTAAGAACGGAGCCAGGAGATTAGAAAATGATTTATAAAACTCTGCAGTTAACATACTTGCCAATCTTGAGACCTCAGAATTAGGGTGACATTCAAAAGGGCTGTTGGGGGGGGGGGGGGGGGGGTGGAGTGTATATATATAATTTATATATATATATATACAAAAAAACGTGAATTTTACAATGTTTATTTATCGAATAAAATAAGTTAAATGTCACCGTTATTATTGACGGACACAGCGGGGGTGTCCAAATTCAGAGGCTGCGTCCACCTGAGGATCCGGCCTTCGCGGTCTAAGTGGGCCGGGTCCTCCGAAAGCTGGGTAGACCGGAAATGAACTTTTTTTTTTTTAATTATTTGAATATATATGTGTTTTGGAGTTTGTACATGCTTTGGAGTTTGTATGTGCTTTGGAATTTGTACGTGTTATGTGGAGGCTGTGTGCACGCCGGGGTGGTGACATGAAGGACCCAAAATGCAGACTCAGGAAACCAAAGGTGAACTTAAATACAACTTTAATGTTAAACTAAAAAAACAACAAAACTGAGTAACCAAAACTAAACTTACACGAACAGACTGAAAAAACACACAGCTAAATAAACGGTAGATCGCGACAATGACAAACTGAAACACAGGGCTTAAATACATAGAGGGAGCAATCAGGGAATGGACAACAGGAGGGAAACACAGCTGGGGCAAATCAGAACTGACGAGACAAGGAAGCGTAAACTGAACACACTGAGATACGACAGAAACCTTCAAAGTAAAACAGGAAACACAAAACACAGACTGAACAAAAGACACAGACTCACATGCAGGCACTACAACAGAAGGAACAGAGACGTGGAACCAGGGCAGACACAGACTGGACACGGGGATACAGCAGACAGGGGAGACAGCAACCAAGGATTACACAGAGACAAACCATAAGACATGACTCACGAAAACCCCAAAAACTAGAAATTATAAATAATATAATAAACTCAAAAGCCCTGGGTCAATGACCCAGGCATCCTAACAGTACGTGCTTTTTGGAGTTTGTACGTGCTTCTCTAGGGCCGCCGTATATACTTATATAACATAACACTTATATATATAACTTATATTAACATATATAAACATATATTTAAAAAAACATGTTTTTTTTTAACATTAGTAATTCCTTTTGTTCATAATTTTATATTGTTGTTGTTAATAATAGAAAGAGCCGGCTCGTTTTAGTGAGCCAAGCCGAAGGAGCCGGTTCTCTAAAAAAAAGCCGGAAATCCCATCACTATTCACAAACAACTCTCAAATCATGTGATCTATAAATGTTCTACTTATATTATTTTGAGTGCTCAGTAGTGTAATGAATTATTAAAGTGAAATATTAATTACAGTCCACATACCATTTGCCAGCACAGGTTTTGTAAACCAAACTTCTCTGGTCCTCACACTGCTCATCTTAGCTAGCTAGCAATATAAACCATTTCAGTGCCTTATCTTCAGCTACAGCTCTTAACGTCATTTCAGTTAAGTACAATCAGAGCAGCAGAACTAATGTCTGAACTACAGCATTCTTTAATCAACATTCAAGCACAGCACAGTGATTTCTTTAGTCAGGGTAAATACACGGATTAGCTACCGAACACGTGCTTTCCCCCAACGGCCGTCTGCAGATTACTGAAAATGTGTTTACTTTAAAATATATAGTATGTATTTGTCCACAGTAACTAAAGTTTCACTAACTAAAATTTAGCTTTAAAAATAGCTGAAAACAGCCTATTTTAATAACCCCACTCCACTTCTTGCCACTGTACAAAAATGAAGCCAAAATTCCCTTTTTATGGGGACTGCCATCACTTTGTATTTTTACTCATCAAAAGAAACATTCAGTTCACATCAATTTTATTTGTGACAATTTTAAACCTTTATTATATTATAATATATAATATAATATTGCAAGGTAACATCCCTACAATAAAGCAGAGAAAACCCAACAATCCGAAGATCCCCTATGAGCAAGCACTTGGCGACAGTGGGAAGGAAAAACCTTCAGTAGAACCAGGCTCAGTGAGGGGCGGCCATCTACCGTGACCGGTTGGGGGTGATGAAGCGACATAGATGAAATGCATGTCACTTTCTCACACATGCATAGATGTCATTATTGTCCTACATTTATGATGTTACAACAAATACAGCCACTCCTGGGTTACGGATGTAATAGATCTTCAGGATGGGCGGGTATTTAACTTTTTTTCTAATATTGTCTCTTTGTGATTTATTTTGACTTTGGAAACAAAAAAATAATAATATTTTTTTAACCAGTTTAAAAGCTGATTATTTCTTTGGAGTCAGTGTGAGAACTGGTAGGAGGGTTTTTTAGATGTGTTTGGATCTGGCTGAAGGTTGGCGCCTGATTTCCTTTTGCACCAGGATTGTATATTTGACGTAGAGTTGACTGGGAATTAAGTACAGGTGGATGGGGATGAAGCAGAGGTGGATGGGGATGAAACCTTTCTTCTTCTGGCTTGGGAGTAACAGTGGACTTGAGGTTGAGTGAGCTCCTAGACTCAGACTGCTTGTTTGAGTTGTCTACAGTTTTAGACCGGGCCCTAGTGGAAATAGGAGGTAGCAGGCCATACACTGCTCTTAGCTTACTGTCATATGTGGTAAGCTTGTTACCCATTTTGCCCTTAAGGGCTCTCATTTCTTTCTGTTGTTCTTTCAGCTCATTGTCGTCTTTGGATGGAAAGTATTCCACATTGCCCAGGTCAAATCTCACCTTTTTACGGCTATTTTTTCATCCCCATCCTTTCTTTGCTGCTCTGGGGAGGCTTTTTTCTCGACTTGCACAGTGTGGCCGAGCGTGTCATAAAGTCCCTTCAGCTGTTGCAGCAAATCGTCATTTTCTTTTTTCTGTACTGCATTCTTTTCTCGTTGAATGCCAATGTCAGTTTCCAGTTCTTCTATTACTTGCTTGAGCTTAAATACTGCGTATTTGGACTTTGTCAGAGCTTTCTCAACCTCTTCTTTATGCTTCACAGTTTGCGTCAACTTTGACTTCACTGTGAAGAGGTTGTCATTTGCAGAGCTAAGCTGTTTCTCGTGTTCTTTCTTTAGTTCTGCCTGCTGCAGTTTGATAATGTCCAGCTCAGTCTTTACAATGTCTGTTACTATGTGTGCAATAATTAAACCAGGCATCTTCAACATCTATAATGAAATTTCCAAATCTACATGTGTAACCTTTTGTTCAGTAATTCCATAATCAGGCTAAGAAGAAATGTGAACGGGGTCTTTAATAGAAGACATGTTTGTGTCTTATTTATTGTAGGTCCTGCAGGGAAATGGTGTGACTATGTCTCTCATCATACCGTCCCTCATTGGACTTGATAAAACCTTGGAGAATTGTGTCACCAACTACACCCACTTCTGCAAGGCCCTGCGCACAGGCCTCTACACACACTTCCAGCCAGTGATTCACCAGAAGGACATGATACTAGCTGCTGTGCTGGATCCTAGGATCAAACTGCAGGTACCAAATTAGGCCAGAAGCATAGCGGACTCCTGTAGATTGATATTTAGTTGAATATGCGTGTTGAGTAGATAAAGGAAAAAAATGTGTCTACATTTAAAGCAACCATTTTTTTTTGCAGCCGTTTTCTGATGACAACCAGGATGAACAGAATGATTTCCTAACACCTCCGTCAAAATCTGAGGCTCGCAGCATTGTTGAGTCCACATTAGAAAACATGGAAGCCTCAACTTTTCCTACTGTTGAGGCAGAGAAAGATCAGACAGGCAGTGGGCTGGAGCACGATGTGAAAGAAGAAAGCCAGACAGATGCCGTGATGGACACTTGTGCTGGCAGCTCAGACAACAACTGTCCTGAAATCAGTGAAAACGACCTCAAGAGGAAGTCCATCTTCAACTTACTTCAGCCGCCTGCAAAGACTCTAAAGATGTCAGAGTTCGACGTGTACCTGTCTGAACCGCTGTGGGAAAGCAACTCTACTCTTCAGTACTGGAAATGTGCTTCTCGATTCCCGAAGCTCCAAGGCCTCGCCAAGAAGCTGCTGGCGGTGCCCGCCACATCTGGAGGTTTTGACCGTTTCAGTCCGATGGCTGCATGCATTGTGAAAGCAAAAAGGAACCGCTTGCCACCTCACACCACAGAGAGACTGCTACTATACAAAAACTCTGTAAAAGTGAAGACTGTTAAAAAGCCCAGTCGGGCTGCTAAACACTGATGGATAACAGCTGAGTGTGGCAGAGCTTTCACAGCATTAAACAGAAACTTTGCCTCTACTTTTAAAAACTGTGCCATACGCTAAGAAGGAGGGTGAACTGCTAATACCTCGTATATTGTAGCAAATGAATCAGCTGACTCTTTGTTCCTAGAATGCATTTGCTGGACTGCATTAAAAAAAAAACAAGTCCTGTGATACAGCTGGTTTCATCAGTTTGTTAAAGTGACGCATTCTGGTCAGTGATCCTCACAGCTTCATACCTGCAGCAGCGATAGAGATGCACACTGTCTCTGCGTGCTGTACGGTGCTGCTCAGAGTTGTACTTTGTCCCTTCCACACATGATTCAAGTCAGAGCTCTCTACTGAATTGGGAAATGGCAAATTCGAAATGGAGTCAGTGAATGAATGGTATCTGACTCACTTCAAACCAAAATGAGTTCAGCTTGTATCGTTCTTTTGCAGAATTTCATGTTTTCTGACTGCAGTTTTTGTTAAGACAGTAATAAAATGTCAAATCAGAGGTTGAATGCTTATTTATTTCCACTATGGACTGATAAATGAGATATTTGCTGCCAAACGTGATGGAACCGTAGATCTTTATATTGAATTTGGCTATTCAGTCCCTCCGGCAAAAGTCATTTATATTTTATAGTCAAATGAGAAATCCACTGTACATTTCTTTCAGGCATTACAGTTTTGTTTCATTCATTCTAACGTGAAATACAACGGTGTCAGCATCTTTTCAGCTTTTTATCAGACTGGTCTTTCACCATTTTCAAATAGCTTAATCAATAATTCATGTACTTTCATAGATGCTGTTATTTTTTAATTAAAATTTTGCTTGGATAAACTATAATGTCTGATGGAAGTTGATGGGAAAAGCTTAGTTTAGTTTGGCTTTGTCAGGTAGGCTGATGTTGGCATTGAATGACAGCTACCTGATTTTACTGTGGTAAAGACCGATAATGTGTTGAAAATTAACACCAGTGTTATGAGTGCTTTGATCTCCTCTGAGAAGCATTCAAAACGTTTTTGCTTGCATTAAACATTGGAGTATGTATCAGCTGTGTTATCAAGAAAATGAGATATCTGCTAGAAACTGGAGCTGATATTAAAGACAGTTTGCGACTGAAGAAAACTGTGAGAACATTTTTCAATCCTTTCATTGATTCATCTTCAGATGAAACTGCGTCACGTCTGCTGCCAATAAGTAATTTAAATGCATTCTATTTTATTTTAGTGTTATTATTAATTTACATTTTATTGCGTCATTGTTGTGCATTTTACTTGTTTTAGTTGCATTCTAGTTTGTAAAGCAAGTTGTGCAGCATGGGCTGTTGGAAATGTGCTCGATCAATAAACTTGACCTTGACCATGTGTGGAGGGAGCCACAAAACATGCTGCTGTTTGCACATATTTAATAATGGGCTCTGCAGAGGAGCTAAAGAAGAGTCCAGCATGTTGCTCTGACTGTGTAACTCATAAAGGTACAGTAACGGCAACATTGCCTAGTGACTGATCAGGCCAGTAACATTTCTGTTTCTCATATAAACCATCTCAGTGACTTCAGCAGAGATATTTCGTTAGTCATGGTAAATACACGGATTAGCTACCGAACATGTGCTTTTCCTCAATGTCTGACTGCGAATGACTGAAAATGTGTTTACTTTAAAAAATGAAATATGTATTTGGCCACAGTCACTAAAGGTTTGCTAACTAAAAACTAACTAAAATGTAGCTTTAAAAATAGCTGAGAATAGCCTATTTTAATAACCTCACTCCACTTCCTGCCACTGTACAAAAATGAAGCCAAAATTCCCTTTTCATGGGGACTGGCATCACTTTGTGTTTTTGAAGCCAGTGTGTGCGTAGTAGTGAATAAAAGCAGATCAAAAGTACTCAAATACAACGACTTGTACACATCAAAAGAAAAATTCAGTTCACATCAATTTTATTTGTGCCAATTTTAAACCTTTATTATATTATAATATATAATATAATATTTCAAGGTAACATCCCTACAATAATGCAGAGAAAACCCAACAATCCGAAGATCCCCTATGAGCAAGCACTTGGCGACAGTGGGAAGGAAAACCTCCCTTTTAACAGGAAGAAACCTTCAGTAGAACCAGGCTCAGTGAGGGGCGGCCATCTACCTCGACCGGTTGGGGGTGATGAAACGACATAGATGAAATGCATGTCACCTCTTCACACATGCAGAGATCTCATTATTTTCTTACATTTGTGCCTATTTTAAATCTTTATTATATTATAATAATTATATTATATTATAATAATATTTCAAGGTAACATCCCTACAATAATGCAGAGAAAACCCAACAATCCGAAGATCCCCTATGAGCAAGCACTTGGCGACAGTGGGAAGGAAAAACTCCCTTTTAACAGGAAGAAACCTTCAGTAGAACCAGGCTCAGTGAGGGGCGGCCATCTACCTCGACCGGTTGGGGGCGATGAAGCGACATAGATGAAATGCATGTCACTTCCTCACACATGCAGAGATGTCCTTATTGTCTTACATTTGTGCCAATTTGAAACCTTTATTAAATTATAATGTATAATATAATATTGCAAAGTCACATCCCTAAAAACTCCCTTTTAACAGGAAGAAACCTTCAGCAGAGATGTCCTTATTGTCTTACATTTATGATGTTATAGCAAATACAGCCTCTCCTGGTTTACGGATGTAATATACCTTCAGGATGGGCGGGTATTAAATTTGTTTTCTAATATTGTCTCTTTGTGATTTATTTTGACTTTGGAAACAAAAAAATAGATATGTTTTAACCAGCTTAAAAGCTGATTATTTCTTTGTTTTTTAGATGTGTTTGGGTTTGGCTGAAGGCCGGCGATTGACTATTTTTGCACCAGGATTGTGTACTCTACGTAGAGTTGACTGGGAATTACGTACAGGTGGATGGGGATGAAACCTTTCTTCTTCTGCCTTGGGAGTAACAGTGGACTTGAGTTTGAGTGAGCTTCTAGACTCAGACTGCTTGTTTGAATTTTCTACAGTTTTAGACCAGGCCCTAGTGGAAATAGGAGGTAGAAGGCCACGCACTGCTTTTAGCTTACTGTCATATGTGGTAAGCTTGTTACCCATTTTACCCTTAAGGTCTCTAATTTCGCTCAGTTGTTCTTTCAGCTCATTGTCGTCTTTGGATGGAAAGTATTCCACATTGCTCAGGTCAAATCTCACCTTTTTCCAGTCTATTATTTCATCCCCATCCTTTCTTTGCTGCTCTGGGGAGGCTTTTTTCTCGACTTGCACAGTGTGGCCGAGCGTGTCATAAATTCCCTTCAGCTGTTGCAGCAGATCGTCATTTTCTTTTTTCTGTACTGCATTCTTTTCTTGTTGAATGCCAATGTCAGTTTCCAGTTCTTCTATTACTTGCTTAAGCCTCAATACTGCGTATTTGGACTTTGTCAGAGCTTTCTCAACCTCTTCTTTATGCTCCACAGTTTGCGTCAACTTTGACTTCACTGTGAAGAGGTTGTCATTTGCAGAGCTAAGCTGTTTCTCGTGTTCTTTCTTTAGTTCTGCCTGCTGCAGTTTGATAATGTCCAGCTCAGCCTTTACAGCATTATAGCTGGTCTTAGCATTGGCAAGGTCTACGTTTGTCTCTTGGAGTTCTTGAGCCTTTTCTTTGATTTTATTCTGAAGTGTCTTTATAGTGTCTCTAGCTGTATAGAGTTTGTTCTCAATGCAGAACTTTGTCTCAGAAAGGAGCACTTTATCAGACCTAAGATTTTCACTTCTCTTATCTCCAGTTCCAGATCGTTTTCTGCTTTGCTAAGAGCAGTTTTCAGACGGGCTATCTTATTTTCCTGGGATGAAATTTTTTCCCAGATTCCTGCGTCTCATTTTCAAATATAATTATTTGCTTAGTTTTAACCTTAAGGCATTTTTCCAGGCGGTCGATAGTAAAACGTTGCCTTGCCAGCTCCTTTATCTGACTTTCAGATTCCAGGACTTTGACTTTTAACTCTTTCCTCAACGTTATGTTGTTACATTCCTTCTCCCTAAGACGTACTTTCAGCTCATCATTTTTCTTTGTCAGTTTGTTTTTCTCGTCTATTGCGCAGTGCTTTCCCGCTTTATACTCCTCATTTTGTCTTTGACACTTTTTAAGTTCAGCCTGTAGTTTCTCTTTTTCTTCTTCCACACTTTTAACTTTCTGTTGACGGCAGTACACCTCCCCAGGTAGTGTAAGAAGCTCGTCTATCCTTCTTTCAAGGAAGTCATTACGATGAATGTACTTCTCATTGTTCTGAATCTCAGTCTGAAGCTGCTCATTTTGTTTCTGCAGTTCTTTAACTTTTTCATTTTTTTCCTCAGTCATCTTGCTTAGCTTCATCATGAGTTCTTGTTTTTCTTGCTCATTTTTTATTTTAAGGACAACCAGAGATTCCACCTCTCTTTCTTTCTTGTCCCGCATCGTTTTTTCAGTGGCACATTTATTTTCAAGGTGTTTGATTGCATTACGAAGAGCCCGAATTTTTGCCTCATATTTGTTTGTGAGATCTACATTCTGTGACTCTGCGGAACTTAGCTGGGGTTTGGTTTCCAGCAAAACATTTTCCATTTTTTCCATCTTTTCATCTTTGGATTCCTGTGTCATCTTAGCAACCAGTTCCTGTTCTTCTTTCAAAGATGCCTCAAGACTTGAAATATTACAATTCTTTTCATCGATTTCCTCAAGCTGAAGTTTTTCAGCTTGTTTGTACTTTTCCATTTCATTTTTGAGCACCTGCATTTCTTTGGACTCCTCTTTCATTTTTGCAACCAGTCCCTGCTCTTTTTTCAAAGATGCCTCAAGACTTGAAATCCTACAATTCTTTTCATGGATTTCCTCAAGCTGACGTTTTTCAGCTCGTTTGTAATGTTCTATCTCATTTCTGAGCATCTGCATATCAAAGTAGCTTAGGGAACTCATTTTGAAATTAATGTATTTAGTTTAGTTTATATGACGTGTTATTCTGTGTTTGAAAAATGATCTACTCAATGAGAGAAAGTGTTGCAAGGGAAACTGAAACCGTAGCTAGTTCAGAACTATAGCGATCTATGGGTTCAAGGTATGTACTTGGGGGATATTTATGGGATCTGACTCCGCCCCAGAACTGTCTTCAAAGGAGTTCAAGTGACGTTATCGCCGAATGTCGTGACGTTCAAAGGACAGTCTATTATGATGTCATTTTGTACCAGAATGGGTTAAATTTGATATTGTGTATTTGCAAGTTTGATCAGCTTGCATTACGATTGTTTTTTAGCAGACTTTAGCGATCCTTATACTTAGCCTGTCTTTAAGTTGTCTGTCGTTTCCCACCGTATCCCGCCCGGATCGATCCATTTATGTACAGCCCATCCGCTCCGTTCATCGGGGCTCATCGCTGCTGTTGTAGTCACTTGTCCAGAGCTAACAACAGCTGTTGAGCTGGCTATTAAGCTAACATTATGCCCGCTAGTGTTAGGTTTACGTGTCCTACAAGTCACACTTTTTCTGTGATAAACAGTTGAATTAAATTCTTACACCGTATGAGAGGTTTCCAGCGTCAAAGCATTAGCAATAGGTGACAACAACCAGTGCTGGAGGATTTATTTAATTATTATTTAGACCCGCAATACAAAGACAACTAATACTGGCGAACATCACAAAAGGTACAAGTACGTATTCTGCAGAAAAACGTTCACCATTTGCGTTTAAGAGTATATGAATTTATATGACTACTGCTTATGTTGAAAATTAAGCTCAGTTTTAATATTTCATGTCATTCTATAATGATCATAGCGTATGCAGAGATGAATATTAAAATGGACAAATATGCCTCATATTTGTCCATTTTAATATTCAGCTGAGCATGAATGGAATGTCAGAGTGGTGTTTGACAGTATATATGTATCTTATTATAATGAACATAGTGTATATATGTATGAATGTTCGATTCAAAGATAAGATTAGACATTCAAAATAAATTAATAACAAACAAAAATCTAGCAGGTGCGCACTGTGTGAGCCAGGAAACATTCGAGCAGATGAAAAATATATTAAATTAAAAATACTGAGCTTATCGTTGATCAGCTTGGATTGTGTAGATCACAAATCTTTTGGTCTGAACCTTTTTTTATTTAATTTTTATAAAATCCATCGTGATCTTTTCATCAGTGGAACTCTGTCCCAGTCTGCTCCACCACCGGGAGATTCTCCGCTGTCTACGATGTCTTCACTGTGGATGCCAGTGAATACAACACAAGAAAACTTGCAAATATCATTCAGCATTGATGGTGCCTCCACAGCTGTGCAAGTATCCATGTCACGAGCAGGAGTGCACCCTTGTACAATTACAATGTTGCTTTGAAGTGTGCTTTGATAAACCCAGATTGTCCATCTCCCTTTTAGCCTAGGTATCACGCCATCTGTGAGTTCAGGCTCAGGTAAGTTGGGACTGCTGCCAGATACTTTTTTTTAAATAACATAATTCGAATTGGGGCTTAATTTTACCATTGCAGAGTTCTCCTGTCTTTTGTTGCATGTCTCAAACTTTTATGTTGCTGACATCAAATTTGTATTTTTCAAAAAGGAATACAATGCTTCAGTTTAAAGAGATGATATGTTGTCACACTTCTAGCATTTCAGCTTAAATATATATTATCCTCTCAGGTTACTCTGGTATGAATGATTCTGAGCAGCCCCTACTGGAGCGAGGTATGAGACTAAAGGATTTAAATGTTATTTCCAAGTGTATTTAAAGCTGGGTTTCAATATATCATTTACATTGCGAGGAGGAAAAACAGAATTTAAGAGACGTTTCCTCTTGCTTACATTATTTAGTGTAATGTGGCAAATTTTTTACAGAAAGATGCAGACCTGAGCTTTTAACAAGATTATTTTGCCCTTTTTCTCTTTTAAATTAGGTTTTGATGAAGGAGTACAATGTGTCTTTGTGCCCTTCCTCTAGCAACTGTCGTTGGAACTCCATGATGCTATCATTATGGCGAATGGTCCAGTCGTCTGTCTGGAGCTAGTGACACAGCCAGCACCCCACCGCTGGTCATGTTATGAGGAACAAGTGATTGACATTCTAGGTCTTCTTGAGCCCTTTGAGGAGGCTTTACAGGTAACAGAGCAAGTTAATAAAAACCGATGTGTGCAATAATTACACCAGGCATCTTCAACATCTATAATGAAATTTCCAAATCTACATGTGTAACCTTTTGTTCAGTAATCCCATAATCAGGCTAAGAAGAAATGTGAACGGGGTCTTTAATAGAAGA
Organism: Neolamprologus multifasciatus; assembly: GCF_963576455.1. Classification (NCBI taxonomy): domain Eukaryota; kingdom Metazoa; phylum Chordata; class Actinopteri; order Cichliformes; family Cichlidae; genus Neolamprologus; species Neolamprologus multifasciatus. Next base: position 28,698,188 of record NC_140458.1, on the reverse strand, counting down.
CATGTTTGTGTCTTATTTATTGTAGGTCCTGCAGGGAAATGGTGTGACTATGTCTCTCATCATACCGTCCCTCATTGGACTTGATAAAACCTTGGAGAATTGTGTCACCAACTACACCCACTTCTGCAAGGCCCTGCGCACAGGCCTCTACACACACTTCCAGCCAGTGATTCACCAGAAGGACATGATACTAGCTGCTGTGCTGGATCCTAGGATCAAACTGCAGGTACCAAATTAGGCCAGAAGCATAGCGGACTCCTGTAGATTGATATTTAGTTGAATATGCGTGTTGAGTAGATAAAGGAAAAAAATGTGTCTACATTTAAAGCAACCATTTTTTTTTTGCAGCCGTTTTCTGATGACAACCAGGATGAACAGAATGATTTCCTAACACCTCCGTCAAAATCTGAGGCTCGCAGCATTGTTGAGTCCACATTAGAAAACATGGAAGCCTCAACTTTTCCTACTGTTGAGGCAGAGAAAGATCAGACAGGCAGTGGGCTGGAGCACGATGTGAAAGAAGAAAGCCAGACAGATGCCGTGATGGACACTTGTGCTGGCAGCTCAGACAACAACTGTCCTGAAATCAGTGAAAACAACCTCAAGAGGAAGTCCATCTTCAACTTCCTTCAGCCGCCTGCAAAGACTCTAAAGATGTCAGAGTTCGACGTGTACCTGTCTGAACCGCTGTGGGAAAGCAACTCTACTCTTCAGTACTGGAAATGTGCTTCTCGATTCCCGAAGCTCCAAGGCCTCGCCAAGAAGCTGCTGGCGGTGCCCGCCACATCTGGAGGTTTTGACCGTTTCAGTCCGATGGCTGCGTGCATTGTGAAAGCAAAAGGAACCGCTTGCCACCTCACACCACAGAGAGACTGCTACTATACAAAAACTCTGTAAAAGTGAAGACTGTTAAAAAGCCCAGTCGGGCTGCTAAACACTGATGGATAACAGCTGAGTGTGGCAGAGCTTTCACAGCATTAAACAGAAACTTTGCCTCTACTTTTAAAAACTGTGCCATACGCTAAGAAGGAGGGTGAACTGCTAATACCTCGTATATTGTAGCAAATGAATCAGCTGACTCTTTGTTCCTAGACGCATTTGCTGGACTGCATTAAAAACAAAACAAAAAAACAAGTCCTGTGTTACAGCTGGTTTCATCAGTTTGTTAAAGTGATGCATTCTGGTCAGTGATCCTCACAGCTTCATACCTGCAGCAGCGATAGAGATGCACACTGTCTCTGCGTGCTGTACGGTGCTGCTCAGAGTTGTACTTTGTTCCTTCCACACATGATTCAAGTCAGAGCTCTCTACTGAATTGGGAAATGGCAAATTCGAAATGGAGTCAGTGAATGAATGGTATCTGACTCACTTCAAACCAAAATGAGTTCAGCTTGTATCGTTCTTTTGCAGAATTTCATGTTTTCTGACTGCAGTTTTTGTTAAGACAGTAATAAAATGTCAAATCAGAGGTTGAATGCTTATTTATTTCCACTATGGACTGATAAATGAGATATTTGCTGCCAAACGTGATGGAACCGTAGATCTTTATATTGAATTTGGCTATTCAGTCCCTCCGGCAAAAGTCATTTATATTTTATAGTCAAATGAGAAATCCACTGTACATTTCTTTCAGGCATTACAGTTTTGTTTCATTCATTCTAACGTGAAATACAACGGTGTCAGCATCTTTTCAGCTTTTTATCAGACTGGTCTTTCACCATTTTCAAATAGCTTAATCAATAATTCATGTACTTTCATAGATGCTGTTATTTTTTAATTAAAATTTTGCTTGGATAAACTATAATGTCTGATGGAAGTTGATGGGAAAAGCTTAGTTTAGTTTGGCTTTGTCAGGTAGGCTGATGTTGGCATTGAATGACAGCTACCTGATTTTACTGTGGTAAAGACCGATAATGTGTTGAAAATTAACACCAGTGTTATGAGTGCTTTGATCTCCTCTGAGAAGCATTCAAAACGTTTTTGCTTGCATTAAACATTGGAGTATGTATCAGCTGTGTTATCAAGAAAATGAGATATCTGCTAGAAACTGGAGCTGATATTAAAGACAGTTTGCGACTGAAGAAAACTGTGAGAACATTTTTCAATCCTTTCATTGATTCATCTTCAGATGAAACTGCGTCACGTCTGCTGCCAATAAGTAATTTAAATGCATTCTATTTTATTTTAGTGTTATTATTAATTTACATTTTATTGCGTCATTGTTGTGCATTTTACTTGTTTTAGTTGCATTCTAGTTTGTAAAGCAAGTTGTGCAGCATGGGCTGTTGGAAATGTGCTCGATCAATAAACTTGACCTTGACCATGTGTGGAGGGAGCCAAAAACATGCTGCTGTTTGCACATATTTAATAATGGGCTCTGCAGAGGAGCTAAAGAAGAGTCCAGCATGTTGCTCTGACTGTGTAACTCATAAAGGTACAGTAACGGCAACATTGCCTAGTGACTGATCAGGCCAGTAACATTTCTATTTCTCATATAAACCATCTCAGTGACTTCAGCAGAGATATTTCGTTAGTCATGGTAAATACACGGATTAGCTACCGAACATGTGCTTTTCCTCAATGTCTGACTGCGAATGACTGAAAATGTGTTTACTTTAAAAATGAAATATGTATTTGGCCACAGTCACTAAAGGTTTGCTAACTAAAAACTAACTAAAATGTAGCTTTAAAAATAGCTGAGAACAGCCTATTTTAATAACCTCACTCCACTTCCTGCCACTGTACAAAAATGAAGCCAAAATTCCCTTTTCATGGGGACTGGCATCACTTTGTGTTTTTGAAGCCAGTGTGTGCGTAGTAGTGAATAAAAGCAGATCAAAAGTACTCAAATACAACCACTTGTACACATCAAAAGAAAAATTCAGTTCACATCAATTTTATTTGTGCCAATTTTAAACCTTTATTATATTATAATATATAATATAATATTTCAAGGTAACATCCCTACAATAATGCAGAGAAAACCCAACAATCCGAAGATCCCCTATGAGCAAGCACTTGGCGACAGTGGGAAGGAAAACCTCCCTTTTAACAGGAAGAAACCTTCAGTAGAACCAGGCTCAGTGAGGGGCGGCCATCTACCTCGACCGGTTGGGGGTGATGAAACGACATAGATGAAATGCATGTCACCTCTTCACACATGCAGAGATCTCATTATTTTCTTACATTTGTGCCTATTTTAAATCTTTATTATATTATAATAATTATATTATATTATAATAATATTTCAAGGTAACATCCCTACAATAATGCAGAGAAAACCCAACAATCCGAAGATCCCCTATGAGCAAGCACTTGGCGACAGTGGGAAGGAAAAACTCCCTTTTAACAGGAAGAAACCTTCAGTAGAACCAGGCTCAGTGAGGGGCGGCCATCTACCTCGACCGGTTGGGGGCGATGAAGCGACATAGATGAAATGCATGTCACTTCCTCACACATGCAGAGATGTCCTTATTGTCTTACATTTGTGCCAATTTGAAACCTTTATTAAATTATAATGTATAATATAATATTGCAAAGTCACATCCCTAAAAACTCCCTTTTAACAGGAAGAAACCTTCAGCAGAGATGTCCTTATTGTCTTACATTTATGATGTTATAGCAAATACAGCCTCTCCTGGTTTACGGATGTAATATACCTTCAGGATGGGCGGGTATTAAATTTGTTTTGTAATATTGTCTCTTTGTGATTTATTTTGACTTTGGAAACAAAAAAATAGATATGTTTTAACCAGCTTAAAAGCTGATTATTTCTTTGTTTTTTAGATGTGTTTGGGTTTGGCTGAAGGCCGGCGATTGACTATTTTTGCACCAGGATTGTGTACTCTACGTAGAGTTGACTGGGAATTACGTACAGGTGGATGGGGATGAAACCCTTTCTTCTTCTGCCTTGGGAGTAACAGTGGACTTGAGTTTGAGTGAGCTTCTAGACTCAGACTGCTTGTTTGAATTTTCTACAGTTTTAGACCAGGCCCTAGTGGAAATAGGAGGTAGAAGGCCACGCACTGCTTTTAGCTTACTGTCATATGTGGTAAGCTTGTTACCCATTTTACCCTTAAGGTCTCTAATTTCGCTCAGTTGTTCTTTCAGCTCATTGTCGTCTTTGGATGGAAAGTATTCCACATTGCTCAGGTCAAATCTCACCTTTTTCCAGTCTATTTTTCATCCCCATCCTTTCTTTGCTGCTCTGGGGAGGCTTTTTCTCGACTTGCACAGTGTGGCCGAGCGTGTCATAAATTCCCTTCAGCTGTTGCAGCAGATCGTCATTTTCTTTTTTCTGTACTGCATTCTTTTCTTGTTGAATGCCAATGTCAGTTTCCAGTTCTTCTATTACTTGCTTAAGCCTCAATACTGCGTATTTGGACTTTGTCAGAGCTTTCTCAACCTCTTCTTTATGCTCCACAGTTTGCGTCAACTTTGACTTCACTGTGAAGAGGTTGTCATTTGCAGAGCTAAGCTGTTTCTCGTGTTCTTTCTTTAGTTCTGCCTGCTGCAGTTTGATAATGTCCAGCTCAGCCTTTACAGCATTATAGCTGGTCTTAGCATTGGCAAGGTCTACGTTTGTCTCTTGGAGTTCTTGAGCCTTTTCTTTGATTTTATTCTGAAGTGTCTTTATAGTGTCTCTAGCTGTATAGAGTTTGTTCTCAATGCAGAACTTTGTCTCAGAAAGGAGCACTTTATCAGACCTAAGATTTTCACTTCTCTTTATCTCCAGTTCCAGATCGTTTTCTGCTTTGCTAAGAGCAGTTTTCAGACGGGCTATCTTATTTTCCTGGGATGAAATTTTCTTCCCAGATTCCTGCATCTCATTTTCAAATATAATTATTTGCTTAGTTTTAACCTTAAGGCATTTTTCCAGGCGGTCGATAGTAAAACGTTGCCTTGCCAGCTCCTTTATCTGACTTTCAGATTCCAGGACTTTGACTTTTAACTCTTTCCTCAACGTTATGTTGTTACATTCCTTCTCCCTAAGACGTACTTTCAGCTCATCATTTTTCTTTGTCAGTTGTTTTTTTCTCGTCTATTGCGCAGTGCTTTCCCGCTTTATACTCCTCATTTTGTCTTTGACACTTTTTAAGTTCAGCCTGTAGTTTCTCTTTTTCTTCTTCCACACTTTTAACTTTCTGTTGACGGCAGTACACCTCCCCAGGTAGTGTAAGAAGCTCGTCTATCCTTCTTTCAAGGAAGTCATTACGATGAATGTACTTCTCATTGTTCTGAATCTCAGTCTGAAGCTGCTCATTTTGTTTCTGCAGTTCTTTAACTTTTTCATTTTTTTCCTCAGTCATCTTGCTTAGCTTCATCATGAGTTCTTGTTTTTCTTGCTCATTTTTTATTTAAGGACAACCAGAGATTCCACCTCTCTTTCTTTCTTGTCCCGCATCGTTTTTTCAGTGGCACATTTATTTTCAAGGTGTTTGATTGCATTACGAAGAGCCCGAATTTTTGCCTCATATTTGTTTGTGAGATCTACATTCTGTGACTCTGCGGAACTTAGCTGGGATTTGGTTTCCAGCAAAACATTTTCCATTTTTTCCATCTTTTCATCTTTGGATTCCTGTGTCATCTTAGCAACCAGTTCCTGTTCTTCTTTCAAAGATGCCTCAAGACTTGAAATCTTAGAATTCTTTTCATCAATTTCCTCAAGCTGAAGTTTTTCAGCTTGTTTGTAATTTTCTATATCATTTCTGAGCACCTGGATTTCTTTGGACTCCTCTTTCATCTTTGCAACCAGTTCCTGTTCTTTTTTCAAAGATGCCTCAAGATTTGAAATATTACAATTCTTTTCATCGATTTCCTCAAGCTGAAGTTTTTCAGCTTGTTTGTACTTTTCCATTTCATTTTTGAGCACCTGCATTTCTTTGGACTCCTCTTTCATTTTTGCAACCAGTCCCTGCTCTTTTTTCAAAGATGCCTCAAGACTTGAAATCCTACAATTCTTTTCATGGATTTCCTCAAGCTGACGTTTTTCAGCTCGTTTGTAATGTTCTATCTCATTTCTGAGCATCTGCATATCAAAGTAGCTTAGGGAACTCATTTTGAAATTAATGTATTTAGTTTAGTTTATATGACGTGTTATTCTGTGTTTGAAAAATGATCTACTCAATGAGAGAAAGTGTTGCAAGGGAAACTGAAACCGTAGCTAGTTCAGAACTATAGCGATCTATGGGTTCAAGGTATGTACTTGGGGGATATTTATGGGATCTGACTCGCCCCCAGAACTGTCTTCAAAGGAGTTCAAGTGACGTTATCGCCGAATGTCGTGACGTTCAAAGGACAGTCTATTATGATGTCATTTTGTACCAGAATGGGTTAAATTTGATATTGTGTATTTGCAAGTTTGATCAGCTTGCATTACGATTGTTTTTTAGCAGACTTTAGCGATCCTTATACTTAGCCTGTCTTTAAGTTGTCTGTCGTTTCCCACCGTATCCCGCCCGGATCGATCCATTTATGTACAGCCCATCCGCTCCGTTCATCGGGGCTCATCGCTGCTGTTGTAGTCACTTGTCCAGAGCTAACAACAGCTGTTGAGCTGGCTATTAAGCTAACATTATCCCGCTAGTGTTAGGTTTACGTGTCCTACAAGTCACACTTTTTCTGTGATAAACAGTTGAATTAAATTCTTACACCGTATGAGAGGTTTCCAGCGTCAAAGCATTAGCAATAGGTGACAACAACCAGTGCTGGAGGATTTATTTAATTATTTATTTAGACCCGCAATACAAAGACAACTAATACTGGCGAACATCACAAAAGGTACAAGTACGTATTCTGCAGAAAAACGTTCACCATTTGCGTTTAAGAGTATATGAATTTATATGACTACTGCTTATGTTGAAAATTAAGCTCAGTTTTAATATTTCATGTCATTCTATAATGATCATAGCGTATGCAGAGATGAATATTAAAATGGACAAATATGCCTCATATTTGTCCATTTTAATATTCAGCTGAGCATGAATGGAATGTCAGAGTGGTGTTTGACAGTATATATGTATCTTATTATAATGAACATAGTGTATATATGTATGAATGTTCGATTCAAAGATAAGATTAGACATTCAAAATAAATTAATAACAAACAAAAATCAGCAGGTGCGCACTGTGTGAGCCAGGAAACATTCAAGCAGATGAAAAATATATTAAATTAAAAATACTGAGCTTATCGTTGATCAGCTTGGATTGTGTAGATCACAAATCTTTTGGTCTGAATCTTTTTTTATTTAATTTTTATAAAATCCATCGTGACTCTTTTTCATCAGTGGAACTCTGTCCCAGTCTGCTCCACCACCGGGAGATTCTCCGCTGTCACGATGTCTTCACTGTGGATGCCAGTGAATACAACACAAGAAAACTTGCAAATATCATTCAGCATTGATGGTGCCTCCACAGCTGTGCAAGTTATCCATGTCACGAGCAGGAGTGCACCCTTGTACAATTACAATTGCTTTGCTTTTGAAGTGTGCTTTGATAAACCCAGATTGTCCATCTCCCTTTTAGCCTAGGTATCACCATCTGTGAGTTCAGGCTCAGGTAAGTTGGGACTGCTGCCAGATACTTTTTTTAAATAACATAATTCGAATTGGGGCTTAATTTTACCATTGCAGAGCTTCTCCTGTCTTTTGTTGCATGTCTCAAACTTTTATGTTGCTGACATCAAATTTGTATTTTTCAAAAAGGAATACAATGCTTCAGTTTAAAGAGATGATATGTTGTCACACTTCTAGCATTTCAGCTTAAATATATATTATCCTCTCAGGTTACTCTGGTATGAATGATTCTGAGCAGCCCCCTACTGGAGCGAGGTATGAGACTAAAGGATTTAAATGTTATTTCCAAGTGTATTTAAAGCTGGGTTTCAATATATTCATTTACATTGCGAGGGAGGAAAAACAGAATTTAAGAGACATTTCCTCTTGCTTACATTATTTAGTGTAATGTGGCAAATTTTTTACAGAAAAGATGCAGACCTGAGCTCTTTTAACAAGATTATTTTTGCCCTTTTTCTCTTTTAAATTAGGTTTTGATGAAGGAGTACAATGTGTCTTTGTGCCCTTCCTCTAGCAACTGTCGTTGGAACTCCATGATGCTATCATTATGGCGAATGGTCCAGGAGTCTGTCTGGAGCTAGTGACACAGCCAGCACCCCACCGCTGGTCATGGTTATGAGGGAACAAGTGATTGACATTCTAGGTCTTCTTAGCCCTTTGAGGAGGCTTTACAGGTAACAGAGCAAGTTAATAAAAACCTGATGTGTGCAATAATTACACCAGGCATCTTCAACATCTATAATGAAATTTCCAAATCTACATGTGTAACCTTTTGTTCAGTAATCCCATAATCAGGCTAAGAAGAAATGTGAACGGGGTCTTTAATAGAAGACATGTTTGTGTCTTATCTATCGGAGGTCCTGCAGGGAAATGGTGTGACTATGTCTCTCATCATACCGTCCCTCATTGGACTTGATAAAACCTTGGAGAATTGTGTCACCAACTACACCCACTTCTGCAAGGCCCTGCGCACAGGCCTCTACACACACTTCCAGCCAGTGATTCACCAGAAGGACATGATACTAGCTGCTGTGCTGGATCCTAGGATCAAACTGCAGGTACCAAATTAGGCCAGAAGCATAGCGGACTCCTGTAGATTGATATTTAGTTGAATATGCGTGTTGAGTAGATAAAGAAAAAAAATGTGTCTACATTTAAAACGACCATTTTTTTTTTGCAGCCGTTTTCTGATGACAACCAGGATGAACAGAATGATTTCCTAACACCTCCGTCAAAATCTGAGGCTCGCAGCATTGTTGAGTCCACATTAGAAAACATGGAAGCCTCAACTTTTCCTACTGTTGAGGCAGAGAAAGATCAGACAGGCAGTGGGCTGGAGCACGATGTGAAAGAAGAAAGCCAGACAGATGCCGTGATGGACACTTGTGCTGGCAGCTCAGACAACAACTGTCCTGAAATCAGTGAAAACGACCTCAAGAGGAAGTCCATCTTCAACTTCCTTCAGCCGCCTGCAAAGACTCTAAAGATGTCAGAGTTCGACGTGTACCTGTCTGAACCGCTGTGGGAAAGCAACTCTACTCTTCAGTACTGGAAATGTGCTTCTCGATTCCCGAAGCTCCAAGGCCTCGCCAAGAAGCTGCTGGCGGTGCCCGCCACATCTGGAGGTTTTGACCGTTTCAGTCCGATGGCTGCGTGCATTGTGAAAGCAAAAAGGAACCGCTTGCCACCTCACACCACAGAGAGACTGCTACTATACAAAAACTCTGTAAAAGTGAAGACTGTTAAAAAGCCCAGTCGGGCTGCTAAACACTGATGGATAACAGCTGAGTGTGGCAGAGCTTTCACAGCATTAAACAGAAACTTTGCCTCTACTTTTAAAAACTGTGCCATACGCTAAGAAGGAGGGTGAACTGCTAATACCTCTTATATTGTAGCAAATGAATCAGCTGACTCTTTGTTCCTAGAACGCATTTGCTGGACTGCATTAAAAACAAAACAAAACAACAAGTCCTGTGTTACAGCTGGTTTCATCAGTTTGTTAAAGTGATGCATTCTGGTCAGTGATCCTCACAGCTTCATACCTGCAGCAGCGATAGAGATGCACACTGTCTCTGCGTGCTGTACGGTGCTGCTCAGAGTTGTACTTTGTTCCTTCCACACATGATTCAAGTCAGAGCTCTCTACTGAATTGGGAAATGGCAAATTCGAAATGGAGTCAGTGAATGAATGGTATCTGACTCACTTCAAACCAAAATGAGTTCAGCTTGTATCGTTCTTTTGCAGAATTTCATGTTTTCTGACTGCAGTTTTTGTTAAGACAGTAATAAAATGTCAAATCAGAGGTTGAATGCTTATTTATTTCCACTATGGACTGATAAATGAGATATTTGCTGCCAAACGTGATGGAACCGTAGATCTTTATATTGAATTTGGCTATTCAGTCCCTCCGGCAAAAGTCATTTATATTTTATAGTCAAATGAGAAATCCACTGTACATTTCTTTCAGGCATTACAGTTTTGTTTCATTCATTCTAACGTGAAATACAACGGTGTCAGCATCTTTTCAGCTTTTTATCAGACTGGTCTTTCACCATTTTCAAATAGCTTAATCAATAATTCATGTACTTTCATAGATGCTGTTATTTTTTAATTAAAATTTTGCTTGGATAAACTATAATGTCTGATGGAAGTTGATGGGAAAAGCTTAGTTTAGTTTGGCTCTGTCAGGTAGGCTGATGTTGGCATTGAATGACAGCTACCTGATTTTACTGTGGTAAAGACCGATAATGTGTTGAAAATTAACACCAGTGTTATGAGTGCTTTGATCTCCTCTGAGAAGCATTCAAAACGTTTTTGCTTGCATTAAACATTGGAGTATGTATCAGCTGTGTTATCAAGAAATGAGATATCTGCTAGAAACTGGAGCTGATATTAAAGACAGTTTGCGACTGAAGAAAACTGTGAGAACATTTTTCAATCCTTTCATTGATTCATCTTCAGATGAAACTGCGTCACGTCTGCTGCCAATAAGTAATTTAAATGCATTCTATTTTATTTTAGTGTTATTATTAATTTACATTTTATTGCGTCATTGTTGTGCATTTTACTTGTTTTAGTTGCATTCTAGTTTGTAAAGCAAGTTGTGCAGCATGGGCTGTTGGAAATGTGCTCGATCAATAAACTTGACCTTGACCATGTGTGGAGGGAGCCAAAACATGCTGCTGTTTGCACATATTTAATAATGGGCTCTGCAGAGGAGCTAAAGAAGAGTCCAGCATGTTGCTCTGACTGTGTAACTCATAAAGGTACAGTAACGGCAACATTGCCTAGTGACTGATCAGGCCAGTAACATTTCTATTTCTCATATAAACCATCTCAGTGACTTCAGCAGAGATATTTCGTTAGTCATGGTAAATACACGGATTAGCTACCGAACATGTGCTTTTCCTCAATGTCTGACTGCGAATGACTGAAAATGTGTTTACTTTAAAAAATGAAATATGTATTTGGCCACAGTCACTAAAGGTTTGCTAACTAAAAACTAACTAAAATGTAGCTTTAAAAATAGCTGAGAATAGCCTATTTTAATAACCTCACTCCACTTCCTGCCACTGTACAAAAATGAAGCCAAAATTCCCTTTTCATGGGGACTGGCATCATTTGTGTTTTTGAAGCCAGTGTGTGCGTAGTAGTGAATAAAAGCAGATCAAAAGTACTCAAATACAACCACTTGTACACATCAAAAGAAAAATTCAGTTCACATCAATTTTATTTGTGCCAATTTTAAACCTTTATTATATTATAATATATAATATAATATTTCAAGGTAACATCCCTACAATAATGCAGAGAAAACCCAACAATCCGAAGATCCCCTATGAGCAAGCACTTGGCGACAGTGGGAAGGAAAACCTCCCTTTTAACAGGAAGAAACCTTCAGTAGAACCAGGCTCAGTGAGGGGCGGCCATCTACCTCGACCGGTTGGGGGTGATGAAACGACATAGATGAAATGCATGTCACCTCTTCACACATGCAGAGATCTCATTATTTTCTTACATTTGTGCCTATTTTAAATCTTTATTATATTATAATAATTATATTATATTATAATAATATTTCAAGGTAACATCCCTACAATAATGCAGAGAAAACCCAACAATCCGAAGATCCCCTATGAGCAAGCACTTGGCGACAGTGGGAAGGAAAAACTCCCTTTTAACAGGAAGAAACCTTCAGTAGAACCAGGCTCAGTGAGGGGCGGCCATCTACCTCGACCGGTTGGGGGCGATGAAGCGACATAGATGAAATGCATGTCACTTCCTCACACATGCAGAGATGTCCTTATTGTCTTACATTTGTGCCAATTTGAAACCTTTATTAAATTATAATGTATAATATAATATTGCAAAGTCACATCCCTAAAAACTCCCTTTTAACAGGAAGAAACCTTCAGCAGAGATGTCCTTATTGTCTTACATTTATGATGTTATAGCAAATACAGCCTCTCCTGGTTTACGGATGTAATATACCTTCAGGATGGGCGGGTATTAAATTTGTTTTGTAATATTGTCTCTTTGTGATTTATTTTGACTTTGGAAACAAAAAAATAGATATGTTTTAACCAGCTTAAAAGCTGATTATTTCTTTGTTTTTTAGATGTGTTTGGGTTTGGCTGAAGGCCGGCGATTGACTATTTTTGCACCAGGATTGTGTACTCTACGTAGAGTTGACTGGGAATTACGTACAGGTGGATGGGGATGAAACCTTTCTTCTTCTGCCTTGGGAGTAACAGTGGACTTGAGTTTGAGTGAGCTTCTAGACTCAGACTGCTTGTTTGAATTTTCTACAGTTTTAGACCAGGCCCTAGTGGAAATAGGTAGAAGGCCACGCACTGCTTTAGCTTACTGTCATATGTGGTAAGCTTGTTACCCATTTTACCCTTAAGGTCTCTAATTTCGCTCAGTTGTTCTTTCAGCTCATTGTCGTCTTTGGATGGAATAGTATTCCACATTGCTCAGGTCAAATCTCACCTTTTTCAGTCTATTTTTCATCCCCATCCTTTCTTTGCTGCTCTGGGGAGGCTTTTTTCTCGACTTGCACCAGTGTGGCCGAGCGTGTCATAAATTCCCTTCAGCTGTTGCAGCAGATCGTCATTTTCTTTTTTCTGTACTGCATTCTTTTCTTGTTGAATGCCAATGTCAGTTTCCAGTTCTTCTATTACTTGCTTAAGCCTCAATATTGTGTACTTGGACTTTGTCAGAGCTTTCTCAACCTCTTCTTTATGCTCCACAGTTTGCGTCAACTTGACTTCACTGTGAAGAGGTTGTCAATTTGCAGAGCTAAGCTGTTTCTCGTGTTCTTTCTTTAGTTCTGGCCTGCTGCAGTTTGATAATGTCCAGCTCAGCCTTTACAGCATTATAGCTGGTCTTAGCATTGGCAAGGTCTACGTTTGTCTCTTGGAGTTCTTGAGCCTTTTCTTTGATTTTATTCTGAAGTGTCTTTATAGTGTCTCTAGCTGTATAGAGTTTGTTCTCAATGCAGAACTTTGTCTCAGAAAGGAGCACTTTATCAGACCTAAGATTTTCACTTCTCTTTATCTCCAGTTCCAGATCGTTTTCTGCTTTGCTAAGAGCAGTTTTCAGACGGGCTATCTTATTTTCCTGGGATGAAATTTTCTTCCCAGATTCCTGTGTCTCATTTGCAAATATAATTATTTGCTTAGTTTTAACCTTAAGGCATTTTTCCAGGCGGTCGATAGTAAAACGTTGCCTTGCCAGCTCCTTTATCTGACTTTCAGATTCCAGGACTTTGACTTTTAACTCTTTCCTCAACGTTATGTTGTTACATTCCTTCTCCCTAAGACGTACTTTCAGCTCATCATTTTTCTTTGTCAGTTTGTTTTTCTCGTCTATTGCGCAGTGCTTTCCCGCTTTATACTCCTCATTTTGTCTTTGACACTTTTTAAGTTCAGCCTGTAGTTTCTCTTTTTCTTCTTCCACACTTTTAACTTTCTGTTGACGGCAGTACACCTCCCCAGGTAGTGTAAGAAGCTCGTCTATCCTTCTTTCAAGGAAGTCATTACGATGAATGTACTTCTCATTGTTCTGAATCTCAGTCTGAAGCTGCTCATTTTGTTTTCTGCAGTTCTTTAACTTTTTTCATTTTTTTCCTCAGTCATCTTGCTTAGCTTCATCATGAGTTCTTGTTTTTCTTGCTCATTTTTGATTTTAAGGACAACCAGAGATTCCACCTCTCTTTCTTTCTTGTCCCGCATCGTTTTTTCAGTGGCACATTTATTTTCAAGGTGTTTGATTGCATTACGAAGAGCCCGAATTTTTGCCTCATATTTGTTTGTGAGATCTACATTCTGTGACTCTGCGGAACTTAGCTGGGATTTGGTTTCCAGCAAAACATTTTTCCATTTTTTCCATCTTTTCATCTTTGGATTCCTGTGTCATCTTAGCAACCAGTTCCTGTTCTTCTTTCAAAGATGCCTCAAGACTTGAAATCTTAGAATTCTTTTCATCAATTTCCTCAAGCTGAAGTTTTTCAGCTTGTTTGTAATTTTCTATATCATTTCTGAGCACCTGGATTTCTTTGGACTCCTCTTTCATCTTTGCAACCAGTTCCTGTTTCTTTTTTCAAAGATGCCTCAAGATTTGAAATATTACAATTCTTTTCATCGATTTCCTCAAGCTGAAGTTTTTCAGCTTGTTTGTACTTTTTCCATTTCATTTTTGAGCACCTGCATTTCTTTGGACTCCTCTTTCATTTTTGCAACCAGTCCCTGCTCTTTTTTCAAAGATGCCTCAAGACTTGAAATCCTACAATTCTTTTCATGGATTTCCTCAAGCTGACGTTTTTTCAGCTCGTTTGTAATGTTCTATCTCATTTCTGAGCATCTGCATATCAAAGTAGCTTAGGGAACTCATTTTGAAATTAATGTATTTAGTTTAGTTTATATGACGTGTTATTCTGTGTTTGAAAAATGATCTACTCAATGAGAGAAAGTGTTGCAAGGGAAACTGAAACCGTAGCTAGTTCAGAACTATAGCGATCTATGGGTTCAAGGTATGTAACTTGGGGGATATTTATGGGATCTGACTCCGCCCCCAGAACTGTCTTCAAAGGAGTTCAAGTGACGTTATCGCCGAATGTCGTGACGTTCAAAGGACAGTCTATTATGATGTCATTTTGTACCAGAATGGGTTAAATTGATATTGTGTATTTGCAAGTTGATCAGCTTGCATTACGATTGTTTTTAGCAGACTTAGCGATCCTTATACTTAGCCTGTCTTTAAGTTGTCTGTCGTTTCCCACCGTATCCCGCCCGGATCGAATCCATTTATGTACAGCCCATCCGCTCCGTTCATCGGGGCTCATCGCTGCTGTTGTAGTCACTTGTCCAGAGCTAACAACAGCTGTTGAGGCTGGCTATTAAGCTAACATTGTCCCCGCTAGTGTTAGGTTTACGTGTCCTACAAGTCACACTTTTTCTGTGATAAACAGTTGAATTAAATTCTTACACCGTATGAGAGGTTTCCAGCGTCAAAGCATTAGCAATAGGTGACAACAACCAGTGCTGGAGGATTTATTTAATTATTTATTTAGACCCGCAATACAAAGACAACTAATACTGGCGAACATCACAAAAGGTACAAGTACGTATTCTGCAGAAAAACGTTCACCATTTGCGTTTAAGAGTATATGAATTTATATGACTACTGCTTATGTGAAATTAAGCTCAGTTTTAATATTTCATGTCATCTATAATGATCATAGCGTATGCAGAGATGACACATATTTGTCCATTTTAATATTCAGCTGAGCGTGAATGGAAAGTCAGAGTGGTGTTTGACAGTATATATGTATCCTATTATACATGAACATAGTGTATATATATATATATGAATGTTTGATTCAAAGATAAGATTAGACACTTAAAATAAATTAATAACAAACAAAAATCTAGCAGGTTGAGCACTGTGTGAACAAGGAAACATTCAAGCAGATGAAAAATATATTAAATTAAAAATACTGAGGCTTATCGTTGATCAGCTTGGATTGTGTAGATCACAAATCTTTTGTTCTGAATCTTTTTTTATTTAATTTTTATAAAATCTATCGTGACTTTTTTTCATCAGTGGAACTCTGTCCCAGTCTGCTCCACCACCGGGAGATTCTCCGCTGTCCACGATGTCTTCACTGTGGATGCCAGTGAATACAACACAAGAAAACTTGCAAGTATCATTCAGCATTGATGGTGCCTCCACAGCTGTGCAAGTTATCCATTATAAAACATTTATTAATGAATAATAAACATTTATAAATGCCAGATAGGAGCCTTATTGTAAAGTGCAAAGCATAAACCCATTTATTAATGACTAATGAACATGTGCAAATGCTAGATGGGAGCCTTATTGTAAAGTGTAAAGCATAACACCATTTATTAATGACTACTAAACATTTATAAACACAAAAGAGAGCCTTGTTGTAAAGTTTAAACCATGTCAACATTTATTTATGACCAACAAACATTTGTAAGTATTATTGGGCCTTACTATAAAAAGCATAAAGCACCAACAGTTATTTAACATTGCTAAACTTATATACAAGCCTTTTAAAGATAGCTAAAACTACATTAAGGAAACAAATCCCATTCCTAATTTCGCCACTGGCATAAGACAAAGGAAAATTATAATTACCTTAACTGAAACGGCACAGCTGTATTATTTACTCTACACACGTTTATACAAATCAAAACATAAAAAAACAATAAAATAAACTAACCTAACAGGTAAATCTCTTAGTTGTGTGGAAACAACACATACGTGAACAGATCTTTGAAAAACGGTTGGTTTTGCACATCTTTTCTTCAGCTCAATATGCTCAAAACAAACAAAACTACTTAGAACAAATTAGGGTTTCAGACAGATTTCCCTCTTTGAATTGGAAGCAAAGTACCAGCGGCCTTCATACTTTCTATTTTGTTTTTTACTTCATCACTGCCTTGAACTGCAGCCTCACATCGCTTAGCAAAAGCTAGTACCGTCTCTCCACTAGGCCTGTTGGACAGTAGCTCCTGGTAAACATTGGGGACCGCAATAGCAAGCTCCCCAACTGATGAAGTAGACAAAACAGTGTTCCTGTCGAGCCCATGCTTCTGAAAAGCTTTGGTCATGGTCTTCGTCTTTGGAAATGTCTTGAGGAGGGATTTGTATCACATATTGTATATCATTTGGCGTTTGAACTAAAAATGAAAACAAAGCAAATAATTAGAAAAGCAAATTCTCAAAGCATAGACAGATAGATATGTATATAGGACGTAGCAAACACAGAGTAGTTTTTAGAAAAAATAAAAATCATAATACTATGTTTTATGTCACATTTATAGTATCCTCTTCTGTACAATCTTCTCTTCCAAAATCTTTTGCTCACCACGCTGCAGGACCTTCTTCTGCTCCTTCTTGGGTTTCTTGGCTCATGAATGTTTTTTCTTGTATTTGTGCTTTCGCTTCTTTGGGGATGAAGATGAGGAGGACAGACGATGCAGATGAAGATGCGGAAGATGAATCTGAGTTTTCAGAAGCCTTCGATGAAAAAGGATCATTGAATGGTTCGTCTTTAGGTTGCTCTGCAGGATGCAAACAAGAAAATGGCTGGTTTTAGAAACAAGATATTTGACACCACTCAGATTACACTGAGTGACAAAGATGTGCAGAGTAGCTGCTACTTCAAAGTCCCCCTGTTTTTCAATTACACAACTGACGATTTAGTCAGCTTATGTGCTTAAAGAGAATGCGGATTTTGTTAAAGAAAATCATCATGTGAATAAAGTATCGAGAGAGAGAGAGAGAGAGAGAGAGAGAGAGAGAGAGAGAGAGAGAGAGAGAGAGAGTGTGTGTGTGTGTGTGTGTGTGTGTATATATATATATATATACACACATATATAAAATAATTTCTAATCTAAACTTGGGGAAAAATATTGATTAAAAATGGTTACAACTTGAATTTATAAAAAGCCACTTTGTAAAAAAGTTTTGATATATCCACCTATGATGGTTTAGACATTTGTAAAACAAGGCAAATAATCCTTATGTGTACTACCTTACTGGGGTGTTTAATATAAATCTATTGATGCACATAAACAAAAGATAAAAACTAAAAATATACAACAGAGTGATATCAAACGTTTGGAATAATCAATAGTATTAGAGCTATTCCAGTGTTACCTGATGTTAATTAGCCACCGTAGCTAGCAGCCAAATGGCTCGGTAGACAGGTAGCTAGCATTACAACGTTACTCAACCGTCATGTTTAACTGCTGACGCCGTTAGCTTAGTGCAATCTAGCCCATCCAGTCTCTGCTTTTTGTATCCCTTCGAACGTGTGCTGACTGTGTAGGTCGCAGAGGCACACAAAGTTTTATCTTCTGCTCCATCCACGGCGCAGCAACTTCCACGAGCGATTTCAGTGTCTGTTCGTGCCCCTTGACCTTCAGCTGGTGGACGCGCTCTGATAGGAGGGACTTTCCTTAATAAGATTAACTGTGATTAGATGTTTATATGAGCTCCTCTGTGTTTGGATTAAGTTTGTTCCCCTCCCTTTGGCGCCAGAACATTTTTTTTACCATGAATCCAGTGGGTAGATCATTGACTGTAGAAAACATGGACGACGCGACCCCGCCTCCTACCATTGTGCAAAAATGAAGCCAAAATACCCCACTTGTGGAGGCTGCCATCTTGCAAATTTGGAGCCAGAGTCTGCGTGACTTGAGGTGGAGCGACTGTGTAACGCTCCCGCCCACACACCAGCTGGACGTGACCGCAACACGCCCCCCCTACACTTTTTACGGCTCGGCTGCTCGAGTTTTTTTTGCTGGTTTACCGCAACTGACGACTCGTTTAATTAAGGTAAATACAACCATGTCACTGTTATAAAAAAGACACACAGCCTTATCATCTTATAGTTCTAAAATCACTGTTGTTAATTCGTTAGTTAGATTAGCCGCTAGCATACGCACTGTGTTGGAAGCTTGTTGCTAGCTAGTTAGCGATGCTACACACCTGCTACTCTTAATAGTCTTCAACACTTATGTTTTTTTTTTTTATCCATTTTTAGACAGCGATGAGATCAGCTGCACACTCTACAGAGGCCCAGAGTTACTGTTAATATCAACAATATAATGCTGTCCTTTGAGATTCTAACATAAGACTGAGTGTAATAGATCTAAAACTGTTTAAATCTTCAGAGCCCTCTACAGCCTGGTAACATGGAGACTTTAAATACATCAGCAGAACGTCTCAGTAGTGTAGTCTAATTTGTTCTTTTCATTTAATAATAGAGTCCATATTATATCAACAGCTACATTCACCCTGGAGAGAAACTAGTGAGGGAGACCATCAGGACCAAGCTGGGTTTCTGGGTCCAGAGGTTTGGGAGAAACTTCTTGCCTTTCTTTCATCACAGCTGTCCTGTGCATAAGTTCTGTTGACCCGCTGTAAGAGGCATTCATTTAAGAAACACCAGGAAGACTGAAGCTCATCACATTGATCAAGCAGGACTCATGATCTTCACTAGTCAGCTCCCTCACAGGAAATCTTCAGCACTCCTCTGTAGGCCCGCCCCAGGAGATGGATAAACCCAGCATTTCATCAACACTGTGATAAGACCTTTGGTTTGTGTAATGTTATAAATACTCAGATACTCCCCAGAGGCTCCGGACTTTTACATAAAGATATTATATTCAGTCCTGTAGAAAAGTTATATATTTAAAATATGTGATCCTCTCTGGTTACTCTGGTATGAATAACTCTGAATCACTTTATGGTCAATAACACACTATGTGTGAAAAAATTCCAGATGACAAGTTTGTAGTTCAACATACAAGTGACGACCTTTGACCGTCATCAGGTTTTATTTAATTGTGTTAGAGAAAATCTCATATGCTCTTCATGCAGCTGAGTACATCAAGTGTTTAAAACGGAAGCTGTGCAGGTCTGAGATCAGCAGCTTTGTGAAACACCAAACTGAGGTCCTGTTAATGCTGATATATATATATAGTGACACAGTTACATGAGTGATTAATCCTTTTGATTTTTTGGCTTTAACTTCATCAATAAAACAGCTGCAGCTTTCACTACAGCACGTGTGGTACTTTAACCTTTGTACTGTTTTCATCAGTTCATTTTGCAGTTAACATGTTGGATGATCTGTCTGCTGTCACTCGATGGGGCTGAAGGTCTGAATCTGAGGGCAGCTCCTGTAATAAAGACAACAGAACCATCAAACTCAGATATAAATTTTATCCCTCAATATTGAAATAATGCTGATTCTTCTGTCCTCACACACTCAGGATCTGAAATTCTTCTCTTACATTTTTTCAGTATTACAGTACACTACAGTACTTTAATCCATAGTTCCTGATTAAAGAGGAGTTACTGAAGTACAAGCTTTAAAAAAATTGTTACTGTCTTTACAGATGTAGCAAGAGACTGAAACATGCTGTTGTTTGCACATATTTAATATTCAGCTCTGCACAGGAGCTGAAGCAGGGTGCAGCCTGTTGCTTTTTACAGTATAATACTTGTAATAAAAGTACAGTAACAGTAATTAGTGACTGAGCAGCCCGGGCGTTTCTCTTGATTTCTTTAGTAAATTCATTTACCTGCACAGCTAAACGAACCCTGACAGCCGAGTGCACCATTATAGCTAGCTAGGTCTCAGGAGCTAGCTAAGGACGGTAGTTACGGATTAGTTACAAACACGTTTAACTTACCGAAAAAAGTGCAGCGGGGCCTCGGGTCCTTCTGTCGGGTAGTCCAGTTTACTGAAGAACACGTCAGGCTGTCAGGTTAAAACACTCGGTCGTGTTTTTCGCAGCGTAAACGCTGGCCCTCCTCTCAGAGCCTGCGCTCTATCTGCTATTCCCGGACAGAGATACGCAAGTTTCTCCGTGACTGCAGCTGTCAGTCAAAGCTCTTATGATGACGTTTCACCCCAATTTAACATCACCGCGGTAGGAATTAGAATCAAACTTATGGGAAAGGAAGACCCCTTGAACATCAATCAGTGTGATGAGAACTATTGCAAACAAAAGAAAGAATCTTTGGAAAAAAAATTATCCAAAGAATAATTAATTAATTCTCTAAGGAGAATTAATTTATTTTAGTCTGACCCCAGTCCCATCCGCTAACATGGAGGAGGCGGGGTTTATGACCTATACTGCAGCCAGACACCAGGGGGTGATAGAGACGTTTTGGCTTCATTTTTGGGGAGCTGTCGCGTCGTCCATGTTTTCTACAGTCAATGGGGTAGATCTTCATAACAGAGTCGGAGACACTATAACAGGTAAGAAAATCCTCTTTTTTTTGTGTGGGACTATTTTTGGTTATAGGGCTTGTTTTATATGGCATATTAAGTTCTTTAACTCTGAACCGAGTTGCACTAGATTTTACGGTGTTTCGGGGTGATCGTGAAATAAAATACTAATTTCTTTCTACCAAAATGTAGGTAATGTAGGCACTCATATTGGGGTATGAGTGCATACCCCAATAGAAGAAAAACAAATGAAATATAAGGCACTGTGGCTCATTAAATGGCTGCAGAAGAAACACTTGGTAAAGAAGAAGCTTAGATGCCCTGTTTGCCACCATAAGATGAAAATGATTTCCGTGGTGAAGAAAGACCAATATATGTGGTATGTATAATGCATGATAATGTAGTGCATGTAGTAAATATAACAAAAATATTTCTATGTTATCAATGCAAGAGGGAGCATTAACCCCTTTTCATTATTATTGTCTTCATGAATTTTGTGATTATCTTATCAATTAATGTGCATGTTTAGGGTCCATTTCTTTACTTAACTCATTGGTATGCTCTCATGTGCTGCAAAAGAGCAAGTCATAAGAACATTTCCAGAACAATCAGAACTTGCTCCCTCTTTGAGAAATCAAAATCATCTCTTTTCAGGGCCTCAGTAAGTAATAATTGTCTCAATTTATGTCACAGATTTATTCTCAAGGGCTCAGGCTCAGACAAATAGATATGATCGATGACGAAGTGGCAGCTCCAGAACACTAAGTAGCATGGCAAGGCACATTTGACATGTTTATATTCGTGTAATTAAAGGCAAACAACTTTTTGAATGTTTCTTTCTAAATATTCTGTGTAATAATATTCTTTTTGTTTTCAGTATGCACATGGATGTTTTGGAAATGCATGGAAAACAAAGAAATGGATATTTGGACTGATGGGAATTAAAGAGAAAAGGCGAAGGCTCATGTTAAAGCTTGCTGAAAAACGATCAAGGCACTAGTGATGGGATTTTCGGCTCGACTCACTAAAAGAGCCGGCTCTTCGGCTCCGAACCGGCTCTTCAGGTTGTTTTGTTGCTTTAATTAATTTATTATTAACAATAATATAAAATTTTGCACAAAATGAATTACTAATGTAAATAAAAGTGGTTTTATTTATATATATATATTATATATAAATATATGCCGTGGCCCCTGGAGACAAAGCACATACAAACTCCAAAACACATTTCTAGCGTTAACTGAACTTCCAAAACAGAGCTACCTAGATCACTTAAATTACACAATTGAAAGCATATGTGTATTTATACACAAGCACTCATATATATTCAAATAATTTTTAAAAAATGTTCATTTACCTGTTACTACCACACACCAAATTTAGTCATTGGTACTTGCTGGCTTGTGTAGCCACTAGGGAACAAAAGCTCAACACTGCGCCTAGCATTCTGGAGCACTTCTGTTGTGTTTTGTACGTGTTTTGGAGTTTTTACGTGCTTCTGAGTTTGTACGTGCTTCGGGGTTTGTACGTGCTTCGGGGTATGTACGCGCTTCAGAGTTCGTACGTGTTTTGAAGTTTGTACGTGATTTATTCACTCCACATAAAATGTAATAAATAAATTATACAATACAAAAACCAACTATTCACAGTTCAACTTTTAACTATTCAAATTTTCAGCTTTTTCCTTTTAAACATATTTAAAGTGTAACAACACAAAACACTGCAAACCACAACACAATTAAATATAAATTAAAATATGAAAACAAAAAGAACTTGCATATTCTCTGTCATATGGGCCTGCATGAATAAACTTTCTGAATCCTTTATCATCCGCAACTGAAAATAGTTGTGGATGATTACTATACCTTTCTAATGTGACATTGTTGTCCCTGGCTCTCTTTCTCTCTCTTTTTCCCTCCCGCTCTGTTCCTGTGCTACTGCCAGTGTAACTACCCCCCCTCCCCGCTCTGCCCAGCGCAAAGCACAAGGCGCGTGCGGAGTGAAGTGGAAAAAAAGTGCGAGAGAGAGGGTGAGAGAAGGAAAAAAAAATCCACGGCTCGCGATAAGGAGCTGGCTCGTGTCGTTCACGTCAAAAATCCGTCTCTAAGAGCCATTTTGTTTGCGACCGACACATCACTACAAGGCACCACCTTGTTCTTCTGATCAGACAGCATGTTAAGTCAGGTAGTGCAATTATCAGTGATGAGTGGAGAGCCTACAAGAATGCCTACACTGTAAATCACAGCAGGTGATTTGTAGATCGTCAATCTGGCAGTCATACACAACATATCGAAAGAGCTTGGATGACCATCAAAGGACATGTCTGTAGACTAAGAGGAAATCGTACTGAGAAGTTGCTGGAGGAACACCTCATGGTTCTTGAATGGTCATCTTGGCTTGGTTCACAACACCCTGATGGGCAACTGGAACTTTTGTTCAAGGATGTACAAAAAATATTTCCAGTCTGAACCAGTCTGGCATGAACTTTTTTTGGAGGGGGTGGCTTTTTGGTGTTTTAAATAACACATTTAATGTTACATGTGGTACTCTTACAATACATTGCCATTTTTGACAGTAGCACTGATTGTAATTTAGGTCCAAGTGTAATAAATGGTGACATACATGTAAGTCTCACTTTTGCCATTTATAAATGTTTATTAGTCATTAATTAATGATGTTATGATTTACACTTTACAATAAGGCTCCCATTTGGCATTTATAAATGTTTATTACACACTAATAAAAAATGCTATGCTTTACACTTTACCATAAGGCTCCCCTTTGGCATTTATTAATGTTTATTACTCATTAATAGGTGGTGTTATGCTTTACACTTTACAATAAGGCTCCCATTTGGAATATATAAATGTTTATTATTCGTTAATAAATGGTGTTATGCTTTACACTTTACCCTCAACTAATTCATAATAAACCATTAATAATGGTTTATAAAGCATTTACAGGTTAATTAATAACATAGCTATAAACTATTTATTAGCCATCTATAAAGGGAGTCTTATTGTAAAGTGGTACCGAAATATGAAATAAAAAAACTATACAGAAATATGAGATATACAGCTATACAGAAATGTGAACTATGCAAGTTATAGAATTAAATACATATATACATACATATACATTAAAGTACATTAAACATTAAAGTTAAGAACTAAAATACAGTTGTAGAATTAAAATGATCGTATTGTACAGAATGATTATTTATACAGAATTATACAGTAGTGCAGTTAAGATAAGTGAAATATGTGGATAATTTCTACAGAGGCTATATAAAGTGCTAGTGGTTGTGAGTGGTGGTTCAGTCCATGTTATTATTGTGTGTATGAGGGTACAGTTGTCCATTGTTTGTTTTTGTCCATTGTGTGTGTGTGTAGGTGGTTGTGGGTGTTTGTATATCCAGTCCATGAGTTTAATGTGGGTCAGATGTTAGGAGGCAGAGTTCAGGAGTCTGACAGCTGTGGGGAAGAAGCTGTTCCTGTGTGAAAATTGCTCAGTGGAAAAGTTCAACTAATTTCAATGTTTTTTTTGTGTGTGTTTTAATGAACTTTATTGAACACACAATGAGTATACAACATACAAACAGATGAAGTATACAAAAGAACAGAACATGAACATACAAAACCAGGGGTAAAAAAAATAATTATGTAAATACACGCAAAAATTCACATATATGTATTGTTTTAAGAGCCTTTTTGTTGGTGGAGTCTGATATTGATTGTATGTACAATTCCACATCCTTATGACAGAAATATGGTGTTTCATTAACAAACTTACATTTATGGATAAAAAAAAATTCGATAAAAGTATTAACAAATTTATTATAAAAAAACATTTATCTTTCTTCCTGAGGAACTTAAAGAAACAGAATAAAACATTTTCCCATCGTAAAGAGAATTCCCTTAAAATATGGACAATAACAAACCTGCTAAATGTCCTGCAAGCTGTCTTCCAGTTGATATCTGGAATATATCGGTTCCAGTAAGATATTATATATGAGAGAGACACGATATCTTCTTGGAATAAACTACGTATTCTCTTATTGCTGTGACCAAGTTCCTGTGAAAAGCACATTTTTCCCACTGTTGACTCAGCTGGATCAGGGAGAGTGGATGAGGTAGATATTGAGCTATGAGTGTTTTTATACAACATTAAAGTACCTGAGGGTGTGGCACCAAGCACCTCTGAGAATTCCCGAACACTGACTGGAAAATTATATAGTGCAAGAAATTTGTTGTAAGTAGTTGTCCCTCTTTATTACCCAGCTGAGCCACCAATAGGATCCCATTTTGGACCCAAGTTTCCAGGAAAAGTGATTTATTTTTAAATAAAATATCTCTGTTGTTCCAGATGAGGTATCCGGTTGTTAAGTCTGACGTCACTTGCCGTGTCTGGGCCTAAACTCCGCTGCAGGTCCATATATCAAACGATCACTATGGCATACTGAGAGTTGAAAAACTGTCTAAAGTCTTTCATCTTTAATAAAATGATCAGCGTTCTGCTCTACCAGGTGTAACAATTGAGTTTAACATCCAGGCATCCATGAAAACGGAATTTATGTCATTTAACGGAGTTAGAAGTTAGCAGGAAGTTAGCTCGCTAGCTTCTATCTAAATACAATATAGCACGTCCTGACTGTGAGGTTTTGGAAACAAATTCAAACGTACAGCTCTGTTATCACTTCCAACATAAATGAAGACAGAAAACTAAACAGCAGTGACGTTTGTAGGGTTACTGAAGTTTAGCTGGTATATAATGTTGTGCTATGTGACTGCTAGCGACACAGCTATGTTAGCATAATATAAACAAGCTAACTTTTTTTCCACTCGATAAAAGTTAACGTGAGTGTTCTCAGTGGTCAGGAACAAATGTAATCGCATGGCAGGATGCTGTAAAAGGACCAAACTTCAGCCAGGAGAACAACTGAGATAATCCATCCACAATACGAGGTTAGTCATTCATATACTGCTGCATGGGCTGGGCTGTAGTTACATCCTAAGGTTTTAAAAACTGAGCTTAAATAAATGTTTAGCGGTAATAAAAGCAGAGGGAGGTCAACAGTGATCCCTGACTGTTTTAGGAGCTTTTTGAGATTAAATAGAAGAAAATACATAACATTTAACATGTTAACAACACAAAAGCCATATTAAACGCAGACTACTTTAGGCCCGGAAGTAGGATTTGTCACGTCATCACTTAACGACCAGATTTGTGTGGTGAGAAGTTGTGTTTATAAATGAGGGTCCACGCTAAGAGCACCTGCTTATGGAAGGATGAAAGTTTTACAGGGAGTTTCTCAACATTGTAATTACAATTTAAAATAAAATTAAAGCCACCAAAACGGGAGAAAATATGATCTGGTATAAAATTCCAGATAGAGGAAGGGTTTAGAGGAAAATGTTTAGCCCAATTAATTTTGAAAGTGTTATTTAACGTAGAAAAGTCTAAAAAGTTAACCCTACCTTATTCGTAGTTATACATCGCAACAGATTTTTTAATATAATGTGTACAGTTTTTCCATATAAAATTAAAGCTCATGCGGTCAATGTCTTTACTAATTTTCTTATCCAGATGTAAGGAGAAAGCAGCATATGTCAATTGGGATATCCCTTCAGCTTTAGTAAATAACACTCTACCTTTCACAG
Organism: Neolamprologus multifasciatus; assembly: GCF_963576455.1. NCBI lineage: Eukaryota > Metazoa > Chordata > Actinopteri > Cichliformes > Cichlidae > Neolamprologus > Neolamprologus multifasciatus. Next base: position 28,671,672 of record NC_140458.1, on the reverse strand, counting down.
ATATATCCCTTTGCAGCCACTGGTCGAACATTTTTTGGGTTTTTTATATTATTGGAGTGAAGTTTGAAGAGCATCTTGACTTTGGTCTTTAGATATTTACAGTCCTAGGTATGTGACTTCTTTTTAACAGAAATATTACAGATAGCATTGGCAGTGCAGTCTTTAATTGCTAGCAACTCACGTTTTTTTTAGATTTAGACATAAACCAGAGGCCTCAGAGAAATCGGTAATCGCACTAAGGGCTAGAGGGATTTGATTAGGATTCTTCAAGAAGAGTGTGGCGTCATCAGCTAGCTGGCTGATGATGAGTTCCTTATCAGCTATGGTGATTCCTTGTACAATACTGTTTGAAATATTAGTTGCAAGAATTTGTGTACAAAGTAAAAACAAATATGGTGAGATCAGACATCCTTAGCCGTTAATTATATTAATAGAGCTATTGCCATTTGTGTATATGGTTTTGATAGCTTTACAGAAAAATTCTCCAAAGGCACATTTTTCCAAAGAGTGGAAAATAAATTGATGTTCAGTTGTATCAAAAACCTTATAAAAATCCAGGAAGAGAATGAAGCTATTGTCAGGTACCAAATCCAAGTAATCAAGTAGATCCAAAACCAGTCTAATGTTATTAGAAATGTGTCTATTTCTCATAAAGCCTGACTGTGTCTCATCGATAATTGTGTCCAAGACCTCTTTAATTCTGTTAGCAAGTACTAAAGCCATAATCTTATAGTCATTATTGAGCAGACAGATAGGTCTCCAATTATCAATAAAAAGTAAGTCTTTGTTTGGGTTTGGAATAAGTGTTATGAGACCTTGAGTAAGAGTAGGAGGGAGGGTTTTATTATCTATACTTTCTATGAAAACCTGCAGTAAGAACGGAGCCAGGAGATTAGAAAATGATTTATAAAACTCTGCAGTTAACATACTTGCCAATCTTGAGACCTCAGAATTAGGGTGACATTCAAAAGGGCTGTTGGGGGGGGGGGGGGGGAGTGGTATACATATATATATTTATATATATATATATATACAAAAAAACGTGAATTTTACAATGTTTATTTATCGAATAAAATAAGTTAAATGTCACCGTTATTATTGACGGACACAGCGGGGGTGTCCAAATTCAGAGGCTGCGTCCACCTGAGGATCCGGCCTTCGCGGTCTAAGTGGGCCGGGTCCTCCGAAAGCTGGGTAGACCGGAAATGAACTTTTTTTTTTTTAATTATTTGAATATATATGTGTTTTGGAGTTTGTACATGCTTTGGAGTTTGTATGTGCTTTGGAATTTGTACGTGTTATGTGGAGGCTGTGTGCACGCCGGGGTGGTGACATGAAGGACCCAAAATGCAGACTCAGGAAACCAAAGGTGAACTTAAATACAACTTTAATGTTAAACTAAAAAAACAACAAAACTGAGTAACCAAAACTAAACTTACACGAACAGACTGAAAAAACACACAGCTAAATAAACGGTAGATCGCGACAATGACAAACTGAAACACAGGGCTTAAATACATAGAGGGAGCAATCAGGGAATGGACAACAGGAGGGAAACACAGCTGGGGCAAATCAGAACTGACGAGACAAGGAAGCGTAAACTGAACACACTGAGATACGACAGAAACCTTCAAAGTAAAACAGGAAACACAAAACACAGACTGAACAAAAGACACAGACTCACATGCAGGCACTACAACAGAAGGAACAGAGACGTGGAACCAGGGCAGACACAGACTGGACACGGGGATACAGCAGACAGGGGAGACAGCAACCAAGGATTACACAGAGACAAACCATAAGACATGACTCACGAAAACCCCAAAAACTAGAAATTATAAATAATATAATAAACTCAAAAGCCCTGGGTCAATGACCCAGGCATCCTAACAGTACGTGCTTTTTGGAGTTTGTACGTGCTTCTCTAGGGCCGCCGTATATACTTATATAACATAACACTTATATATATAACTTATATTAACATATATAAACATATATTTAAAAAAACATGTTTTTTTTTAACATTAGTAATTCCTTTTGTTCATAATTTTATATTGTTGTTGTTAATAATAGAAAGAGCCGGCTCGTTTTAGTGAGCCAAGCCGAAGGAGCCGGTTCTCTAAAAAAAAGCCGGAAATCCCATCACTATTCACAAACAACTCTCAAATCATGTGATCTATAAATGTTCTACTTATATTATTTTGAGTGCTCAGTAGTGTAATGAATTATTAAAGTGAAATATTAATTACAGTCCACATACCATTTGCCAGCACAGGTTTTGTAAACCAAACTTCTCTGGTCCTCACACTGCTCATCTTAGCTAGCTAGCAATATAAACCATTTCAGTGCCTTATCTTCAGCTACAGCTCTTAACGTCATTTCAGTTAAGTACAATCAGAGCAGCAGAACTAATGTCTGAACTACAGCATTCTTTAATCAACATTCAAGCACAGCACAGTGATTTCTTTAGTCAGGGTAAATACACGGATTAGCTACCGAACACGTGCTTTCCCCCAACGGCCGTCTGCAGATTACTGAAAATGTGTTTACTTTAAAATATATAGTATGTATTTGTCCACAGTAACTAAAGTTTCACTAACTAAAATTTAGCTTTAAAAATAGCTGAAAACAGCCTATTTTAATAACCCCACTCCACTTCTTGCCACTGTACAAAAATGAAGCCAAAATTCCCTTTTTATGGGGACTGCCATCACTTTGTATTTTTACTCATCAAAAGAAACATTCAGTTCACATCAATTTTATTTGTGACAATTTTAAACCTTTATTATATTATAATATATAATATAATATTGCAAGGTAACATCCCTACAATAAAGCAGAGAAAACCCAACAATCCGAAGATCCCCTATGAGCAAGCACTTGGCGACAGTGGGAAGGAAAAACCTTCAGTAGAACCAGGCTCAGTGAGGGGCGGCCATCTACCGTGACCGGTTGGGGGTGATGAAGCGACATAGATGAAATGCATGTCACTTTCTCACACATGCATAGATGTCATTATTGTCCTACATTTATGATGTTACAACAAATACAGCCACTCCTGGGTTACGGATGTAATAGATCTTCAGGATGGGCGGGTATTTAACTTTTTTTCTAATATTGTCTCTTTGTGATTTATTTTGACTTTGGAAACAAAAAAATAATAATATTTTTTTTAACCAGTTTAAAAGCTGATTATTTCTTTGGAGTCAGTGTGAGAACTGGTAGGAGGGTTTTTTAGATGTGTTTGGATCTGGCTGAAGGTTGGCGCCTGATTTCCTTTTGCACCAGGATTGTATATTTGACGTAGAGTTGACTGGGAATTAAGTACAGGTGGATGGGGATGAAGCAGAGGTGGATGGGGATGAAACCTTTCTTCTTCTGGCTTGGGAGTAACAGTGGACTTGAGGTTGAGTGAGCTCCTAGACTCAGACTGCTTGTTTGAGTTGTCTACAGTTTTAGACCGGGCCCTAGTGGAAATAGGAGGTAGCAGGCCATACACTGCTCTTAGCTTACTGTCATATGTGGTAAGCTTGTTACCCATTTTGCCCTTAAGGGCTCTCATTTCTTTCTGTTGTTCTTTCAGCTCATTGTCGTCTTTGGATGGAAAGTATTCCACATTGCCCAGGTCAAATCTCACCTTTTTACGGCTATTTTTTCATCCCCATCCTTTCTTTGCTGCTCTGGGGAGGCTTTTTTCTCGACTTGCACAGTGTGGCCGAGCGTGTCATAAAGTCCCTTCAGCTGTTGCAGCAAATCGTCATTTTCTTTTTTCTGTACTGCATTCTTTTCTCGTTGAATGCCAATGTCAGTTTCCAGTTCTTCTATTACTTGCTTGAGCTTAAATACTGCGTATTTGGACTTTGTCAGAGCTTTCTCAACCTCTTCTTTATGCTTCACAGTTTGCGTCAACTTTGACTTCACTGTGAAGAGGTTGTCATTTGCAGAGCTAAGCTGTTTCTCGTGTTCTTTCTTTAGTTCTGCCTGCTGCAGTTTGATAATGTCCAGCTCAGTCTTTACAATGTCTGTTACTATGTGTGCAATAATTAAACCAGGCATCTTCAACATCTATAATGAAATTTCCAAATCTACATGTGTAACCTTTTGTTCAGTAATTCCATAATCAGGCTAAGAAGAAATGTGAACGGGGTCTTTAATAGAAGACATGTTTGTGTCTTATTTATTGTAGGTCCTGCAGGGAAATGGTGTGACTATGTCTCTCATCATACCGTCCCTCATTGGACTTGATAAAACCTTGGAGAATTGTGTCACCAACTACACCCACTTCTGCAAGGCCCTGCGCACAGGCCTCTACACACACTTCCAGCCAGTGATTCACCAGAAGGACATGATACTAGCTGCTGTGCTGGATCCTAGGATCAAACTGCAGGTACCAAATTAGGCCAGAAGCATAGCGGACTCCTGTAGATTGATATTTAGTTGAATATGCGTGTTGAGTAGATAAAGGAAAAAAATGTGTCTACATTTAAAGCAACCATTTTTTTTTGCAGCCGTTTTCTGATGACAACCAGGATGAACAGAATGATTTCCTAACACCTCCGTCAAAATCTGAGGCTCGCAGCATTGTTGAGTCCACATTAGAAAACATGGAAGCCTCAACTTTTCCTACTGTTGAGGCAGAGAAAGATCAGACAGGCAGTGGGCTGGAGCACGATGTGAAAGAAGAAAGCCAGACAGATGCCGTGATGGACACTTGTGCTGGCAGCTCAGACAACAACTGTCCTGAAATCAGTGAAAACGACCTCAAGAGGAAGTCCATCTTCAACTTACTTCAGCCGCCTGCAAAGACTCTAAAGATGTCAGAGTTCGACGTGTACCTGTCTGAACCGCTGTGGGAAAGCAACTCTACTCTTCAGTACTGGAAATGTGCTTCTCGATTCCCGAAGCTCCAAGGCCTCGCCAAGAAGCTGCTGGCGGTGCCCGCCACATCTGGAGGTTTTGACCGTTTCAGTCCGATGGCTGCATGCATTGTGAAAGCAAAAAGGAACCGCTTGCCACCTCACACCACAGAGAGACTGCTACTATACAAAAACTCTGTAAAAGTGAAGACTGTTAAAAAGCCCAGTCGGGCTGCTAAACACTGATGGATAACAGCTGAGTGTGGCAGAGCTTTCACAGCATTAAACAGAAACTTTGCCTCTACTTTTAAAAACTGTGCCATACGCTAAGAAGGAGGGTGAACTGCTAATACCTCGTATATTGTAGCAAATGAATCAGCTGACTCTTTGTTCCTAGAATGCATTTGCTGGACTGCATTAAAAAAAAAACAAGTCCTGTGATACAGCTGGTTTCATCAGTTTGTTAAAGTGACGCATTCTGGTCAGTGATCCTCACAGCTTCATACCTGCAGCAGCGATAGAGATGCACACTGTCTCTGCGTGCTGTACGGTGCTGCTCAGAGTTGTACTTTGTCCCTTCCACACATGATTCAAGTCAGAGCTCTCTACTGAATTGGGAAATGGCAAATTCGAAATGGAGTCAGTGAATGAATGGTATCTGACTCACTTCAAACCAAAATGAGTTCAGCTTGTATCGTTCTTTTGCAGAATTTCATGTTTTCTGACTGCAGTTTTTGTTAAGACAGTAATAAAATGTCAAATCAGAGGTTGAATGCTTATTTATTTCCACTATGGACTGATAAATGAGATATTTGCTGCCAAACGTGATGGAACCGTAGATCTTTATATTGAATTTGGCTATTCAGTCCCTCCGGCAAAAGTCATTTATATTTTATAGTCAAATGAGAAATCCACTGTACATTTCTTTCAGGCATTACAGTTTTGTTTCATTCATTCTAACGTGAAATACAACGGTGTCAGCATCTTTTCAGCTTTTTATCAGACTGGTCTTTCACCATTTTCAAATAGCTTAATCAATAATTCATGTACTTTCATAGATGCTGTTATTTTTTAATTAAAATTTTGCTTGGATAAACTATAATGTCTGATGGAAGTTGATGGGAAAAGCTTAGTTTAGTTTGGCTTTGTCAGGTAGGCTGATGTTGGCATTGAATGACAGCTACCTGATTTTACTGTGGTAAAGACCGATAATGTGTTGAAAATTAACACCAGTGTTATGAGTGCTTTGATCTCCTCTGAGAAGCATTCAAAACGTTTTTGCTTGCATTAAACATTGGAGTATGTATCAGCTGTGTTATCAAGAAAATGAGATATCTGCTAGAAACTGGAGCTGATATTAAAGACAGTTTGCGACTGAAGAAAACTGTGAGAACATTTTTCAATCCTTTCATTGATTCATCTTCAGATGAAACTGCGTCACGTCTGCTGCCAATAAGTAATTTAAATGCATTCTATTTTATTTTAGTGTTATTATTAATTTACATTTTATTGCGTCATTGTTGTGCATTTTACTTGTTTTAGTTGCATTCTAGTTTGTAAAGCAAGTTGTGCAGCATGGGCTGTTGGAAATGTGCTCGATCAATAAACTTGACCTTGACCATGTGTGGAGGGAGCCACAAAACATGCTGCTGTTTGCACATATTTAATAATGGGCTCTGCAGAGGAGCTAAAGAAGAGTCCAGCATGTTGCTCTGACTGTGTAACTCATAAAGGTACAGTAACGGCAACATTGCCTAGTGACTGATCAGGCCAGTAACATTTCTGTTTCTCATATAAACCATCTCAGTGACTTCAGCAGAGATATTTCGTTAGTCATGGTAAATACACGGATTAGCTACCGAACATGTGCTTTTCCTCAATGTCTGACTGCGAATGACTGAAAATGTGTTTACTTTAAAAAATGAAATATGTATTTGGCCACAGTCACTAAAGGTTTGCTAACTAAAAACTAACTAAAATGTAGCTTTAAAAATAGCTGAGAATAGCCTATTTTAATAACCTCACTCCACTTCCTGCCACTGTACAAAAATGAAGCCAAAATTCCCTTTTCATGGGGACTGGCATCACTTTGTGTTTTTGAAGCCAGTGTGTGCGTAGTAGTGAATAAAAGCAGATCAAAAGTACTCAAATACAACGACTTGTACACATCAAAAGAAAAATTCAGTTCACATCAATTTTATTTGTGCCAATTTTAAACCTTTATTATATTATAATATATAATATAATATTTCAAGGTAACATCCCTACAATAATGCAGAGAAAACCCAACAATCCGAAGATCCCCTATGAGCAAGCACTTGGCGACAGTGGGAAGGAAAACCTCCCTTTTAACAGGAAGAAACCTTCAGTAGAACCAGGCTCAGTGAGGGGCGGCCATCTACCTCGACCGGTTGGGGGTGATGAAACGACATAGATGAAATGCATGTCACCTCTTCACACATGCAGAGATCTCATTATTTTCTTACATTTGTGCCTATTTTAAATCTTTATTATATTATAATAATTATATTATATTATAATAATATTTCAAGGTAACATCCCTACAATAATGCAGAGAAAACCCAACAATCCGAAGATCCCCTATGAGCAAGCACTTGGCGACAGTGGGAAGGAAAAACTCCCTTTTAACAGGAAGAAACCTTCAGTAGAACCAGGCTCAGTGAGGGGCGGCCATCTACCTCGACCGGTTGGGGGCGATGAAGCGACATAGATGAAATGCATGTCACTTCCTCACACATGCAGAGATGTCCTTATTGTCTTACATTTGTGCCAATTTGAAACCTTTATTAAATTATAATGTATAATATAATATTGCAAAGTCACATCCCTAAAAACTCCCTTTTAACAGGAAGAAACCTTCAGCAGAGATGTCCTTATTGTCTTACATTTATGATGTTATAGCAAATACAGCCTCTCCTGGTTTACGGATGTAATATACCTTCAGGATGGGCGGGTATTAAATTTGTTTTCTAATATTGTCTCTTTGTGATTTATTTTGACTTTGGAAACAAAAAAATAGATATGTTTTAACCAGCTTAAAAGCTGATTATTTCTTTGTTTTTTAGATGTGTTTGGGTTTGGCTGAAGGCCGGCGATTGACTATTTTTGCACCAGGATTGTGTACTCTACGTAGAGTTGACTGGGAATTACGTACAGGTGGATGGGGATGAAACCTTTCTTCTTCTGCCTTGGGAGTAACAGTGGACTTGAGTTTGAGTGAGCTTCTAGACTCAGACTGCTTGTTTGAATTTTCTACAGTTTTAGACCAGGCCCTAGTGGAAATAGGAGGTAGAAGGCCACGCACTGCTTTTAGCTTACTGTCATATGTGGTAAGCTTGTTACCCATTTTACCCTTAAGGTCTCTAATTTCGCTCAGTTGTTCTTTCAGCTCATTGTCGTCTTTGGATGGAAAGTATTCCACATTGCTCAGGTCAAATCTCACCTTTTTCCAGTCTATTATTTCATCCCCATCCTTTCTTTGCTGCTCTGGGGAGGCTTTTTTCTCGACTTGCACAGTGTGGCCGAGCGTGTCATAAATTCCCTTCAGCTGTTGCAGCAGATCGTCATTTTCTTTTTTCTGTACTGCATTCTTTTCTTGTTGAATGCCAATGTCAGTTTCCAGTTCTTCTATTACTTGCTTAAGCCTCAATACTGCGTATTTGGACTTTGTCAGAGCTTTCTCAACCTCTTCTTTATGCTCCACAGTTTGCGTCAACTTTGACTTCACTGTGAAGAGGTTGTCATTTGCAGAGCTAAGCTGTTTCTCGTGTTCTTTCTTTAGTTCTGCCTGCTGCAGTTTGATAATGTCCAGCTCAGCCTTTACAGCATTATAGCTGGTCTTAGCATTGGCAAGGTCTACGTTTGTCTCTTGGAGTTCTTGAGCCTTTTCTTTGATTTTATTCTGAAGTGTCTTTATAGTGTCTCTAGCTGTATAGAGTTTGTTCTCAATGCAGAACTTTGTCTCAGAAAGGAGCACTTTATCAGACCTAAGATTTTCACTTCTCTTTATCTCCAGTTCCAGATCGTTTTCTGCTTTGCTAAGAGCAGTTTTCAGACGGGCTATCTTATTTTCCTGGGATGAAATTTTCTTCCCAGATTCCTGCGTCTCATTTTCAAATATAATTATTTGCTTAGTTTTAACCTTAAGGCATTTTTCCAGGCGGTCGATAGTAAAACGTTGCCTTGCCAGCTCCTTTATCTGACTTTCAGATTCCAGGACTTTGACTTTTAACTCTTTCCTCAACGTTATGTTGTTACATTCCTTCTCCCTAAGACGTACTTTCAGCTCATCATTTTTCTTTGTCAGTTTGTTTTTCTCGTCTATTGCGCAGTGCTTTCCCGCTTTATACTCCTCATTTTGTCTTTGACACTTTTTAAGTTCAGCCTGTAGTTTCTCTTTTTCTTCTTCCACACTTTTAACTTTCTGTTGACGGCAGTACACCTCCCCAGGTAGTGTAAGAAGCTCGTCTATCCTTCTTTCAAGGAAGTCATTACGATGAATGTACTTCTCATTGTTCTGAATCTCAGTCTGAAGCTGCTCATTTTGTTTCTGCAGTTCTTTAACTTTTTCATTTTTTTCCTCAGTCATCTTGCTTAGCTTCATCATGAGTTCTTGTTTTTCTTGCTCATTTTTTATTTTAAGGACAACCAGAGATTCCACCTCTCTTTCTTTCTTGTCCCGCATCGTTTTTTCAGTGGCACATTTATTTTCAAGGTGTTTGATTGCATTACGAAGAGCCCGAATTTTTGCCTCATATTTGTTTGTGAGATCTACATTCTGTGACTCTGCGGAACTTAGCTGGGATTTGGTTTCCAGCAAAACATTTTCCATTTTTTCCATCTTTTCATCTTTGGATTCCTGTGTCATCTTAGCAACCAGTTCCTGTTCTTCTTTCAAAGATGCCTCAAGACTTGAAATCTTAGAATTCTTTTCATCAATTTCCTCAAGCTGAAGTTTTTCAGCTTGTTTGTAATTTTCTATATCATTTCTGAGCACCTGGATTTCTTTGGACTCCTCTTTCATCTTTGCAACCAGTTCCTGTTCTTTTTTCAAAGATGCCTCAAGATTTGAAATATTACAATTCTTTTCATCGATTTCCTCAAGCTGAAGTTTTTCAGCTTGTTTGTACTTTTCCATTTCATTTTTGAGCACCTGCATTTCTTTGGACTCCTCTTTCATTTTTGCAACCAGTCCCTGCTCTTTTTTCAAAGATGCCTCAAGACTTGAAATCCTACAATTCTTTTCATGGATTTCCTCAAGCTGACGTTTTTCAGCTCGTTTGTAATGTTCTATCTCATTTCTGAGCATCTGCATATCAAAGTAGCTTAGGGAACTCATTTTGAAATTAATGTATTTAGTTTAGTTTATATGACGTGTTATTCTGTGTTTGAAAAATGATCTACTCAATGAGAGAAAGTGTTGCAAGGGAAACTGAAACCGTAGCTAGTTCAGAACTATAGCGATCTATGGGTTCAAGGTATGTACTTGGGGGATATTTATGGGATCTGACTCCGCCCCCAGAACTGTCTTCAAAGGAGTTCAAGTGACGTTATCGCCGAATGTCGTGACGTTCAAAGGACAGTCTATTATGATGTCATTTTGTACCAGAATGGGTTAAATTTGATATTGTGTATTTGCAAGTTTGATCAGCTTGCATTACGATTGTTTTTTAGCAGACTTTAGCGATCCTTATACTTAGCCTGTCTTTAAGTTGTCTGTCGTTTCCCACCGTATCCCGCCCGGATCGATCCATTTATGTACAGCCCATCCGCTCCGTTCATCGGGGCTCATCGCTGCTGTTGTAGTCACTTGTCCAGAGCTAACAACAGCTGTTGAGCTGGCTATTAAGCTAACATTATGCCCGCTAGTGTTAGGTTTACGTGTCCTACAAGTCACACTTTTTCTGTGATAAACAGTTGAATTAAATTCTTACACCGTATGAGAGGTTTCCAGCGTCAAAGCATTAGCAATAGGTGACAACAACCAGTGCTGGAGGATTTATTTAATTATTTATTTAGACCCGCAATACAAAGACAACTAATACTGGCGAACATCACAAAAGGTACAAGTACGTATTCTGCAGAAAAACGTTCACCATTTGCGTTTAAGAGTATATGAATTTATATGACTACTGCTTATGTTGAAAATTAAGCTCAGTTTTAATATTTCATGTCATTCTATAATGATCATAGCGTATGCAGAGATGAATATTAAAATGGACAAATATGCCTCATATTTGTCCATTTTAATATTCAGCTGAGCATGAATGGAATGTCAGAGTGGTGTTTGACAGTATATATGTATCTTATTATAATGAACATAGTGTATATATGTATGAATGTTCGATTCAAAGATAAGATTAGACATTCAAAATAAATTAATAACAAACAAAAATCTAGCAGGTGCGCACTGTGTGAGCCAGGAAACATTCGAGCAGATGAAAAATATATTAAATTAAAAATACTGAGCTTATCGTTGATCAGCTTGGATTGTGTAGATCACAAATCTTTTGGTCTGAATCTTTTTTTATTTAATTTTTATAAAATCCATCGTGACTCTTTTTCATCAGTGGAACTCTGTCCCAGTCTGCTCCACCACCGGGAGATTCTCCGCTGTCTACGATGTCTTCACTGTGGATGCCAGTGAATACAACACAAGAAAACTTGCAAATATCATTCAGCATTGATGGTGCCTCCACAGCTGTGCAAGTTATCCATGTCACGAGCAGGAGTGCACCCTTGTACAATTACAATTGCTTTGCTTTTGAAGTGTGCTTTGATAAACCCAGATTGTCCATCTCCCTTTTAGCCTAGGTATCACGCCATCTGTGAGTTCAGGCTCAGGTAAGTTGGGACTGCTGCCAGATACTTTTTTTAAATAACATAATTCGAATTGGGGCTTAATTTTACCATTGCAGAGCTTCTCCTGTCTTTTGTTGCATGTCTCAAACTTTTATGTTGCTGACATCAAATTTGTATTTTTCAAAAAGGAATACAATGCTTCAGTTTAAAGAGATGATATGTTGTCACACTTCTAGCATTTCAGCTTAAATATATATTATCCTCTCAGGTTACTCTGGTATGAATGATTCTGAGCAGCCCCTACTGGAGCGAGGTATGAGACTAAAGGATTTAAATGTTATTTCCAAGTGTATTTAAAGCTGGGTTTCAATATATTCATTTACATTGCGAGGGAGGAAAAACAGAATTTAAGAGACGTTTCCTCTTGCTTACATTATTTAGTGTAATGTGGCAAATTTTTTACAGAAAAGATGCAGACCTGAGCTCTTTTAACAAGATTATTTTTGCCCTTTTTCTCTTTTAAATTAGGTTTTGATGAAGGAGTACAATGTGTCTTTGTGCCCTTCCTCTAGCAACTGTCGTTGGAACTCCATGATGCTATCATTATGGCGAATGGTCCAGGAGTCTGTCTGGAGCTAGTGACACAGCCAGCACCCCACCGCTGGTCATGGTTATGAGGGAACAAGTGATTGACATTCTAGGTCTTCTTGAGCCCTTTGAGGAGGCTTTACAGGTAACAGAGCAAGTTAATAAAAACCTGATGTGTGCAATAATTACACCAGGCATCTTCAACATCTATAATGAAATTTCCAAATCTACATGTGTAACCTTTTGTTCAGTAATCCCATAATCAGGCTAAGAAGAAATGTGAACGGGGTCTTTAATAGAAGACATGTTTGTGTCTTATCTATCGGAGGTCCTGCAGGGAAATGGTGTGACTATGTCTCTCATCATACCGTCCCTCATTGGACTTGATAAAACCTTGGAGAATTGTGTCACCAACTACACCCACTTCTGCAAGGCCCTGCGCACAGGCCTCTACACACACTTCCAGCCAGTGATTCACCAGAAGGACATGATACTAGCTGCTGTGCTGGATCCTAGGATCAAACTGCAGGTACCAAATTAGGCCAGAAGCATAGCGGACTCCTGTAGATTGATATTTAGTTGAATATGCGTGTTGAGTAGATAAAGGAAAAAAAATGTGTCTACATTTAAAACAACCATTTTTTTTTTGCAGCCGTTTTCTGATGACAACCAGGATGAACAGAATGATTTCCTAACACCTCCGTCAAAATCTGAGGCTCGCAGCATTGTTGAGTCCACATTAGAAAACATGGAAGCCTCAACTTTTCCTACTGTTGAGGCAGAGAAAGATCAGACAGGCAGTGGGCTGGAGCACGATGTGAAAGAAGAAAGCCAGACAGATGCCGTGATGGACACTTGTGCTGGCAGCTCAGACAACAACTGTCCTGAAATCAGTGAAAACAACCTCAAGAGGAAGTCCATCTTCAACTTCCTTCAGCCGCCTGCAAAGACTCTAAAGATGTCAGAGTTCGACGTGTACCTGTCTGAACCGCTGTGGGAAAGCAACTCTACTCTTCAGTACTGGAAATGTGCTTCTCGATTCCCGAAGCTCCAAGGCCTCGCCAAGAAGCTGCTGGCGGTGCCCGCCACATCTGGAGGTTTTGACCGTTTCAGTCCGATGGCTGCGTGCATTGTGAAAGCAAAAAGGAACCGCTTGCCACCTCACACCACAGAGAGACTGCTACTATACAAAAACTCTGTAAAAGTGAAGACTGTTAAAAAGCCCAGTCGGGCTGCTAAACACTGATGGATAACAGCTGAGTGTGGCAGAGCTTTCACAGCATTAAACAGAAACTTTGCCTCTACTTTTAAAAACTGTGCCATACGCTAAGAAGGAGGGTGAACTGCTAATACCTCTTATATTGTAGCAAATGAATCAGCTGACTCTTTGTTCCTAGAACGCATTTGCTGGACTGCATTAAAAACAAAACAAAACAACAAGTCCTGTGTTACAGCTGGTTTCATCAGTTTGTTAAAGTGATGCATTCTGGTCAGTGATCCTCACAGCTTCATACCTGCAGCAGCGATAGAGATGCACACTGTCTCTGCGTGCTGTACGGTGCTGCTCAGAGTTGTACTTTGTCCCTTCCACACATGATTCAAGTCAGAGCTCTCTACTGAATTGGGAAATGGCAAATTCGAAATGGAGTCAGTGAATGAATGGTATCTGACTCACTTCAAACCAAAATGAGTTCAGCTTGTATCGTTCTTTTGCAGAATTTCATGTTTTCTGACTGCAGTTTTTGTTAAGACAGTAATAAAATGTCAAATCAGAGGTTGAATGCTTATTTATTTCCACTATGGACTGATAAATGAGATATTTGCTGCCAAACGTGATGGAACCGTAGATCTTTATATTGAATTTGGCTATTCAGTCCCTCCGGCAAAAGTCATTTATATTTTATAGTCAAATGAGAAATCCACTGTACATTTCTTTCAGGCATTACAGTTTTGTTTCATTCATTCTAACGTGAAATACAACGGTGTCAGCATCTTTTCAGCTTTTTATCAGACTGGTCTTTCACCATTTTCAAATAGCTTAATCAATAATTCATGTACTTTCATAGATGCTGTTATTTTTTAATTAAAATTTTGCTTGGATAAACTATAATGTCTGATGGAAGTTGATGGGAAAAGCTTAGTTTAGTTTGGCTTTGTCAGGTAGGCTGATGTTGGCATTGAATGACAGCTACCTGATTTTACTGTGGTAAAGACCGATAATGTGTTGAAAATTAACACCAGTGTTATGAGTGCTTTGATCTCCTCTGAGAAGCATTCAAAACGTTTTTGCTTGCATTAAACATTGGAGTATGTATCAGCTGTGTTATCAAGAAAATGAGATATCTGCTAGAAACTGGAGCTGATATTAAAGACAGTTTGCGACTGAAGAAAACTGTGAGAACATTTTTCAATCCTTTCATTGATTCATCTTCAGATGAAACTGCGTCACGTCTGCTGCCAATAAGTAATTTAAAGGCATTCTATTTTATTTTAGTGTTATTATTAATTTACATTTTATTGCGTCATTGTTGTGCATTTTACTTGTTTTAGTTGCATTCTAGTTTGTAAAGCAAGTTGTGCAGCATGGGCTGTTGGAAATGTGCTCGATCAATAAACTTGACCTTGACCATGTGTGGAGGGAGCCAAAAACATGCTGCTGTTTGCACATATTTAATAATGGGCTCTACAGAGGAGCTAAAGAAGAGTCCAGCATGTTGCTCTGACTGTGTAACTCATAAAGGTACAGTAACGGCAACATTGCCTAGTGACTGATCAGGCCAGTAATATTTCTATTTCTCATATAAACCATCTCAGTGACTTCAGCAGAGATATTTCGTTAGTCATGGTAAATACACGGATTAGCTACCGAACATGTGCTTTTCCTCAATGTCTGACTGCGAATGACTGAAAATGTGTTTACTTTAAAAAATGAAATATGTATTTGGCCACAGTCACTAAAGGTTTGCTAACTAAAAACTAACTAAAATGTAGCTTTAAAAATAGCTGAGAACAGCCTATTTTAATAACCTCACTCCACTTCCTGCCACTGTACAAAAATGAAGCCAAAATTCCCTTTTCATGGGGACTGGCATCACTTTGTGTTTTTGAAGCCAGTGTGTGCGTAGTAGTGAATAAAAGCAGATCAAAAGTACTCAAATACAACCACTTGTACACATCAAAAGAAAAATTCAGTTCACATCAATTTTATTTGTGCCAATTTTAAACCTTTATTATATTATAATATATAATATAATATTTCAAGGTAACATCCCTACAATAATGCAGAGAAAACCCAACAATCCGAAGATCCCCTATGAGCAAGCACTTGGCGACAGTGGGAAGGAAAACCTCCCTTTTAACAGGAAGAAACCTTCAGTAGAACCAGGCTCAGTGAGGGGCGGCCATCTACCTCGACCGGTTGGGGGTGATGAAACGACATAGATGAAATGCATGTCACCTCTTCACACATGCAGAGATCTCATTATTTTCTTACATTTGTGCCTATTTTAAATCTTTATTATATTATAATAATTATATTATAATAATATTTCAAGGTAACATCCCTACAATAATGCAGAGAAAACCCAACAATCCGAAGATCCCCTATGAGCAAGCACTTGGCGACAGTGGGAAGGAAAAACTCCCTTTTAACAGGAAGAAACCTTCAGTAGAACCAGGCTCAGTGAGGGGCGGCCATCTACCTCGACCGGTTGGGGGCGATGAAGCGACATAGATGAAATGCATGTCACTTCCTCACACATGCAGAGATGTCCTTATTGTCTTACATTTGTGCCAATTTGAAACCTTTATTAAATTATAATGTATAATATAATATTGCAAAGTCACATCCCTAAAAACTCCCTTTTAACAGGAAGAAACCTTCAGCAGAGATGTCCTTATTGTCTTACATTTATGATGTTATAGCAAATACAGCCTCTCCTGGTTTACGGATGTAATATACCTTCAGGATGGGCGGGTATTAAATTTGTTTTGTAATATTGTCTCTTTGTGATTTATTTTGACTTTGGAAACAAAAAAATAGATATGTTTTAACCAGCTTAAAAGCTGATTATTTCTTTGTTTTTTAGATGTGTTTGGGTTTGGCTGAAGGCCGGCGATTGACTATTTTTGCACCAGGATTGTGTACTCTACGTAGAGTTGACTGGGAATTACGTACAGGTGGATGGGGATGAACCCTTTCTTCTTCTGCCTTGGGAGTAACAGTGGACTTGAGTTTGAGTGAGCTTCTAGACTCAGACTGCTTGTTTGAATTTTCTACAGTTTTAGACCAGGCCCTAGTGGAAATAGGAGGTAGAAGGCCACGCACTGCTTTTAGCTTACTGTCATATGTGGTAAGCTTGTTACCCATTTTACCCTTAAGGTCTCTAATTTCGCTCAGTTGTTCTTTCAGCTCATTGTCGTCTTTGGATGGAAAGTATTCCACATTGCTCAGGTCAAATCTCACCTTTTTCCAGTCTATTTTTTCATCCCCATCCTTTCTTTGCTGCTCTGGGGAGGCTTTTTTCTCGACTTGCACAGTGTGGCCGAGCGTGTCATAAATTCCCTTCAGCTGTTGCAGCAGATCGTCATTTTCTTTTTTCTGTACCGCATTCTTTTCTTGTTGAATGCCAATGTCAGTTTCCAGTTCTTCTATTACTTGCTTAAGCCTCAATACTGCGTATTTGGACTTTGTCAGAGCTTTCTCAACCTCTTCTTTATGCTCCACAGTTTGCGTCAACTTTGACTTCACTGTGAAGAGGTTGTCATTTGCAGAGCTAAGCTGTTTCTCGTGTTCTTTCTTTAGTTCTGCCTGCTGCAGTTTGATAATGTCCAGCTCAGCCTTTACAGCATTATAGCTGGTCTTAGCATTGGCAAGGTCTACGTTTGTCTCTTGGAGTTCTTGAGCCTTTTCTTTGATTTTATTCTGAAGTGTCTTTATAGTGTCTCTAGCTGTATAGAGTTTGTTCTCAATGCAGAACTTTGTCTCAGAAAGGAGCACTTTATCAGACCTAAGATTTTCACTTCTCTTTATCTCCAGTTCCAGATCGTTTTCTGCTTTGCTAAGAGCAGTTTTCAGACGGGCTATCTTATTTTCCTGGGATGAAATTTTCTTCCCAGATTCCTGCATCTCATTTTCAAATATAATTATTTGCTTAGTTTTAACCTTAAGGCATTTTTCCAGGCGGTCGATAGTAAAACGTTGCCTTGCCAGCTCCTTTATCTGACTTTCAGATTCCAGGACTTTGACTTTTAACTCTTTCCTCAACGTTATGTTGTTACATTCCTTCTCCCTAAGACGTACTTTCAGCTCATCATTTTTCTTTGTCAGTTTGTTTTTCTCGTCTATTGCGCAGTGCTTTCCCGCTTTATACTCCTCATTTTGTCTTTGACACTTTTTAAGTTCAGCCTGTAGTTTCTCTTTTTCTTCTTCCACACTTTTAACTTTCTGTTGACGGCAGTACACCTCCCCAGGTAGTGTAAGAAGCTCGTCTATCCTTCTTTCAAGGAAGTCATTACGATGAATGTACTTCTCATTGTTCTGAATCTCAGTCTGAAGCTGCTCATTTTGTTTCTGCAGTTCTTTAACTTTTTCATTTTTTTCCTCAGTCATCTTGCTTAGCTTCATCATGAGTTCTTGTTTTTCTTGCTCATTTTTTATTTTAAGGACAACCAGAGATTCCACCTCTCTTTCTTTCTTGTCCCGCATCGTTTTTTCAGTGGCACATTTATTTTCAAGGTGTTTGATTGCATTATGAAGAGCCCGAATTTTTGCCTCATATTTGTTTGTGAGATCTACATTCTGTGACTCTGCGGAACTTAGCTGGGATTTGGTTTCCAGCAAAACATTTTCCATTTTTTCCATCTTTTCATCTTTGGATTCCTGTGTCATCTTAGCAACCAGTTCCTGTTCTTCTTTCAAAGATGCCTCAAGACTTGAAATCTTAGAATTCTTTTCATCAATTTCCTCAAGCTGAAGTTTTTCAGCTTGTTTGTAATTTTCTATATCATTTCTGAGCACCTGGATTTCTTTGGACTCCTCTTTCATCTTTGCAACCAGTTCCTGTTCTTTTTTCAAAGATGCCTCAAGATTTGAAATATTACAATTCTTTTCATCGATTTCCTCAAGCTGAAGTTTTTCAGCTTGTTTGTACTTTTCCATTTCATTTTTGAGCACCTGCATTTCTTTGGACTCCTCTTTCATTTTTGCAACCAGTCCCTGCTCTTTTTTCAAAGATGCCTCAAGACTTGAAATCCTACAATTCTTTTCATGGATTTCCTCAAGCTGACGTTTTTCAGCTCGTTTGTAATGTTCTATCTCATTTCTGAGCATCTGCATATCAAAGTAGCTTAGGGAACTCATTTTGAAATTAATGTATTTAGTTTAGTTTATATGACGTGTTATTCTGTGTTTGAAAAATGATCTACTCAATGAGAGAAAGTGTTGCAAGGGAAACTGAAACCGTAGCTAGTTCAGAACTATAGCGATCTATGGGTTCAAGGTATGTACTTGGGGGATATTTATGGGATCTGACTCCGCCCCCAGAACTGTCTTCAAAGGAGTTCAAGTGACGTTATCGCCGAATGTCGTGACGTTCAAAGGACAGTCTATTATGATGTCATTTTGTACCAGAATGGGTTAAATTTGATATTGTGTATTTGCAAGTTTGATCAGCTTGCATTACGATTGTTTTTAGCAGACTTTAGCGATCCTTATACTTAGCCTGTCTTTAAGTTGTCTGTCGTTTCCCACCGTATCCCGCCCGGATCGATCCATTTATGTACAGCCCATCCGCTCCGTTCATCGGGGCTCATCGCTGCTGTTGTAGTCACTTGTCCAGAGCTAACAACAGCTGTTGAGCTGGCTATTAAGCTAACATTATCCCCGCTAGTGTTAGGTTTACGTGTCCTACAAGTCATACTTTTTCTGTGATAAACAGTTGAATTAAATTCTTACACCGTATGAGAGGTTACCAGCGTCAAAGCATTAGCAATAGGTGACAACAACCAGTGCTGGAGGATTTATTTAATTATTTATTTAGACCCGCAATACAAAGACAACTAATACTGGCGAACATCACAAAAGGTGCAAGTACGTATTCTGCAGAAAAACGTTCACCATTTGCGTTTAAGAGTATATGAATTTATATGACTACTGCTTATGTTGAAAATTAAGCTCAGTTTTAATATTTCATGTCATTCTATAATGATCATAGCGTATGCAGAGATGAATATTAAAATGGACAAATATGCCTCATATTTGTCCATTTTAATATTCAGCTGAGCATGAATGGAATGTCAGAGTGGTGTTTGACAGTATATATGTATCTTATTATAATGAACATAGTGTATATATGTATGAATGTTCGATTCAAAGATAAGATTAGACATTCAAAATAAATTAATAACAAACAAAAATCTAGCAGGTGCGCACTGTGTGAGCCAGGAAACATTCAAGCAGATGAAAAATATATTAAATTAAAAATACTGAGCTTATCGTTGATCAGCTTGGATTGTGTAGATCACAAATCTTTTGGTCTGAATCTTTTTTTTTAAAATTTTTATAAAATTTATCGTGACTCTCTTTTTCATCAGTGGAACTCTGTCCCAGTCTGCTCCACCACCGGGAGATTCTCCGCTGTCCACGATGTCTTCACTGTGGATGCCAGTGAATACAACACAAGAAATCTTGCAAGTATCATTCAGTATTGATGGTGCCTCCACAGCTGTGCAAGTTATCCATTATAAAACATTTATTAATGAATAATAAACATTTATAAATGCCAGATAGGAGCCTTATTGTAAAGTGCAAAGCATAAATCCATTTATTAATGACTAATGAACATGTGCAAATGCTAGATGGGAGCCTTATTGTAAAGTGTAAAGCATAACACCATTTATTAATGACTACTAAACATTTATAAACACAAAAGAGAGCCTTGTTGTAAAGTTTAAAACATGTCAACCTTTATTTATGACCAACAAACATTTGTAAGTATTATTGGGCCTTACTATAAAAAGCATAAAGCACCAACAGTTATTTAACATTGCTAAACTTATATACAAGCCTTTTAAAGATAGCTAAAACTACATTAAGGAAACAAATCCCATTCCTAAATTCGCCACTGGCATAAGACAAAGGAAAATTATAATTACCTTAACTGACACGGCACAGCTGTATTATTTACTCTACACATGTTTATACAAATCAAAACATAAAAAAACAATAAAATAAACTAACCTAACAGGTAAATCTCTTAGTTGTGTGGAAACAACACATACGTGAACAGATCTTTGAAAAACGGTTGGTTTTGCACATCTTTTCTTCAGCTCAATATGCTCAAAACAAACAAAACTACTTAGAACAAATTAGGGTTTCAGACAGATTTCCCTCTTTGAATTGGAAGCAAAGTACCAGCGGCCTTCATACTTTCTATTTTGTTTTTTACTTCATCACTGCCTTGAACTGCAGCCTCACATCGCTTAGCAAAAGCTAGTACCGTCTCTCCACTAGGCCTGTTGGACAGTAGCTCCTGGTAAACATTGGGGACCGCAATAGCAAGCTCCCCAACTGATGAAGTAGACACAACAGTGTTCCTGTCGAGCCCATGCTTCTGAAAAGCTTTGGTCATGGTCTTCGTCTTTGGAAATGTCTTGAGGAGGGATTTGTATCGCATATTGTATATCATTTGGCGTTTGAACTAAAAATGAAAACAAAGCAAATAATTAGAAAAGCAAATTCTCAAAGCATAGACAGATAGATAGATAGATAGATATGTATATAGGACGTAGCAAACACAGAGTAGTTTTTAGAAAAAATAAAAATCATAATACTATGTTTTATGTCACATTTATAGTATCCTCTTCTGTACAATCTTCTCTTCCAAAATCTTTTGCTCACCACGCTGCGGGACCTTCTTCTGCTCCTTCTTGGGTTTCTTGGCTCATGAATGTTTTTTCTTGTATTTGTGCTTTCGCTTCTTTGGGGATGAAGATGAGGATGACCACACAGACGATGCAGATGAAGATGCGGAAGATGAATCTGAGTTTTCAGAAGCCTTCGATGAAAAAGGATCATTGAATGGTTCGTCTTTAGGTTGCTCTGCAGGATGCAAACAAGAAAATGACTGGTTTTAGAAACAAGATATTTGACACCACTCAGATTACACTGAGTGACAAAGATGTGCAGAGTAGCTGCTACCTCAAAGTCCCCCTGTTTTTCAATTACACAATTGACGATTTAGTCAGCTTATGTGCTTAAAGAGAATGCGGATTTTGTTAAAGAAAATCATCATGTGAATAAAGTATCTCTCTCGCTCTCTCTCTCATATATATATATATATATATACACATATACACATACACATATATACATGTGTATATATATATATATTAGGGGTGCAACGATACTCGTATCGATATTGAACCGTTCGATACAGTGCTTTCGGTTCGGTACGCATATGTATCGAACAATACAACATTTTTAATTTATTTTATCAACTTTCCTTCTGACGGTGCTGTCTGTGTTGAGCGCTCAGTGGATCTGCGCTTGACACTGCAGCCTAGGCAGAGTAGTCGAACACAGATTCACTGAGCGCAGGGCAAGCTAGCTAGACAGAAGTTAAGCTTGTTGCAACATGGCAAATTGAACCTCCCCCACCCTCATTCAGATCTGGCGTCTGGAACTATTTTGGTCTTCATGTGACGTATGACCCTGAAGGTAAGCGTGTCATGGACTAAAGTAAAACAGTATGTCAGATGTGCCACGCAATGCTCAATTACGTAAGTGGGAACTAGTGTGTTAGCGCAGTTAGCTCGTTAATGTGTTGACGCTGTCCAGCCCCACACACGGGGCAATCCGCGGTAGCTCGTTAACGGAGATTTGCCGTGTTGTGGCGTTAACCTCATTTCAGATTAAGGCTGACAGCACTAGTGGGAACACAACGAATATGACTGCACATTTACCCGATAGCATCCTAGTGCAAAGACAAGTGGAAGCAGACAAAAACAACAAGCACGCATACAAACTTTACCCGAGTCAATTAGACAGCCGTTAGCACATGATTCTCCTTATGGGGACCTGATATGTTTAATATGCTGCTGAGAATATAGCCCAGAAGAAGCGTATAGTATAGCTTTTATTTTGGAAAGAGACATTTCTCTGTAATAAACTCTCTTTTCCAAAGATGAGTGATTCCTCAATCAGATACAGGGCTCGCAAAATCGCTAGCCCGACGTCCCGGGGCTAGCGATTTTTCCATTTGGGCTGCCCTGCTCTGCTCGTCGGCCTATCGTAGGAAGGAAAAATATATGTCAATGCTTTTGCATTCTTTCGGAAATGTAGCTGGGTAATTATGTCATTGGCATCGGTGAGCCACTGTCAATATGTGACATATTGAAATCGCGTTTGAATTTGCGCTTGTTTTTTGCTTTCACTTTGCAATCACGCGAACTGTGTATAGAGAGCGACAGCACTGATTGGTGACTGATGATAATTTGCGCACCAATTCCTCTGACATCGTCTTATCAATCGTTAGCTTACTATGCAAACATGACAAGTGAAATCTCCCGTAGCAAGCTTAAACATGTGAGAGGTTGATCGCGCAGAGAATCGCTGAGCGTTATGTGAGTGTGTGTGTAAAAGCAGCAGGATATATATTTTAGTTCTGCTGAGCCAAATAAGACAGGTCAGGGTGAAGAAGTGACAGCCAAAGAAAAGCTTACCACAAAACGGAAAAGTTATGACAAATCAGACTATAAGGCAAAAAGAAAGTGCAGCTTTATGGTTTCATGGACAAAAGAATTTCTGTGGCTGCAATATGACGAGCTAAATAACCAGGTCTACACATTAGTGGTCCGCAGGTGCGCATTCGCTGTCAAAATAAAAAACGCACACAAGATAAGAAGTTGCAACACGTGTTTGCATACATAAGATTTTCAGGAGGAGGACAGACATTTGTTTAGAACTCTTAAAGATGTCGAAGAAGCTCCTTTAAGCAATTACTTTGGTGTTCCTCCACCTCCAAAGAAATGTCAGGAGTCCGAACCACAAAAGAAGCGCGTATTCTCGGAAAAGTGGTTGCAGGAGGTGAGCTGGCTTCAAACAAATGATGAACGCACAGAGAGATGGTGCAGAATGTGCCGTGAAAATTTAATAAATGACAAATTAATAAAAAGGCATGAACATTTTTTTGTGTATCGAAAAAATATCGAACCGTGACACCAAAGTATCGAACCGAACCGAACCGTGAATTTTGTGTATCGTTGCACCCCTAATATATATATATATATATATATATATATATATATATATATATATATATATATATATATATATATACACACACATATATAAAATAATTTCTAATCTAAACTTGGGGAAAAATATTGATTAAAAATGGTTACAACTTGAATTTATAAAAAGCCACTTTGTAAAAAAGTTTTGATATATCCACCTATGATGGTTTAGACATTTGTAAAACAAGGCAAATAATCCTTATGTGTACTACCTTACTGGGGTGTTTAATATAAATCTATTGATGCACATAAACAAAAGATAAAAACTAAAAATATACAACAGAGTGATATCAAATGTTTGGAATAATCAATAGTATTAGAGCTATTCCAGTGTTACCTGATGTTAATTATGGAACGCCAGGACTGCCATAATGAATTAATTAAATACACCATTAAATAATTAATTAAATGTGTCAATAATTAATTAAAATGGGAAATAATTAATTAAATAAATAGTTATGACACATGTAATTAATTAATTATTGACACATTTAATTAATTATTTATGTATTTCACATTTTAATTAATTATTGACACATTTAATTAATTATTTATTGACACATTTAATTAATTATTTATGTATTTCACATTTTAATTAATTATTGACACATTTAATTAATTATTTAATGATATATTTATTTATTTCATTTTGGCAGTCCTGGCGCCTGGCTCTCATCATGAAATAATTTTATCTGTCAACCTCACCCATCAAACGCAGGGGGCGGGGTTAACGCTGCCCATGCAGCTTGTCTAACATTTGATTGGTTGCCGTGCAAAGTAAGTCAAAACAGGTCGATCCTAGATAATCGATTGCTTGTGTAGACTTGGGGCAGCCAGGTATCCCAGAATGCATTTCAAATCACAGGCAGCAATGTTGGTGGTGTAGTTTTAAAATACCCCGTTTTTCTGTCACCATCTACACTTTTAACAGTGTTTTAGCCGCGAATGTCGCGCTGTAATCTTCACATGTCGGGTCAGGTTGTCAACATAGAACATGTTTGCAAAGGTGCTCAGATGTTTTCAGAGATTTCAGTAGCTCTGCTAACAGTCAGCATGCAGAGTGCACCGAGGGGGTTACGTTAACCGGTTTGTTTACATATTCCACTCTCCGTGTTCCACGTGTTGCATTCGCAGATTCTCATTTTCACCGAACAATTGTTCTTTCCACCTGGTCTTGTGTCTCTGTGCTTCTGTAACATAAAGAACGAGCTGACATTTTTCTCACGAAACCAGCGATCAGCTCAACAGGCCCTCAGTTTACCTGCATGCATCCTCCTCCTCACCTGTCAGCTGTTTAACACCTGCTGCTAATTCAAGAAACACGCCCACGTTACCTGGTGATAGTCACAGTTTAACTGGGCAGCCGGTGCTCGATATTACGCAACCTCAGCACATTTTTCTGCACAAGATAAGTAAATATAGTTTTTCCCGAGCGCAGAGCTGCTGGAGCTTGTTTCCCAACAGAGCACTTTATAGGCGAACCCACTTTATCCGTGGCTGATGTCCTATCAGCGGCTGATGTCCAATCACCGGCACAGCGTTGAAACCTCACCTGAGTTTTAGCTCTCAGTGTTAAACGCTGGACTTAATTCACTCAGGTTCTGTCTGTCGGGTCACGTTTACTTCGCTGTTTTATTTACAACTGAGCAAATCGGTTTGGCTGAGGTTAAAGTTACGTTTCAGAACTGCACAGTTTTACAGACGTTTAATGGTTCACTGGCACATGTGTTAGACTGAACCATTCGCTTTTCTTTATCTGGTGTGTTTTGGATTTAACAGTAAATTTTGAGATTAAACTGACTTTTAAAATGTTTTTATACAAAGAGGAAAGAGAAGGCGCATTTCCACCGAGAGGAGCAGAGTTTCCAACTACATGTTCATAATGCAGACTGCAACCTGGACAGAAATATTATATCATCTGTTTTTTAATAGTTATTCAACTGTATTCTAGGCACCAGCGATCTGTTAGAATTTTTAGAGTTTATTTAACTAAAAATAAATGAGGTTAACATATAATTTGTGTGATTTTTTTTCTCTCTCTCTCTCTTTTTATTCATTTATTTATTTTTTTTGCTTTTTCGGTCATGTTATGTTTAACTGTCAAAGGTTTGTTACAAACTATGAAACACATGGTGCAGACTTCTGGATGTTAGAAGAAAACTAATACTGCTAATGAATTAGACTAAAGGCAGGAAGGTGTCCTTTAAAACTAAACATGTTAGTAGGACTTTATATCATAGTTTATGAAATAGCACGTGTATTTCAGTAATAGCTACTGATTTCAGTGTAGTAGTGAACAGTCACACAGCTCACGTGGTCATCTGTGATACTCCTTAACTATAATTTATCCAGGTTAACTTCAGTTAACTCTGAGCGGCTGGATCGACGGAGGTCAGACAACAATTTTACATGTATGATCTTAAAACAGGACACAGCCATTATCCGTCCTGGCCTCATATCAAATGTGAACGCAGACTGAGTCTATGTTTGACGTTTGCTTTATATCTAATCTTCCTCTCGAACATTTAAACAGTCTGCAGCTGAGGGAACACAAACTCAAATTGTCGGAACAGGTTTGCTCGTTTCTTGCGTTCATTTGGTAATTTATTAAATGTATAACTGTTATAACTGCTGAGTCTCTTACGCTGATGAAAATGCAGAAAACACAGATCACGAACACCTGTTCAACCAATCGCTTTCATTCCACTTTGATCTGCGACAAACTGACGGTTCATCTCTGTTACAGTGTTGTGTTAGACTGCTATATTTTTTGTTCTTTATGCTGTAGATTTTCACGTCTCTGGAATAGTTGGCAGTATTAAGGATGCTTTTCTGTAAAATCATATTGATATGACCCGTGAATTATTCGTAGATGACCGTTAGATTAGTCAGCTGGGAAACTCTGTGTTAACTCAGAGAGCTGAAGATATCGTGGATATGCTGACCTCGCTCTGTGGTGTACAGGTCAGTTTACCCTCATGATTAATATTCACAATAAAAATATTAGCCGAACATCATGAAGTCTGTATGTGTGTCATAGTTTCGAACAACCTTTGTACAGTTAAAGCCAGCAGTTACTACATGAGGAAACACCAACGTTATCTCTTTTATGTGTTTATACACAGGTCACGCTGATTACTGAACAAAAACCCAAAGATCAGCTGTTAATCGAATTTATTTGCTCTCTCTCCTCCTTAAACATGTTTTTAATGTTAGTTATAATTCAGAATTGGCGACTGAAACACGTAGGACACATACGAACATCAGGAAATAAAACCCTGATAAATATAACCTCAGTAAAATAAGTCCGTGTCAGCGGGGATTATTACAGCTGTGTACCGGGGCCTGCGCTTTGTCGGTGGTAATAACAGCTCGATTGCTTGCGAGGCGAGCGGGTCTATCCCCCGCTTTGCCGTGAGACTGGGCAGACATCTCCGAAATCATCGAAGCACTTTTGCAAAGAGGCTGTATCTTGAGAAACCGACCAGACACATGAAGATTAAACCACTACATTCTCGGCTAAAAAAATATTAAAACTGTATTTGGTGACACACAAACAGGGTTTTTCAAAGTTCAGTTCTGTTAGTTTCCACATGCTGGTTGTTGCGTGCTAAAAACAATGGCCACCAGGCCAAAGCAATGGTTTTGAGTCGATCAGCGTTAACCCCGCCCCCTGCGTTTGATGGGTGAGGTTGACAGATAAAATTATTTCATGATGAGAGCCAGGCGCCAGGACTGCCAAAATGAAATAAATAAATATATCATTAAATAATTAATTAAATGTGTCAATAATTAATTAAAATGTGAAATACATAAATAATTAATTAAATGTGTCAATAAATAATTAATTAAATGTGTCAATAATTAATTAAATGTGTCAATAATTAATTAAAATGTGAAATACATAAATAATTAATTAAATGTGTCAATAATTAATTAATTACATGTGTCATAACTATTTATTTAATTAATTATTTCCCATTTTAATTAATTATTGACACATTTAATTAATTATTTAATGGTGTATTTAATTAATTCATTATGGCAGTCCTGGCGTTCCATAGTTAATTAGCCAGCAGCCAAATGGCTCGGTAGACAGGTAGCTAGCATTACAACGTTACTCACCGTCATGTTTAACTGCTGACGCCGTTAGCTTAGTGCAATCTAGCCCATCCAGTCTCTGCTTTTTGTATCTCTTCGAACGTGTGCTGACTGTGTAGGTCGCAGAGGCACACAAAGTTTTATCTTCTGCTCCATCCACGGCGCAGCAACTTCCACGAGCGATTTCAGTGTCTGTTCGTGCCCCTTGACCTTCAGCTGGTGGACGCGCTCTGATAGGAGGGACTTTCCTTAATAAGATTAACTGTGATTGGATGTTTATATGAGCTCCTCTGTGTTTGGATTAAGTTTGTTTCCCCTCCCTTTGGCGCCAGAACATTTTTTTTTAAACCATGAATCATCCAGTGGGTAGTAGTGATGGGATTTCCGGCTCTTTTTAGAGATCCGGCTCTTTCAGCTCGGCTCACTAAAAAGAGCCGGCTCTTTCGGCTCCGAACCGGCTCTTCAGGTTGTTTTGTTGCTTTAATTATTTAATCATTAACAATAATATAAAATTATGCAGAAAAGGAATTACTAATGTAAAAAAAAGTGGTTTTATTTATATATGTTTATATATGGCCCCTAGAGACAAAGCACGTACAAACTCTAAAGCATATACAAACTCCAAAAAGCACGTACAAACTCCAAAACACATTTCTAGCGTTAACTGAACTTCCAAAACAGAGCTACCCAGATCACTTAAATTACACAATTGAAAGCATGTGTGTATTGTTTGTGTATTTATAGCCAAGCACTCATATTTATTCAAATAATTTAAAAATAAAATTCATTTACCTGTTATTACCACACACCAAATCCGGTTGTTGATACTTCCTGGCTTGTGTAGCCACTAGGTAACAAAAGCTCAACACTGCACCCTAGCATCCTGGAGCACTTCTGTTGTCTTTTGTATGTGATTCTGAGTTTGTACGTGCTTCTTAGTTTTTACGTGTTTTGGAGTTTGTACGTGCTTCTGAGTTTTTACGTGTTTTGGAGTTTGTACGTGCTTCTGAGTTTTTACGTGTTTTGGAGTTTGTACATGCTTCGGGGTTTGTAAGTGCGTCTGAGTTTTTACGCGTTTTGGAGTTTTTACGTGTTTTGGAGTTTGTACGTGCTTTGTCTCCAAGGGCCACCATAAATATACTTTATTTATTCACTCCACATAAAATGTAATAAATAAATCATATAATACAAAGAACAACTATTTACATTTTAAACTTTTAACTATTTAAATTTTCAGCTTTTTCCTTTTAAATAAATTTAACGTGAAACAACACAAAACACTGCAAACCACAACACAATTAAATATATATTAAAATATTAAAACAAAAAGAAGATGCACATTCTCTGTCATATGGGCCTGCATGATTTCTGAATCCTTTATCATCTGCAACTGAAAATAGTGGATGATTACTATACCTTTCTAATGTGACGTTGTTGTCCCTCGCTCTCTTTCTCTCTGGCTCTGGTCCTGTGCTACTGCAAGTGTAACTTACGCCCCTCCCCCCTCTGCCCAGCGCAAGGTACAGGCCGCGCGTGCGGAGTTTAGCGGAAAAAAGGGCGAGAGAGAGGGTGAGAGAAAGAGAAAAAAAAACAAAAAAAACCTCACGGCTCCCAATAAGGAGCCGGCTCGCGTCGTTCACTTCAAAGAGCCGGCTCTAAGAGCCATTTCGTTCGCGAACGACCCATCACTAGTGGGTAGATCTTCATAACAGAGTCGGAGACACTATAACAGGTAAGAAAATCCTCTTTTTTTGTGTGGGACTATTTTTGGTTATAGGGCTTGTTTTATATGGCATATTAAGTTCTTTAACTCTGAACCGAGTTGCACTAGATTTTACGGTGTTTCGGGGTGACCGTGAAATAAATTACTATTTTTTTTCTACCAAAATGTCCTTGGGAATGAGTGCGTACCCCAATAGAAGAAAAACAAATGAAATATAAGGCACTGAGGCTCATTAAATGGCTGCAGAAGAAACACCTGGTAAAGAAGAAGCTTAGATACTCCGTTTGCCACCATAAGATGAAAATGATTTCCGTGGTGAAGAAAGACCAATATATGTAGTATGTATAATGCATGATAATGTAGTGCATGTAGTAAATATAACAAAAATATTTCTATGTTATCAATGCAAGAGGGAGCATTAACCCCTTTTCATTATTATTGTCTTCATGAATTTTGTGATTATCTTATCAATTAAGCTCAGTTTTTAAAACCTTAGGATGTAACTACAGCCCAGCCCATGCAGCAGTATATGAATGACTAACCTCGTATTGTGGATGGATTATCTCAGTTGTTCTCCTGGCTGAAGTTTGTTCCTTTTACAGCATCCTGCCATGCGATTACATTTGTTCCTGACTACTGAGAACACTCACGTTAACTTTTATCGAGTGGAAAAAAAGTTAGCTTGTTTATATTATGCTAACATAGCTGTGTCGCTAGCGGTCACATAGCACATCATTATATACCAGCTAGCCAAACTTCAGTAACCCTACAAACGTCACTGCTGTTTAGTTTTCTGTCTTCATTTATGTTGGAAGTGATAACAGAGCTGTACGTTTGAATTTGTTTCCAAAACCTCGCAGTCAGGACGTGCTATATTGTATTTAGATAGAAGCTAGCGAGCTAACTTCCTGCTAACTTCTAACTCCATTAAATGACATAAATTCCGTTTTCATGGATGCCTGGATGTTAAACTCAATTGTTACACCTGGTAGAGCAGAACGCTGATCATTTTAGTAAAGATGAAAGACTTTAGACAGTTTTTCAACTCTCAGTAATGCCATAGTGATCGTTTGATATATGGACCTGCAGCGGAGTTTAGGCCCAGACACGGCAAGTGACGTCAGACTTAACAACCGGATACCTCATCTGGAACAACAGAGATATTTTATTTAAAAATAAATCACTTTTCCTGGAAACTTGGGTCCAAAATGGGATCCTATTGGTGGCTCAGCTGGTTAATAAAGAGAGACAACTACTTACAACAAATTTCTTGCACTATATAATTTTCCAGTCAGTGTTCGGGAATTCTCAGAGGTGCTTGGTGCCACACCCTCAGGTACTTTAATGTTGTATAAAAACACTCATAGCTCAATATCTACCTCATCCACTCTCCCTGATCCAGCTGAGTCAACAGTGGGAAAAATGTGCTTTTCACAGGAACTTGGTCACAGCAATAAGAGAATACGTAGTTTATTCCAAGAAGATATTGTGTCTCTCTCATATATAATATCTTACTGGAACCGATATATTCCAGATATCAACTGGAAGACAGCTTGCAGGACATTTAGCAGGTTTGTTATTGTCCATATTTTAAGGGAATTCTCTTTACGATGGGAAAATGTTTTATTCTGTTTCTTTAAGTTCCTCGGGAAGAAAGATAAATGTTTTTTTATAATAAATTTGTTAATACTTTTGTCGAATTTTTTTTTATCCATAAATGTAAGTTTGTTAATGAAACACCATATTTCTTCATAAGGATGTGGAATTGTACATACAATCAATATCAGACCCCACCAACAAAAAGGCTCTTAAAACAATACATATATGTGAATTTTTGCGTGTATTTACATAATTATTTTTTTTACCCCTGGTTTTGTATGTTCATGTTCTGTTCTTTTGTATACTTCATCTGTTTGTATGTTGTATACTCATTGTGTGTTCAATAAAGTTCATTAAAAACACACACAAAAAAAACATTGAAATTAGTTGAACTTTTCCACTGAGCAATTTTCACACAGACTCTTTATATTTATGAGTTTGTTTTAAATATTCACATTAAAAGAAATCTGAAGCTGAGTGGTGCGACACAAACAACCTGCTGCTTAACACTGAGAAGACCAAGGAGCTCATCGTGGACTATAGGAGGAATGCTGACCCACATCCACCCATCTAAATTACAGGGACAGCTGTGGAGCGTGTGAGCAGCTTCAAGTTCCTGGGAGTCCACATCTCCGAGGATCTCATCTGGATGACCAACTGCTCCAAGCTGGTCAAGAAGGCTCACCAGCACCTCTTCTTCTTGAGGACTCTGAGGAAGAACCACCTGTCCTCAGACATCCCGGTGAACTTCTATCGCTGCACCATCGAGAGCATCCTGACCAACTGCATAACAGTTTGGTACAGGAACTGCTCTGCCTCGGACCGGAAGGCGTTGCAGAGGTTTGTGAAAACTGCCCAGCGCATTGCCGGAGCACGACTTCTTGGCATAAAGGACATCTACAGGAAGCGGTGTCTGAAAAGGGCTGGGAAAATCATCAAAGACCACAGTCACCCATCATATGGACTCTTCACCCTCCTGCCCTCTGGGAGGCGCTACAGGAGCCTCCGGACTAAGACCACCAGGTACTGGAACAGCTTCTTCCCTTCATTTTAATTCTACAACTGTTTATAACTTGCATAGTTCACATTTCTGTATAACTGTATATCTTATATTTCTGTATAGTTTTTTTATTTCATATTTCGGTACCACTTTACAATAAGACTCCCTTTATAGATGGCTAATAAATAGTTTATAGCTATGTTATTAATTAATCTGTAAATGCTTCATAAACCATTATTAATGGTTTATTATGAATTAGTTGAGGGTAAAGTGTAAAGCATAACACCATTTATTAACGAATAATAAACATTTATATATGCCAAATGGGAGCCTTATTGTAAAGTGTAAAGCATAACACCACCTATTAATGAGTAATAAACATTAATAAATGCCAAAGGGGAGCCTTATGGTAAAGTGTAAAGCATAGCATTATTTATTAGTGTGTAATAAACATTTATAAATGCCAAATGGGAGCCTTATTGTAAAGTGTAAATCACAACATCATTAATTAATGACTAATAAACATTTATAAATGGCAAAAGTGAGACTTACATGTATGTCACCATTTATTACACTTGGACCTAAATTACAATCAGTGCTTGAAATAACATATAACTACTGTCAAAAATGGCAATGTATTGTAAGAGTACCACATGTAACATTAAATGTGTTATTTAAAACACCAAAAAGCCACCCCCTCCAAAAAAAAGTTCATGCCAGACTGGTTCAGACTGGAAATATTTTTTGTACATCCTTGAACAAAAGTTCCAGTTGTCCATCAGGGTGTTGTGAACCAAGCCAAGATAACCATTCAAGAACCATGAGGTGTTCCTCCAGCAACTTCACAGTACGATTTCCTCTTAGTCTACGGACATGTCCTTTGATGGTCATCCAAGCTCTTTCGATATGTTGTGTATGACTGCTGATTGACGATCTACAAATCACCTGCTGTGATTTACAGTGTAGGCATTCTTGTAGGCTCTCCACTCATCACTGATAATTGCACTACCTGACTTAACATGCTGTCTGATCAGAAGAACAAGGTGGTGCCTTGTAGTGATGTGTCGGTCGCAAACGAAATGGCTCTTAGAGACGGAATTTTGACGTGAACGACACGAGCCAGCTCCTTATCGCGAGCCGTGGATTTTTTTTTCCCTTCTCTCACAATTTTTTTCCACTTCACTCCGCACGCGCCTTGTGCTTTGCGCTGGGCAGAGCGGGGAGGGGCGGTAGTTACACTGGCAGTAGCACAGGAACAGAGCGGGAGGGAAAAAGAGAGAGAAAGAGAGCCAGGGACAACAATGTCACATTAGAAAGGTATAGTAATCATCCACAACTATTTTCAGTTGCGGATGATAAAGGATTCAGAAAGTTTATTCATGCAAGCCCATATGACAGAGAATATGCATGTTCTTTTTGTTTTCATATTTTAATTTATATTTAATTGTGTTGTGGTTTGCAGTGTTTTGTGTTGTTACACTTTAAATATGTTTAAAAGGAAAAAGCTGAAAATTTAACTAGTTAAAAGTTGAACTGTGAATAGTTGGTTTTTGTATTGTATAATTTATTTATTACATTTTATGTGGAGTGAATAAATCACGTACAAACTTCAAAACACGTACGAACCCTGAAGCACGTACATACCCCGAAGCACGTACAAACCCCGAAGCACGTACAAACTCAGAAGCACGTAAAAACTCCAAAACACATACAAAACACAACAGAAGTGCTCCAGAATGCTAGGCGCAGTGTTGAGCTTTTGTTCCCTAGTGGCTACACAAGCCAGCAAGTACCAATGACTAAATTTGGTGTGTGGTAGTAACAGGTAAATGAATTTTTTTTAAATTATTTGAATATATATGAGTGCTTGTGTATAAATACACATATGCTTTCAATTGTGTAATTTAAGTGATCTAGGTAGCTCTGTTTTGGAAGTTCAGTTAACGCTAGAAATGTGTTTTGGAGTTTGTATGTGCTTTGTCTCTAGGGGCCACGGCATATATATATATATATATATATATATATATATATATATATATATATATATATATATATATATATAACCACTTTCTTTAACATTAGTAATTAATTTTGTGCAAAATTTTATATTATTGTTAGTAATAAATTAATTAAAGCAACAAAACAACCTGAAGAGCCGGTTCGGAGCCGAAAAGCCGGCTCTTTTTAGTGAGTCGAGCCGAAAGAGCCGGAAATCCCATCACTAGTGCCTTGATCGTTTTTCAGCAAGTTTTAACATGAGCCTTCGCCTTTTCTCTTTAATTCCCATCAGTCCAAATATCCATTCCTTCGTTTTCCATGCATTTCCAAAGCATCCATGTGCATACTGAAAACAAAAAGAATATTATTACACAGAATATTTAGAAAGAAACATTCAAAAAGTTGTTTGCCTTTAATTACACGAATATAAACATGTCAAATGTGCCTTGCCATGCTACTTAGTGTTCTGGAGCTGCCACTTCGTCATCGATCATATCTATTTGTCTGCGCCTGAGCCATCCATCCATCCGCTTCCGCTTATCCTTTTCAGGGTCGCGGGGGGCGCTGGAGCCTATCCCAGCTGTCATAGGGCGAGAGGCGGGGTACACCCTGGACAGGTCGCCAGTCTGTCTCAGGGCTAACACACAGGGACAGACAACCATTCGCACTCACATTCACTCGCACATTCATACCTAGTGGCAATTTAGATTTTCCAATTAACCTATCCCCACAAGCTGCATGTCTTTGGACGGTGGGAGGAAGCCGGAGTACCCGGAGAGAACCCACGCAAACACGGGGAGAACATGCAAACTCCACACAGAAAGACCCCGGCCTGATGTTGGAATTGAACTCAGAACCTTATTGCTGTGCGGCAACAGTGCTAACCACCGTGCCACCGTGCTGCCCTGAGCCCTTGAGAATAAATCTGTGACATAAATTGAGACAATTATTACTTACTGAGGCCCTGAAAAGAGATGATTTTGATTTCTCAAAGAGGGAGCAAGTTCTGATTGTTCTGGAAATGTCCTTATGACTTGCTCTTTTGCAGCACCTGAGAGCATACCAATGAGTTAAGTAAAGAAATGGACCCTAAAACATGCACATTAAATAAATGTTTAGCGGTAATAAAAGCAGAGGGAGGTCAACAGTAATCCCTGACTGTTTTAGGAGCTTTTTGAGATTAAATAGAAGAAAATACATAACATTTAACATGTTAACAACACAAAAGCCATATTAAACGCAGACTACTTTAGGCCCGGAAGTAGGATTTGTCACGTCATCACTTAACGACCGGATTTGTGTGGTGAGAAGTTGTGTTTATAAATGAGGGTCCACGCTAAGAGCACCTGCTTATGGAAGGATGAAAGTTTTACAGGGAGTTTCTCAACATTGTAATTACAATTTAAAATAAAATTAAAGCCACCAAAACGGGAGAAAATATGATCTGGTATAAAATTCCAGATAGAGGAAGGATTTTTAGGAAAATGTTTAGCCCAATTAATTTTGAAAGTGTTATTTAACGTAGAAAAGTCTAAAAAGTTAACCCTACCTTATTCGTAGTTATACATCGCAACAGATTTTTTAATATAATGTGTACAGTTTTTCCATATAAAATTAAAGCTCATGCGGTCAATGTCTTCACTAATTTTCTTATCCAGATGTAAGGAGAAAGCAGCATATGTCAATTGGGAGATCCCTTCAGCTTTAGTAAATAACACTCTACCTTTCACAGATATATCCCTTTGCAGCCACTGGTCGAACCTTTTTTGGGTTTTTTATATTATTGGAGTGAAGTTTGAAGAGCATCTTGACTTTTGGTCTTTAGATATTTACAGTCCTAGGTATGTGACTTCTTTTTAACAGAAATATTACAGATAGCATTGGCAGTGCAGTCTTTAATTGCTAGCAACTCACATTTTTTTTAGATTTAGACATAAACCAGAGGCCTCAGAGAAATCGGTAATCGCATTAAGGGCTAGAGGGATTTGATTAGGATTCTTCAAGAAGAGTATGGCGTCATCAGCTAGCTGGCTGATGATGAGCTCCTTATCAGCTATGGTGATTCCTTGTACAATACTGTTTGAAATATTAGTTGCAAGAATTTGTGTACAAAGTAAAAACAAATATGGTGAGATCAGACATCCTTAGCCGTTAATTATATTAATAGAGCTAGTGCCATTCGTGTATATGGTTTTGATAGCTTTACAGAAAAATTCTCCAAAGGCATATTTTTCCAAAGAGTGGAAAATAAATTGATGTTCAGTTGTATCAAAAGCCTTATAAAACTCCAGGAAGAGAATGAAGCTATTGTCAGGTACCAAATCCAAGTAATCAAGTAGATCCAAAACCAGTCTAATGTTATTAGAAATGTGTCTATTTCTCATAAAGCCTGACTGTGTCTCATCGATAATTGTGTCCAAGACCTCTTTAATTCTGTTAGCAAGTACTAAAGCCATAATCTTATAGTTATTATTGAGCAGACAGATCGGTCTCCAATTATCAATAAAAAGTAAGTCTTTGTTTGGGTTTGGAATAAGTGTTATGAGACCTTGAGTAAGAGTAGGAGGGAGGGTTTTATTATCTATACTTTCTATGAAAACCTGCAGTAAGAACGGAGCCAGGAGATTAGAAAATGATTTATAAAACTCTGCAGTTAACATACTTGCCAATCTTGAGACCTCAGAATTAGGGTGATATTCAAAAGGGCTGTTGGGGGGGGGAAGAGAGTGGTATACATATATATATATATATATATATATATATATATATATATATGTATACAAAAAAACTTGAATTTTACAATGTTTATTTATCGAATAAAATAAGTTAAATGTCACCGTTATTATTGACGGACACAGCGGGGGTGTCCAAATTCAGAGGCTGCGTCCACCTGAGGACGCCTTCGTGGTCTAAGTGGGCCGGGTCCTCCGAAAGCTGGGTAGACCGGAAATGAACTTTTTTTTAAATTATTATTTGAATATATATGTGTTTTGGAGTTTGTACATGCTTTGGAGTTTGTATGTGCTTTGGAATTTGTACGTGCTTTTTGGAGTTTGTACATGCTTCTCTAGGGCCGCCGTATATACTTATATAACATAACACTTATATATATAACTTATATTAACATATATAAACATATATTTAAAAAAACATGTTTGTTTGTTTTTTTAACATTAGTAATTCCTTTTGTTCATAATTTTATATTGTTGTTAATAATAGAAAGAGCCGGCTCGTTTTAGTGAGCCAAGCCGAAGGAGCCGGTTCTCTAAAAAAAAGCCGGAAATCCAATCACTATTCACAAACAACTCTCAAATCATGTGATCTATAAATGTTCTACTTATATTATTTTGAGTGCTCAGTAGTGTAATGAATTATTAAAGTG
Source organism: Neolamprologus multifasciatus (assembly GCF_963576455.1). Taxonomy (NCBI): domain Eukaryota; kingdom Metazoa; phylum Chordata; class Actinopteri; order Cichliformes; family Cichlidae; genus Neolamprologus; species Neolamprologus multifasciatus. Next base: position 28,634,308 of record NC_140458.1, on the reverse strand, counting down.
AAATATTAATTACAGTCCACATACCATTTGCCAGCACAGGTTTTGTAAACCAAACTTCTCTAGTCCTCACACTGCTCATCTTAGCTAGCTAGCAATATAAACCATTTCAGTGCCTTATCTTCAGCTACAGCTCTTAACGTCATTTCAGTTAAGTACAGTCAGAGCAGCAGAACTAATGTCTGAACTACAGCATTCTTTAATCAACATTCAAGCACAGCACAGTGATTTCTTTAGTCAGGGTAAATACACGGATTAGCTACCGAACACGTGCTTTCCCCCAACGGCCGTCTGCAGATTACTGAAAATGTGTTTACTTTAAAATATATAGTATGTATTTGTCCACAGTAACTAAAGTTTCACTAACTAAAATAGCTGAAAACAGCCTATTTTAATAACCCCACTCCACTTCTTGCCACTGTACAAAAATGAAGCCAAAATTCCCTTTTTATGGGGACTGCCATCACTTTGTATTTTTACTCATCAAAAGAAACATTCAGTTCACATCAATTTTATTTGTGCCAATTTTAAACCTTTATTATATTATAATATATAATATAATATTGCAAGGTAACATCCCTACAATAATGCAGAGAAAACCCAACAATCCGAAGATCCCCTATGAGCAAGCACTTGGCGACAGTGGGAAGGAAAAACCTTCAGTAGAACCAGGCTCAGTGAGGGGCGGCCATCTACCGTGACCGGTTGGGGGTGATGAAGCGACATAGATGAAATGCATGTCACTTTCTCACACATTCATAGATGTCATTATTGTCCTACATTTATGATGTTACAACAAATACAGCCACTCCTGGGTTACGGATGTAATAGATCCTCAGGATGGGCGGGTATTTAACTTTTTTTCTAATATTGTCTCTTTGTGATTTATTTTGACTTTGGAAACAAAAAAATAATAATATTTTTTTTAACCAGTTTAAAAGCTGATTATTTCTTTGGAGTCAGTGTGAGAACTGGTAGGAGGGTTTTTTAGATGTGTTTGGATCTGGCAGAAGGTTGGCGCTTGATTTCTTTTTGCACCAGGATTGTATATTTGACGTAGCGTTGACTGGGAATTAAGTACAGGTGGATGGGGATGAAGCAGAGGTGGATGGGGATGAAACCTTTCTTCTTCTGGCTTGGGAGTAACAGTGGACTTGAGGTTGAGTGAGCTCCTAGACTGAGACTGCTTGTTTGAGTTGTCTACAGTTTTAGACCGGGCCCTAGTGGAAATAGGAGGTAGCAGGCCATACACTGCTCTTAGCTTACTGTCATATGTGGTAAGCTTGTTACCCATTTTGCCCTTAAGGTCTCTCATTTCTTTCTGTTGTTCTTTCAGCTCATTGTCGTCTTTGGATGGAAAGTATTCCACATTGCCCAGGTCAAATCTCACCTTTTTACGGCTATTTTTTCATCCCCATCCTTTCTTTGCTGCTCTGGGGAGGCTTTTTTCTCGACTTGCACAGTGTGGCCGAGCGTGTCATAAAGTCCCTTCAGCTGTTGCAGCACATAGTCATTTTCTTTTTTCCGTACTGCATTCTTTTGTCATTGAATGCCAATGTCTGTCATGGGTTGCACTTGAGGATCCACACACAGGAGTTAACAATGAAAGTTTATTTACAGTTTCTTCTCCGAGTGTATTTGCAGGCTGTGCGGGGATAGTGCTATATACAAGACGTGAGGGGGCAGGGCTCCAGGGAAAAGGGAATCACACATACGCGCCACACGACCTCTCTCTCCACTAGTGACCAGTCGCTCCTTCCACACACCACTTGAGGAAACAAAGGGATGGGTCCGGGAAATCTAGGTACAAAGATACACACGTTAATATCTAGCACGCAGGCACGAGAAACCTTGGCTTGAACTTGTTACTGACAAGAATTTAACAATGATCCAGCACTGAACAGCAGACCTCTTCCCTCTTAAGTACCAACTGGTCTTGATGAGGTCCAGGTGTTTCCAATGCAGGGAGGCGTGGGCCGAGGGCGTGAACACACCATGAGTTCCGCCCCGGCAAAACAGGAGAGAGAAAGAGAAACAAAGAGAGAGCGAGAGATAGGAGCATAATGATCAGCGCCTTGCTGATCCCCCAGGCCGTGACAATGTCAGTTTCCACTTCTTCTATTACTTGCTTAAGCTTAAATACTGTGTGTTTGGACTTTGTCAGAGCTTTCTCAACCTCTTCTTTGTCCTCCACAGTTTGCGTCAACTTTGACTTCACTGTGAAGAGGTTGTCATTTGCAGAACTAAGCTGTTTCTCGTGTTCTTTCTTTAGTTCTGCCTGCTGCAGTTTGATAATGTCCAGCTCAGTCTTTACAGCATTATAGCTGGTCTTAGCATTGGCAAGGTCTACGTTTGTCTCTTGGAGTTCTTGAGCCTTTTCTTTGATTTTATTCTGAAGTGTCTTTATAGTGTCTCTAGCTGTATAGAGTTCGTTCTCAATGCAGAACTTTGTCTCAGAAAGGAGCACTTTATCAGACCTAAGATTTTCCCTTCTCTTTATCTCCAGTTCCAGATCGTTTTCTGCTTTGCTAAGAGCAGTTTTCAGACGGGCTATCTTATTTTCCTGGGATGAAATTTTCTTCCCAGATTCCTGCGTCTCATTTTCAAATATAATTATTTGCTTAGTTTTAACCTTAAGGCATTTTTCCAGGCGGTCGATAGTAAAACGTTGCCTTGCCCGCTCCTTTATCTGACTTTCAGATTCCAGGACTTTGACTTTTAACTCTTTCCTCAACGTTATGTTGTTACATTCCTTCTCCCTAAGACGTACTTTCAGCTCATCATTTTTCTTTGTCAGTTTGTTTTTCTCGTCTATTGCGCAGTGCTTTCCCGCTTTATACTCCTCATTTTGTCTTTGACACTTTTTAAGTTCAGCCTGTAGTTTCTCTTTTTCTTCTTCCACACTTTTAACTTTCTGTTGACGGCAGTACACCTCCCCAGGTAGTGTAAGAAGCTCGTCTATCCTTCTTTCAAGGAAGTCATTACGATGAATGTACTTCTCATTGTTCTGAATCTCAGTCTGAAGCTGCTCATTTTGTTTCTGCAGTTCTTTAATGTTTTCATTTTTTTTCTCAGTCATCTTGCTTAGCTTCATCTTGAGTTCTTGTTTTTCCTGCTCATTTTTGATTTTAAGGACAACCAGAGATTCCACCTCCTTTTCTTTCTTGTCCTGCATCATTTTTTCAGTGGCACAATTAAAACAAGTTTTTCAGCTTGTTGGTACTTTTCTATTTCATTTCTGAGCACCTGGATTTCTTTGGACTCCTCTGTCATCTTTGCAACCAATTGCTGTTCTTCTTTCAAAGATGCTTCAAGAGTTGAAATCCTACAATTCTTTTCACCAATTTCCTCCAAGTTAAGCGTTTCAGCTTGTTTGTACTTTTCTATTTCATTTCTGAGCACCTGCATTTCTTTGGACTCCTCTGTCATCTTTGCAACCAATTCCTGTTCTTCTTTCAAAGATGCTTCAAGACTTGAAATCCTACAATTCTTTTCATGGATTTGGACCACAGATTCAGTTTGAGCGGTTGCAGAGAGAGCCTCTTGTTGATTAAGCTGTTTTAAATCTGGATATAAAGATTCAAATAGAGATCCTGAAGAAACAAAATGCTCATTAAAGCAGTTTAGAATGGCACATTTCTCTGTTAACGTGCAGGAGTCTTTTACAACAAAGGTTGGCATCGCATTTGTATTTATGTCCCCATAAGAAGATTTTATTATTTTCCAGAATCTTTTAGGATTGTTCAAATGTTTAGTAGTTTTTGAAAGATAGAATTCTGATTTGGCCTTTTTAATTAAGGAAGTTGAACGGTTTCTGAGCTGTCTAAAAATCAGCCAATTTAGTTTTTCTGGCCTTAGCCCAGGCAGCATCCCTTTTTTTGAGTAGACTGGAGAGCTGAGGAGAAAACCAAGGGTTGTTTTTGCATTTTACTCTAAATTTGCACATGGGGGCATGTTTATTTATAATTTTGATAAAAGTGTCATAAAAATAATTCCATGCCAGCTCAAGATCAGTTATCAGGTAGATTCTATTCCAGTTATAGTCCCATAAATCATGAAAGAAAGCTTGCTCACAGAAATGCTTAAAATCTCATTTAAAAACTATTTGTGGCCTTGATTTTGTGAGCTTCGATTGTCTGACTACAGCTACCACACAGTGGCCACTGATATCATTTGCGAAAACCCCAGTGTGAGAATATTTATACATGATATTAGTTAAAAATAAATCAATAAGTGATGACTTTTCTAGGCATTTAAGATTTTGACGAGTTGTGCTGTAAATTAGTTGTGTGAGATTATATGAATCACACATGGATTTAAAACTGTCTGAGGCAGAGGACAACCAGTCCCAGTTGAAATCTCCGGCCAGCACAATTTCATTAAAATCTAAAGTAGATAGTTTTTCACTTAGTGAAACTAAAGCCTCACTACTAGCCGAGGGTGGTCTATAACAGCCCACAATGGTAATAAAATAGCCCTTGAAAAGTTGGAGCTTGAGTGCAAGAAGTTCAAACTGTTTACAAACAGATACCGATGAATCAACAGTAACATGGAATTTGCTTTTTACATAAATTGAAACACCGCCACCCTTTCTGGGGCGGTCGCAACGGAAAAGATTATAGCCCGTTATTGCAATGTCTTTGTCAGTAATTGATTTTGTAAGCCAGGTTTCTGATAATAGAAGAATATCGGTATCTCTTTCATCCAAATCTTCACAAAATCAAGTTTGGGAAGAAGACTTCTGACATTTATATGAGTGATACCAAGACCTGTTCAAGTTTTAAAATCACAAGGAGTACTTAAGCATTTGCAATCTGGACCGGGATTAGGTTGCACATTTCCAGATAAAAGAAGTAGAAGAACAATAAAACATTTTCTTTTCACAGATTTTGTTTTTTGTAGGATTACAGACTGATTTCTCTTAGTGCCCAATCTCATTTGGGGGGGGTGAGAGAATTGGGAAATAAACCAGTGATATGGAATAAATAAATCAGTTAAATCAGTTGAAATGAGATCTCTGCTGATGATCACGTTTGAGAAGCTTCTAAAAGATGTAAAATCCGACCTTGTTCCCTTTGAGAGGAGTAAGAAGTATGGTTTCTCTTGCTCCACAGACTGTTCCTGCACCTCATGTAGACAAAAAGTTGTCAATAAAAGCAATAAAGGAAAAAAAAAACTACTGAGGATAACATACTGACTGACAGATAGACCTGGTAGACCTGTGGTAGAGCCTGGTTGTGGCCTGCTAGGTGATGGTGGAGCCTGGCTGTGGGCTGATGGTGGAGCCTGGTTGTGGCCTGCTGGCTTGGACCAGCTGATGGTGGAGCCTGGTTGTGGCCTGCTGCCTGATGGTGGAGCCTGGTTGTGGCCTGCTGCCTGATGGTGGGGCCTAGTTGTGACCTGCTGGCTGATGGTGGGGCCTAGTTGTGGCCTGCTAGCTGATGGTAGAGCCTGGTTGTGGCCTGCTGGCTGATGGTGGGGCCTAGTTGTGGCCTGCTGGCTGATGGTAGAGCCTGGTTGTGGCCTGCTGGCTGATGGTGGGGCCTAGTTGTGGCCTGCTAGCTGATGGTAGAGCCTGGTTGTGGCCTGCTGGCTGATGGTGGGGCCTAGTTGTGGCCTGCTGGCTGATGGTAGAGCCTGGTTGTGGCCTGCTGGCTGATGGTGGGGCCTAGTTGTGGCCTGCTAGCTGATGGTAGAGCCTGGTTGTGGCCTGCTGACTGGACATACATCACACATATATATCACACATACATCTGACAGAGCACAGTCTTTGGATGTTGCAGACTCTGAGGTTGAAGAAGTCACAGCGGGTATTTGCATACATTTAATTTAGCAGTGTTTTATGTCAGATGAACTTCCCGAGAAAATATAAAAACTGTAGAGGTGGAAAAACAAACAGAGAAGATAAGAACAGGTTTGCAATATGAGTCAGGCAATATGTTGCAACAACGAGTGCTGGAGGATTTATTTAGTTATTTATTTAGACCCATTTCTTCAGTATAAGAAGCCATACTATCAAAACACCGCAATACAAATACAACTAATACTGGCAAACCTCACAAAAGGTACAAGTACTTATTCTGCAGAAAATCTTTCACCATTTGTGCTTAAGAGTATATGAATTTATATGACTACTGCTTATGTTGAAGATTAAGCTCAGTTTTAATATTTCATGTCATTCTATAATGATCATAGGGTATGCAGAGATGAGGCATATTTGTCCATTTTAATATTCAGCTGAGCGTGAATGTCCGAGTGGTGTTTGACAGTATATATGTATCTTATTATAATGAACATAGTGTATATCAAATTCAAATTTTATTTGTCACACACACAACCATACACAGTATGACATGAGGTGAAATGCTTGTAGCTGTGCAATGCAATGCCCGACCATTAAACGACAGTGGTTTTACAGTATTTACAATTTACAGGTTATACAAAATTTACAGATTTAACTTAGAAATTTACAGTAAAAAAGTGTGCAAATAGCAGAAAGAGATTATAAATTATAGGAAGTGTGCATGATATGCATATATGTATGAATGTTTGATTCAAAGATAAGATTAGACACTTAAAATAAATTAATAACAAACAAAAATCTAGCAGGTTGAGCACTGTGTGAGCCAGGAAACATTCAAGCAGATGAAAAATATATTAAATGAAAACACTGAGCTTATCGTTGATCAGCTTGGATTGTGTAGATCACAAATCTTCTTGTCTGAATCTTTTTTTATTTAATTTTTATAAAATCCACCGTGACTCTCCTTTTCATCAGTGGAACTCTGTCCCAGTCTGCTCCACCACCAGGAGATTCTCCGCTGTCCACGATGTCTTCACTGTGGATGCCAGTGAATACAATACAAGAAAACCTGCAAATATCATTCAGCATTGATGGTGCCTACACAGCTGTGCAAGTTATTCATGTCATGAGCAGGAGTGCTTTTAAAGTGTGCTTTGATAAACCCAGATTGTCCATCTCCTTTTTAGACTAGGTATCACACCATCTGTGAGTTCAGGCTCAGGTAAGTTGGGACACTTTAGTTATCAATCCTGAGGAAAAGGCTGAATCACATTGATCTAAAATTTTTAAAGTAAAGAACAAGTTGTTAGCAAAAAGAGAAACATGCTCAGCATTTTTACAGTCTTTTAATCACATGGAGCCAGTTGACCAAATCATTATCATTAAAAATGTGGTATTAAGATGAGATAAGATAAAACTTTATTAATCCCTCGGGTGGGTTCCTCTGGAAAATTTGGTTTCCAAAAAAGCACAGCACCGACAGAAGTTACAGAGTTAATAATTATTCAATAAAGATAGTGGAAAATCACACTTCCACTCCATACCCCCAGACAAAAAGCAAACTGGTTATTGTGCACTTTATTGTGCAGACTCAGTACAGAGCATCATCATGTATCCCAAATCCAGAATAGATTTATAGTCTGTGACATCGTTGAAGTTGCAACTATCCTGTTTATGCCATGTTTAGAATGAAATGAATCCTGTCAATCGCTACTATTCATATCAATAAATATGTTCTTCAGAACATGCATTGATATTTGCTGTTGGAAAGCACACACAGCCTCCATAAAATCCATGTCAACTTATTTAGTAAAAATATAACTGCATTATCAAAATAGTTTCCACGTTTGCTATGTTTCAGTTCAAAAGTGTTTTAAATCTGCATCAGTGATTTATGTCATTAAATTACCTCGTGATCTTCTTTCTGCCGCAGCAACTTAAGTCTTGCGATTCATGACAAGCCACGCTGTTAAAGCATCTCAAGGAGAGAAGAACATTTGAGGACAACTTGTTTGTATTGGAGCCAGGCACCAGAGGGCGATAGAGACGTTTTCTACTGTCTTTGATCCGGCACCATTTACTACTACTTACGTCAAAAGAAAAACAGTGCGTCAACGAGTACTTCCGGTGTCAGGACCTCTCGTCTCACGTGTGCACGGAGGAAAAGTGTAGAAGAAGCTGCTTTTACGGAGCTCAAATAAACTCGCTTGTTGTTTCCTGCCCAGAACTAAAAAAAAAAGAAAAGGAGTGTTTAAGCACAGTAGGAAAAAAAACCCTCTTTCGCCATGGCTCTGTACCTGAAAGCAGCAGAGATCATGGAGAAGGTCGAGGGTAAACAGGGGGCTTTGAAAACTCTGGTTTACGACAGTCAATTCAAGAACATCAAGCAGCTGTTCGCTCTGGTTTGTGAGACCCAGAAGTTTTCCTCCGTCCTGCAGGAGATCATCGAGTCCACCAAGCTACTCAGGCATACCAAGCTAAAGATGCCCCTGGCTAAGGTGCTCGTGTACGATCTGTTGATAGGCCAGGGGCTGAAGTGTGGCGGATCCTGGAAGGCCATGATGATGAAGCATCGCTCCAGACTGCAGGCGGAGTTGGCTCGCATGAAGGTGAAGCAGAAGGTAAGCAGGAATGAAGACCTGCTTCCTTGCAGTGTCAAGCACCCCGCTGGAGACCAGTTGCCCAGATATGTACGTGTGAACACTCTGAAGACCACTGTGGAGGATGTTGTGGACTACCTGAAGAGGGATGGCTTCTCCTACCTGGGGAAGGCTTCCAGGCTGGAAGACTTATCCCTGAAAGACAGATACTTTTTGAGTGACCTGCACCTGCCAGAGCTGCTGGTCTTCTCTCCTAAAACTGACTTCCATGATCACTTCCTATACAAAGCAGGCCACATAGTTCTGCAGGACAAAGCCAGCTGCCTCCCCGCTCATCTCCTTAGTCCTCCACCTGGTAGCCACATCATTGATGCCTGTGCCGCACCCGGCAACAAAACCAGCCAGCTGGCAGCCATCATGAAGAACAAGGGCAGGCTGTTTGCTTTTGATTTGGATGGAAAGCGCTTGGCCACCATGTCAACTCTCCTGCTCCGTGCAGGGGTCACCTGTCAGCAGCTGGCCAACCAGGACTTCCTGAAGGTGGACCCTGACAACCCGCAGTATAAGGATGTTGAGCACATCCTGCTCGATCCCTCCTGCAGTGGTTCAGGTAGGGTGACCAGTTATCCCTGTGTTTGTATGACTGCAGTAGGGTTCTTTATAACATCTGTGCATACGTATCTTCAATTTATGACACTTTAGTTTACTTTGAATGCAAAATGTATCATATTTATTTCATTTTTAAACATTGAATCTGTTGTTTATGTAACAAACGTTAGTCACAGATGTGGGTGTGCAGAGTAGAAACTGCTATTGAAATCACAGACCCATCCTTCCTCTCTCAAGTTCATGTTTCCCCCTAAGCAGATACTGCAAAACTTAGCTGTGTTTCACAAGTATAAGCAAGAATCAGAGTCCCAGTGTGCAAATAAAGAAACAAACAGCTTAATTATAGTAAAAAACACAACAACAACAACAACAACAACAACAACAACCAAAAAACCATTGTAATCTGTGTGTGACGGGGTTCAGGTATGGTGTGCCTCCAGGACAACACCTCTGCTGACCAGGAGAAGGAGCAGGCTCGTCTGGCCTCTTTGGCCTCCTTCCAGCTGCGCTGCCTTAACCACGCTCTCAGGTTTCCCAGCCTGAAGCGCCTGGTCTACTCCACCTGCTCCATCCACAAACAGGAGAATGAGGAAGTGGTAGCTGCCTGTCTGCAGCAGAACCCCGGCTTCAGGTAGCAACAGCCTGAAGACATTCAGACTGTTTATTTATCATTTTAAAGCATTCTATTCTTATTTAGCTGTCTAGATGATGAAACCTGGAGATTTTTTGTATTTTTCTGTGATCTCTCCACCTTGACACACATGCATGTTATAGTAGCAGTACTGCATTGTAGTGTTGTCAATAAAATTGGACATTACAGGTATGTGAGACCATTTTCAGGACTATGCAATGACACTGACGGCACAAGATTTAAGATTATCATTAAATGAGGACTGTGACAAAGTGCAGTTAGTGACAGTGAAATAATTTCAAATATCCATAATACATATGTAATTTGGGGGGGGGGGGTTACGGTTTTGTTTGTAAGTGTAGAGATGCAGGCTGAGGTAGCTTTTACAAACTCAAAATATGTTAAAAAAATGCAACAAACGTTCAGGTGTTCAGTGTTGGGGTTTTGCTCCCTGAGGTATGTTATTTATGCCAAACTGGTTGTTAGAAGTGTTATTCAAATCCTTTCATGTCTCCCCGTCCAGACTGGTTCCTCTGTTGGCTGAGTGGCCTGAGCGAGGCCTGGAGCCCCTCCCACAGTGTCTGCGTGCCAGCACTGCCAAGACCCTCACGCACGGCTTCTTCGTGGCCCTGCTGGAGAAACACAGCGAGCCTGGAAATACAAAGCAGGAACTGGCTGTTCAGATAAGGTGAATACTTGAGTGTCATGTAAACTTAGTAAAATAACCTTAACACCAGCTGTTACATTGAGTTATGGCCATGCAGGTCTGCGCACGCATCTGTGTGGTTAGCTAACAGTGTGTTTAGCTAAATAGTTTTTAGTTGTGTCTATTATATTTGACTTTCTGTATTTGTTCCCTGTCTGCTCATAAAAACATATTGAATTTGTCAGTATTTTTTTTTCTTTTAGTTTAATTCTACTGTAACACTGTCTAGATCTGTTCAAATCTTTGTTTTGGGATAAAACATGATTACCTGATCAAAGTGGCTATGCAACTTATTATTTTAATGTTTCTCTCAGCAGTAGTACTGCGGAAGTTTCCTGTAGTGTTTTTAGGTGAGTAGGTTGACTCTTGCTCTTTACTCCGTCACAGCGGCCCAGAGGTGAAACCACGCAATCTGCCTTCCTCTGAGAAGAGACCTGCAGCTTCAGAAGAAGACTCTGAAGCTTCAGAGACAGAGGACAGACCAACACCTGTAGGAGGACAGACTGGCAGCAAACCCAACAATAAAAAGAGGAGGAAAAGGAAGAAAAAAAAGAAGGCGGCAGAAACTGCAGAGTGAAATTTAAAATTGGACTGCTGCACAGTTCGTCTGGATGAACAGTGCTGTTGATTTCTAATTGAGATGTAACTGAAAAGTAAAGATAATTTTTATTTTTACTGCGTCATATCTGTGTGTTATTGGTGTTGCTTGTTTTCGAGATATGTTTTCAGGTATTTTAGTCCCCTCCTGAATTATCCAGCAGGGGGCAGCAATCAGCAGCCAGCTTGCCTGTAGAGTGATTTTTATTTCCGGTAAAACAGCGTCAGCTATTGGTGGAAACAGTGGTCTGTTTTGTAACTGTTACCAAACTCTTTTGTAACTGATAAATTTTTCAATTTGACGGCGATAAGCGGTGACCTGCAGTGCTGCGTGCCGGCTTTGAGTCCAGCTGGTCTTTTGGCGTACACGGAGTAAGTCACTTTAACACGAATGTATTAGTGCTTCACCGGTTAATGCACGACACCGCTCCCAGCAAGGACACTTATTAAAGTTGTCCTTTTTCTTTTATTTACAACTGGGGGGGAGTAAGACGGCAGGCCACCTCCAGCAGCTTCTCCCTCGGCCCTGACAGCAGAATGTCCTCGGTACCCAAAGTGACACTGTCCGGAGGTTTGGAGATCTGCCGGGTCCTGAACGGGATGTGGCAGGTGTCCGGGGCGCACGGAACGGTGGATAAAGTCAGGGCAGGTGAACAGTAAACCCCGGGTAGCTATAACTTAAAAAAATCGCTAGGTGTATTGATTTCTATTTTATTTTCGTATGCTTCATTCATTCAGTGATTTTATTAGGTACAATTATAGTGCAGTTTAATAAAATAATCCTACAATAAATGAAGCCCTCATGTAGAGTTGTACTGTTGGTCTATTTTAATTGTTCTGGGATAAATAAACAATAATAGCTAAAACGTATCTGGGCAAACTAAGGATGATAATTAAAGCTGGACTGATACACTAGAAATGATTCACACTACTCTAAGCTCCACCACTCGTCGCCTTATCTGCGCTACTTTCCTCCTTTTTTCTGCTTTCCTCTTTCCTTTCATGTCTGTAGTTGAGGCCATGCAGGAGTATGTAGATGCTGGTTTAACCACATTCGACATGGCAGACATTTACGGGCCTGCAGAGGAAATCTTTGGACAGTTTAACAGCCAGGTAAGTGTGTATATACGGAATTCAGTATTACTTACACATCGCCAAATCACAACAGCAGTTACTTCAAACCACTTTATATTGTAAGGTAAAGGCTCTAAAATATTAGAAAGAAACCCCAAGAATAAAATGACCCCGTATGAGCGAGCACTTGGTGAGAGTGTGAAGGAAAAACTCCCTTTGAATCGGAAGAAACTGCAGACAGAACCAGACTTGGGGAGAGGCACCAATTGGTTTGGGGTGAGGGGAAGACCATACAGTATAATAAACACCCTACAATATCAGAAAGAAACCCCAGCAATTACACAATCCCTTATGAGCAACCGCTTGACAACAATGGAAAGAAAAAAGCCATTTTAATTTGAAGAAACCTCAGTTTTGCCAACCATTTGCCAGCTTTATTCAGTGTGCTGGAAGATATCAATACAGGTAAATTAAACTTGAGTGAGGAGGGATGGGGGGCTCTTACCACTGTGATGTTTAAAATCTGATGTTTACACAGTTGCAGTTGGAGTGATGTACTGCAGTGTGTTTGTATGTGTGATATTAACAAGGAAAAGATGAACTACAGAGAGCAGAAAGGGTAGAGCAGGGTTCCTGATTTAGAGACAGAAACCTGTGTAATTTTCTGTCATATACTGAGAATGAGTTATTTGACAGTAAATAACGACCTTGCCTTGGGAGATCTTGACAGGACCTTGTCAAGTATTTTGTAGGAAAACACAATTACATCAGAATTTAAAGCTAAGATAAGAGATAAAATAAACCTTTAATAGTCCCGCACGTGGGAAAAGTTTTGTGTTACAGCAGAAAGTGCTGATATTTTTTTTAGCATTGGTTATTCACAGAGGTGCAGATACTTGGCGTGCACTTTAAGACACTCCCACACTCACCAGTGCCAGTGCGTGCACTCAGGTCAGTTGATGCAATATCAGCTGATGTGTTGCGGCAGTCTGATGGTATCAGCCTTTGTCAGCTGTTCACCTGGAATAATGTGCAGATGACCGGAAAGCTCTTTGCTCTTTCAGCAAGCTTCTTGTTTTTATTTCCCCACACAAGCTGTCCAGGCTTTTTCCCCATATAAAGAAAACCCATCCACATATGCTATTTAACTCTTCCACCCTTAATTCAGAATTAGTGTGTTCAGTCTAGCTGTAAAATGTAACCCCGCTCAGTCACTGGTGTTTTTTCAACTTTTATCTTTGTTTGATCTTTAGCTGAAGTCCAGATCCTCTGGGAGTCTCAGCCCGGCTCTGCAGGGTTTGACTAAATATGTACCAAGACCTGGACTGATGGAGCGCAAGGTGAGCCACTCAGCAATGCTCAGTCTGCTGTGCTTTTAACAGTGAGACCGGTTTTATCCACTAGAGAGCAGTGCATGTCTTTATTAAGAATCAAATCATAACCTCGCCAGTATTTCTTTTCTGTCTTTATCTCTATGAATGGCTTAGATACAGTTAGGTTTGATTCTAGTATCAGTCCATAAAATCCAGCACTCAGCTTTGACATTTTTTGATGTTTCTGGGAGAAGAAATCAGCTGAACTCTCTCTGTTCTTGCAGGTGGTGGAGAAGGCGTTGCAGCGGTCCATGACTCGAATGCAGGTGGACACCCTGGACTGTGTTCAGTTTCACTGGTGGGACTATGGGGACAAGAGATATCTGGAGGCACTGGGTCACCTCTCTGACCTGCAGCAGGAAGGAGTCATACGTATGTGAGCTGTACTACTAAATGCACAATTTATAAATGAACGGACAACATATGATTATAATATAAACTCATAAGTTTTTATGAGTGACAAAAATGAATGACAAAAAATTGCTTTGAACTCTGGGAAACTCTGAGGAGAACGACATAAATGTATATAAACACAAGAATTAGACTCTTTTGGTGGCTAATCATGGTTTAATATCAGCGTGCACTTTGATATGGATAGAAAAACACATACACACAGATTTGGTTTTGACTCTTAACAACAAATCTTGACTAATGTGTGTCGTTATTGCATTGCATTAAATCTTGACTACAGTACCAGAGGTGTGCTGGTTCCCAGACACACAAGTTAAGAATCTGACTATTTTTTCCTCAGGTGAGCTCGCCCTCACTAACTTTGACACACAGAGGTTGGAAGAGATCACCAGCAAAGGCATCCGCATTTCCAGCAACCAGGTAACACATCCCTCTACGTGTGAGAACACTGCTCCATCGCATTTAGGATAGTCTTCCTCTTCTCTTTGTGTTTAATGTGGCCGTCTGTGCAGGTTCAGTACTCGGTGATTGATCAGCGACCTGCAGCCAGGATGGAGCAGTTCTGTGTGGCCAACAACATTAAGCTCCTCACTTACGGCACGCTCGGTGAGATATAACTCCTTTATTTGCATGCAGTCATCTTACATTAGCAATATTCGACTTCAGTCTCTCTTCAGTAGACGTTACTTCATCTTTAGTCGTGCGAGTTGTGCATTAATATTGTTGTGCGGGACTGTAAAATGGTGGGTTTCTGAGATGGAGTCAGATGACATGACGACACATCCTCTTTCTCTCTCCCTTGCTTTCATTTTTTCCCCTCCCACCTTCTATTTTCTGCTAACTTTCCCCCCTCTGCATCCCATCCTCCTCCTAACCACTATGGTCTCCATGTACACCTCTTTTCCTCCATCACTTCTCCCCTCCCTTCATGTTTTCCCTACCGTTTCTTACTTATCTCCATCCTTCCGCCCCATCTGTCCTCCCTCTTCTCCCCTCTCCCCACCCTGACACTTTTAACTCCTTCATCCGCCCCCCCTCCATTTCACTTACATCCATTTTTTCTTGGTGCAGCTGGCGGTCTGCTCTCTGAACGCTATCTTGGAAAGGTGGAGCCCATATCTAGGGCGGAGCTCTACACCGCCTCCCTTTCCAAGTACAAGAACATGATCAACACTTGGGGTGGCTGGAGTCTTTTCCAAGATCTCCTCGGCACCTTGGAGACGGTAGCTAAGAGACGTGACTCCTCAATAGCCAGCGTGGCGATGCGTTACGTGCTGGACCGGCCTGCAGTGGGTGGAGTCATTGTGGGTTGCCGGCTAGGTGTCGCAGGGGCGGGGCAGCACATCAGTGAAAGCCTGCGAAGCTGCAGCTCTGACCAGCAACTGACGGCTGAAGATCTCTCCGCCATCGAAGCAGTGACACAACGCTCCAGGGACCTCATGGCGATCATCGGGGACTGTGGGGATGAGTACAGGAACTAAAGAGGGAGGGGGGACTGACTAACTGGATGTGACAGATCACTGCAGAGGAAATAAGAGGGAACAGAAAGATCTCCCACAGCACATGGAAAAGAGGGGAAAAAAGCAATATTTTTTGGTGTTTTTAATGAATTTTTTCTTTGACTTTTACAACCCTCCACCCCCCAAATATTTTCCCATTTTATATGCCTAAACCACTGAGGTGTCGCACTGAGATGCTCAGTGCTCAATTATATGCTCAGTTATACATTCAAGTGTCAAGTGTGTCCTTAAGCCTTAAACATTCAGAGAAATTTCTCTTTTTGTATCTCCTTAAAATAAATGTATTTTTCCGTTAGCTTTAGAAAATTTAAATAAAGCTAAAGTTGCATCTTGCAATGAACATAGGACCAAAATATATGAATGTATGTAACATATTCTATTTACTCACAGGGTGTGGTGTTCAGTGATGTGTAAGGATGTAGGGTAGCCTGGAGCACTGTTGTACTAAATGAATTTAAGACAAAAGCATGTAATTATTTAAGGAGCTCTATCATTTGGACTTTATAATAAAAGATAAATACTTATTGCAAATTTAGCAGTGGAAAAAGTAACCAGGTGATGGATAACTCTTATTTCTTGTCAACAAAATTCATACGACTCCCGATTTTCATCAGAAATGTATGGGGAATTATGCTTACGTGTGTATGTATGCACAATATTTTGAAAGATGCTTTTTTCATGTACCTGGAAAGACTAATGACAGGGAAGACGAATACGGGAGTGCGATAATGTTATTTTATGTTTTCATCTTTTCGGTTGACTTTCTCATTTCTCTTCTTACTAAATGACCTTTTTTTCTTTCGGACGTCTATCATGCTCACGAATGTCAATGTGAAGCAATAAAAATAAGGAAAAAAAGACAGAGTGTGCTGCTTTTGTATGAAGGATGATGAAATTCTGCGTTTGTGGTGTTTGAAGAGTTAGGGCATAATTATTGTAAAATGCCTGTGAATAATCTGTATGTGCGCTGCATGACTGAATTTTATTTTGCATGTATTTCGCATGTGTGTTTTGAAGGTGCTCAAGAAGCAGCAATCTAATGTGACAGGAGGCGACCGCCTGTGGTCAACAGTACGACAGCGTTCCAGAGAGAAACAGCCAGCCTGTGTGCAGCCACAGCACCTACAGTGTGTGGAGAGTGTAAACATACAGCCACATACTGTACTTGCACGCACGCAGTCTGTCAGTGCATTTCACTTTGCTCCCTCACACACCCCCAGGTGACACACTCTGTCCATCTCAAACACCACACAGAGTCGTGCGGCGCTACAGGAGGCCAAAGGTGATGAGGTCCTGAAATTCAGTGTAGGATTGAAGTCAGGTATGAGGACGGGGAGGATCTTATTGTCCTATTAACACCAAAGCAAAGCTTGCATTCAGTGTTTGTGGGTTCAAGAACTCTTTATCCAAAATAACACTTATTTATGTACTCAATTAATATTACACTGTGATCACAGATGTCTTCTTCAGGCATTTTAATTTTGAATCTATAGGTTAGGCTACAATAAAGTGTCGGTATAAATAGGCAGTGTGTTGGAAATCACTTAAACTCAGTATTTATTTGAATAATACAGAAAGAATGTATATTATATATTTTTGTGTGTCTTTGAATTTTGAAAATTCAAAGAAAAAACTTTTGAAAATTCATTTTAAATATAATGTAAGCAAGAAGTGTGGACATGGTCATGTTCAGATTTTGAGATTTTTTTTTCAAGAAGGCTAAATTAAATCTTTGTTGTCTGCGTGTCATCCAGTGTTAATGCTCAGTTGCTGCTTAATCTTTCTTACAATCTAAATTTCATAGTTTAATGACTTTATTGCAGTTATGAGTAAATCTGAATTAAGTTTATAACAGACGTACTTCTATATATTATATAAGCATCTAACAATATCTCATGCAACAAAAAAAACCCAAATGTTTGACAGCCGCACTCTGATAGTTCCTTTATGCTGTGGGCTGCATTTTTCTGCCATGGTTTAGGTCCACTTAGAGGATAAACTCACCACAAATCAACAACCCCATAATAGGAGCGGTCTCTTCACCCTCATCCATAGGGCAAATGGCTTATCTAATGCTTTAAGAAGCATGAAAACATGCGACACACATCCTCACGTCACATTAGATGACGCTGGTGCTCCATCACTCCAGTAGTCTTGTAGAATCAACCCAAAGCTGTTCTGGGGAAACACCACATTTTTCCTTTAATCTGTCACCTTGTACGTATATAAGCCAGCCAGCTTAAATCTTTCAATGGGCTGTTAAATTATTAACGCACATTAAATATAGATGATACACAGTAGCTGTGTGCTTGTGTGATCCTACAGCCAGTCACCAGAACACTTTAATTTGACTGCTTCATAATGGAAAGATTTAGTTTAAAGCAATTATTTGATTGCTTGAGGCCACAGTGACCACTATTCAGCAAATTAACGCACATACAAACTTAAACAGAAAATACATTTTCATAGCAGTAATAGCAGGGCTATTGCTAATAAAATTAATGATGGTTTTCTTGTATTAAAGTATGACAGTGATGGTAATTCACTTTAATAAAGCACTAAATCACAACAGTCTCAGAAAGCCCCAGCAATTCCTGATCCCATATGAGAAGGCACTTGGTGACAGTGGGAAGGAAGAACTCCCTTTTAACAGGAAGAGGGGAAAAAGAAGCGAAAGAAGAACAAATTTAGACAGGACAGGAGTAAGACCAATACTGAGACCCTGTTTTTTTCCTCATATTATGTTTAATACAAAGCATCATTGCAGGGCAATTTGGGAAACTGAATCAGACAGTGAGAGTTCAGACAGATGGACACAAAATCCTGCTTAGCGATATCAATCCATCTGAAATAATTGACTCTATTCCATTTATTAACCTGATATTTCTGCATTTATTGGTCACATTAGCAACCAGTTGGCTTGAAATACTTCACTGTGTGATTGAATTTGCCACTTGCAGATAAGAAAACAGGAGGATTTTGACTTCAAACTTAAAAGATGCTTGTGATGCTTGCTTCGTGCCATCACCGAAACCCTCAAGAAAGACCTCAGACACAAGTACCGTGAAGTAACCATCCCTTTATTGGTGTGAAACAGTCCTATCCAAGTCAAAACAGGTTAAAAACAGTCAGTGCTCAAAACAGACCAAACCAGAGTTTCTCCACACCCTGCTTTGCTCATGTCGGGTGGGACTTTACAAAATTGTACTGGGTGCAGACGCTCATATCGCTGAGCCCAAGAAGTGAGAGGGGGTTCCACAGAAAAAACGATAAAGACTTGACGTCACTCCAAACCACGTTCACTGCTTTCACTGAGACACTACAGCAGCACCAGAACTTTCTCTGAGAGGTAGGAAGGAACTAGAGGGTGGAGGTGTGGGGATGGGTGAGTTTAAGGGGTAGGAAGTGTGTTTACTGAACTCACAAAGTGATAGGGTAAAATTCTGGGGCGGGGGTGTCAGACAACATTGATGACAGAGAGAAATCATGTTACCTTCTTTTTTTTTTGTTTTGCTTTAAACGAATGCCTCCAATTGGTTTATGAGGAGGAGAGCGTGAGTGGGCCAGTCGTGCTATCCCTCCCCCCATGTTGGTTTACTTTGTTTGTTTGGTGCCTCCGTGGAGGTAACCGGTTAACCACGGAGTCAGTTTCCATGTTGTTCCCGCTGCTGTCACTCCTGCAGCCTTCCTACTTGGCGTTGGCTGAGCTGCTGAGCATCTTACGGACCGCTTGAGCGATGCCGTCACGGTCTATGCCAAAGATTCGGAGTAACTCGTGGGGCTTACCGCTCCGGGGCACTTGGGAGACTGCCAGGCGGTGGACGGTGAAGCCGGTCTCATTCACCACCGCCGAACACACTGCTTCACCTAGACCACCTGAGGAATCAGAATACAGAGCAGACAAGACTATCGATTAACAGGTAGTTCGTCCAAATATCAAGTTTCTAAGTTGCTCGGCATCTTTCCGAGTGTCTTTCACCTTTCTGTCATATTTAATCTATCTACACCTCCATGAGCGATTACGCTCAGCAGAGATGTAATGTGTGCTGACAGGACTGGCGCCACCCTCCCTCTGTTTTCTCACTCCTCTCCTGTCACACGTTCATCCCCTTTAGGAATGCGATCTGAAGGCTGAATATAGTCAGGTGTGTAAGTAATACATGCAGTTACTTCCTTTTATACGCTGGCCATTAAGAGGTACCTGACGGAAAAAGTCACCGCACTTTATTGAACTAAAACATCTCTGGCCTACCTGGACAGGCCACAATCTTTAAGATTTCCAGTTACATACAACCTATTATATATATCTGAATTTTAAAGTGTGTGCAATCAAATGGGTGCTGTCTCTTTCACAGACAGAAGTTCTCTCAAAGAAGGAAAAACAAACCGCTAAATTTAGGCTCACAGAAACACACACAGTGGCTGAGAGGAGACAAAGGAAAAAGCAAAAATTGGATGCTTGTTTTTTTTTTTTTTTCTTTGCCATGCTGGTACTGTATGTAGGTCACTGAGAGCCCAAAGGCCGGAGATGAAATTAAGAAATCCTGACAGGCTCTTCCACTTCCACCCTCTGTCCTCCCTCCCTCCCCCCAACAAACATTTTTAAAAATATCTGTTTTACCTTTTCCTTAGCGTACGCCTCTCTCTTTACCGCTACAACATGCACCTTAGTTCTCTGCGACGTTCCGTATCCCATACGGTCTTTTTCCTCCCTTCCTCAGGCCCTTCTTCTCTCTCCACCTAAGAGCTTCTCCGTCTCTACACAGACGTCTGTCCTTTGCTGCTCAGGGCTTTTTTATTCATGAGTTGATACACAAGCAGCGCAGATACGCAAGCAGCTGCATAACAATCCCTCGTATGCCTGTTACTTAAATCTCTCCTGCTGCTGCCAGACTAATGTGACTTTGACCAAACAGGAATATAAAACGGTCAAAAAATAATCAGCATATTTTAGATATAATAATAAAATATTCTACATATAGAAGTTTTATTGCAATTTTAAATTCAGATACTCATTTAAATTTACAAATTTCTTTTTTTCCCAATTTTGTGGTGAAGGAAATATACAACTTCTTGGTTTAAGTTATGTTTTTTTGTTTTAATGTATTTAGTTTTGGCTTTTAGCCTCTATTGACAGGACAGTAGAGAGGTCAGGAAACCATTAGAGAGTATACAGAGAGAGAGTCCTGCCCCTAAATTATTTTGTTGTTTTTTATCTTGAAATTAATTTCTGTAGACCGTCTTTAATAGATTGATGTAACCATTGTGATGATACCCATTCATTTTTTTAATCCTTGGCTTTGACATGTTTGCCGTTTCCATCCAAGCAGCCAGCCAGCAGCCCAGGCAGTGTTGCCAGACCTTCCACTAACAAGCGTTTTCTTCCTCCATCTCTTCTGTGGGGAAGGCGAGCAAGAGGTGTGATGTCTCTGTGTCCCGGTGTCCCCTCTCAGTAGAGCATACCTATAACACCTCACCTGGAGATGTTCAGAAGACATCCTGAGCATCCCCGGGTGAGCGTGAGGCAGACCTGGCTGACAAACGTGCCAGACACCAGGAGCCCACACCCTATATGATACCCACTTTATTGTCTGTTTGACTTTAAACAGAACCCACCCCCCAAAAAACAAAACAAACTGAATCTCATGCTGCATTAAAAAATACACTGAACCAGTAGTTCAGACAACAAACTGATCATGAAAACTTTTACTGTGGTCCAAAATGAAGTAAGCAGCAGTCATTTTTCTTCTTAGCAGACTTCTTAGCATCGTTTTCCCAAACAGAGTCGGTGCCCCCTGCTGGCTAATAGACCAGGTTTATTGCGCTTGCTTTTTATTTTCAACACAGAGCTTCTGGCCATCTTTTATATACAGCATTTGTTCATTTTCACTTGGGGGCGCTGTGCAGACTCCTCACCTTCATAGTAGTGGTCCTCCACTGTGATAATGCGTCCTCTGGTGGCTCTGGCATTGTCGATGATGGTTTTGGAGTCCAGGGGTTTGATGGTGAATGGATCGATCACACGAATGTTTATTCTCTCTGAACGGCAAAAGAGGAAGTTGAATATGAAACAGTGTCTTTAAAAATGTAATGACAAAAAGAAGCAATGAAGCAAAATAGTTTTTGCACTGTTTTATGTCACAGGTCAGCTTTATCTTTTTTTTTCTTATTTCTTCATACCTTTCTTCAGCATTTCAGCAGCAGCCAGAGCCTCATGGAGGGTCACTCCCGCTCCAACCACAGTCACATAATCATCATTGGTTTTATATACAACCTGTGTGCGAAGGGAAACTACATTTGTCTTTGTTTGTTTCTACTCCAGAAGAAAATGTGCACAGAGTCTAAACAGATCAGCAAAATTAGAACAATAAACAGATTTTATTTAGAGCATAGAGCAACATTTTGAATAAAATGCAGCAACAAACCTTAGCCTGTCCGACATGGAAGTCTTCGTTGCAGTTGTAAATGATGTTGTTCTCTGGGCGGCTTGTCCGGATAAAACACAAACCCTAGAACAAATCAGAAAGCATCAAAATGAATCGCTGCTTTTAACATACATAATCTTAAGTACTTAATATTTTTCTTTCTTTTTCCCGTTATCAAAAATCATTATGAGTACCTTTGTGTTGGCGGCAAGCTCCACAGCTTTCTCAGTGGAAACACCGTCACTTGGGTAGAAGACAGTAGCTGCAGGAATGGCTCTGAACATGGCCAGATCCTCCAGACCCATCTGAGAGGGTCCATCCTCACCTAAATATGCACAAACACACAAGCAACAAGAAACAGACAATGTCATTCAGTCGGCAAAGGTGGACATGCAGTGTACCTGAAGAGGAGGAGGAGAAGAAGAAAGAGGAGGGGGAGGAAGAGGTGACAGAGATTCAGTCTGCTCTGTCACCACCTCCATGACGCAGAGACAGAGAGGAAGGACAGGAGGAGTGCTGATACCAGGAGAGAATGTGAACAACACAATAACACAGAGGAAGATAGAAGCAAAGGTTTAGTATTTATGGGGTTCAAAACCAATTAAAAAAGGAAGAGAGCTTCAAACCAGTGCCGCGATACTGGAACAGGAGCAACATGCAAAAACAGTAACTTCATATTTTTCACCACTACAAGTCCAATGATGATTCAGTGGGTGGATTCGATCCAAAATCAAAAGTGTCCCAAACTAAACTTGAGGAAAATATGGAATGAGAGAAACAGCGACCACAGGTCCAGAATCAAAGCGGCTGTGACTGGTTTGCTCAGTGGAATCTGTCCTTTCAGTATTGACTGTGGGGTGTGAAATGATAATAAACCAAACGCTGTGCACTCTTCACAACGGTGAAGACATAACACAAAAGGGAAGATGGTAACTGACCGATGGAGACACCGCAGTGGGAGCCACAGAGGTTGATGTTGCTCTCGGAGATGGCGGCCATGCGGAGCTGGTCATAAGCGCGGGTAAAGAAGGTGGCGAAGGTGCTGGCGAACACTACGTTACGGTCTCGTACAGCACAACCAATTGCCACGCTCACCTGCAGGAGAGATGAGAGGCGTTAAGAAAGTAATGCAGTTCAGCATATTTTATATCTATGTGGGGGGTTTTTTTGCTTTAAAGAAGTCGAGCACTATATAGTTACAGTTTCCAATACACTTTGTAATTAGTGTGAATAAAGTAGAGCCTCATAGAGCTGCTAGCATAGATGCAGCATAGGTCATCACCTTTGTGAAGGTGCTGCAGAATATACTGAATATTACGTTGCAATGCGATGATGCATTTCTTCATTAAGAAAACTGGTGAAAATTGTTTCCTGGAAGGATCCAAGAAATGGTTGATAACAATCAGGAACAGTAAACATTGGACGTTTGACGTTAAGGCTCCTCAAAGGACAGCGACACATCAAAAACATCTGGTAAGCAAACTGTGCCCCAATGGAAAATTAAAGATAAGTGGAAAAACCTTATACAAAACACTTTGTATACATGTAATAGCTTCAGACAGGTGCTGATGGACATCTTTTACCACTCTATACATCAGCGTTTGAATCTTAAGTCTATTTTGTTTTAGTAACGTGCTGGCCTTCTCATACTTCTTCACACTTTAGCTTCACCTGTGAAACTTTCTCCAGCTTTCTTGCTGTGAACCATCCTCACCATGTTTTGCTCTGCAATGTAGCATTCCACGTAACGGTTGGGGTGTTCATTTTTAAAGAGCTCAGAGAAGGTGGAGTTCTTGGTGTCTCCATCCAGAACCACCACACGCTCGTTGTAACGCCCCAGCTTGGCCAGAGCTATGCCGTACGCCTTCCTTGTAGCGATCTGATCACATGGGGAGAAAACAGATTCAATAAAGTACGCTCGGCTCAAGTTTTTATTTAAAAAAATAGCAAAAAGATTTTATTTACTTCTTTGATCTAATGTTATGTACAGGTAAAAATTACTTGGATGGATTGTCTGCTACCACTGATCTTACCTTATCTCCAGGTTTGTAGCTGGGTGCACTCGGCATGCGGATGTTGCGGAGGCTAACAGGGGATGTGTCCTCATTGGGGGGAGCAGGATAGAGGCGCTTGTTGCAGCTGATGATACGGTTCTGCAGCTCCTTGATCACGCTCTCTGCCATGTCCTTGGGCAGGGGTTTACCATGCCAGCCCATTTTATCCTCAGCCGCTGAAAGACACAGACGTGCCTAAGTATCCGCTGAGCATCTATTCTTTTGACCAACAGAAGCAAGTGATCTTTCAAACACCTAATCAAAGTTTAACATTTAAATATTTTGATCTATCTTCTTCTTCTTGTCACAAGACCCTCAAGGTAGGGTACACCCCGGATAGGTCAGCACTGGGCTAATCATGCGTGAACCCAACATAAAAATGCATTTTATTTATTTAGGGAAAAACACACTGTTGAAGTCTCAAAGATTCACAAAAATTGCATCGCTTTGCATTGCATTGCATCTTCAACAGATGTTCAGCAGGTTTTGGGTCACTTCAGAACACCGGGTCTTTTCGGCTGAGTGATTTGGTTCATTATCCTGTCAGAGAATCCATAAGCTTCCTGATGCTGGGCAGCACATTTGGCTCATGCCGCCATAGTCTTGAAATTTCATGACTCATCAACACGCATTTTGACAAATTACAAATGATTTGTTTTCAGTGGTGGTGTCCTCCTCGGTCATCTTTCATTAAAACCACTTTAGCTCAAACAGTGAAGAATGGTGCTACCTGACACTGACGTACCTTGACCTTTTAAATGTGTTAATTTTCAGTACATTTCAATTTTTGTTACTTTTGTCAGTTTCAAGTTATTTAAGCGACCATTGTTCAGTTTTCTTTCTTTAACGGAACCAATTTGTCCACGTCTTGCAAGCGTATGCCCTCCACATTCATGCAGGTGCACATGCTGTCACACTCATAACAATGTTCCACACCAGTGGGTCACATCAGCCTGTAGCAGAGGTCAAGGGTTAAGGCCAAGAGGTTGCAACAACACTGAAATGTTGTTGGTCCACTCTTTTGTACACAAAGACCCTCTCATAACAACCGTCTCTTTCTCCCCAACAAACACATGCGGTCGGTCGCACACACTCCAACTTAGCTTATCACAACATAAGTACAATGGGCTGTTGTAGGGAGTGTATCCTACACATTCTGAGGGATTATGGAGCTGCAGCAGCTAAAGCACCGAAGCGCTACCTAGATTAAGGGTGGGTTAAGGCCTCTGTGCACTCACAGTGGGTGCTTGGGGCAGTTCAGAAAACTTCAGACAGATCTAATATTCCCAGTCAGATGCCACATTTTACCCAGTCTTTAAAAAAAAAAGGAGGATTTTAGAGCACTTTTTAAAAACATCTTAAATGTTAAGCAGTAAAACTTAACAATTTATCTGCATGCTTTAAGGAATGATTAAACAACCTTTATTTATTCAGTAGGAAGAGGAAACTGGTGCTCATTACAGTACAAAATACTGATATTTGAGCACTCTGAACCACTGTCTGCATAGTTGCTATACCTGGGATGCCCTTTCCCTTGATGGTCTTGGCGATAATGGCAAGTGGCTGGTGGCGTGGTTGACTCAGCACCTTACACAACTCCTCCACACTGTGGCCATCTACTATGATGGCGTGCCAGCTGGGGAAACAGACAAGTCAAACATTACATGTGCTTATGCTCGAGTCAAAATATAAAAAACTAATTTTGAGCAGCAAATCTTACATATTAATTAAAGAACAAGTGCACTTTATTTTATAAATAAATGACTGAAGCTGAGTTTGATTAACAATTCTGTGATTGACTCCTTAAGCAGTTACTGAAGCACTAAATAACCCACTCAGATAGTTTTTGACTTCCCCCCTGGCTCACCCAAAGGACTCGCAGCGCCGCTGGTATTTCTCTACATGGTGCTGCAGGGGAGTCGGGTCACTCTGACCCAGTCGGTTAATGTCCAAGATGGCTACCAAGTTGTCTAGCTGGTAGTACGAGGCGAAGGCCATGGCCTCCCACACTGAGCCTTCTGACAGCTCTCCGTCACCCAACAGGCAGAACACCCGATAGCTACAAACAGATACCGGGGAAAGAGAAATTAGTTATTTTTCATATCAGCTCCATTTTCCTGTCCTTTCACGTCCTCCCATCATCTGATGCCCCCCTATGGTGGCATGATGTCACAGCTGACCATGACACCTAAACACACAGACAGACAAAAACAGATCCCTCCCCCAATCCTTATCCCCACCACGCTGTGATCATCCTCAGTAGCTGCTTCTGTGGCGTAACAACTCCTGACAGCTTTCCAGTCAAATAGACACGTTCTCATTAAAACTGGAAGATAGGCCGAGACACGGCGAATTACACCACGCATTCCAACTCCGACCACAGAGGAAAAAACCCCAAAAAACCACACGACACACAAAGAAAGGAAGAAGAGGGGAATTCCACAGAGGTGGGACTGGAGAGAAAAGAGGTAGAGACGTTAGATTGAAGGGAAAGGACAACGGAAAAACCAATAAAGCGTATAAACGGATAGTATTCAAATTCAAATTCAAACACAACAACAGTTAGTTCAAGGCGCTTTATATTGTAAGGTAAAGACTCTACAGTAATACAAAGAAAGAAAGAGCAAAAAGCAGTTTATTAACCTTGATGAAATGTTAAAAAATCTTTGAACATAATCAAATCACATACTATTCTGTAGTGCATCTTTCCTTGAAATTATGTAATCAACTGTCTGTATGTTTATTTCTGAGTTTACACGAGATAGATTGTTGTGAATTACACAATATCGGGGAGGTGGTCTGCATTTCCAAACTAATGCTGAAATATGACAATGACCCAAAACAAACAGCCTCAAGAGTCCTCAAACAGGGGGTCAAAAATGTAAAACTCAGTGATAAAAGCTCCAGGTGGTGATCATCGAAACATATTCTAAGACACACATATCCACTCATGTTCACAGTAGTCTTCAAGTAATATAACTGGTCCAACTACAGGAGTAATCCCTTTACTCCTGTAGTTGGACTCCCTTAGAAGGTGTGTGTGTGTCTGTGTTACACCTTCCTTCATCCAGTGTTTGTAGGTGTGAATTGTCTAAGTCAGACAAGGTGATACCTCTCACACACATGCTTTCCTTACTTGATCCTTCAGGTTATTGTGTGAGAGTATCCACAAGTGGCATTGATGCAGTTGCTATTCAAAGGTTCTGGGCTCAGATCATATTATGAAACCAGTGATGCAGCCGGCAGCCAGTAGTTGTTGTTACGTGTGTTGTTACTGCATGCACCATGCAAACACACATTATTCCATGCATTATTATTGTCTGAATGCACAGTGGAGCCCAGGTAGATAGCAGCACAATAAAAGATTTCATCATTTTTTTAAGAGGTGGTGAGGCAAATGGGTGAGGCAGGGAGATGAGGGAGAACTGTGCTTTTGCGTGTGTGATTATTAGAGCAGAAATAATTGAGTGCACATAGAATGCAAAGAGTGAGAGAGAGATGAAGGACAGCCAACACAGAGTGCAAGTGCAGCACTCCCTGCAAAACAGCAAAAAAAAAAAAGAAGCTGCCTTTCAAGCAATCACATTCTGCTCGGCTCGCAATCAAATGTACCAAATATCATCCTGAAAGTCAGGTTTCACCTCCGATGCGTAAAAAAAAAGAAATAGAAAATCATAACAAATTTTGAAAATGTGAATCCAGCATGCTACAGGCTACACGGCTCTAAACATCTATTGTCAGACAGAAACGGCCGGTATTTTCCAGACCACGCAAGAACAAAGGAGACAAACGTGGAGCGAGTTCAATCAGCTGAAATTCAGCTGAGTAGGAGCTGCATTGCTGTCAAAACACTGAGATAAAAAAAAAAAAACTACATTTGAATTGTGAAGAATAATGTTGAAAGAAATTTAAAAAAAAAAAATAGTACACTGTTTTAACAAACATAAAACTTTTTATATGCATTCAACTCTGAGCTCACTGCCACTGATTTCATCCAGCACCATTAATCCTGATGTGAAGGTAAAACAGCATTGAAGGTCGCCTCTCATAAGCTCTAAGTGACTGCCTAAATGTCAGCACAGACCAAGCCTGTCAGAGAGCGTTTTATTCTCAAGCTCCAGGCAGAAATGTCACATGTCTGTGCAGCTCGCTGCAGCGTACATTATGTCATGCATAATTTCATACAGTCCATCTTAATGTGTGCAGATGCAAACTGGGCTGCTGCACTTCTGCAGAAATGTGCACGCCCCCCACCAAAATGATTGTGTTTATATGCGTGAGTGTGACTTTGTTTGTGTTACCTGGCTTTGTCAAAGTATTTTCCAGTGTAAGCCATTCCACACGCGGCTCCCAGCCCCTGACCAAGAGATCCCGTGGCCACATCCACAAACTGCTGCTTCTGCATCCATGCACACATAAAAAAGATGCACATTACTCACTCCAGCTCAAGCTAAGCAAGCAACAGCAGATGGATTGTTTTTCATTTCTAAATGGATCATAAAAGCAGCAGCAGTGAAACTGTTGGAACAGCAGCTATGGTCTGGATCTTACAGTGCGCAAATTTCTGGGTTCATGTGGACAAAGTGTCACTGATGTTTGCAGCAGACGACAAAGCATCTCTGTCACACAGGCGCAGCGTTGTCTCGCTGTCTCTGCCTACAGATGCTTTGCTGTTATCTGTGGAAGCGTGTCACCGTCTCGTGTGCAGCAACGATACTGTAATGTTCTTATTCACAAACACTTGTCCATAAACTATGCAGTATTTAACAGAAAAGTCGGAAAGCATAGCATATATACGATTTTACTTAACTTTTCAATATATCTCACTCTGTTCGTGTGTGTTTAGCGCAGTGTGAGACGTATCAACTTCAGTGTGAAAACACGACAAATACTTCTCTCTCAACTCCAAAGAAAGCATGAAAGGAAACCATGAAAGGCAGCATAAAGGTTTTAAAATATTCCTGATTCATGGTAGTGACTCTCAAAGCCTTAAACTTCTTGCAGGTTTCAATGTTGCCTCACCGGCACCGGGTGTCCCTCCAGGATTGAGTCGACCTTGCGGAGGTTGAGAAGCTCATTCTCCTTCAGGTAGCCCGTCTCTGCCCACACAGCATACAGCACCGGGGCTGCGTGACCCTGAGGAGGCAAAGTTTTCAGAGCTCCTTGATCAGATAACTGAACAGAGGGAACACAGATGACTGCACTAATTTTGTAGCATTGTAATATATATGCTAGAGCCTTATATGAGTGAGTTATTTAGACACATGCTATATCAAAATCATATATATATATATACACTAGAGCACATGCATATTATTTGACTCAGTTCAACCTCCCTCTGTGTGTTGATGCTTTTGAAAAACGTCTACAACCATTATGGATGTGTGCGCATTACCTTAGAGAGGACAAACCGGTCATTGTTGGCGTTACGTGGGTCTTCGGGTCGGTATTTCATGGAATGAAAGAAAAGCACGGACATGATCTCTGCCACGCTGCTGCATGATGTGGGGTGACTGCAACAAAATAGGTGCAGAGGCAAAATGACATTAGAAATTGAGTTTAACTGTCCGGTTCATCCCGTCAGTGCACATTCAGTGGGTTAATTAAAGCCAGACCATCAGTATTTGGGGAGTTATGTAAGGCCATCACACTATCATCAAGGTCACACAACAGTAAGCACATATACAATAGCTCCTACACTGCTCTTTCAGTCCTCTGGGCGCACATAGTACAAACCATTCAACGTGTAACTCACTAAATCATGACCATTTAACACAAAATAAGTCAGAAGATTGTATTTCTTCTATGTTATTCTCAACGTCATTTTCCAAGCGGCATGCCAAAAATACCTCACTAAAGCTTCTTTTTTTAAATACCCTGAAATGAAAAATGCAATGAGATAATTAAAAAAGAAAGAAAGAAAAAAGAAACAATTTATTTATTTCTTTATAAAATTTAAAAAAAAAAAAAGAGTCACCAATAATGAAAAGTCCGATTTATTTTCCAGGTCATTGTATTTTCTATCATGACAGCATATTTGTCATCGTGACTTAGAAAGTGCGCACTGGACGTTGTTATTCGCTTTTGCCTCTTAACCGTTTCCGTCGGGGCACGCAGGCGCTGCAGAAGCATGTTTGCGCACTGAGCGGCTCTCTGCTCTGCTGCCGCACAACACATCGACCCATGAGCCGTAGCAATAGCCACATAAAGCAACTGTCCGGCGTGAGTTGTATGTGTGTGTTGCGTAAGTGATCTCGGAGGACAAGAGGAGTGGAACACCAGTGCACCTGCAGCAAGCTCGATCCAAACGGCTAAAATAATAAACATGTTTTATTATTTTGAAGGGGCACAACATATAATTAAATACATTAAGACTATATTTTCGGTCGGGATATTGCTCGCAGCATGTATGTATACGTATGTACATGAACTTGCCCAACCGCCCTTGCTTTTGCGTAAATTGCGCACAGACTCTGGTATAAAACTAACTATACGCACAGGTAAACAATTGAAATGCTTAAAAAAGTTTAGGCACGTCACACACAGAGACAGATTTTCATATGGTGCATCTACAATATTTTAAATACACAGTTTGACTATTTTACACGTTAAAACAGACGTTACTGTGTTCTCCGAGTAGTTCATCTGTAATTACGATGCGCTTCCCTGAAGCAGGTCCTCATAAATGAAAGAAATCACACATCGAGATTTAAACGGATAAAAACGACGTGCATAAAACCACGTTTTCTGCTGTCACGCGTCTCCTGCTCAGTTTAACCATCTTACCCGCTGCCCGCTGCAGTTGTCGCCTTGATGGAGTTGATCCGGAGTCGGGTGGCGATGTTCCTGAGCGCCTGCACCGTCTGCTGGTCCGGTTTATGATAGTCCTCCATCTGGCCGGTGAACCGAAGAGAAGCACACTCACTCACACGCAAGCCGGTAAAATAGAGTTAAAAGAGTTAAAAGTTCCCCCCGGTCTATGTTCTGAGAATAAAGGCGAGGAGAGCGCAGCGGACGATGGCAGGGGTTAAAAAGAGATAACGCTGTTTAACCACAGAGACAGAGGGAGGGAGGGAGGGGGCGTGTTTGCAAGCGAAGCCTATGAATATGGCTAATCTAGGGCCAAACGAAGCCTGCAGTTAGTCCAAACTGTCGCATGAACCGACAGTAGGAAGGCTTTGGACTAAAACCAAGGCCACACGCGGGGGTGAACGCTCACAGCAAGCCGGCACACAGACTCTGATCAGGGACGCTCAGGTTCAGCATATCCACCCTCTGTAAGAACAGACAGCGACTATGCAAACCAAAACAATGCGTGCAAAAAAAGTGGGAGCACATTATATATGAAATATATATTATAATATAAAATAAGTGATGCACATCGAGATCAGTTTATACTGACAGATTTTTGTATTCGTCATTTTTTAAACAGCGGGAAAGTTTTATTTATTTATCGTGAAGTCGTACTGTGGAGTTTCATCTCATGCATCCATACAGGCTGCAAAATGCGGGCACACCGCTCTATAAATAGACCCCAATGCACTCATTTTATACAAATGGACTTTCCTTGTAGCTGCAGCATTGCTGTCCACATTCTTACACAGCTTCGACCAACATCACCACTAAGCCCATACATTCAATGCACTTGACATTTGAACAGGAGCTTAAGGCGCTGACATTTGGGCTCGTGTTGTGATGATACTATGAAGATAATAAAAAAATGAAGCTCTTTCAGTAATGTGTGACTGATGCCACGTGTAAAGACTGAAGAACCGTATAACACCTCTTTAAGAAAAGGCAGTGGGCCTTTTCGGGTCATGATCAGAGGAGAGGGTTATCTGGTGTAAAATATTTACAGAATGAAGACTGAAGAGATCACCACCCAGTTCCTAATGAAGGAGACATACAAGCATTCAGGTGAGGTCTGCACAACGTTTGATTTAGTGTGACAGTTTTCCTTTCCCCCCCCCCCCCCCAATTTCCTCTTTGGTGTTCTTGAAGAATCTTCCCTTTTGTTGCCTGCAGATGATCTGGTAAGTAAAAGAGAAAAAGCCAGCTGTGTAAGTTTAAAATAAATAAATAAATAAATAAATCAGCATTCAATTTGTCATTTAAACCCGGAACTACTACCCGATTAAGTTATCTGAAGAAATACGACCTTGTACGTACCTGATACCAACTAATTACAATTTGATGTTGGCTGTGACAATTACTGTGGGGTAGGTGCGGGTTTAAAGTAAGCAACTAGTGACATCTGGTGGTCAAAGGCAAAACTGCACCATTCAAGACAGATCTTAGTTATGATTGTCTTTATAAACTTGGGCTTAATTAGAAATATGCATAATAATATTAATAATAATTTGTTAAGAGGCTCAAATTTCTATTCCAATAATCACACTCCTCTTTAAGTTCTGAAGCTTCTCACTGCTCACCAAAACATTGACTCCTCCAAGCAGAAAACAAGAGCAAACAATTACTTTCAAATCTTTAATATCACAAAATATTCAAATTACGCACAATAACATCAATCTTAGAAAAAATTTGTGTTATTTGCAAAAACTCTCAAAACCACATGGTGGGCCAATAAGATAAATTAGACCGACGTGTAAAATAACCTTAAAATCTTAAATATGTGACTGGGATTAAAAACAATCTCTAACATTTCAATTATTCTTTATTTAACCAACACATGCAGAGAAAAACAAAGAAAATGTGTTGGCAAAACCATCTCTGACATGAAAAATGAGTTTTTACATGGTAATGAAATGAACAAACGATCCCATTTGCTCCCTGGATGCAGACGTTATTTCACATTTGAAATTTAAACTTTTCCAAATTACAAAAAAACAAAATAAACTTACAAAAAAAGTACTGCAAGCATGAGAAAGACAACTTCAAATATCAAATACCAAGCTGTGATGTCACAATCGAGGCAAGAATTCATGCCGCAAAATAAAAAAAATATATATACAAAGCAATAATCTCTGCTCTTCTTGTTGCTCACAAATATTAAAAAAAATACACTGTTTGGATATTAATGACTTTGTATACTGGTTGTTTAAGTAGCTGGATTAATGGCCCAACTACTGAACATCACTGTACCACTGGTCAGAAAACCCTCTAATATTTTCATGCATTTACATCTTTTTTTCTTCCTTTTTTGTATAAATAGACAACTTTAATAGTTTGATTATGCTGAAATTTTTGTGAGAAAAATTCATCAATATATATATTTTTTAGATCCCAGATTTCATGACGTACATTTATTCTTTTTCTTTGCTCACAAACAGCAGCCACTCAGTGGTGTACACGAGGAAAATGGATGCGTTTACTCCTGCTTCCACTGCAGTCTGCAGGGTTTATGGGTACGTGCTGCAGTAGCCTTTTACTGCAAAAAACACCCGAGTTTATTTCATCTTCAACTTATTGACTGCAGCTTGGAAAAACATACTTTGGGGGGGGGGGGTGTAGATGGGCCTAGAGGTAGTTTAGAGTTTTCAGCGTTAGTCTGGGTAAATGTAGCAACTCAGCTTGTTTGACGCTATGAAAGCACATTGGTTCCACCTGTTTAAGCATTTTACTGCTAAAAGGATCAAAAAGAAACAGAAATCGAAATTTGCTACTTTGTTTTCTCCCTTTTCTCTTAATAATCGAAACATAAATCACTTGCAGACCCCAAAAGGCTCTGTAGTAGCAGACTAAGATATCCCAAAATGCTGGTATCCCTAAAGGCTTTGCGACTGTCGCCTATTGCACATTCCCCTCCGAGAACATCCACGACTGCAAGATCAGCTGGTGGAGGAGAGATGACAAAACAAAGAAGGGGAAGGACATAGAC
This sequence comes from Neolamprologus multifasciatus, assembly GCF_963576455.1. NCBI lineage: Eukaryota > Metazoa > Chordata > Actinopteri > Cichliformes > Cichlidae > Neolamprologus > Neolamprologus multifasciatus. Next base: position 28,600,670 of record NC_140458.1, on the reverse strand, counting down.
AAAGCAAGGGTAAGGAGACTTGTGGAAAAACCAAAGGTAGCAAAGGAGCTTGTTTCTGAGTCATAAACATATCACCGTCTGTAACATTATAAAAGCAGCTGAGAGGGATAGGTGATTAGTTTGAGTTCTTGGCTGCAAGTGCTTCTTCTCCAAACAATGATAGAAGTTATTCATCTTCACTGGACGAGAGCTTAAAACTTCCTCAACAAACGCCTGCCAAACTCAAAACGCCTGGAATGGCTGCTCAGCATCTTCCTCAGCTTCAAAACGTAGAAGGAAAAAAACCCCCAACAAAACAGGGGGAAAGATTGGTTCTGCTTAAACGCCACATAGCAGGATAGCTCAGGTCTCCAGCACAGAGGTCTTTCTCATTACAAGTAGTCGCAGTATAAGTGTGCTCGTGGTGAGAACACCAAACACGTGACGAGTAAGAGAAGCAGCACCTGTGATTCGTACAGCTGCAAAACTATCTGCCTGAGGGTCAGCGGGTTTGAGGTTCCCAAAGCTCCACTGTGGTTCTGTCCTCCAGAGAAAACAAAACAAAAAAAACAACAAAAACAAAACACCAACAGCTAAACTTTATCCAGCCATAAAGTTTGACCACATTCAGAAAGTTTAAAAGGAAAAAAAACCCCAAACATCAAGATTTAACTGGGAAAATGTATCTCATTAGTCTTTCCCACAGTAGTTCTGCTTTTCATAGATTTTGACAATAGGTAGATCCAAAACGAGTATTCAGCATCAGGAACAGATGGTTAGACGGTGCGGTGCATGCTGTTAGCACACAGACTAGTTTTGAAGGGTTTTTTGGTGTACAGTGTGTCGAAAACCTGTTTGCTCCACTTTTTTTAACTTCTTCATTAATTGTGTGTCTCTTTATTGATCCTGATGAGGTCGGAGCACTGAAAGAGTGGTGATGGCTGAAGTAGGACTATAGTTTTACGTTGCCAAAGTCCTTGGATAGGCTCTGCAGGTAAGCATCATGAATGGCACCAAGGAAGTCTGGGTCATTCTAGAAAACCAGGGCAGGAAGAAGAAGAAGAAAAAAGAAACTGCTTAAGTGTGTGGATTTTGCAACATTTAAACAGCATCAATGGTTTAATATAGCTTTCTGCAACCAGAATGGTCGCCCCCTGCTGGCTGTTAGAGAGAATGCATGGACAACGGCTTCACACATGAGAAAATGAGAAAAAAAGAGAGCCAATTTATTTTCTATATACGGTATATAATCCATATTAACATAATTCTACAAGACCATTCACATTGGGCACACACATGTTTATTTACACAGGAAGCACATTGTTGGTTATTTAGTTCTGGGAAGAACACCTAAGACTGAGCGTCAATGTGGGCGTCTCAGATCTGCCACTGTCTACACACTAAACAATTTTAGACAAGGTCCATTTTTAGTTCCATTGTACGTGTGGAAAAGGTATTTAAAGTTATACATAATGTTATAATACAAGGGTAATTAGTACTAGCTTAAACTTTTCTCATGCTATGAAGTGCCAACAGTTTCTTTTATATGCTTCACGCTTCTAGTTTACCTTAATGAGGTGTATCAGAGTATCCTGTAGCTGTGCTTTACTGCAGGGCGCTGCTACAGGTTCTTTAGCTCCTCCAGAGGCCGAGGTGGGCTCAGTGGGTGCAGGAGGGACCATTGACGTTGCTGCCGGTGTCTTATTGAGGGACTGCTGGAAGGCACTGGGGGACAGCAGCACAGAAACCCCTGATCCTGGAACAGCAAGACTTGGACTCATGGGGACAGCCTGAAAGAGGAAAGAAAAGCAAAAAATGAAATAAGATCAAACATACTGGATTCAAAATTACCAGAAAAAAAAAAAGCTGAACTCACAGATATTTGTTTAATCAGATTTGGAGACTGAGAGAAAACATCCACGTCCTTTCCGTGTTGGAGAAGGGGTTTTCCCATAGGCTCTCGGAAGCTGTGGGGTGGGACCAATGTGCTTGGCAGGAAGTTAGGTGCGAGGATGGGTTTGTGGTGGTCTGAATTTACAGAAGGTGCTGCCGGTTTGAGCGTGGCGAGGATGTCCTGACCCATATAGGATGTTTGAGCAGTTGGAGGTCCTGCGGTACCAGGAGGAGCAGCTGAAGGCACTATGAGTGGGGACACCGAGGAGTGTGGCTGGGGGTCTGACCTTTGGATCACTGACTGGAATACAGGACTTGGGTGTAGTGCATATGGAGCAGGGAGCAGACCGGGGGCTTGATTCCTCTGGTTGGAACCAGGGTCTTGGGCTGCATGTTGGTGAATGAGGAGAGTGCTTTGTGGAGGTGGAGCAGGATACGGCTGTTTGTGGACGTAGGCAGCGGAGGGGTCACTGGAAACAGTGTTGCTCTGCGTGGGCATGGTTGGTAGAGAGGGGTCCTTAGGGAGAGACGAACCAAAGAGCTCCTCCACTGTGATCTGCTTTACCACGGGGTGAGAGCTCTGCTGGGTAACGAAACAATTATCTCAAATACAGCGGAGCTCAAAAAAATCAAATAAGAGAAAACAGATCAAAAACTATTTTGATCATGTATTAATCATTCAGGTTGTTTAATAAGTAAGATTATGAAAGTTTGTTGGAAGCTATACGATTATCATATTTTGACAACACAGTTGGCTGCAAGTTTTGTTTTTGCCGTTGCTAATCAGCTGGAGCTTACACTCTGCTGCTTCTGGTGCCATTTTAGCTGTTTAAGCTGTCGTCATCATTGAGCTTTGCAAACAGCAAACAGTGTAAGCAGAGGCTTTTGGGATTTTAATGCAAAGACAAACAACTGGCTAATGGGATGAAAAGAAGACTTTTCTGTAAAAATTACAATCCTTAGATCTGGTAAACATGGAGATGACACAGCTCGACTGCTTGTGATAAATATCTTAGAAATGTATCAGGAAACACAGGCTATAATATATCCAATATAATAATGGTATATGATTGGGCGATCGTGGCTCAAGAGTTGGGAGTTCGCCTTGTAATCGGAAGGTTGCCGGTTCGAGCCCCGGCTTGGACAGTCTCGGTCGTTGTGTCCTTGGGCAAGACACTTCACCCGTTGCCTACTGGTGGTGGTCAGAGGGCCCGGTGGCGCCAGTGTCCGGCAGCCTCGCCTCTGTCAGTGCGCCCCAGGGTGGCTGTGGCTACAATGTAGCTTGCCATCACCAGTGTGTGAATGTGTGTGTGAATGGGTGGATGACTGGATATGTAAAGCGCTTTGGGGTCCTTAGGGACTAGTAAAGCGCTATATAAATACAGGCCATTTACCATTTACCATGATTGATTCTAGAGATGGCACAATACCACTTTTTTATGTCCGATACCGATATCATAAATTTGGATATCTGCCGATACCGATATGAATCCGATACAGTGTGTTTTTTAATCAATAAAACAGTTTTTTTTTTAATATCTTGCTGCTTTTTGTATAAGTTCATACTCAAGTTAAAAACAAAAGAAAACAAAAACACTAAAGCTATTCTGTTATACCTGTATGCAAAAAATACACTGCACCCAAAATATTTCATAGTTCAGCAATACTGATCAATCTAATAAACTTAAACCTACTCCATCCTCCCTATTCTGGTATTTTAAAGAGTAAGCAACCTAACTAATAGGGTTCTAAAACTCCCAGCAAAAAATAAATAAAAAATAGGGAACCACCCTCCACCTCATGATGCTTAATTGACGTAATCAACTTTAATTTGATGCAGTGTGAAAAAAAAATGCACAGAAATAAATTATTTTCCAAGAATAATTAAATAGATTCAACATCTTTCTTCAACAGAATTGCAGACTGCACAGATCGTACCTTCCCAAAGGAAAAAGTACTATAGCTTACTAGGGTATATTAGACTTAATAGTTAATATATACAGTAATGGACTTCTATACATTTTACATCAGATTAAAACTTTGGGTGTAAGATTCGGATAATTATTTATTAAAAGCTAGACATTTTAAATGAGAATAAGAAAGAAAAGTATGTCTTTGTGCCCCCTTTTCCCTATTAATGCCCTATTGGCCCCCCTGGCTAAACTTTGCTAAATCCGCCCCTGCACAGTTACCAGCCGTCAGCTACGTAGAAAAAGATCCTGGTGTAGAAAGAAAATAAATTCTAAAAACAGCTTATCAAGCTTAAACATGCTGCTGTTGTTCAGCTGCTGGTTTCCTCTTTCTGGCGCAAAGTGAGCAATAAACAAACAAGAGAGATTGACTCGTGACAGAAAAGCTGATCAGCTGATCATTGATCAGTTTCATGATTGAAGGAGCAGCAGGAGAGGGAGGGGGAGAGAAGAGGCAGTCGCTCCATATATCGGTTGTTAAGCTTAACGCGGGAATGCTTTACAAACCTTCAGAGATGAACTTACACACTTGCTTTACTTCTCTCTGGGAGCAAGGCTACAAATACACACCGCTGCTCTATCACGTGACCCGTACTGCTGCGATGTGCTACGGTTATGAGCCGAGTTACGCCATGTCACAAGTTTTGTGAGGTGCTTTTTTGATATTTAATGGATTGGATTACATTTTTTATTTTTCTCCGATATCCAATCCAGTAATTTACGTCAGTATTGGACCGATACCGATACGTAATATCGGATCGATACTGATACGTAATATCGGATCGGTCCATCTCTAATTGATTCACAACATGGCCCATTTCCCTTTCCATTTAGTTAACATTGATTGCCCCAAACTGTTCAGTTCATCTTAGCCCCGCATGTAGGGATGCACCGATACCAATACCGGTATCGGGTATCGGCCTCGATACCACATTTTCTAAAGTACTCGTACTTGTTAAAAGTCCCCGATACCGAGGACCGATACCACGGTCTGAGACCTGTCTATGTTTGAGCGGCATGTAAGGGGTTAATCACAGGCGCCAAGTGCCCGCCCCCAGGCCCCGAGTGCCCGCCCCCAGGCCCCGGCTGCAGCTCAGAGCGGGGGAGAAGGCGAGGCTATTTCAAAGTGAACGAAGACCCGAAAACAAAGGCGGACTGCAAATTGTGCTCAGCGAAATTGTCCAGAGGAGGCTCTAAAGGTAGCGCATTTAACACAAGCAATTTAATCAAGCACCTAAAATCCCAACACAACAACGAGTACAAAGAGTTTACCCACGCTTATTAGCACAGAGGAGCATAGCTGATGCTATAGCAGTGGGACAGAAAATAGCTGGGCATTTTAAACATTCCGGCTTAGCCTACTCCCGCCTCGAGGACATTCAGGGACAGCTCAACCAGCCAATAAAGAGACTGCAGCAGGACGTACAGACGCGCTGGAACAGCACGTATTACATGCTCCAGTCCCTCATTGAGCAAAAGCGAGTGCTGGGGGTGTCCCAGCACGAACTCCCTGACTATCTCACCGCTCACCAATGGGCTCTTATGGAGACGACTGTTGCCATCCTCGCCCCCTTTGAGGAACTAACTAAAAAAGTGAGCAGCTACGACGCACTAGCCTCTAATGTCATCCCAGCTGTGACTGTGCTAGTGAGACTTCTAAACAGAGAAACAGACAAACAAATTTAAAATTAAATTTTGTTTTTTTTTATAATTATTTATTCCGTAATATGTTGCATACAACATGCTTTTCATTTTAAATAAATGTTCTTAATTCCAAACTAGTCCCTTGTTTGTTTGTTTTTTGTTAAATTATAGGACTAAAGCTGTTACCTGTAAATTTAAATCATGTTTTTATTACGTACTCGGTATCGGTGAGTACTGAAATGCAAGTACTCGTACTCGTTTCCAAAAAAGTGGTATCGGTGCATCCCTACCCGCATGCAAACCCTGCAGGAAACACAAGCAGCACTCATGGCTGTGACATAAATTGAAGGCACGTATTTGGGTGTCTGTTGGCAATGTTCCTTGCAGCATTCTCTGCTGCCAAATGCTAACTATGTATGGAGTGACAAGGATAAAAACCTGCCCCTTCTAACTGTCCTCCTCCACACTTTCTATGTGTAGGAGTGACAAGAATGACAAAGCTTTAAACATTTAAAGATAAAAAAAAATTTGAGCTCAAATCATTGCTTTGTGTGTGTGTTGTACCTTTTCAGGCTGTGGTGTGATGTGGGGATCTGTAGTGCTGACAGCTGCTTTTGCTGTCTGTTCAATGGACACATCTGTTTCACCTGCTTGGGACTGCAATTATTGCACAAACATAAAAACATTAGATTATATTGAACTGTTCTCTCTATCTTAAACTGACAACTCCACACCTGAAAAAGACCCAGGCCATTTACCACTGTAATAACTTATACGGATATTCACACAACTTTGTTTTTGTTGTCAAAATTTCCACAAATTAGGGCTCAAATCCTGTCAAACACTATAGTTATCCATCAGGTGATCATACTCGTGTGATAACATAAGTCAGATGTTACGTTAACTGCGTGTTTGCCACCTCACCCTCTGGTATTCTTCCTTGGCTTTGCTGAGCAGCTCCAAGATATCGATGCTGCGGGGTTCTGCAACTCCATTGGTTCTCCCCGGCTCTGCCCTCTCAGGTGACTTTTTCTGGGCATGGTCTGCTTCATGTTTCACAATCCTGGCACAGAGTTAAAGCATGACATATAGCCTGCACACATAACTGTTGTTTGCTTTGTCAGATATTAAGTACTGATGATGTTGGGGTCAGAGCTAATATACTGAACAACCTTACTTTGTTTTTGTTTTGTTTTTTAAAGTGAAATTACTCAAATTATACAAACCATGCAACGAAAACCAAAATATGAACTAGACAATCCAGGCCTTTACAAATTGCATCTTTGCTTCACAAGAGCACAATGCTGGCACAAATCAACAGATTTCCTAAGTGGACCAATTGTTGCACAATTCATTTGCACCATGATCACGGTTTATTTTGATAATTGTCATTAACCTGCTCGCACCCTGATTCATCCCTATGCCTGACTGGCTGAAAGTCAGAAGAAGCAAAGTGCCTGGCTCTTTGTTTTGATCTATTAGTTGAGTTGGGAGCTGCAGAACCGTTTTTATTCTGAATTGTATTTGAAATGGGAAAGCAGAAATCCTAAGTTCTGAGATGGAATGCCTCCTTAAGTTGTATTTCTCACTGAGAATAATCAGAAAAGCCCCACCAACCCTGACTTTACAATCCAAGATGGTGGCAGTAAGCGTAAACAATAGCAAAACATTAAAACTTCATTTCTACTGTTGGCCTTGGAACGGTTCGCAGCCGAGTGTGAAGCGGTGGGAATGAGAATCAGCACCTCCAAATCTGAGGCCATGGTCCTCAGCCGGGAAAAGGGTGGAGTGCCCACTCTGGGTCCGGGATGAGAACCTGCTCCAAGTGGAGGAGTTTAAGTATCTCGGGGTCTTGTTCACAAGTGATGGGAGAAGGGAGCGGGAGATCGACAAATGGATTGGTGCAGCGGCTGCAGTGATGCGGACGCTGTACCGGTCTGTTGTGGTGAAGAGAGAGCTGAGTGTAAAAGCGAAGCTCTCAATTTACCGGTCGATCTACATCCCTACCCTCACCTATGGCCACGAGCTGTGGGTAGTGACCGAAAGAACGAGATTGCGGATACAAGCGGCAGAAATGGGCTTCCTCCGAAGGGTGGCTGGCCTCTCCCTTAGAAATAGAGTGAGAAGTTCGGCCATTCGGGAGGGGCTCAGAGTAGAGCCGCTGCTCCTCCACATCGAAAGGAGCCAGTTGAGGTGGTTCGGGCATCTGTCAAGGATGCCCCCTGGGTGCCTCCTGGGCAAGGTTTTCCGGGGATGTCCCACCGGGAGGAGGCCTAGAGGCAGACCCAGGATACGCTGGAGAGATTATATCTCTCGGCTGGCCTGGGAACGCCTTGGTGTTCCCCCGGATAAGCTAGAGGAGGTGGCTGGGGAGAGGGAGGTCTGGGCTTCTCTGCTTGGGCTGCTGCCCCCGCGACCCGGCCCCGGATAAGCGGAAGAAAATGGATGGACGGATGGATACATACTACTGTTGCGTATGTGTGACCTGCTAAATAAGCCGTACATTATATTGCTAGTGATGAATGAAATGCTCTACAATGCTCCCGAGCAAAACAAAGTCTGTTTTTCCTCGATTTTTTTCACTTTACTGCACCTTAGTCAACTTGGGAGTGACGTGATTGCTCCTTTTACCTTGCAAGATGGAGATGGCAGTCTTACTTTTAAGGTGGAGCCTGAATCTTATATCCTGCTGCATGGTTGGTTCATGGTCTGATTTGCTTTTCATGGGGCTCCTATATTTTTGTTTAATTTGAATTATTCTGTATTAAAACTCTTTACACTGCATCAACTTTATGGCATCTTATATGCGGAGTTCTTCAAACCCTGCATTTAGTGAACATAACAGACCTCCACATTTCTAGAAAGTACACATGGTAATTCAATTTGGAAGTACAAATCAAACTTGATAAGTGGAAAAAACAAACAAACGTAAAGCCTTGCCCAATTTCATCCACTTCATCCATCAAATGTCTGGCTACTTACTTGACCATGAGCTGAGCGATGCGTTGACAATCCTTCTTGTCATAGAACCAAATACTATAGATACCCACTGTTAAAAACACAGACACAAATAATGCATTTAATAACACTGACAGCAGACACCAGTTTATACAAAACTATTTAAAACAAACCCAACCCTTCATAAATACAGCTAAAGTAACTATATGATTTTTAAGTAGGGGTGCAACGATACCAATTTTTTCAAACCGATACGATACCAATACTTGGATATGAGTACTTGCCGATACCGAGTACAAAACCCGATACTTCTACCACACACACACACACACACACACGCGCAATGAATTGGAAGACAGGTTTTATTTTATTCTCTGCCGATAATAAATAATATCTTAATAAAAATGACCACAAAAAAAAATTTCAAGTGAAAAATAAGCACTTCTCTTAAATTTTTGCAGAGTCTCCACATTGTAATTTAACAAAATATCACTGAACTATTGGCACTGTCTCGAGCTTTCAGAATAATAAATAAACACTTCTGTTTGGAATAAAATAAATACAAATTAGGTTTGAGAATAAAATAAACTTTTAAATTATTGCAGAGTGTCCATATTATAAACAAACAAACAAAATAACGAAAGTATTTGGCATTGACGATCGAACTCCCCATCTGCCCGTGGATCATCAGTCCACTGTGCCGTTAAACCAAGGACTGACATCGCACACACTGCTTGTCTTTACCTCTTTAGAAAGTTTTGGCACCATTATCTCCCTGATGTGTGGGCGGCTGGGAATTTCATATCGCAGCTCGAGTATGCTGAAAAGACGGTGCAATCCTATGTTTTCCACGACCGGCATTGGCTGGTCATCCAGAGCAATAAAATGAGTCAGAGCCTCTGTTATTTTAACTGCCCGTGGATTTTCTCTTGATGTTTTTCATCGCTTTTCCAAAACCCGAGTTAAAGTTGGCTGTTCCGGTCCACACTGCTGACATTTTGTTTAGCCTAGCTACAGCAGCCTCCAGTTTCTCTTTTTTTATCTGGAGCCACCAGTCTCACTCGTCTAACCCTGTGCCCATTTAGCGCGGGATGCCCCGCTAGTGGCCAATCTAAAAAACTACAACAAAAATGACAATCCACCCTCTGATTAATGAAATAAGTTAGTATTGGTTCGTGGTATCGGTTAACTTTTACGAGTTAACCGATACCACATTTTACAGTATCGGCCCCGATACCCGATACCAGTATCGGTATCGGTGCATCCCTAGTTTTAAGTCTTTTTAAAATTATTAATTTAGTCAGCTTTGTGACTTAACATAATTGAGCCATCCAAGAAAACACTCAAAACAACACTAAATGAGCACTGTACATGACTGCACATTAGTGGACCTTAGGATCAATGAGAATCTGACAGTCCAAAGCGGTGAAGTTTCAAAACAATCAAACACAAAAAGGAGAAGTTCATCTGTGGAGAGCTAACACAGCATTCACCGACACCAAATGGAAAACAAGCAAACTGCACATTTGCAGTTTCTGATGAAAAACAATAATTTTATATGAAGCTGATCATGCTTTGTGGGTGTCTATGTGATGAAACACTGGTGTATTCAAGTTCCCTCTAAAGCCTGAGGTAACCTAGCAACCCAAGTGCTTGCCTCCCTGGAGCATCCCCTGCTTCCAACGGGAACACAAAGTGTTGTAAACAGGTGTATGCACAAGTCCAAGTACACACCTCAGCAACAGACATCTGAAACTTGAGCGCACGCATCAGCCTGCAGAAGAGATTTCAAACACACTTGGAGCAGCATTAACATCCCTCTGAAGAATCCATCCTCTCCGTGTTCGACTCTATGCTCTTCAAACAATCATCTTTCAGCAATATCAGCCTTCATTATTTTTAATTGGAGAGAGGAGTCTCAGGAGCATCATCTACATCCTGCTCTCACTTTCTCTCACAAACCTGAACACTACCTAGAGAGCAATCACAAACAGCAAAACAGACTTCAGGCAGAGAACAAAGGCTCCTCAGCCCGTAACTTATCTTACTGAAAAGCTCAAATGGGCAGTGCAAACCTTTGTGTGGAACAAATGATCAAAGACCGTTTGCTCTAACCCGCCTACAGTGACCATCAGCTGTCAGACGAGCATCTTCACAGCCTGAGGAACACCTTCAACCACTTTATCTGCCTGCAACCTAACACACTTTGAGGAATTAAAATGAAAACAGCAGCACTCGGACTCCTGTGAAGCACCTGGAAAAGCTTCTGACTTGGATATCAACAAAAACATTACATCATGTCTTCCATACCAGGCAGGCTGATAGGCAAGCCGAGTCCTAAAGGGGAGCAGTCCACTCTGACGCTGAGCCTGGCCATGTTATTTTTTCTCATTAGCAAACAAATGGGAAAACAATCCAACTCCTTGTTCATTGCCTTAATGAAACTTCTGTTCAGACTTTTGATAGATTACCTCGGTGGGAGCACTGTCAGTTACTTTCTGAGGATTTGAGGATTTATTTCCAGCCTTTTCATCTGATCCTACTCCCTGCTGAACTCATAACGCTAAACGATTTCACTGGAATAAGCCATCAGGAAAAACCGCAACGGGCATAAAAATATTTATATAATAGAAGCCTAATTCACCCCTTAGAGCCCAAAGTTTTTTTGTTTGTTGGCCCAATACAGAATGAAAACTGTGGCCACACAAAGCTGAATACTGTGTGGTTTGACAGACCAGTCTGAGGCCATGAATGACAAAGTCTTCCTCCTTGATTCTCCAAGATACAAGAAGGACTTCAAGCAAAAGGGAGAAGAGCTGTTCCAGAGAACACTGGGAAAGTGTCTGTCCAGCATTTTCAAAGGTACTAATGTGTTCTGGCATTATTGCTTTTGAGCAGGAAGAATTAAATAAAACCAATACAGCAAACAAACTTAACACAAAATCTATAGGTAGAGAAACGCAGAAATTCTTTGAATACAGCATTTTTCATTTTTTTCTAAAGTTCATGAAATAAAAACTAAGAGTGCGGTAACATTTAGATAAACGTCAAAAGTTTACTGTCTGTTTGGATATTTACTTTTTTCAGTTAATTTGTGATTTTTTTTGCCCAAATTATCATCTCTTTTTGTCTAAAGCGAAGCCCTTCAAAGCTATGGTAAATGTTTCTCTTCAACACTATCTTTTGTGATACAGCACTATATTATGGGAGAAACATTGTACTAGAGAAATATTATGTAACTGAGAAACATTGGCTGATATTCTGGGATGGTGGTCTTTTTTTGTTCCCTCAAACTTTGAGAAGCTGTGAAGTTCTGCAGCACATCTGATTTCAGTCCAAGCATACACAGAAATATGAATCTCCTGCACATGACATCTGCAGTTTCTGTGTAACTGGACTACAAAACACTCACAGTTGCCATTTCTGTAGAGCAAGAATGGATCCTGTAGCTGAAACTCCAGGTCTTTATTGATTGGCTCTACAAGGTTCTCCGTGCTCAGTCGATTCATGATGGTGAAGCCATGGTGAGGGGAAGCAGACCTTTCAGGGACAAAAAACATAAAACATCACCTCACTGATATAACATATCTCTGTGTCGATTAGTTTAGTCATCCATGAATGATTTTTTATGACAAAGAATTAACACATTTAGAAAAAAAAAAGTTCACTGATTTTCAGATCAGTTTGGCCTCTTCATCCCATTTTTCAAACCCTGGCTGCTGCTCTCTGGCCATGTGGTATGTGGTCGCCTAAACTGGCACAGATCTCATTGTCTTTGATCACTACCCAATGCTCCTGATAATGGCTGAAGTTAGGGATGTAAGATTGAAAGTTTCCCTTTAGGACTCTGCTCTTTCTTTACCACCGCTGATCTGTAAACCATCTGCATCGCTGCAGATGTGGCCCCGATCAGTCCGTCAATTTCACGCTCCCCCCTCAATTGTGTACAAGATCCAAACAGCAAATAATCCTTTACCTGGAGGGAGCACTCCACCCTTTTCTAGCTGAGAACCATGGCCTCAGGCTTGGAGGTAGGTTGGAGGATTCTCGTATATTGTAAATGAGAATTTCAGAGAATTACATAATTCTCAATTTTGTGAAAGATATTCACATTAATTAATAACCAATTAAATCGGTTGCTAACAGTTCGTTATTTTCAAATGAATATATGAACAGCCCTCAAAACAACGATGCGTGTTAAAGCTGTTTATCAAACAAGTCTTTACATTTCAAGTGGAATTAATTACTAAAACTTTTACTTATTATTTTTCTGTTTAAACAGGGTGTGATTTTCGTTCTGTGAGCGGATAAAAATCACACCCAATCTAATTCGTGTTTGTTTACAATTACTGAGGCCTGCACACGTGCGTAGAACACGTCAAATGACAGCGCGTGAAACGCAAGAACAAGTAAACAAGCCCTCGCGGTCAACGCGTTACATTACTATAAAAGCCTCACGTGCTTACCTTGCATAAACAAACAGGGTGCCCTCGATTTCAGTCTTCTCCTATAAAATAAAAAGTGAAGGTGCGAGTCAGAAACTATAAACATGCTGAATAATAGCAAAGGACGCTGTTAGCACAACTATAGCTAGCGCATAAAAGATTACCCTTATTGGTATTTAAAAAATAAATAAATAAAAAATTATCAAAATGACAGTGGTGGCAAAACACAACGTGTGTAAGCATTACCTGGATAAAGTTCACTTCCGCAAATGTCATCAAATTTCTTTGTATTTTTGTGTTTATACAGAACAGCTAGCATGCTAAGTCAAATAGCTTTGACGGCTTTCCGCAAAGTCACGTTACTTACAAACTTACCCACTCATTCGCCTTGGAGTTGAAGTTATATAGAGCCACCTGGCCGGTAACATCGAGCAATTTGTTTATGTATGGATCTTGCCTCTGTAGAGCAGCTAAGCTCATCATATGTCCAGCATTTACGGTCTCCATTTTGGATATGATTGTTGCTCCCGCACGGACGAAATTCAGCAGACACATATAACTTCCGCTGTCCCCGGAAACCACGGCTCTTTAAAAAAGTTTCCGAGGCACTGATTTTTTCCGCATATTAATGTAATTCTGGACAGTCGCATTTAGCTAGAGCTAGAGAGTGCTTAAATACAAAATGTTTGTAGGAAAAAAAATCTGGTGACTCTTTTGAGCTTCAAAGTCGATCAAATAATAATACTACTACTACTACTGCTAATAATAATAATAATAATAATAATAATAATAATAATAATAATAATAATAATAATAATAATAATAATAATAACTTATGATAATCGTGGGATGATGAGATATTTACGATAGGATATAATTTCCAAATAGTAAAACCTATTTGAGGAAAACCCATTAAATAAAAACGATATTTATAGCTGTGTGTTTTAATTCGGAACCTCTGTGACACTTTATGTCTACTTTAGTTTATGTTCTTTATTTGAAATCGCACTCATCTATAGTCACGTTAAATCCTAACTTTGCTCGAAATGGCAGACTGATAGTGAAAAGTTAAAACGACCCCGTGTCCTGGCGTGACCTCTTTGTGCTTATTGTAATTATTTGGACATAATACTTTAAGCCCATTGCGTGCATAGTGGGATTGTGCAGGATTGCTGTCCGGACCGAGCTGCATCTGCCTCCCTCACCTGCAGTTTATGGAACAGTGGAGCAGGATTATAATCTGAGGATTACGCGCCACCGTGAAACTTTATCCCGCAGGCTCAGGTAATCCAATCACGGGTAACCTTCCAGCACCGCTCTAACAACCCATTTCCTCTCGAATCTTCGCGGAGAGAGGACAGAAAAAAGCGCAATGAGGCCCCCGAGAAGAGCCAGGTGATCTAATGCCGTTAATCATAAGGGCAAGACCCCTGCGGGGTAAGTCCGAGCGTTTAACTCTTCATATGGATAGGATAGGTATCTGTATTCATCCTCAAATACAGAATTTTCCCTCTTAAGGGAAAGTATAGTTGTCACCATTTGTTTCTATCAGATTTATCACTGTTCCGACTGGTTTCTTTTGCGTAGTCACGTGTCTCATGACCTTCATTACAGCACTTAACCGAATCGTAAAGAATAAACAGATTCGGAGGTTTTGAAAGCCGTGGATAGTTTTAAAGCAGAGACAGTCCGAGGTACACGGCTGTACTTTAAACGACCTTTATTTGCAGCCTTGCAGCAGTTTTTAATTTAGGACCATACAATATATATAGTGAGATAGATATACATTTCTCCCTGCCTTCGTTGCTCTCTGATGTCATGGCACGACTTAATTCTCCAGTCAGCTGATTTGTTTTTAGTGGGTTTTTTTTTTAAAGCAACATCTGGCGTCTAGAGTTAAAAACATTTTAATGTTTACGTTGAGATGATCTCATTCGCTCTTTGCAAGTTTCCCAATAGGCGGCAACAGGTGCATTTCCAGTTGGTGGGCGCGCGTGATTTCAGCACAGTGGAGCCCACGCGATTGCTCCAACTTGTGTCAGTCCGTCCCCAGCCACAGAGAGGATAATTGACAGCACTGGATTGACTGCCCCTGCCAGCGCGTCCTCTCGGATACGCCGTGAATTTGCAGGCAGGCACCCGGATGTGGCGAAAATGTTTGGCGCTCCTCTCAGGGTCTGCGCTCGGAAAACATTTTATGATTCAGGTTAAAGGCTCTGTTCAGGTTTCGCGCCTTCGACACCTTCGGACGGTTTTTCCAACGATGAGTTGGATTTAAAACGGATCTTTTCGATGTGGATTCGAGGATGCAAGAAGCAGATGAACAGTCTGAAGGTAAAAAAAACAAAACCCAAAACGTGCGTGTGGAAGCGCAGGAGGAGAGTTGGAGCGCGGCAGAGAGAGAGGGAGAGGGGGCGAGAGCGCTCGTTTGGTTTATTCTCTGGATGTCTGATTAATCCGTGTGATTATATGCTCTGAGTCGTGGCTGCTGCTGACATGTTTTCCCCTCCTCAACTTATTCCAGTGCAGGGATTGTGTATTAACACTGTAAGCGCTTGTAGGCTACATTATTGTGATAACATCAGTAATCAGATCCACTGGGAAGCGAGTTGAGGCTAGTTCTCCGAAAAATGGTTGACTATAACGGTCATTCTGAAACCATGTGACAGGATGCTTTGAATATATTCGCTCTCCAGAACAAGCTGCGACACGATAAATGAACTTTTTAAAGTAAATTCCTTCTCTTCTAAGTTTTTCTTTTAGAGTTTAGAAGCTGTCCAAACAAAAGCAGCAAAACTCGAACACAGCAACAGAGTCAACAGCTGTTTTGCAGCATCTTGTGACAGATGTGCGACATCCAGCAGAAGGGCTGGGTTAATTCCTTTTACATGTCGGACAGGCTGTGACTATTATTAACTAGCAGCGTGCACTTGTTCTGCTGCACCTGTGGCGGTGGTGTATCGCTGTATGAGGAAGGGTGGTGTAGAAATGTTTTGAATGCACCTCTCACCTGCGATCGCGCTGACATCAAGCGCAACTAAAGTGAAGTGATGTTTCGAATAGACTTCCCCGCATAATAAACTATCATGTTTTAACTACACCGTGAGCGTCGAGTCATGGTGACTATGATTTTGCACAGACGAACACAGAGTATTGATGAAAAGTAATAAAATTAAGGAGCTTGCCTGAAATCTGATAAAGGAACCAACTTTGTCTAATCATTACCTTTTAAAAGAAAAGCTTTATTCTTCTCAGATTTTGTGCCTCTCATATTGCACATGAACCACACAAATAGATTTCTCATTTTTTTTCTTTCTTTTTCTTTATTTGCTTAGTTGTGTGTTGGAGCTGTTTTTGCTGGATGACACGGTCAGTCTATAGCTGACAACACTCCCCGATGTGACTGTGCTATAGAGTTGCAGTGTGCGACTGTGTCAAGGGCACTGACTTTTTAGCTCATGGTCTGCATTGATTTTAATGACTCTCTCTGTCTCTCCCATTCATGCAGGCTGTTCTGCTTTCTCTTTCTATAGCTGTCTTTTCTGGGCTCCTTTCAAGCCCGTCATCACCATAATTATAATCACCATGATCACCTCTTCTTATTTTTCTGCCCATTTTATCTCTGGATGGGTTCTTAAAGGACAGTTAATTGCATGTTAAACAAGTAATTGTACAAGGCAAGTTTAAATGTGAAGTAGTGACAATGTTGTCGACATTATATATGTATGTCCACTGCCATTAGGCTCCTAGTAGAGTTTTGCAAAAAGCTGAAGTGAATTTCTAGCAGTTATCTTCAGTCACCTCATTCATTGGGAAAGCATGGTGATGTCCTTGTTTGAAAAGCACTTTAAAGACTGACTGATTTTTAAGACCAAGACTAAGACTATGGGTATTATTTATGAGTCCTATCATGACAATATTCTTTAAAAGTAATCTTATTTTATTGTCACAGCAGGTTGTGGATTACACCTTTATGTGACCAGCTGATCTTTTTTGTAGACTTCCATCACTTTGCCAACAGCGAAATTGCAGAGTGCTTTCTGATGGGCAAAAAATACAACATCCAGCTAATAACATGGCTGAAGGGTATTTTCCCCATCGCTTGTTCACTCTTATACTTTGAATTTATCAGCCATTATAAATGTATCTGCCAATATATGGACTAATAGCTAAAATAGCTAATATATCAGAGACATATTGGCACAAATTGTATTTATAATTTTCTAAAACAATGTAATGTTCCCCACATCCATCCCTAAGGTTACGGGTACAAGACAGAAAAAAAAACAACAATTTGATATAATAACATAAACAGTATACATAATAGGGATGGGGGGACTCGTTCTCCTTAACTTACCATCAGTTCATGAGTGTGCCATTATTATGTACATTAACAAGACAAAAACGGCGGCATTATGATAGCCATTCAGTGAAAGGCAGCCAGGTGGTTCTGAATCTTTCCAGAGAGTTGGCTCTACTGTACCTCAGTTTTTCTAACACAGCATAGAAAGCATTTCTCTAACCCAGATTTTAAAGGATGGAGTCTTGTCTTTTTGACAATCAAGAAAATACATCTGTGAGATGTTAAAGGAGCAAACACAATTGTCTTTGCTGGTGCTGCGGAAATCGTGACCTCCAAAGGCAGGAGAGCCACAAGATGGAGATATATGGAGATGCTACTGTGTTTTGTCTACACAAGAATGTCAGGGCCTCAAAAAATATTCTTCCGAAAACTGTTCAATGATTGGCTGTGGCAAAACATGTGAGCTGGAGTGGCTGGTTCTTGATGGAAGTGTAAACACGTTGAGCTAATATTAGGATATATTTCTGCAAGTTTATCATTTGAATAGTGTAGATTAAGAACACATTTTAGGCAATTTTTCTAGAGCCTTTGTTTTGCCCCATGAGCGTAGATGAATACTCTGAATGTTAGTGTAGATTTTGGATATGTTACTTTTTGCATAGGGATTCAAAGTGAGTATATCATCTGTATTCTTACTAGCTGGCAGATATGAGCCTAAAATTGTAAAAATGTTGAAGAAATTGGATTTTGGTATGTTGCAGCTTTTCTGCAATGCCTCCAATGACACACGAGTTCAGGTGTTTTTGTTTATAACTTCAATCTCAAAATATTATCCTTGTTTCCCACTCGCTCTCTCCAGGGGCACAGTATGCCAGCAACAGAAGGACCACTCCCCCAACTGACACCTCAGCTCCCTGGTCAGAAGGAAACACCCATCTGCACCAGCTCCATCCATCACAGTCCCTTCATCCTCCAGCTAGCACCGGCAAGCCCGTCGGCTCCGCTCATGGCCTCCTCGGGGCCAACAACTCCATTCAGGGCCCCGGTGGAGCTGCACCCGGAGTCAGCCCGGTCTTCGCTTGGCATGCCGCCATTAGCGCAGCCCGGCAAGCGCAGGGCGATCCTGAAAAGCCCGACATAAGTTCACGTCCCCCAGTTTGTACCACTTCTGCGCCAGCTCCTGTGGGCTCACTGGCACAGAAGAAGAGGCAGCAGTATGCCAAAAGCAAAAAGCAGGGAGGATCCACCAGCGGCAGACCGCCCAGAGCCCTTTTCTGCCTCACCCTCAACAATCCAATCCGCAGAGCCTGCATCAGTCTGGTGGAGTGGAAGTATCTTTTAGCCCAGGGACCAGCAGGCGTCTGGGTGTCTCAGTGCATTTGGTGTCTTTGTGTGGATGGATTGTGTCACAGAGCAGCGAGTGAATGAAAGTATAAATGAATCTGTCAGTGAGATAAATAACTCAGTTGCATTATCTGAAATTGGATGCTGATTCCAAATTCTGAACTTGTAATTAGAAGGGAGGGTCCATGGAGACGAGTCAGTAGCTAAACTGCCAGTTGGGTGATGGGGGGATGGATTAGAAAAACAATGGTTATATGCAAGTTTCTGTGAAATAAGGACATTTTATCATTAGCTACATTTCTATAACTTTTTAAAAATGTGCATATACCCCCCCCCCCCCAAAAAAAAAAAAAAAAACAACAACAAAAAACCCAAAAAACTGTTAACAGGATAATGACAGTTATCCTAATCTATTAGTACGATATAAAATACTTTTAGTGGTCTTACTTACCGTGTTCCTTAACTGCCTCCTTTCAGGCCCTTTGATATCTTTATACTGCTGTCTATTTTTGCCAACTGTGTGGCCTTAGCCATCTACATCCCCTTTCCTGGAGACGACTCCAACTCTACCAACCAAGAACTGGTGAGTAGTAACAAGGATGTTATTCTGTTATGCTATTATGTTATATATAATTGTGTTGGGGCGATCGTGGCTCAAGAGTTGGGAGTTCGCCTTGTAATCGGAAGGTTGCCGGTTCGAGCCCCGGCTTGGGCAGTCTCGGTCGTTGTGTCCTTGGGCAAGACACTTCACCTGTTGCCTACTGGTGGTGGTCAGAGGGCCCGGTGGCGCCAGTGTCCGGCAGCCTCGCCTCTGTCAGTGCGCCCCAGGGTGGCTGTGGCTACAATGTAGCTTGCCATCACCAGTGTGTGAATGTGTGTGTGAATGGGTGGATGACTGGATATGTAAAGCGCTTTGGGGTCCTTAGGGACTAGTAAAGCGCTATATAAATACAGGCCATTTACCATTTACCATTTAACCCTTTCAGTTTATGTATGCCTGTTTGTGGTCAGCTGGGTGTACTGTGGGACGGTGCAGGACTTCAAAGGCTAGGTTAGGTGTCATGTTACACATTTGGATGATTTTTTTGTTGTTTGTAGTAAAGCAGGACGATATGACCAAAAATATTTATCACGATATACATTTGAAAATTTGTGATAACAATATAGCCGAGGATATAACTGACACTAGACAAAATACTTTACAACTCCACAACTTTATTAGTGCAAAAAAACAAACAAACCCATCAATGTATTTTCTCTTATCCTCCTAAGACCCGAACTCTTCCACGGCATGCATTTTTAATTTCTCTTTGATATTTGGGCATATTGGGGCCCGATTAATGTAAAAACAAAGAATTACCAGATTTGTTTTACCTTATTTTTGTTTTTATGAAAATTCAGAGCCACATATGAGGATATTCATTTAAAATTTTGATAGAATAGTAGCAAAATAATGTCCTCATAAGTGGATATCAGGCCCTTGTAGAGCAAAATTCAGTATTTTGGTCTAAATAACCCAAAATGTGATGTCCACATATGTGGACGCCAGGAGGTTATACAAGCAGCTTTTATGTGCATTAAAGTTATATAAAAATTTAACAGTGCAAATGCAAATTCCTTGCTGACAGTTTAACCAAAAGGCATTTCCAGTTGACATATCCTCAGCATAACCATGTATAATATCCACAAAACTTAAAAAGAGGTTATACACACATAATACGGTAATATTATGTTGAAGCACAGTACGTACCACTCCGCGAGGCTCCTGCCTACGATAGCCGTAATGCTCCGACAATCCATCAAGTGGTGCAGCCTTGTAGCTTAGCGAAGTCGTACTGAAACATTTGACAGATTTTCGAGCGCCGTGTACGACATAAAATCATTTCGAGGTCAGTAAACACAACCAGAATTCATACATAAGGCACACGGGATTATAAGGGGTGCTGTCGATTTTCAGAAAAATCAAAGGATTGATTTTAAGTGTGCCGTATTTAAAAAAAAAACAAAACACGGTAATAACGACGGCCCGCTAACATGCGCTACCAAAAATAGTGCTTTGTTGTGTATCTGACGGACGAAAGCTAAACCAGTTCCACACCACTGAAGTTGCAGCATTTTTACAAACCAATTCTGGTTCATCTGTTTCATTGAATGAAACACTTCCACTGTTTCATTCAATGATCCACTTTTGCCCTTCTCATTCTCCGTCGCCGCCATGCTTTTTCCGCCGTGTGCGTATGAAAACAAAGGCACTGCGCATGCGCGTTTTACCCATATTCTATCGTGATATTTCATTTTCTTATCGTTGCCCAACATTAAACTGGTATTACCGTGAACGGTATGATATGGCCCAGCCCTAGTTCGTAGTCTTACTTAAAGTCTAATGTGAAGCCATTTTAATAATGAATGTGTGGGGGCATACATGCACTTTGCAGCTTTTTATAACCTTTATTGTGGAAGATTGATGCTTTGAATTTAAATTGAAGCCATGCACATAGAAAAGTCTGAAATTAGGTATTTAGGTAGGTTTTTAGTTTATTTGGAGAACATGCAGTGCAAACATTCAGAGCGGGCTCCTGTACATCTCTGATGCAGGATCTGCCTGAGTTGGGTTGAAATGAATTGTTTTTCTCTGCTTAAAACAAAAGGAACACATCATTTGGGGCCTCACATGCTAAAAAACAGCTTGACTAGTATTGAGGGGTACAGTTCACTTCAGAATCAAATAAACATATGTTGTATGTGTGTTTTGTGTACGCTGCTCAGTTTGGGAGATGTTGACTGTAGAGATGCTTGCAGCCTCTTGAATATAATAGAACTAAGTGGCACTTGCTTTGTGGTGCTCAAAGTGCCAAAAATGAATCTGATTAGTTATTTTGCGAGAGTTCAATTTTTTTTAATGCTAAACAGCAATAACAGGTGACATTAACATTCGTGTCTTTTTATACTTTGCTTTGCCATGTGTGCGTTTGCAGATGCTGAATGCACACCATGCACCATGCTGTTAGCTGATTCCACTTCCACTATTGTCATCGGCCACATAAAAACACACAATGGCTATACACTTTTGCATGAGATTGATGTGCTGGACGTGCGAGTTTCGTCAGAGGGCTTTCCCGGCAATATTTGAATAGATGTGTTGGGTTTCATTGTTTTGTTGACACACAAACAAACACTGGTGCGTGCATTTATGAAAGCATAAATGAACTGCACACACATGCACACACCCACCCACTGGGTCATCCCTGTGCGTGTCACACAGCAGCTCCCAAGAGGAGCACTGAGGTGAAAAGACAGAGACGGAGTTTGACATAGAAACCAGTTTGTTTTGTTGACTCCATAATTACAGTGTTGTCTGGCAGCATCAAAGCACAAACAGAATAATAGTTATTACTTTACAATGCAAGAAAACAATTTTAGATCAGATCTTAGAAATATCATTGTTTTTACATCTATAGCACCAGTTTAATGGTTTTTTTTATTGAGATCATTTTTGAGAAAATAGAAAATTATAATTGATTTTTTGCACATGTGATTAAATCTATCTGATGAGTTGATTTGTAGGTTTTGTGTACATTCACACAAACTGTATGTGAAGTGAATAAATTGTGTTTGTGTTTTGTTGTTGTCTGGTTTACCCTTGAATGTCCCGCAGAATGTAATTCTCATCATAGACATGAGTCTAAAAAGTTTCACCGTCAACAACAACATTAACAGTGACTCTGTTGGATTTGTGTCTCATGTGTGCGTGTCAGCGAGCCAGCATTAACAACAGCACGGCGCTGAAACGAAACCATCCAACTCGCATTTTATCCATTTTGTTATTTACACCTGTGCTTTTCCTGCCGTCACATGTCAGAGTGTCTTCGGTAATAAATGGCTTTTTGTTCAGAACAGACTGATGAAATGTGAATCTTGACCCTCTCGTTATGGTGTTCATAGTGTTAGCGCAGGCAAACGCTTGAAATGGATAAATAGTCTGGCTTGTTGTTACAGAGAACAATGATGATATTTGACCGCTTTCAGCAGAAAATATTTAAGTGAAGGTAAAGTGCAGGGGGGATGGATGCTGGTGTATTGCACTGCATCTCTTAAAGCATCTGACGTGAAGTGAAGTGAAATTTATTTCGATCAATAACAACAACACAGATTATCATTTTACATAAAAGTACTCAATCATACAGTAACCGAAAAAGGAATAGGCTGAAGCCTTGTGGCTTATAATTATCCTATCCTTTACCCCATAGGAATAATCAAATCCTTAACCAAGAAAATAAATAGCATTGATAAATCAGTTATATAACAGTTTGAAAAAAAAATCAATGATAAATCAAGAAATTAAATCAACACAAAGTTATTCATCAAACCAAATTTCCGTAACCTTGAATGATACAAATTTTTAAATTCTTCCTGAAAAATGACAAAGAGAAACACATCTTCAGTTCATCATTAAGTCGATTCCATAATTTCACTCCCAAAACTGACACACAGCATACTTAACATCAGCATCTGCAAAGTTCCGGCCTACCCTTATACGTAGAATAAATATCTGTTGCTTTGTTGAGAGCTAACTGAACGCACAGCACGTCATTAAAACTGATAATATAATAATAATAGTATTCAGTAACAATTTGCACATTGCTACCTGCTTTTATATTTCTGCATTATTCAGTGATAGGGAAAACCTTTTAGGAGGGTTTTCAAACTGTGTATCCTTCAAACTTTAAGTAAAATGGGCTTACTTTAACAGCTAACTGCTGACTAGTACTTATAAACACTTTTAAAAAAATACATTAAAGCTGCATGCAATGTTTCTGCGTCTTTAAAGACACAGTGTTTATTGGTAGTGCTACAAATGTATAAATTATTCGCTGCAAGAATAATAAATAAAAACTTATAGAAAGTCATTGATTGTAATGCACTGCATTAAATTTTTTAAAATGTGTTTATGCTAGAACTATGTAATCTAAACTCATAAAGAATTGTCTTAGTGACATGCACAATCTTAAATACTAGACTCTGCATCACTAATTTTGTTTTGATATCTGCCAAATTGTCAATCTAGAATCACAACTCTGAGGCTGCAATCAGTGGTTTTTACCTGTTATCTCCTTGTACTGAAGTCACTGGTTGTTGAATACTTGCGAATGCAGAAGACGTACACAACTTGGGCTTTTAAATATAAAAAATAATCGTCATCCAGCTTAGAAGTTAAGTGGACTGATGAAAATGACAGAATGAAGTGACAGAAATCAGAAGCTTGTCCTTTCTTGTTTGTGCCCTTGTGAAAGTGCACACATTATTCCTATTGATCCCCAATTGTCTCTTGAAGAAGGACATTTAACCTTCTGTCCTCCAACTTTACCCAAAATCTTTATGTCAGTGTGAATCTGATTGAAACAGCAGATGACCGGGCTTGTCACTGTGGCTATTCTCACTCTGTCTGACTTGTTCTGATGTGATAAACCTCAGGCATCTACATGTTCAAGGAAGTCTAAATATATTCAAGTTCAACCTCTCGTGTAAATGGCTCACAGAATTTTATACATTTATGTTTAGATGAAACAGGACTGGGCTGAGAAAAGACTGAAGGAAACTAATGTACAAAATGAGATACGTGCTGATTTAACTTGTGTGTTTGTGCAGTTTATGCCGCACTTTATTGCCAAAGGAGCAAGAATACATTTTCTCTCATAACTTTAACCTGCAGTGTCCTCAGAGGACTTTGTCATGTGCTCCAAACATTTATTTATTTATTTTTTCCGAGGCTGGCAAGGGACCTTCTTAGCATCATAGGGAATTGTGTGCATGCGTGGATGTGTTTGTGTGTGAGTGACTGAGAGACAGACACAGAAAAACGTAACATTTTCCATCAACAGATGGGGATTATTCACGCTTCCCAAGTCTCCGCTCGTCCTCACTGCACAATGTACAGTATGTGTGAGGAGGAGAGAAAAAAAGTATTATCTTTTTGCAAGTGTGCTCTGTCAAAGAGAATTTCAGAGTCGCATCACATAACGATTTCTCCTCTTAAAAGGAAACACTTCAAAAAAAAAATTCTAAAAAAAAATCTGAATTTTTATGTATTTCTTGTTTTGCAATAATTTAAAATATTGTTAAAATATTTTTATCTGCTTACCTCCAATTCATTGTGTTTTGATGCTTATTGGCTATTGGTTACTGATCTTCAGAAATGATCAATACAATTAGAGCCTGATCAATATTTAAGACCGACATCAACATGATCAGGAAAAAAATATTTTAACTTTTTTGGCTTTTTTTTTTCAGACTCATGAAACAGAAACAGATTTCCATCTCATTTGTTATGTGTAGTTATTTATATACACGTTTGCGCTCATCTCGCCTCTGCTCGGATCAGCTGGTTGTTTGTGGCATTCCAAACGTGTTGCCAACAGGAAAGTTGAAGGAAAGAATTCCCTCTGACAAACTTTACCTTAATTTATTGTTATTGTTAGAATGCTGATACCAATAAATCAACAACTAGCTAATATTGGCCGAGCAATAAATAATTTGGGCACAAAATGATCATTCTCTTGGTTGCGTCATCTAAACCATTATTTTCCATAATTTGACAGAGAAAATAACTAAAAACAGGCAGATTTAAGAATCTGGAAGCTGTTATGTTAAAAAAAACGATAGACTTTGTATTTTTCTTTGCACTTTCTGTTGCTTAAAATTGGACAATGAAAGCACTAAGAGTGAAACAAAGCAGTGAACTGAACGTTATTGGCTTTGTAATCCTGTGTGAAAATGCAGTTGTTTTTGGTTCAGCGGGGGATTACAGCTGCTTTAATATGTTACTGTGTTATTTTCTTTATTGATCTTGTAGCTGATTGAGGTCGATTACACTTAGAGTGCTGGGATGTTCGCAGCTGTAACAATACATCATATTTTATAAACTTGTTAAGCATCAGAATGCAGATCACTACTTACAAATGAAGCAGATTCTTTATTTAACTTGTGGCTCTGTGCAACCCTGCAGATATTTTGTCGGAATTTGTAAATGCTAAGAATTAATTGAGGTGGTGTCAAAGGTGTTAAAGCCTCAATACACTTCAAAAGCAGTCTGGGAACGTATTAGCTGCTATCTGATAGCTTGTGTTGACAGTTCCCAGTGACTATCTAAGCTCAGGCCCCCTGACACAGTGACTGATTCACTCACTGTTTATGAATACATACACATAAAACAGAAAAACAAAAAGAGCAAAATTTTCATCAGATAATATCCTATGGTTCAGAAGTTGCATTTTTGCCAGATATATTCACTCTGGCAGCACGGTGGCACGGTGGTTAGCACTGTTGCCGCAAGAAGGTCCTGAGTTCAATTCCACCATCAGGCCGGGGTCTTTCTGTGTGGAGTTTGCATGTTCTCCCCGTGTTTGCGTGGGTTCCCTCCGGGTACTCCGGCTTCCTCCCACCATCCAAAGACATGCAGCTTGTGGGGATAGGTTAATTGGATAATCCAAATTGCCACTAGGTGTGAATGTGCGAGTGAATGTGAGTGCGAATGGTTGTCTGTCCCTGTGTGTTGGCCCTGCGACAGACTGGCAACCTGTCCAGGGTGTACCCCGCCTTTCGCCCTATGACAGCTGGGATAGGCTCCAGCGCCCCCCGCGACCCTGAAAAGGATAAGCGGAAGCGAATGGATGGATGGATATTCACTCTGTTCCTCTCTGAACACGCTGATTACCGTCATGGACCAAAGCCTGTAAAAACATTCCCAGTCAATCAGTAAACCTGCTGCTTATCTTCAGATTCTGCATGTTTGTGCGTAGCTTTCTGTTCATTTTAGCAGTTCGTTTCAAGCTCGGTCGCACAATGTGCCTAAAGTCTTTGTAGTTTTATATAAGAACTGCTAGAAATGGGGAAAGCAAATGTGAAAACTGGCATCTTAAAGTGGTCTTGTTCAATTATATGATCCGAAAACCACTTTGTTTCAAGCGCAATGTTCTTAGCAGAGTTAGAGGAGTTTTCACAAAGTGTGAAGGACAGGTCAATAAGGATGGTGTCTAAATGCACGGAAAAGACCACTGATGTCATGAGGCTCTATAAGTGACAACACTCGAGCAGGTGTTTTGCACTTTTAGAGGCTGTGTAGGTGTTTGATCAGCTCCTTCACAGCAAAGGATGGGGAAGTGGAAAAGAAATAGATTGTTAAAAAAAACTCTGGTAAATTTACCACAAAGAAAAGCAAAATGCTTTTAAATTGGCCTCCATTGTTGTCTATATGTCAAAGATAACACGTACACTTGAGTAAATATCTACACTTAGGATCCAGTTGCAGATTCTAGTGTTAATGCTTATCTCATTGACCTACAGCTTATTTTACCAATAAAGTTTTGACGTGTTGACATAGACATATTTTTTAAATAGAATATTCTTAAATCACAGTGGTTTAAAGGTTTCAAAGCTTAATTCAACGCATGCATGCCTGTTACCAAATACTCCTAAAAATGTGGAATGCATTTTAAATTGCTCTTCTGGTGAATTTTAATCCCGTTCATATGAGAAACAGTTAAGTTTAGGGCTGACCTCATCGGTGCTCGGTTCAGAAATGTGACTGTTTGCTGTGTATTTGTGGGTCTGTATATTTGAGATTGCGGATGAGTATCTGGGACTGAGCGAAAGTGTGCGTGTGTGTGAGCAGGTTGAGGGATTAAGCTGGCCAGTGGATTATCCGTCACTAAATGAGCGGAGGTTGCAGTGAGGGGAGGTGGATGGGGTGAACGCATGGATGATGGATTGGAGGATTGGATGAGTGGAGAGATGTAGGGTGGGAGCTTATATGTGGGAGGGTCGACTAATAGAGAGGAAATTTGAAAAAAACAAAACAAAACAAAAACCCAAACTCTGTCATGTGACTGAATCAAATTCTCTCCCCTCTGCTGTCAGATAATGTCTTTCTGTGTCAGACATGCTCTTCAGATCTCTATTTAAGCATCACTCGTCACATCTGAAATCACATAATATGCACTCACTATGTCTACTGTCGCCTAACATACCTTCGTGTAAATTTCACTAGTATGTGGCAGATGGATACGTGTTACCATGGTAACCTGACCTCGCTTGAGATGAACGAAGTGATGAAAAAAAATATTACACCTGATGAAGTGAAACTTCATGTTCATTACAAAAAAATTGGGTAATTGTCTATAGTTAAGGAGCTAACTGTAGATATCAGTAGCCATCTCCACATGTAGATGCTTGAAATTGAGCATGAAGGTATACACTTAGCCTCAGACTTCTCAGTCTTCTCTGCTCATCTCTTATTAGATGTGTCATCCTGTCTCCTTAACTACCCCAGCTTTTCCGCTTTGAAGCCTAGTTTTATGCTCAGATCTCTGTCTGTTGTTATTATTTTCTTTATTTAACACGCCTCACCTTTTCTGCATTCTGCATTCTGCTATTCTCTTCACTTCCCCTTACTGTGCAGAGTGGAGAATGCATACCTTGTTAAGCTGGGTAGTGATTTAGGAGACATGTGACAGCCCCTTTGACCACTAGCTGACAAACCTTCACTGCTCATCAGCTCAGGAGCTCATTAAGAATCTAATATGAATCAGCTGAATGAAAATAGTGAGTAAGTCGTGTCTGTCTGTGAGATCTTTAACCTAAGAAAATGTTCATGACTTAGGTGACATCTCTCATGTTAACAGAAAATGCTGCTTGTCTTTTTAAACTTTTGGCCAAAACTTGCATTTTATCTTAACATAAGTTCAGGCTGTCTTCTTATTCCACGCCTGCAGTTACCATATACAGCACATTCATTATCAGCCTGTTCCAGCTCTTTTATTAAAGCTTTGTGATATTCACCGTGGCCAGATATTTAAATCAAAGCTCATGGTTTGATTTTTTTTTTAAATTTTTTATTCATGGCTATACCATTCACTATTGGACTGGCCTGCAGGACCACTGACTGTTAGGGTGTTTCATCCACCTTCTTTGACTCATGTTTTACATACTGAAAGAAGCATTCAGCACATCGGACAGCGACAGCCACTCAGTCCAGTTTCTTTTATGTTGGGCACAACCAATGTTCCCTCTAATTTTTCATATGTCTGAGTGAACACACAAACTCCCTGAGCAACCCCTTGGACCACTGTGAGCAACAGCAGATGTGTGCACTGTGGTCACGCCAGCGTCGAATCCATCCAAGTTACGTGTTTTATTAAAATAATCAAATCACAACATTTATGTTAGACTACGTTTAACTGCTTTAGCCCACTTACAATGAAAATTAAAAAAAACTTGTTCATGACCTGTGTAGGATGTTAACACTATTGGAAGTAAAATAACTTGAACTCCAATTTTGAAAACACAACTTTCTTTAAAAAAAAAAAAAAAAAAAAAAAAAAAAAAGCCCTTGCATTATGAATCTGTGGTCTGGGAGAGAGTCCTGTAACTCTCTGTGTGCAAAATACAGTATATAATAACCAATGTTGGGCAATTAATTATATAGTTACTTCTTCAAAAAAGTAACTGAGTTTTGCAAACAACAAAGTTTTTTGCAGCTGTTTACCTAAAAATGCTGCAAAGGCGTTTTTTTAAACAAACATTTCAAAATATTTACAGCGCAATCAGCTGTTCTGCATCAAATCTGATGCCACACAAATTATTTGTGCCACTCCAAAAAAATAATTTCTGTCCACTATGAGATAAAGGAGAACAACAGCCTGATACCTGCAGGCCTGACAACAGGAGATGTATCACCCCTGTAACACCTGTAACATTCAGCAGTCACCTCATTGCTGTGACACACACAAGGAAACTTGTCAATTGTTCCGTCTGTCCTCACATCTCCAATGGTTGTACAAGTTGTCAATAACGTGGCTTCACTCCACATCAGCCACGCCGCTTTGCTAGTTAAAATGTCGGTACATAAGGACGCTGTCATAGCCTGTCAACAACGTTGATTAGCTGTGTATATACGAATGTGAATCGCGTGATTGGCTGGACTATGGGATAAGGTGGCATCGTTCTAATCCCATACTGGAGCAGCCAGTAGCTTACTGACTAACACTGCAAAACAGAATTGTTAACTTATTTACTTTAATTTTTTTTGTGTGCGCAACGCAGATTTTTTTCTGCGCAGAGACCGTGCCAGCAGTGCGCAATTGCGCACACGCGCAGCCTAGAGGGAACACTGGGCACAACATATAAATCAAATTAAATCGCATCCAATCGTCATGGTGGACTAAATAAGATGAAGTATATCTGAAAGTGTCGGATCAAGAAGAGCAAATCTGATCAGTGTAGAGTCTGTGTCTGTGTTTGAACAGTTCATGTTATCACTTAAATATAATATGGAATAATAATGTGGGATAGACATTTCTGGTTTGGTTCACCTGTGTGTTATAAAGCACACAAGCTAAAAAAAACTTTTTAAAAAAGCGCACAAACTACTACCTTTAATTATGCTCTAATACCTATTAAAATAAGGTTCTATTCAAATAAAGTCCACTTTCATTATTTTGGGTCAAATGGTTTCTCCAGTGTTCTAGATTATCACAATGAATAATATATTTTTGCTTATATAGGAAGAGGATGACTCATTTCTTCCATTTGTGTCCTTGCTTTGTAAACCTAGCATGAAGGGAAGAGAGCAGAGAAATTGTATTATCAGTGCTGCAGTCAGTGGGAGACATAGGCATTTAATATTGATGTAACAATTTGTACATAATGAACAATCATGGAAGAAAAAAAAAACAGACAATTTTTTGATAACAAAACAAAAATTTGTTTAACATTTGTTCATTTCTTTGATGTGTTTTCTGAGTAGTTTTCAGTGTATCAGCCCACTTAACCCAATTGGCTGTGTGTGCAGTCTGTCCTCATTATTGGAGTCAATTTTTACTGCATGTGGGTGAGCCTTCACATGAACAGCATGAGTCAGAGATCAAAGGGTAAATAATCTTTTAGCTAATGCAGGGCTGGATATTAAAATTAAAACCATGGTAATGAGCCACATAATTTTCTGATTAAAACCATAGGCAGACACTGCAGGAGGGTTGCTTCACTGTTAGTCATAACATGAAGTCAAAGCACATACCATGGAAAATCCATGCTTTGCCTAAACTTCATTCATTTTGATTGTAATATAAAAATTGTTCTCACAAAACCTGCCTGAAAAAAAAAACATACCTAAGGTTATTTTCAAGTGGTGATGGGGTGGGGGTGCATTTGTAGCCTAGCCCAGCTGACATCGCACAGTAGGTGAGGTACACCCAGGGTAGGTCACCAGTCGATCAGATTCCTAAAGCAGAGACAGGCAACTTTTGAAGCTCACACGGACGCCTACAGACTGTTTAGAATCATTATAATTAACCTAACAAGCCTGTCTTTGGACATGCTTGGAGAGGAAGCCAGAGCACCTGGCGATAACTCACAAAGGGTTGCGGTTGAGGGAAGTTCATGAACCACTGGACCACTGTGCTACCCTGCATGTGTGTGTATATTTATGTGTATTTACATTCATCCACTCATTGTAAAAAACAAAAAACAAAAAACTGTTTTAAAAATTTTGGATTCTCTTACAGTAATAAATTGTTTTTTGTACACGACCACAAATGAATACGGCAAATGTTAATTCTTTTAAGGAAAAACGGTAAGAGCAAGGAATTTAATGTTTTTATTGTATAAAAAAGTTCTGATTATTTAGCAAGTGAAAAAAAACCTATGGGAATTTAAATGTTTAAGGTTAAATTGTTAATTTAGATGTTCTGTGATGGTTATTTTTTTTTATCTGCAGCAGACTCCAAAAGTGTTTAAAGGGGACTTGTTATGCTTATTTCCAGCTCATTTTAACCGTATGTGAAGGTGGTACATCCCCTCAGTTCACTGATGCTGTTTTAGCTCGTTTCACTTTAAGGACACTGTCTGTTCAAGCCAGCTTTCTTCTAATTGGCTGCCGATCACATACGCAATTTGAAACTAACTGTATTAAACTGTAAAGGTAAGATTTCATAATGCAATACTGTAACATTTTTATAGTGAGAAACTACAGCTCCAGCTGCCAGTCACAGTGTTTTACTGCAATTTAACGGTGACATTTTAAAGAAAGTGTATGTTTGTGACAGCATGTGAACATTTTCCCTGGAAGTTGAGAAACTGACCCTGCCGTTCTTATATTGTGTTATTGTGCATCCATCTATACTGTACAGGAGCCCTGTTTGTTTGTATATGTACAACTGGACAGTCAGCATACAATTGTGTATATGCATTTGTTGCAATCTTATGGTTTTTTTTAAAATGTGTTTTTCCACATCTGACTTATGTCTTAAAAATGGTTACATAAGTTTCTCTCAGGCACGGATTAAAGGTTTAGGGAAGAGGCAAAATGAGGGTCACACTAAGCAGCGCACTGCTCTTTCAAGCATGTGAGCGTCTGTGTTTTTTCTGCACATGTGTAAAAAGAGGGGACAACCATATAGAGCTGCTGTACATTTTGTTCTATAATTGTAGAGAAACGTGGTCATTAAGAGTCTAAGATCACACAGTTATTAAAACTATTCCTGTCAGGCTGATTTCATCCATATTTTCTATCGATTACTGAGGAGCACAATCATTCGAAACAAGAGGAAGGAGACAAAGATGCATTAGGATCAGTATTTGGGATCAGACTAGCATAACATGAGACCTAGCATAAACAGTCAGATCTCCTCTTCTACTTTCTTGAGTCCATTTGCATGCAGGTGCAGCGTCTCCTTTTTATGTGTATGCATGTATATAGTGTATGCGTGTAGGTGGGTGTAAGGAACGATGTAGGTGTTCCCATGTGAGTATGTGCTGTATGTGAGGTGAAGCCCTCTCATTAACAGCCAGGCACAGAAAGCATGGATGCTGTTTGTATGTGTTTGAGCAGAGAAAGATTGGCAGTGATAGCTACAGATAGGAAGACTGTTCTAGAAAAAGGTGACGACAGACACATCACACCCATCACATAACCACATGGGTCTCTATTCTTCTTCTATATGAGAATCAGCACCACACACCTCAGTTAGTAATTTGCTGTTTTACTAATCGCAGCTGATCCATTTTTCAGATTTTTAACTTTCTGGCAATGGTTAATGCGATAATAATAAGGATAGCTAGCATAAGTGAGAACAAAAATCCATTCAGCACTGAGACAGTGTGTCTCTGTAGTTCACTTCAGCCTCACAAGGCTGTTTTCTTTTATACCACTGAAAGGTCCATATCTCTTCAACATAAACCCATAAAATGAAAAGGATGGAAGAACATCTCTGCACAGAGATCAGGTGATAACGTGTTCACAGTGTGCACACACTGGCTTTTGACAGAAGCAGGAAAATTAGGTCGAATTTAGTTTATGTGGCTAAAGCTGTAAAATACACAACAATAGGAATGTCCTGTGTATGCAGGAATGGACGGACAGACAGAGATTCTCATCCTGTCTTTTTATTATCTCCTTATTTGATTATGTTTCAAATAACGATCTGAAAGGGACTTTTTGAGCATTTGATGTACGCCAGTTAAACATTTTAATCAGACTGAGCTGGGCCGGCTGCAGTGAGGGAACGATGGCTGAAGGGAGAAGACCAAAGTCAATGTTGTTAAAGCTTCATTTATCCTGTTGGTTTACACTCTGTTAAAGCTTGCTCACTGCACATTTGTCAGGACTACGTATAAGTGTGTCCATGCTTGTGTGTGAGTGTCTTATGAAATGTCAACAGCAGTTTTATGCTTCAGGGTGTGTGTGTGTGTGTGTGTGAGTGAGTGAGTGAGTGAGTGAGAGAGAGAGAGAGAGAGAGAGAGAGAGAGAGAGAGAGAGAGTACATTCATCCTGGGCTTGCAGGGCTTACTCTGAAAGTATTATCTTATCAGCTTTAACAAACAGACTCACAAAACAACTAAACAATATTTTAAAACTACTGGTTTATCATAGTCTTGTTCTTCTTAGAGTCTCCAAAATGTTCAAATATGGTGATGTTGTTAATTTTGAATTGAATTATGATACTTCAAGTTCACTAAGTTGGGTCTAAATAAGGAAATATTTTTTTTTTCCCCCAAATCTCTTTAACGCTACACAACAGTGGGTCAGTCAGTGAGCAGGATAACATGTAATCACTGCCACGGAGTACTTTCATAATGTATTTAATTTACTGAATTGGGCAAAAATCTTTCTCTGTTGTTATTTTATTCATTAACATTAAGTGTCGGTGTGTTAAGAAATTTCATATGTAGTCAACAGCAAAAGCACAGGTGTAGTAATCATGGTGTCTCAGTTTCCTTTAATGGTCCAGACAGCTGTTCTAGTAAGCCTCAGAATTCAATTCAGTACTCCCGAGTGGAATACCGTGGTGATGTCAACATTTGTAATGCTGGCTGTAAAAAAAACAAAACAAAACAAAAAAGATAAGAAAAAAGAAAGAAAAAAGAAAAAAATGTCATTGATTAGTTATTAATAAAACATTAGTATAAGCTGTTAGTTTCAGGCTAGCTTGTCTCTTTGTGGGGAGCAGCTCGACATTTTGGAACATATTGGGGGTGTGTGAGGATCTTTTAGCTAGTCCTTGCTTTCTGACATTTCCTTGGGTTTTGACATCTTTCTAGGGTTAGGATTAGAATTAGTTTTAGGCTAGAAAAATGACTGGGGCTGAGCCTTAGTAATGATGGGTAGGGGTAAGTCAGTGAATATGCTGACAAAGATATCCAGAGATAAAGAAATATTTCTCTTTGTCCCTCTCGCTGTGTGTGTGTGTGTGCGTGTGTGTGTGTGTGTGTGTGTGTGGTCGCTGTCAAAGTAGCCTCAGGACATCCGTGATCATACAGCTTTATTAGAGTGTGGTCCCATCATTGTGAGTCATTTCCTTCCTTCTCTGAGCTGTCACTCCTCTCCATCATTATCATGTGTTAAATATAGACTTTTCTCTATAACCACAGCAAACATGCTCATGCAGTTTAAACGCGAAAGAATATAAACTCTCATTGCGGTTAGTGAGCGAATGTGCTGCACAACATGTTTTCCCGTAAAACCAGCTTGGAGCAGGGAATGCCATATTTTTATATATTGGCACTCACTTAATGCTTGAAATGTTTACATTTAGTACATTATGAGTTCTTATCTACAATGTACTGAACATGTTGACACACACACACACACACACACACACACACAATTAGACTTGTGAACACACATCTGAGTGTTATGCAAGTGGAGCCAGGGGGCTTTACAGGTTTTTAGGCCGTGGGGTGACAGTCGCCCAGATGTCAGAAGGCCTGTTTTACTGACTTAGCACCCAAAGGCCCAGGGACCACAGACACCTCAGGGAATGTAGGACACAAACACATAAATGGATAAACACACACATACGCTTTCTAAAACCTCACTTGGGCACAACGGAGCAGAGCACACTTAGTGACTGCAGTGTTAAGCCTTGCACAGCAGACATAACACAGTGTTCTGCTGGACTTGACCCAAATTGCAGTCTTCTGAGTACAAGCTCTTTATATTGTGTTTCTGGTATTGCCACAGCGGTGAACAAAAAGCTAATGGCAGCAAATGTTAAAGGAAGAACAAACTGTAATATGGATGAGCCTTTGTATAAGCTGCGATTGTCTTGACCTACTCGGGCTCAAAGCTGATTCATTTTCCGTCAGTGAAGCTGCTGTCCTGCAGGTGTTGTGCGTTTTACATGAAAATGTATATTATTCTAACAAAAACTTTTCAGAGTGAATAATGAAAGTGGCAGTGGGTTGAATGACCAGGAAATGTGATGAGGAGATTATCTGTTACTAAGCAGGTTTATAGCTGGCGGGATAAATGAGAACTTAAATCTCTTGCA
Source organism: Neolamprologus multifasciatus (assembly GCF_963576455.1). Taxonomy (NCBI): domain Eukaryota; kingdom Metazoa; phylum Chordata; class Actinopteri; order Cichliformes; family Cichlidae; genus Neolamprologus; species Neolamprologus multifasciatus. The sequence continues at coordinate 28,565,311 of NC_140458.1, read as the reverse complement.
TACACCAGTTTTCTCCTTTAGCTGGATGCTTTGCTGCACATATGATGAAGAGCCACTGTGGACCTGCTGCATGTTTGTTTCAGTGGACGCTGTTACTGTTATGCAGCTTTTACTATTCAGTCAACTGCACTTGCTTCTTGACACTGCCAAGAGAGTCTCTACATTGCCTGTAATGAGTAAACAACACAAGTTTCCTCTTTGTTTTTAAGTTAAAAAGAAGTTTTTATTATTTTTATCTTTTTGATCTTAAAAACATAGTATTCTACCTGTAAACAGGCTTTAACCTCCTAAGACCCGAACTCTTCCACGGCATGCATTTTTAATTTCTCTTTGATATTTGGGCTGATTGGGACCCGATGAATGTAAAAACAAAGAATTACCAGATTTTTTTTTTTTTTTACCTAATTTTTGTTTCTAAGAAAAATAAGAGCCACATATGAAGATATTCTTTAAAAATTTCGATAGAACAGTAGCAGTATAATGTCCTCGTAAAAGGATATCAGGCCCTTGTAGAGCAAAATTGAGTATTTTGGTCTAAATAACCCAAAATGTGATGTCCACATATGTGGACGGCAGGTCCTAGGAGGTTAAATGGTGAGATACTCGAAGAGTCGGAATGCATTCATGTGTGGTTCTGTGTGTTATCCCTGTGTTCCATGTTTCCATGCATGTGCGCTACCTACAGTTTGTTTTAACTAACTGGATGTTTATATTCATCGTGTTTGTCATTCGCATTTTACATACAGCATGGCCTGCTGCCGTGACAACTGTGGCCATGGAGACTTGTGCAGTATCTGAGTTGATGGCTCTCAACAGGAGAGAGAGGCAGACTGAGAGGAGGAAGAGAAGAATAAGAAATTGAGAGCAAGGAGGACAGTGTTCAAGAGAGGGGAGAAGTGTGTAAGGTGGAAAAGGAGGTGATAATGAGAGCAGGAAAAAAAGGTTAGGACAGAAGGAGCCAAGAGTGGAGAGGTTAAGATTGTAGGTGTGGGAAGGAGGAGAGGGGGAAATGAGGAAAGGGTAAGGGAGGGGAAAAAAGTTAGAGAGGACGACAGGTAGATTTAGAGTAGCTTGAGATGATTGTTTTCATCTATTATTAACACGTTTGAATTCAGTCAACTGCTTGATGACTTAATGCTGCTTTTGAGCAGCTTTGATCTGAAAAAATCAAATGTTTGTTTTGTCGCTTACATACACAGTGAGACTGAATAAACCATATGAAACACACATACTGTATGAATATTGAGGGGTTCTGACATTCAGATCTGTGAGGCTGCTGCTCTTTTTAAACCAACTTCAGATTTGTATTTGCGGTGCATTTGGAAATGCAGTTTGCTTTATACCAAAATAGATGAAATCTATTTTTTCACCACAAAACACAATACACCGTGAGGACAAAGTGAAAAAAAAGTTTGCTTGAAATTCTTGCAAATTATTAAAAATAAAAAAACAAAAATATAACATAAGTATTCACCCAATACTTTGTTGACGTGCTTTTGGCAGTACAGCCTCAAGTGTTTTTAAAGAAGTTGCAAGCTTGGCACATTTATTTTTGGGAAGTTTCCGCTGTTCTTCTTTGCAGAACCTCTCAAGCTTCATCAGGTTGGATGATGAGCATCAGTGCGCACTCATTTTCAGATCTCTCCAGAGATGTTCAATTGGGTTCAAGTCTGGGTTGGGCCACTCAAGGACATTCACAGAATGGTCACAGACAGGCCAATCTGTTTCGTATATGGATTTTATTTTTTGCTTTTCTGTTGTGGAATTAAAAGGAAGAAATCAATTGTACAAGTGTTTCTTTACTGTGCATACAATATAACTCCTTTGTTATCTTGGCTGTGTGCTTTCGGGCATTGTCCTGTTGAAAGATAAACTTTCACCTCACCAGGTCCAGAGTGCTCTGTTACAAGTTCAAGGATGTCTCTGTACAATGCTGCATTCATCTTTCCCTCAACTCCGACTAGTCTCCCAGTTCCTTCTGCCACAAAAACATCCCTACAGCATGATGCTGCCATCATCATGCTTCACTGTAGGGATGGTATTAGCCATTTCTGGCTTCCTCCAGAAATGCCGCCGGGCATTCAGGGGTTGATGGCTCTCAACAGGAGAGAGAGGCAGACAGTGAGGAGGAAGAGAACAACAAGAAATTGAGAACAAGGAGGACAGGAGAGTGTTCAAGGCTGAAGACTTCATTCTTTGTTTTATCAGACCAGAGAATTTGTTTCTCATGATATGAAAGTCATTCAGGTACCTTATGGCAAACTCCAGGCTGGCTGTTATGTGCCTTGAGGAGTTCTGCAAAAATTGTCTTACTTCTGGAAAGCTCTCCTCTCTTCACAGAGCAACACTGGAGCTCTGTCAGAGTGACCATTGGGTTTTTAGTGATCTTCCTGATTAAGAGCCTCAGATGGGGTGGGTAGCCAGCTTTAGGAAGAGCCTTGGTGGTTCCAAACTTCTTCCATTTACAGATGATGGAGGCCACTGTGCTCACTGGGATCTTCCATGCTGTAGAATGGAATTTGGAACAAGTGAGCTTTGTGGTCGTCAGCCTTCACCAGTGATGTTTTGACTGCATTTGTAGCCACACTCACTCTTTTAACATCTGGATTATGAACATCTCTTATCTGAAAATAGTTTAATTTAATTTAATTTCTGTGTATCCCAAATTGATTTTACTTTGTCCAAAGATGGTACATGCAGTCAGGTCCATGAGATAAAGTTTTCCTAAATGTATCTTTTTACATCCTTACATTGAATTTGTCATTTTAATGCAGATTTGTAGCTTGAATTCAAGTATTTTAATAAAGCATTACAATAACTTTTGAGGAATTAAATCAATTTTTTGTTTAGTGCCATCATTTTACAGGCTTTAAAGTAATTGTGCAAGTTACCATAATTATATACATAATTATTATATTTATATTTTACATACTTGGGTGCCAATCCTTTGCAATGACTGACTGATGTCCCGAAACCAGTGACATTAACTAAAAGGAGGTACTTTCTAACATGCACATCTAGGACATACTACTCTGACACAGTAATGCAAAGTATCTGATCTTATTTTGGATGACTTCTTGGCTGTTTATCTTTTATTTAGTTGTTTTGGCACACTCATACAACACATACAACTAGATCTATTTTAATAATCAGTTACATCTACAGGTCGTGGACAAATGTATAAAGTTTGACTTAATTTGGAGATAAATTAGTCTTAGTGATACAGATTCCCATAATGAAACACACCATACTACTGCATGAAGTGTGGCCTTCAGAAAGAGACAGTGTCTCTAAGTCATGACTAATCAGTATAATAATTAGGGAGAATTACAGAGCTCTCTGTATCATCTACATCTGACATGATATCACAGGACAGACCTCTATTTCTGTATGTGAGAGATCTGTGAGGGATGAGGGACGCAAACAGGGAGACAGGAAGCTTACAGTAAAAATCGAATCTTTGCCAGCTCTAACCTGCAGCACATAAACAGTAGAGGTGAAAATATGTAATGGTCTATATTGCAACCACTTGCACTTCCACCACAGTTTATCTCATGAATATAACATGTGGATAAAAAGATGGACCTAATCATTAAAGCGAGTGGTGTGTGCATGCACGTGTGACTACCTACCTTTCTTGTTTAATTCAGCATTTTCATGAAAGCTTAAAATACATATGCTTTTAAACGAGAGAAAAGTAACATGCTAAAAGGTTATATCACAGCCCGATATAATCTTTGTGAAAAACTTTCCTCTTCTCCTAAGAATAAAAAGATGGGAATATCGGTGGCTCTTCTGTTGATGTCCTGCTCATTGCTTTGAGCAGGACATCCTGAGCCTTTCTGGCTGTCATTAATCTGATTAAGACCAAAGGGAAACGGGCTAATAGGAGCTGATTGGCCTGCTTCTGGCTGTCTGGTTGATTCACCTACATGTCCGTGACCTCACAAACAACCATGCAGTGGCCTGCTGACAGAATCACACTAAAGCACTCTCACTCTTACACTCTCACAAGAGTATACACAGACGTCCACAAAAATATTCCCGTGCATAAACACTCTCATAAAGTTAGTTAGCAGAGGTGGTAGTGTAGCTGCCAAAGAATGTTTTTGAAGACAAAGAGGCCCTGCAGAGGCACCGTGCTTCTCAGAACCACAGTCTTTGAAGCCGTTCTGGACAATATCAGACTTCAGCATAGCTATCCACTATTCTAGTGCAACATTAAACCCATGCCTGCTGAGTCCATGCCTCGATGGATCAGAGCCACTTTTTTCTGCACGACAGGGAGCTATACATTATTAAGCAATTGTTTTTAATGTTGTCACTGATTGGTATGGGACTGGCTACAGCTCCTTGGTTCCCCCTGTGTAGATATTACTATGACACATCATCAGCTGCTGATGTCATTTGACATCAGTAAAAAAAACTCTCTTGTTCCAGAGGGCTTTTCCAGTACAGGGCGAAAGTAGAAAGACAAACAGAAAAGGATTTTTTAGAGGTGAAGGACATACAGAGACCAGGCTTTGGCTTTAGAGTCCAAAGAGGAGCCAATGTGACACCTCGTGTTTGTCTTGCTTGGTTCTTCACCTTTTTAGGCGATAGAGAACTGATTCATGCATCGGGATCTATTTAATTTCGATTCTGTTCATGCTTAAAAACACAACAATCAGCAGACAAATCATGTGATCCACCGTGACATCATCGCAGTGGATCGCAGTTCATTCACAGAACATCATGGGATACTACAATAACTCTTAGGTGCTGAATTGCCATGGTTTAAACACACACAAACCACATACACAATGCAGCCTGAGCCACATTGCATTGAACCTAATGACAGCTCGTATTACCATCACTGAGGGAAGTGACATCGACTGAACCTGCGTCAGCTGTGTGTGTGTGTGTGTGTGTATGTGTGTGTGTGTGTGCTCTGATGCTCCCAGCTGATTTGTTAGGCAGGTCAGGCATGGTGATGTTCCTTGTTTGTGATCAATTATAAGCATACAGTCACACACGCATACACTCAGGCATATATACTGTGCATAAATTGGGTTAGCAAAAGCACATAAAAAGACGGTCCATTGGAAAAAAAATAATCAAAAGCCTTTTAATCTGCCAATTTCAATCAAACACAGTAAAAAAATGATCCAAATAAACTAACTGGAATGATATTTAAAACCAGCAACAACATAAAAAAGCTAGTTTGTGCTTTTATGTTAGTATCTTTAGTCTTTTCATGTTGAGATCGGGACGCCTGGACACTTTTGTCACTGAAGTCTTTGTAGCTCTGTGTATCTGGTGCCAATGGTATTGCATTACTCATGATGGGAAGACTGAAATCCTTAATGTATGGAGCTAGAAGAAGGGGGAATACACCCAGCAGGATAAAGCAAATCTGTTGTGTTTAACAACCGAGGGTGTGAAGAACCAGACAGAAAAAGAAATGTAGGTTTGTCAGTATAGCAGCCATCTGCAGACTGTCACTGCTCAATTTGACAGCTTTTCTATGGTTAACACCTCCACTGCTGTCACCTCCAATCATTTATTTCCACACTTTCTCTCATGTCCACTCAGATTATTTACAGCCTTATGTAACTGGGTCTGGAATCGTGTCGCTTCCAATTCAAATGAAATTAGTTTCAGTACTGGGATCATTCCTGGATTCAGTCATGGATTATTTCTCAGCATAGTACACACATCTGTGCATGTTTTTTCCCCATGGGTTCTTCTAATAGCATCATATGAAAACACTGCACCGAACCGATTTAAATTTATTTATAGGTAATCTTAAATCTAAAGAACAGTGTCATAATTCCTTTGAGAAAGGAAGTGTTCGCCCACAGAGGCCGTTCAGTGAGGAGCTGCTTTTGTCCTGCATTGTTTTGGTACACACATTTCTGCCTCGCCTGCTATCTTTCGGTGTGCTAAACAACAGCAGACTCTTGTCACAGCAGCTCCTTAACTTACACAAAGGCTGATAAGAGGGAAGCATGGAGGAGAAGTGAAGATGGCAGAGAGCTTTTCTCTTTCCTCAGGATAACAGCACAGATAAACGTGAAAACAGTCTGCACTAACAATGATCCAGTATGATTTGAACCCCTTAATCCACATAATCAAACGCTCATTTTCACAGTTTAGTGAGAGTGTTTTTGGCCGTTGTTACTCTCTGCATTTGCATTATTATTATTATTATTATTTTTTGATAGACTGACACATTTTCAAGCATTAACACACGGTTGATCAGTGCTTTGGTTTGCATAATATATTCTTTAACTACTACTGCAGATTTGTAGGTGAGATCAGGACAACTAATCCTAACCAAGACTGCCAAACCACTTTCAAATAATGAATTAGGTGGTCATGTGTACTGGGAGAGTGCAAAAAAAATTACTTGCTAGTATAACTGCAAAGATTCACACAACATAATGTGGCACTTGCAGAGTACAGCCAAATCACCACTGCTGCTCCCACTTTCTCATATTGGAGAACACAATAATTGATTCTTATCATTTTACCACAGTCTATTGACAGAGTGTACGTATACAGCAAGCATGCAGGAATAACTGCACTGTATGTAACTCATTCTGATTCACTACCTGTGTGAAGCATGTTATGCTTATTTTAAGATACCAGTGTGTATTTAAGGGTTTCTGTTACACGCTTAACTCTTTTTTTATCCAACAAGCTAATGCGAAAGTTATAAGATATCATATACAGCAATACTAATTTCACACTAATCCAATTCTGTTAGTAGTTTAAAAAAAATGTTTTTATCTGTGTATGTGATTTTCCTTTTTCCTCACATATGCATTGCACTTCGTTCTCCACTGCTCTTTTCTCTCTGGCTCGCTGTGATGTCGTTGCATTTATACTCATCAACTTTTCTGTTGCAGTTTCCCAAGACAACAGCAAAAACACGAGCCATGCCTATGCAGAGCAGACTGACCGTCTGCATGAAGAACTGTGCTCTGTGCATGTTAAAATGAAACTCAATTATATCAAATTAATATAATTATTCTGTGAGGGAAAAGAGCGTTACATTGAGTCATCATGGTTACACACGTTCACATCACGTACGCCCACACTGGCCAATGTAAACACAGAAATACACGCACTGCGCTCTGCCTCTTTTAGACTCCATATTATTATATGAGTGTATCCTTACAGTGAACAGTGAATGATCACTTCATTATATGATTTAAGGGCTAACCTGATCAGATACATGCCAGGCAGTTAGCTAAAGATGAGCACTGTACAAAGATGCTTTGTACATGCTCTTGTAAAAAAATAATAATTATATTTTAAACTATTTCAGTCCTGTTCGGTTGACATAAATGCTTACATGGGGGTTGTACTGTCTCAGCGTATGTGAACACCTGCTTTTGTCCCACATTAACTTCAGAGGCTGAATGTGAGGCAGACGTCCACGTGCCCTCTCAATTTTTCTGAATGTGCAAACAAGGGTACCACCTACACATGTCCTCCAAGTGGAGTAGAAAATACTATAATAAGAACAACTGCTTGTCCGCAGATATCTACCATGTGATACAAAATATTATTCCACATTTGTGCACACTGCTCTTTGCAAAAATCTGTCTTCTCTCTCTCATAGTCTGTGCTTCATCCGTCCTTCCTGTACTCTCCTTTTCGTCTTCTCTTTCCCCCTCCCCCATACGTTAAAAAAATAATAATTTTTTACTCTCAATAAACTCGAAGCAAGAGTTTTGTGTTAAATGCAGCTGAAATATAGAAAGTTGTTTGTTGCAAATACCTATAATATCTTTGCAAATCTGCTTGACATAAACTGAATGGATGCAACATACATTCATTTGACCAGATTCCATTAAATTTAACATGTGACACTGTACTTTTGTAACACAATTACATGGAGCGAGGTTTCTTCCTGTTACAAGGGAGTTTTTTTCTTCCCACTGTCACCTTGTAATTGCTCCTAGATCATCTGATTGATTTGGTTTTCCCTCCAGTAATGTAGGGTCTTTACCTTACAGTACAAAGCACCTTGAGGCGTCTGTTTATTTGGTGCTATATAAATGAACTCGAATTGAATTAAATAGAAACAAGTGGGAGGAATGTATACATTCACCCATGCCCACAGTACAAATCCACGACCCACTTGTACAAGTATGATACTGTATTCTTCAAAACCCCACAGGTTACCCCAAGGACTCCTGATACTAGAGATAAAATCAGTATCTTGGTATCACAGAATATTCGTTTCTACCAAGTCAGCAATTTTTCAAAATAAAAAATAATCAAAAGAAAAATATATTACACGCAACATTTGGGTTTTAAAATCAGGGGCATTCATTTATGTGTGTGGCATTTTAGATTTATTAAAGAAAACACCAATGTACCAGAGTTTGCTCTTAAAACTGGCAGTACAGCAATTTGCGCATTTGTCCAGTCTAGTGAAGGACTGGTGTGCAGAAAAGAGCTGCCAATCATCTGTCGCACAGCCCAGTTAAAATACTAAAGAAATGTAGCTGCTGCATTGCAATCATTAAGCTCACATGGAGCATAACCTTTTAAATCTTTTCATATCAACAGCACAGCTCTACCTGAGTGCTCGTAACCCAAACTGTGCTTGATTGAAAACATGGTCTGGAGTCTCTGTAAGTCCAAAAACATCAACTAGGACATTTTGTTCATCCGCTGCACACAGACTGTCAGCTCTTTTGGCTTTCACTCAAGCAACCAAAATTTCTTGTCTAGCTCCCAAAACAGGGGATTTTGGAGCTTACAGGACTCGCTGCTCCTCCTTAAATCAATTAAGCTGCTTCGCTGGGAGTGCATGGACCTCAGTTTTTGCTGCTCTCTACGGGAAGCAAACGCATCTTATGCCATAGTGTACAAAGTCATTTTGCACAAGGAGATTAATGCTCGCTGCCATCCTGTTTTACTAAACTGACCCTAAATGCTTACAGTAAACACAAAAGACCTTTTGCTCTTCCAGAGAAAAGTCCTTTTTCTGTTGTCTTCAGCTCCACTGGCAGACTGATTGCTCCTCCACACAATAGTAAGCGAGTATATGGAATTAAAAAGCGTAATAACAATTAAACAGTAATAGTAACACATAATGTGCATTATTTGGATCATACGTTTTATTATCCTCAAATTTTTTTTAATGTCTTTCGAATTTTGATGACGTAAAAGCATTATTTTCAAGCTGAAGGACTGAAAACTGAATGTAGGGCATCTCCTGTTCATCTAAACCAGTAGGGTGTACCAGAGGCAGTCGTCTTGAGTATCCCTCACTTAAGCACTCCAAGTTTCATTCTCTGCCCACACATGCAACAAGCCTGATTTCCATGGCGACAGCATCCCTGTTACAAGCACGGGAGGAGCATTTTTCACTGAGTTCGGACACAGGAAACAAACACAGGGGATGCCGTCCTTTGAGGAAGAACATGACAAAAACAAACACAACATTTGTTCTGGATCCTCACTTTTAACAGAACAAAAGGCCAAAGACAGACGTGTGTTGACAGTGTTTAGATGTGTGTGTGTCCCCCCCCCCCCCACCACCACCACCACCACCACCACCACACACACACCACCCCGTCTCGCTTTTTCTCTCTCCTGGTCAGCACTCAACCCCGCTCCAGTTCTCTCACACAGAGGCAGCTTCAGGCCTGCGCCACGTGCTTCTCTCACACTCCACTTACTATCCAGGAATCCCTCAGGGATGGGAAGAATAACAGGGATTTAATATTTATTATATAACATCATAGCATGTGTGCTATAACTAGGTATGTAACAGAGCAGAGACCAAAGTCTGCTTAAAGACTACACTTAATAAATCCACTTCTGTGCATTGTAGGCTTTGATAGTTCCTATAATCCTTACCTTATTATGGGCTTAAAAACAAAAAGAGTTCTTGCAGGTTGTTATTCAGTCGAGATATTTAAACAGACAAATAGCAAAATTGAAAGCGCCTCTCCATGTTCATGAAGGGCTGAAGTCTACCCGCAGCTGCTTCACAATAAACGTCATAATACGTCATTTCACTGGAAAGCTTTTAAAGTGAAGCAGATGCAGGAAGTGTTTACTTTTAATTAATAGCATTGCATCCCTGCACCTGTCCTACTGCTATCTGCTGCCTCTGTTCTTGTCTGCATAATGGTTTGGCCTAAAGGCAATTGTTTACGCACAGCTCTCTTAAGGTCCCATCACAGCGTTACAATCAGCTTGAGGTCTGGGCTTTGCAACACCTTGATTGTCCTGTGTTTTCAGCTTTTCTGTTGTAGATTAGCTGCTGTGCTTGGACCCATTGTCCTGTTGTATGCTCTAACAAGCTTTAGCAGTTGGACAGATGGCCTCACATTTGACTCCAGAATACTTACAGAGGAGTTCATGGTAAACTCAGTGACTACAAGGTAGCTAGATCCTGTGTACCCCTTCACCAACATAGCTGGTATGAGCTGTTTCTGGTTTTCACCAAACAGCCAGACATCTCCACTTTGGTCTCACCTTCTTGTTCCAACAGTCTCGTGTTTGTTCAGATGCAGCTTCTATTTTCCAGTTGTACTGTCATGAGCTTTAACATTTAATATGACAACTTTTTCTATCTTTCTACCATGCAAATGTGTATTCATTAGGTTTTTTATGTGTATACAACTTGCATTGTGAGATCACCTATGCACTACGTTTGTTGTCTCCATTGTCCTGTGGTAATCTCCACTCTTCATTATCGGCCTTACTCCCAAGTCACGACCTAAATCCAGTTCGCTGAAACAGACACGCGCACACACGCACGCATGCACGCACAATTTGTCAGCTGTTCACTAAACAGAACAGCGAACATATCATTCCTGTGTAAACAACAAGAGGACAAGGCAAGAATGCTAAATTGGATGTAGGCAGGTGTGTGTTCATGTGTGCCTTGAAGGCTCTTATCACTGAGAAACAGCTCTGAATTGTGGGGCTTATTGACGTTAACTGCGCCCCCCCCCCCTCCCCTCCCCCAGCTGCTGTCGAGACACCACTCTCAGTTAACACCATTAACAATTAAGACACAGACAAAGACATGGCCATTGTTGAAATACCAGTATTTACTCAGCAGCTGAGTTACTCATACAGATCATCTGGATAGTTCTGCAGTATGAAAAGACCAAAGCAGTGAATTTGCATGTTTTTGATTTAAAAAAAAAAAAAAAAACTTGCATAAAGGATATTTCCATTTCTGGTGAAGAGTTTGCAGACCTTGTAGACGTATCTCAGTTTATGTTTTTCTGTATTGGATCTAAATCAAAAGATTTTGATACATATTTGTGTTAGGATGCCTGGGTCGTTGACCCAGGGTTTTTGAGTTTATTATATTATTTATAATTTCTAGTCTTTGGGTTTTCGTTAGAGTCATGTCTTATGGTTTGTCTCTGTGTAATCCTTAGTTGCTGTCTCCCCTGTCTGCTATATCCCCGTGTCCAGTCAGTGTCTGTGTCTGCCCTGGTCCCACATCTCTGTTCCCTCTGTTGTAGTGCCTGCATGTGAGTCTGTGTCTTTTGTTCAGTCTGTGTTATGTGTTTCCTGTTTTACTTTGAAGGTCTCTGTCTTATCTCAGTGTGTTCAGTTTATGCTTCCTTGTCTCGTCAGTTCTGATTTGCCCCAGCTGTGTTTCCCTCCTGTTGTCCATTCCCTGATTGCTCCCTCTATGTATTTAAGCCCTGTGTTTCAGTTTGTCATTGTCGCGATCTACCGTTTATATAGCTGTGTGTTTTTTCAGTCCTCCGGTGTAAGTTTATTTTGATATTTCCAGTCATGTTATATTTGAGTTTAATATTAAAGCGGTTTTGAGTTTAAGTTTTGTCTCCGGAGTCTGCACTTTGGGTCCTTCTTCTGCCTGCACACAGCCATCACTTAACAATTTGTCAAACTCATATTTGTTTGAGGTACAGTAGAAAATGCAGGTTTAACAGCTTTGCCAAACCAATGTAAAAAATGTTTTTTAAACTTAAACTTAAGACATGTGCTCATTTCCATTAATCTGACAGCATCTGAATAGGCTGTCTTCGTGTTTGACCGAGCCTTCAGCTTTCTGTTAAAAGTTACAAAAGCCCTATGAGTTCTAGGTTTGACCCAGAAACATTTACATATCAGTTTTATATTGCACAAAACTGAACTGCGAACAGACAGGCACTCAAAACACAAGCCTGTCTTTGACATTTTTGTGAGTTGCTCCACTCACTAAATTCCCCTAAAAGTAATAATGTTTGCATAATGACGTGATCTCGCCAACTCTTTTCTTATTTATTGCAATTTTGCTTATAAAGGTATAGTTAAATCTCACTAGAAGTTCATGCTGACAATTCCTTTGCATCTATTGTCACTGCCATGTACATACAAGTCTTATCTGTTGTCTGTTATCTTTTCATTGTGTTGGAACACAGCTGAAATTAGGAGACGGGGTTATGTTTATTAAATTTAACATTACTTGCCATTGGTGTCCGAGAAAACATTCTGCCTACTCAATACAAAAAAATACTGAAGTCATAAAAGACAAATATATTTTAATTTAAAAGTTTCATAACTGAAAAAAAAACATGTTTCCTGCACTAGAGATTTAAAACTTTCCAGATCACACTGAACGATAGCGGGTAAACAGGTCTGAGTGACCACTGTTATCCTTGTTCCATGTTGACAATGCCTCCATTCATCACACATGAGGGGTGAGTGCTTTTGATAAGAATGGACATCATATGGAATAGCTTTAGCACTCACCAGCTGTGACCCCCAGTGGGGTCAGCTGTAGGAGATTTTGTCAGACGGCTGTCTCCACCACCATCATTAAAACATCAAATCCAGGATGTCTTTTGGAAGAATGAAGCATCCATCCTTCCTGCTGTTGTTACAGAGACTTTAGAATCAATGTCTGGGTGCACTGACACTGACGCTGGTGTGACGTGGCCGCTCGACAGCTTGCTATGTTTTGTTGTTTGTGCCTGTTATTTGTAGTCTTACTGTACATCTTTCTGCACAGTGATGCTCAGAGCTCCAGTGGCTGCCTGAAAAGAAAATACGTCTGTAATCTTAAGTAGACTACATGGATAAATTGCATGCTCACAGTTAATCTAAAGAGTCAATGCACTTAGAGCTAAAACTAAAAAAAAAATAACACTATAGTAGCCTACAGTGGCTGCTGATTAAGTGTTCTTCTTTAAGCCACCATTGCCAGCGGCATTTAAAATTTTTCAGTGAAAGTGTTGGTCTGATTGACTTGCTGCTTTTCAGAAGCATGGTTTGAGTTTGTGTATCATTGCAGGTCTCTCTGCCCACTTGTGTGGGTGTGAAGTCTGAGTGTGCGTGCTGCTGATGTCGTCAGTCTCTTTCAGTAACCACGTATCTTTGCGCACGCTGTCCGAGTGCGCTCTGCGTGTCTGCGTCCTTTAAATCAACAACAGGAGTGCTTAACTTAATGGGCCTTAAAACCTGCCGACTCACTAACCTTTTGGTTCGTAAATAACAGACAGAGAGAGGATGACAAGCGGAGAGAAAGCGAGAGAGAGAAAGTTGTGTGTGGGAGAGGCAGAAAGAGAGAGAGAGAGGGAGAGAGAAGTGAGATACGTAGGAGAGAGAAATGTGTTTCTGTGTGAGAGAAAAAGAAAGTGGAGGTGAGAAAGTGAAATAATGTGTAAGCACAATAAATAGATGTGTGTGTGTGTATGTGGAAATATCCAAATTCTGGGACATATTTGCATTACCGGGCACATAGTTACCATGGAAACATGCTGATGATGCACCAGGACATACAGTATGACTTGAAGACTTTTCATCTGTTCTGTTTTTTGGCCTCAAAATATACGCACTGGCAGCATGTCTGCTGCTTAGTGGTCACCGCTTCGGTTTTTCTGCACCACTTTTGCCCGAGATGATGCGTCAGTCACACAGCGCCATTAATTTTGCGACGTCCTCTTTTGGATTTTGTGTTGTTGGCTTTCAGTACATCTCTCCCTGAGCTGTGTTTATGAGGTCCACCTGAATGCAAATGAATGAACGGGGGTCATTTCCACCCACAGTCACATCCTTCCATATAAAGCTGGTGTTACATCATATTTCACAATGCTGCTGCTGTATAAAATCTTGAGCTCTCAAAAGACATCTTATGATTGTCTTTTCTGTTTTTTTCTTTTTTCTTTTGGTGCAAACATCATGAAAAACTCACAATTTTCTTTACTTTCACAACCAGACTCACAGTCCATTCTTGAACTAGAACACTTGTGCGATATGCTTTATGGGTACCTGAACATTTCAGGACTGAGCCACATTTAACTTAAAACATCACTACTGGAAAGTTTGTTTCTGCTTGTTATGTCTATTCTCAATGCATCATGATGTCTGCTCCTGCACTTCAGCACTGTCTTGTTACATGTGACACTACGGCTCTAAGAGAAATGCTGTTTCAGTTTTATTTTATATGGACACACTTGAAGCCTGAATCATGAAAATACAAATAAATCATCAGAATGAACACACTATTGCGAGCCTTATATGTAGACTCTTTAGCAAACTTTTATTTTAAGGAATGATATGGTTCCTTAAGATCTAGATTTAAATTGTCACACCTCACAAACATGTGGACATGGGAGGAAGAGTGCATGTGGGAAAAGGATGTTGAAGATGGAGCTGCCAGGCAGGAGGAAAAGAGAAAGATCACAGAAAGGATTTGTGGATGTAGTGAAGGAAGACATGCAGGGGATTGGTGTGCCAGAAGAGGATGCTAGGGTTAGACTGAAATGGAAGCAGATGATGTGCAGTGGTGACCCCTGTGGCAGCCTGAAGAAAAAGAAGAAGACATGTCTTACATGTGTATAGATATAAATACAAACAAAACTGGCGAGGCTGTCTTGGCTCATAAAGAGATATACACCATAAATACCACAGAGTTCACCGAGTTTGTATCAGTGAAAATTCATGCATTTTAAAGCGGTGTTTTCATGTCAATATTATAACCTTATTATAGTAACTCAACTGATAATTGATGAGCGGATTATTAGAGAGATTTCTGTTTGATGATGTGCTTTATGCCCACGGATGAATTACCTTTTTTAATCTTGATTTCATCTGGCTGAATAGATTTAGGATTAACTTTTAAAGTACTTTTTCAGGGGTTTTTTTAGTCAGCATGTCCTCTAGGTCAGCACACGCAGGCTACATTTGTTGAATGTGCTTTTATCTTGAAATTATTTCTGTGATAGGACGGGGGGGCTAGCACTTGGTCAATGGTGTGTGCGGCCGCAAGTCGTTGCACACACCATTGACCAACAAGGTCGCAAAGTTTAAATAAACATCTTTCATTGTTTTCCACCCCTCTCCTCTTTACACCTGTTTTCTTCCTTGTTTCCGTTCCCTCTATGCAGGAGACAGTAGAGTATGCCTTCCTCATCATTTTCACAATAGAGACATTTCTGAAGATTATTGCCTACGGTCTGGTGATGCACCAAAACTCCTACGTCAGAAACGGCTGGAACATGCTGGACTTTGTCATTGTCATTGTGGGGTGAGTTTACAGGTAGCACATAATGCAGGATATACGTACAAATACACATTTGCACACGCACACAATTCTTTTTACATAAGGAACCAATCATACGCACATCTGCTACGCTCTCTTCCATGTACTTGAAAAAAGATGGTATAACACACATTTGTGCATTTGCGCAACTTAGCCCAACATGTGGTCATCCGCTCTCTCAATCAAAAATGAATCATGACCTTATAAATTCTGTCCTGTATCACTACAATAGTGATGTTTTGAGCACATGCACCAAAGTGCACACACATACACGCACAAAGACACGAACACATGGCTTTGTATAGAGTGACGGTTTATCAGTAGACCACCTGGCTCCTGTGGGACTTCAATGTAAACTGTGATGAGGTGTGAAAAACTAAAGGTAAATATGCATAGACATATGTAAAGAGCACACACATAAACCATACACACTTGCACAGGCAGGTGCTTGAACAGAGAGACAAGAACAAAGAGGCTTTGTTCATTGCTTTCTGACTCTTTTGCTTTTATCTTTTTCTGCTCTGTTTTCATCACATTGCCATTACTGCTTCTTCCCTTACATGCCTCTGCCTCACTTTCTCTATATTTTACCTCCCTCTCTCTCCCCCTCTCTCATCTCCAGGTTGTTCAGTGTGGTTCTGGAGATGATAACCAAAGATGCAGATTCTGGTGGTCAGTCTGGAGGCAAACCTGGAGGGTTTGACGTCAAGGCCCTCCGAGCCTTTCGCGTGCTACGACCCCTTCGCCTTGTCTCTGGAGTTCCCAGTGAGTAAACATAAAAATGTGGAATAAATGTACATGTTTTACGCCCTTGAGTCCAAACCAATTAATCTTCTCTTTATTTAAGCGCCCTATGAACTCACACAGGAGCTCTCAGCTAATTTCACAGTGACTGGGTTGAGATGAGTGTAGATAATGTATGCTTGGATGCACGTGATCCTGTGATGGCACTGAAACACACAATGGAAGTAAACAAAATTTCACAAAAAAACCCAAAATTTCACAAAACACAATGGAAATATATTTGGGGAGAAAATATTGGGACTAAACAGCTGCTGAAATTACAGAAATCAAAACATGTGAAGGATTGCTCTGAGACACATTAAAAAGAAGCGGAGGATTCATCAGTGTAGTGAGGGACAGATAGATACATGTTTGCTATTGGAACCAGATGTTCACACCCACATAGTCTTGAGAAATGGGTGTACCCAGCAAACATAAAATACTGTATCCTCAAAAGTTGGATTGGTGTCACTTGCACATAATTAAAACAGTAAAGACACAACAGATCACATGTTGACATGAGTCATGGACTCTGAGTAAGGAAGGAAACATCTGGCTTGTTATTGGTGCACATTTCAAAAGCCAGCATCTGTGTGCACGGGACACTTTTGTGATTCACACATTAATGCGTACCGGTTTTGGAGCAAAGTATGGTATGCAGATGAAAAACTCTGTGCACATACGGGATGTGAAGAGTATGGCACCATAGTAATGGAATCTACATAATAGGCAAGCATGGCCACGTCCCAACTTCCTACTGGCATAAAATTCAATGAAAAATTGAAAAAACAGTAGATTTGTTTGAACTATTTTCTCCTAAATGCATGACTACGACGTGTTATTAGTCTAAATTATCATTAGGTGTGTTTAGTGAAATTGATCTGTTCTGAGTTAGCATGGTTCCACCTGCTCCAACTATTCATTTTATTCCACTTATCCAGTTTAGGGTCACAGTTGGGCTGGAGCCTATTCCATCTGTTACAGGGCGAGAGGTGGGGTACACAGCTGACAGAGCCTCAGAGCCTTTCATGTGCTGTTAGCATAAGTTAGAGTTTGCACTAGGGACATTTTCTTATTTCTTATTATAAGACACCTTTAACACCTTAAAGGTGACGGCATGTAGTCTCTTCGCCAGCCAGCCTAGCTTTGTCATTCAGTCTTATGAGTAGCCCAATTTTTCAGTGATTTCAAAGTTGTGTTTTATTACATTATGGAACTTGAATTAGGGGACCATGCTTTTCACATTAACATTGTGTTGATATTTTCAGCCTGTTATGTTTTATTCAACCCGGTGTTTTGTGTGAAAAACACTTCTTTGCTGTCCCCAGGTTCTCTCTGTTATGTTATTAGATTTCTATTCCAGCTCAGCTGAATTGTCTCGGCAAAGACAGTCACTATGGCAACCTTAAAACACCCAAGTAAAGGGTATTTCAAGCAGCTGGAGTGTTTCTGGTCATTTGTCCTTGAGGCAAAACAGCAGTTCTCATGTTTTAAATGCATTTGAAGGTAATTAACTGGCTTTTATTAGTCAGCATGGCCAAATATCAACTACTCTATATATTTCACTGCAAACAAAGGTGACAGGTAAACATGGGCAGGATGCAGTTGAGAAGTAGGACATGGTGACCCTGACCGAGTCTGTTGTTTCTGGTGTCGTTATCGCATCAGCATTTGTAATAACAAGCCATTAGAACTGCAGTGCTATCAGATAATTATTTAAAATTAATTCAGTAATATTTAAATGCTTGTTTTTGATATAAAGCGCCTTGAGGCGACTGTTGTTGTGATTTGGCGCTATATAAATAAAATTGAATTGAATTGATATTGAATTAAAAGTTTTTAGTCATTCAGGATGGCAGAATTATGCAGGAATAAATAAAACATCTTTAAGGAGTTTCACTGGATGCTTGTTAAAATTTTTATGTAAGCAAGCAAGCTACCCAAAAATGTGTGATTATGCACTGAGATGTTGTAATCTTGATAGTATTGTTAACAAGGAAAAAAGAGCCATAAAATGAATCACGACATGCAGGAACCCTTTACCAAATAAGACGAGGTTTCTTATAGTAGCTGTATGAAAAGCACAAGACTAGCAAAAAAAAAAAAAAAGATATGAATGATGAGCTGCAATCACAAAGTCAGTTACCCTACCATAGGTACTACTTAGTACTTTGTAATATCACACAAATGATACATGTGTCTTTTGTCCTGTCTCACTCCCCTCATGGCAGCAGACAGCTGCCCCTTCCTGAGACTGGTTCTGTTGGTGGGTTCTTCCTGTTAAATGGGAGTTTTTCCTTCCCACTGTCACCAAGTGCTTGCTCATGGGGGGGATTGTTGAGCTTTTCTCTGAATTATTATAAGATTCTTATCTTACAATATAAAGGTGATATTA
This sequence comes from Neolamprologus multifasciatus, assembly GCF_963576455.1. Classification (NCBI taxonomy): domain Eukaryota; kingdom Metazoa; phylum Chordata; class Actinopteri; order Cichliformes; family Cichlidae; genus Neolamprologus; species Neolamprologus multifasciatus. The sequence continues at coordinate 28,546,604 of NC_140458.1, read as the reverse complement.
AGATGACTGTTGTTGTGATTTGGCTCTATATAAAATAAAAATGACTTGAACTGAAAATAAAAAGACCTTAAATTATATATTCTTTAGTCTTTATTTGGCCTATTGATCTCAATAATCCGCCTGTTTATGAAACAGCTCAAAACTTCTTTTAGTGGCCAAGGTAGGATGTGGGTAAAAGAATGATTGACTATTACAAAGTTGCAAGTGTATAAATTTTGATAAAGCACTATCTCACTGTCTCGCTAAGTGAAATATTCACTGTGTTGTATTAAACACTTTAAAATTAAATCACGGTGCTAGCAACAGTAAAGCAGCATGACCTGTGCTTTGACTTGCTAACTTTACTGTCTGCTATACCCACTCCAACCTTTTATTGACGTCCAGGCTGGGCCTACTGGAACATTTCTGTAGTCATTTCTGGAACTATTATCACTAACTATTTAGTGAGGTTTTTGTTAGCTTGTGCTTTTGGGTTATTTGAGTATTGTATTTCTTCCACTGCCCTCCAAAGACACTTGACTGTTAGCAGTGCAAAGGTAGTTTACCAAAATAAAAAATAAGGTGGTTGGTTAGACATTAGCTCTTAGAAGTTTGTGTAGGTCCTATCATATCACCCAGTTTCTTTATCATTCATTATATACTTTTTTCCTTCAGTGTTTCTGTTTTCAGCACACATTTGACCTTAAATCAACACATGCCCTAATGTGTCTACATTCTTTGAGTTGCCATAGCAACGTAGCATTTGCTAGGTCTGAGGAAAAAAAGTACCTCTGGGACAGATGAAGATGCATTGAGCTCAAACGACATTTTCAGTTCTATACTGAAACTGAGTTTAACGTTTGTCTTGTCTTTGCAGTCTGATTTAGCTGGGATGTTTCAACCCATTAGCTAGTAAAGCAGAGGATAGTTCGCTAGCTTTCATTCCTATCCACTGATATAATTAGACTTTTGTAAAGAATTGTGCATTTTTACAAATGTGTACGTTTGCACTATTGTGAATACAGTGTTTGTGTGCGAGTTTCTGTATACCTATGTATTGCATAGCAAAACATACAGTAGGTTGCCCACGTGCCAGCTGCTAGCTAAGCAAACTGACTAGAAAAGTGATTTTTTTAAAGCATTTAGAGATTTTGTTCTGTAGCTGGTTATCAAAAAGAAATAAATGTAAACTTTTTTATTAATCCAATAAAGTCTTGATGGTTAAATACAGTTCCACCTTCTTAATAAATTTGCAGACTTTGTATCTTTTTGGACTGTTTGTCAGACAAAACGATTACTAACCCCACATTAGGAACTTCATTTTTCATTATTTCTTGTATTTTATTTATTGAAAATGCCTTAATACTGAAAAAAATACTATAAGACAAATTGATAATGAAAATAAAAGTTATTTGCAGCTCTCACATTTATGTCTGTTTATTTTATATTTCCAAGATAGATTCTTTTAAGAATGTTTAGTGAATAATAGGAAGAAACTCATGTTCATTTAGATGCAATGTTGTGGTATCAATATGGCTTTCAGCTGATTACTTTTTACAATACCTTTCAACATCAAACGCCATGATTTACCATGTAAAGGGTTACCATTAGTGTTTGTTGGAGTCATATTCATTATTTACAGTCTAATTAAGCCTTAATATTTTGGTCCTTTGTTTGCTTTCTTGCATAATCATTGCTATCATGGGCTTTTAGATTGATAATCATATCATGGCTTGGCTAAATGATTGGGTAAATAATTTGTGTTTTGTCTTTTTGCATCTGTCCCAATTCCCATAGAGTAAAACTGATGCTTCTTCTGACTGACTTTAGCTTCTTTATATTTTTGCAGGTTTACAGGTGGTTTTAAATTCCATTATTAAAGCCATGGTTCCCTTGCTTCACATCGCTCTGCTGGTCCTCTTTGTCATTATTATCTATGCCATCATTGGCCTGGAGCTTTTTATTGGCAAAATGCACGCCACCTGTTACGTGACAGAAACAGGTAAGATATCTTCCTTTCTTGTCTGCTACTACACGTCTGCTTCACTTTCTACAGACACCTGTTAAAAGAGGGATTTGTACGCCATAATGTAATGTAAACAGGCATACATGTCACCTTAGAACAGATTCGGGATTCAATCCCTGTCTCTGAAAATGAATGGACACATGTACCTATGTGAATGGTGACAAGCCACTGAAAACAGGGCAGAACAGCAGATGGTGGATTAAATCCAGTGATTAAATGACTAATATCTAGCTATTATGTAAACATGCTTGACCTTTGCTTTACCATTACTCTTTGATGTCAGTGTATCAGAAAAAAAGGGACATGTTGATGGACATTAGCACATATGTACACAAAGACACATACATAAAACCACAGTTATAGTCTAAAATGGCTGACTGACGGGATTGAAGCAGCTTAAGTAACAGGGATTTGCTGCATTACGACAACTGTTATCGTGGCGTGTCACTCTCCCTCTCATACACCTTTAACGTAATCTCGCCTTCTTTCTCTCCCTTTCTCGCTTTCATCTGTTCTGTTTGCCTGGTGACTTCAGGAGAAGCACAGCAGGGTAAAGTCGAGAGGTCGCGACAGAGCAGGATTGAATCTCGCTTTAATCAAAGCCACTGTGTGTTCACCGGCCCTGAAAAATAGCATTTAGCATGTGTTTTTTTTTAGGTTTTTGGATAGGTCAGAGGGACATGCTTCCAAAAAAGGAAGAGGCCACATGTTTGGATTTGTTTGTGTAGAAGCACAAACAAGTTATTTGATTAAAAAGGTGGAAAGTTTAACATGTGGGCTAACTCATGCTTACAGTGAGTGAACTGTAAGCGTGGGGTGCTGGGGCAAACTGTAATTAATGTCAGTGTATAGCATAACTTTCTGCATTGCTCCTATGATGATGGAATAATGTCAGAATACTGAACAGTGCAATTTTAAAGTGTGATACAGAGGAATGCATGAATGGATCTATGGATTCCTGATACCCATTTTATCATGGATATAGCTTAAACTTTATTATTATCTTTGCATGAAGTAATAATCCAATCATAATCAAAGAAAATACAGTGATGGGGAACTGCTGGAGGAAAAAAACTCCACATTCTCGAAAATAGATAGATTATAACACACTAAGAAGGAAGATGCAACATGAGATTTAAACGTGGACAAAGAACATACGTGAAATGATGTGACAAATAATTGAACAATTTTTGCCTTGATGATCTAAAGTCACTTGCATGTTGTTTCCATGTTGATTTACCTGTTTGTCTTTGTATCTCCAGGTGCCCTCGCAGAGGAAGAGCCGGCGCCATGTGCAATATCAGGGCATGGGCGTCATTGCCTTCTTAATGGTACAGTTTGCCGGGAAGGCTGGCAAGGCCCCAACAATGGCATCACCAACTTTGACAACTTTTTGTTTGCCATGCTAACTGTGTTCCAGTGCATCACCATGGAAGGCTGGACTGACGTTCTCTACTGGGTAAACCCAAATTTACAATGCTACTTGAAAATATAGTGCTGTGCAAAAGTCTTGAGCCACCCTGCATTTATTTATATGTTGTTTCCAGGGAGCCAGACTTTCTTGCAATTTTTTAAGTGGTCTTGAGCAATAGTTGTCCAGGATTTCTCATGGTGTAGGATGTTGACTTTGGATACTGGCTGCTTTTCCAGTCATTATTCAGTCCACTCTTTGTACCTGGCTATTTTCAGTAGAATTTATTTGTGTTTTTTAAGCTACTTAATGCTGACCTATGAATCATTCAGACATAAATAAAGAACACAATGGAACATTAGTTACAAATGTGACAAAAGCAGTAAGACACCATTCAGAACCATGATTTTTCATGCAGGTTTGACCCCAACAACACTTTTCCAAGCAAACTCATTTAAGCCTTTCAGTTTTTTTCTCTCTGTTTTGCAAATCCATGCTTTATGTGATTTTTTTTTTTGTTGTTGTTATTTTCTAAAAAAGTTTTCACAGCTAGAGTGTGTAACCCATTTTTAAAGGCTAACCTGAAACCCCCGGCTTCATATTAACACAAATCACCAACAGCTTTTAATTAGCCAAAATACTCGGCACTAATGATGAGTTTTCCTCACAATACACCCACGCCCTTTTATTGATGGAGACCCTCATCTATGAAATAATGAACCTCTTCACCTCCTTCTCGTTTGTCTTCTCAGACTCTCTCTCTCTGTCCCACACACTTTCATGCATGTATGTGTTACCATGGCAATCCCATGCTAATACTGCTGTTAAAGTGGTGGAAGGAAGGAGATTCAGCAAACCTAAAAGATGGAAAAAGAGATCATGGCAGAATAGATACGCAGATGTATAAATTAAAACTGACCTTGAGCCTTTCGTACTGATATAATCCAAGTATAAATGTTTCTTTGGGGTGGGCGGTTCTGCGGCTGGAGGCAGACACATCAGTGGGATTTTTTTCTTTAATGGGAAAATGACTATCAAAATAGAAGTGTAAACTGTAAACATTTACACTGAGCAAATAAAAGTGCCTACTATTATGAGAGCTGTGTAAAATGTGATTATGAAAAAAGGGCAAACTTTTAGGTCCTGGTGTTGCCAACAGCTCAGCTAAGAGGTGGGATTTAGTGCGGTCATTTGGCACAGCCTCATTACTAACACTAATACAAGTACTCACTGTCATTCATAACCGACCCAGTTGTCTCTCACGTGGTTCCCTCTAGTGGTCACCCTTCCTGCTGCAGTTTTAGTTGTAGTTGAGTGACAAACCTCTTTCCTGCTCAAGGGATGCTGTGGGCTTTGCAAGTCCATGAGTTAATGATTTTTTTAAAATTATAATTCAGTTTTTATTTCGAATAATTTAATCTATGTAAGCTGTAAGAATAACATTGCCATGTCTGCATTTAGAGTTAATTCAGTTAAATGTTCCTATTATCTCTTTCTGTGTAGATGAATGATGCAATGGGCTTTGAGCTGCCGTGGGTCTACTTTGTCAGCCTCGTCATCTTTGGATCCTTCTTTGTTCTTAACCTGGTTTTGGGTGTGTTGAGTGGGTATGTTTCATGTTTCTGTTTTGAATTGCTGTTTTAATAAAATGCCCTGTTGTGGGTGCTGAGAGTCTACTTGAAAGGAACATGCAATTTACAGTATGCGTGTAATATATCTATAAAACATATTCATAGATGGGGTATTTTGCTCATTTTGGTAATAATATAATAATGTGATGCTGCGTGTGAATTCCACAAATAGGTTTAACCCTGCACATTTTAACAAATGATAAGAAATTGTTTGATGAGGTTATTAAGTTATCAGTTTTAGTGCAGCCTTAGTTTTAAGACTGCAGAGCGCTGCCATGCTGTACAGTGTTACGGTGACCCACGCTTGACATTATGCTTTCCCCTCTATAGAGAGTTCTCCAAAGAGCGAGAAAAGGCCAAGGCTCGAGGTGATTTCCAGAAGCTGCGTGAGAAGCAGCAGTTAGAAGAAGACCTGAAGGGCTACTTGGACTGGATCACCCAGGCAGAGGACATCGACCCTGAGAACGAGGAGGAGGGAGATGAGGAGGGCAAGCGTAACCGTGAGTTACCTGGATTTAATGTTTTTTTTTTCTCTCTACTCTTGTCCAGCACCCTTGTCCAGCAGGCAAACAAAGAATGCAAACAGAACTGTGACTTACAAAGCCTTAACAACTTCTGCCCTGAGATAATGCTGCACATTTCTTTGCCACTAAAACTGTTACAAGAGGAAGGAGAGACGGTCAATCTGTTATGCATCTAACTGGCAGTTCTCATGATCCTTTGCTTACTTTGACTTGAATGCGGCTCATTGTGGGAACATGATGTTGTTTTGAGACAGCTGCTTCCTTGCAATAATTTCTGACTTGGCATTTGATTAGTACAGTAAGTGAGGGGTGACTGCTTCTGTTTATTTGTGTTGACAAGGAGCACAAGGACTGAATTAGAATGAGGAAGCTCAGGCAGGGATTGCTTGAAGCATCTAAGATTTCACTAAAAATTGCATGATAATGCACCGAATGCAATCTAACACATGAATGTAAATCTTTTGGGAGTTCCTACATTTCTGCAAACATACTGTATGACCTACAACAATGACTCCTGAAGCCCCTGGTGGCCCGCAAAGGTACTGCAAGTAGGCCTCACTAATAACAGAAATTGATTAGTTTGATTACTCACAGGTTTGTACAGTTAAATTTTTATATACATGTATTTATTTATTTATTTATATAAAAAGCGAATTTAATTTGGTAATAGGAGGTAGCTAGTTTGTGATATTACTAATTTTTCTGACACAAATTAATCGATCTTGATAAGGTTGTTTATGATTTTTGAACACAAATTTAAAGGAAATATATTGCTTTCTCTTGTGTTTTGATTAGATTTAAGATGGTTGGGCCTGTTGGGATTTTCTGGTTCTTAAGTGGGCGGCAGCAGTCCTGACTTTGGGGATGGCTGACTTACAACATGATCATGACAAGAAAGCCTAGTGTAACAAATGTGGGAAGATCAGTGTTTTCAGCTGCTCTCAGTCATTCATGGCACAGCAGAGAATGATTAAGCTGTGACAGCCTCATAATTCATTTAAGAAAATTAGAATAAAAAAACTTTGCTTTCAAATAGAAATGTGTTCTGCAACAATACGCTTCTTAACATCCACCTCCACCTCTGACACAGTTAAATGCCTACATGTTTGCCTTTGTGTGCGCAGTACGAATATCTCAGTCAGACATATTATGTGCCTTATAACCGCTGAATATTATCTTCCACATAATTAGTGTTAAATAACTACAGCAGTGAATCACAGCCTCTGAATTACCACCTACTTTTTCAGATACGTTCACTTATAACAGTTTTGACCATTCATGGGTCTCTCCAGCCGGTCAGAATAAACACCAGTGTTAGTCTAATCCATAACAAATGTAATGGAATCCTTATTACATGGACGTAATGCTTATATTAGAGTTCACTTAATCCTCACATTTATATACAACTGGTGGTATAAACACCCAACGTTCTATACTGTGGCAAAAGCTGTGTGTTTTCTTTGCTGTATTTCAATGTTTATATGGGTTGTAAATAAAAATGCATATAAATACTGTATTTTACTTTTATCTGGATTCCAAAAATGTAACTATTTCAGCTAATTTGATCTAATGCAACATATTGTGGATGGACTGTAACCATAATGTAATTCGGCTCCACGTTTGCCGTAATAAACAAGATTTTAACGTTGCTGGTCAGATTTGGTTACATTTGCAGACAATGTTACTTGGTTGCAGTAGCAATTACACAGAAAAAATACTGACAAGTAGTAACAAAAATATATTTTTCGTTACAGGCACGCCCTGGAAAAATATTTAGCTGTAAGTTTTTCAGATTCAGAAAAAGCAGTAGTATCTGCATAATTCTTAGATTTTAATAAAGAAGGCAAACAAAAAACAGGCAAACTTGATTTGCAGATTGACATTTGTATTCATGTGTGTTTAGGTACTGTGACTGGTGGAGAAGCCAGTATGAACAACTTGAACAGTTAGTTCTGGTTTCTGACATTTGCTGTATATGGAATAAGTCGAATGAGCCATTAAATAATCTAATAGTCCAAAGTTGATGAACAGGAGAAATTTGGGCTTTTTTTTTTTTACATATGACATAGCATCCTGCCATCAGAGAGAGATGAATTTCCTTAGTTGTTTTCTCTACCTTAAACATTTACTTTTTTGTGTGTTTATTTAATCATAGTATTTCTTTTGTCTGGTATGAAAATCGGATGGCGCAGCGGGAAGGCCATTTAAAATTATGTGTTGAATTCAGGGTTTTTCTTTTGTTATTTTGCAACAAATGTTGGGACTGAAGCTTGTGTCATTAGTAATTATAACACAATCCATCTGGATGTGCAGGGAAAAAAATGTGGGCGTAACTGACATGAAAATACATCTGACCTGAATTATAGCTAGAGTGCCTCATAACCATTCACAGAGCAGTCAGTGCGAATGTACCTGTCAGTTTTTATGTTCACCAGTAGTTGCCTTGCTTTTAGCACTGCCTGTCGATGTTATAGATGACGACGCACTAACTTTACTTCCTTGCAGTGTGTGTGTGCCTTCTAAAAACTGTCTGTAGACTGCTGTTAATACCTGTTTCACCCTTCTCTTCCCTTCTTTTCTTTACATCATTTTCTCCCTTTACCCACAATTGTTCTCTTCTCTGCTTTCTTCTACTCTTTTCCAAAGTCGTGTTTAATGTTGATTGTTTCCAGTGTTACAGTGTATTAAATAGTTACTCTGTCCAGAATTTACAGAGCTAATGTTACAGCATGCAGTCTAACAGATAATTGATTTTTATTATTTTGTTTAATTTGTTTTTGCTTCATGTACTCAGCGGGACACTTTATAGTCATGGACAATCTTATGATGACACATTTAAAAAACTAATGTCCTTGACATTCATTCATGACTGTCTTATTTATTTGCTGATATTAATACTTATACAAGTACATAATTTATGAGCTGATATATATCATAATTATGCCTTTATGTTCATCATGTTATCTCTCTAAATGGTCTGCTGTCTTCAAATCTACAAATTACTGTGAATTCCTCCGTATTTGGTCTTTTTACTCCTTACTGCCAGTCACTTTTGCCCAAGGAGCAATGATGAATTAATTTTTACACACACAATTCATGTATAAATAAATGTAGTTAGTGTATTATTATTAGTAGTTAATCCACTAAATATAATTCAAGAATGTCCTGTATACTTTTCTGGACACGGTAGCTGTGCCAGTAGCTTGTATTGCAGCTGTCTCTTGCTGTACGTTCCTCTCTCTCTTGTTGTGCTGTGTACTGACTCACTGCTTCCTCTGCTGTCTGGCTGTATGATCTGCATGTTGATAACACCAAGGGGTCACGCTGGCTGACCTTACTGAGAAGAAGAAAGGAAAGTTTGGCTGGTTCACTCAGTCCACAGAGACACAGGGTAAATGTGTGTGCGCGCGAGTGTCTGAAAGTCTGAATTTCCCCGCACATCTTCACCGGGACGGTTCATCACCTGCATGTGCTTTGCTTATGCTTTGTGTGTGCTCTCGTATTTAAACACCCTTTCCTTTATTAGTCGGTTTCTGATCCTTACCATCTTCAACACATACATGTTATTCTATTACTGCACTGGCATAACAGGACAGTCCAACTTCCAGTGAAATGCTTTAAAGATTTTGAATTTTACAGCACATGAAAGGAAAGGAAAAAGAAAATGGAGTGTGACCCGTTTAGAGCAGTTTAGAGAAAAATTATATATTTTTATTTAACTGAAGAATTAGTAACACTGATATTCCTAATACCACCCACACACCACATTGAACATTGTTTTACATACATATGTGTGTGGGCGCATGTGAATGTAAGTCTAATTCACAATGCATACTTTAGTAAGTATAAAACCATCAAGATAACAACAATAAGCCTCACTTAAAATGATAAATATCCTGTGAAACTCTAAAAATATATGGCATTGAAAATAAATAATGTTATTAGTATATGCACCAACAAGCCTTAACTTTAAAATATATAACATGAGCTCCCTTAAAGTACTTAAAATGTAAATGTTGGCATTTTGTTGCCCAGAAATGTACTTACATGTATAATATGTGAGTGTTAAATGTCAGCGAAATTTATTTAGCTCATATTTACTGTATTGCCATGTAAGTATAGGGTATATTTATCTAATATTAATGTTGTTAGTTAATACTATAACTAGATTTTCAGTATTTTGGGTCAGAAGAAAAATACCTTAGCTACAAAATTATTAAAATTTAGTTCTAATAATCAACATCACCTATATGTTGTAAAATAAATTGTAAATTGAAGTTTTGTAAATAGTTATTTTAATGTTTACCATGAAAGTAAAACTGCAAAAAATATATACTTGTATATATTATAATGAGTAATAAATTAGTTATTACTCATTATTATTGTTAATAGTTATTTTTATTTTAATAGATTTAAGTGTATTTTTCTACAAAATAACTTTATTGTAATACATTGCTTATGTTATAATAGGTGATAAGAGAATCTAATTATTACTTTGATTTATTTACAAAGAGTTATAGACATTAGTTTAAACTTTCCAATAACCATTAAGATATAACAGTTATCTAACAACACAGATAATTATTATACGCAACTGTAGAAACCAATTATTAGCACATTAGTGTACATTATGAATTATAATTTAATCTCTTAATAAACAATAACTTACCATTTTTTTAATGATGACTGAGGGGAAACATAGAATTTTATCTAGAACTGCCACATGGTTTTCTCATCATCATTATCATAATAATGGCATCTTCATCATCATCATCATCATCATTTTGAGTCACGTTTTCAATTGCAACTATATTTTGTGCATGTACAGTAAATGTGAATTCTAATGTGTATACGCATGACATACCTGGACAAGAATAATTGATGCATCTGAACACTGCAGTCAGTGGTATTTCAAACCTCACCATGGAAAATGGATTTCCAGTTCCAGTCCAATAAATAATAATCTATCAAATTTAGTTTGACTCTGGACTGGCAGCATGTATTCACTGTTACTAGATCTGTGCAAAAACCTTGAGCTTCATCTTTTTGCAGTGCTCACAAGCATTACAGCTGGTTTCACACTGTGAAACTCCAACATCCATGGGTCAAACTTTGTCAGGCAGTCACTCCAGCATTTTTATCTGACACTTGCAGATTTTGCTGTTTCATTTTTTTAAAAAAAAATTCTGGTGGTTTGGCTTGGCCTTCCTAATAAAATAAAAAAAAAAGAGATCAATGGAGTCCATGTTAAATAATCACAAGCTGAAATCTGAACTCAACATTATAATGTATTGTTTTACTGTAACGACTGATTAGAGTGCTTATTTGGGCTTTGTTTGTCAGATTTTTAAAAAAGTCACATTCATTTTGAAGGATATTTTATCACTCCAGAACCAAGCCAAATCAAAAATGCATGGATATAAATAAGATAATCAGTCATAACATAACAGACATAAACATAACATAGACTTTTTCTATTAACGTGTCTTTACGTGTGTGTATTTGTATGTGTGTGTGCGACATGACAGCGAGCATACCCACAAGTGAGACAGAATCAGTGACCACAGACAATCACAACGGAGAGGAAGACAAATCACCATGCTGTGGTCCACTGTGGTGAGTGCTGTATATGTTACTCAACACATTACACATTTCACTCTAAAATTTTATTGATAGCTTAGGCTGTCTGGTAATTGACAGTCAGTAATATTAAAACTCGTTTGATTGGATTGCAGAGTGCACATTTGCACATGCTGTTACATTTAATTAAAAGTTGCTTCTTTTTATTCTCCCCAGTCAAAAAATTACTAAATCAAAGTGCAGGTTGGTACCCCGTTGTGGTGCTGCATGGTAGCTTTGTTCATCATTTACTGGACTTGTCTCATCTTGCATGGTTGATTATGGCATCATGTTTTAATTGTTCAGACCGCTGATGTTTTCATCTGTGTTTTTTTCCCCCTAAATGTAATCATTGTGTTTATGTACCTGAAACCTACCCTCTTTTCCTCCTAATCAACTTTTTCCCCCTTTGGAATCATAATGAAGTCGCTTTTATTGTATTTCACCAATCAAATAATCCAATAAATATCAATACAAAAAGCAAAAACCTAAACATGTGACACTGATCGCCTTCAGCCGTCAGTGGCGTCGATGGAACCGTTTCTGCCGCAGGAAGTGTCGCGCAGCTGTGAAATCGGTGACCTTTTATTGGCTTGTCATCATCTTGGTGTTCCTCAACACTCTTACTATCTCGTCTGAGCACTACAACCAGCCAGACTGGCTGACTGAAGTACAGGGTACGTGCTTTGCTCTGTTTGTTCCACGCTATCCTAAAACGTGCATTTAGACTTAGCATTGTTTTTATCCCGCTTTTTTCTCCAGATGTTGCCAACAAAGTTCTTCTGGCCTTGTTCACCTTGGAGATGCTGGTGAAAATGTACAGCTTGGGATTGCAGGCCTACTTTGTATCCCTGTTTAACCGCTTTGACTGTTTCGTGGTGTGTGGCGGCATCGTAGAGACCATCCTGGTGGAGTTAGCGATCATGTCTCCTTTGGGTATCTCTGTATTGCGCTGCGTACGCCTCCTTCGAATCTTCAAAGTCACACGGTGAGCAATTCCCGCACTAATACTACTACTGACAATGACAATAATATTAATAATACTAATGTTTATATAGCACCTTTATTAACAAGGTTTGTGCTGAACTGAACATAAGTCAAAGAAAAAAATAAAATAAAAGTCAAATTTAAAAAAGTCACACAAAAGATGAGAATTCAAAAGTGCATGAGGTCTATGAAATGTTCCCTAATTACATTTAAAAACAAAACATTTAAATATATTATAATATATTCATATATAGGTTCCAGCGACCCTGAAAAATATAGGCAGAAGAAAATGGATACATGGATGAATAATAATCTATTTAATACAGGCATCAGACCAGCGAACCTCCACTGGCAGCCTGTTGCAGACATGACCAGTAATCCATCAATCGGAATGTCTGAGGTTTCTATTTAACACACAGCAAAGACAAAACTTTTAAATCTTAAAAAAAACAAAACAATAGAAAGTCGTGTGATCTCTGGACGTAAGATGTTTAAAACCCCGTCTTTTGATTCAAATATGGGGTTTTAAAATTTGTTTTTATATAATTTTTTCATTTGGAGTGCATTGTAGTTTTTTTAAATTCAGTTTTCAGACTTATACACGTGAGCTTAGAGTGCAACTAACGTAAGCAACATTTAATCTCTCACTGACAGGAAAAAGCCTTTTATTTTGTACATAAAATGTATCACTTGTATGAAGCTCAGAAAATAGTGGTTTCTCCCCGACTATTGCCAAAAGTGATCTGTTACATGAGGAGACGTGAAAGATCTTGCTGTAAATCTTTCACATAAGGCTGATGACACTTATTTCAAACAAACCGAAGGATTCAGGCATCCGTGAGCATATTAACTGACTACAGCATGTCTGATACCAGGTGGCTAAGTTGAGCGTATTGACAAGACATAATGCCTTATTGTTTGTTTCTTCCTCAGTCACTGGGCATCTCTCAGTAACCTGGTGGCCTCTCTCCTCAACTCCATGAAGTCCATCGCATCCCTGTTGCTGCTGCTTTTCCTCTTCATCATTATCTTTTCCCTGCTTGGCATGCAGCTTTTTGGGGGAAAGTTTAACTTTGATGAAACTGTGACTAAAAGAAGCACTTTCGATAACTTCCCCCAGGCTCTTCTCACTGTTTTCCAGGTATCTGTTTGATTTCATTGTTTCAGTCAAAATTAAAGCTCGCTGTAAGCTAATTCAATGCTAATCTGTCAAAGGTCTGTTTGTTGAGGTGCAATTTGCAGGAATCACAACATCCAATCTAAGTGTCTGCAGTAAGACAATAAATACAGTTTAAATAATTGTCTGGGCAAACAGAATAATTTTAGCGTCCTCTGCTCTACATTGTGTTAACCAGATCTTGACAGGAGAAGACTGGAACACAGTAATGTATGATGGCATCATGGCATACGGTGGTCCTGCCTCCTCTGGAATGGTCGTCTGCATTTACTTCATCATCCTCTTCATTTGTGGAAACTGTATCCTACTGCCTGCGAAGTGTGCACACATCCGTGTGAAAAAGTTGTTTTTAATCGGGGTGTTTAGTGTTTTCTCTTTAACTCAAATGATCAGACATCCTGCTAAATGTTTTCTTGGCCATCGCCGTTGACAACCTGGCAGATGCTGAGAGCCTCAACACAGCGCAGAAAGAGGAGGAAGAGGCAAAGAAGAGGAAGAATAGTACCAGGTGAAGCTGTTTAATATTTTATATTTGAAGGTCTAGTGTTGATTTTATGGTTAAAGTCTTTTGTCACAGTCACTTAAAAAAAAAAGCATTGTAAATCAGACCTTGTTTCATCTGTGCCCAACAGGGATGCAAGCACTGATAAGAAGAGATGTGACATAGCAGAAAGCAAAGATGGCGAGGCCAAGGTAAAAAAAAAAAATCAAGATTTACATTATATTATCAAACTGCAGACATGCATATGTTAAATGGCAGCACTGATTTTATTAAAATTTCTCTTAAACCTGAATGATGAAGGTGCCGCTGGAGGGCTTGCAAGAGGAAAACAAAGAGTTGTATCCTTCCAGTGAGTCTCCAGGTAAACTGACTTGTTTTAACTGAGCAATACACATACAGTATACACACACACACACACACACACGTGTATATATATATATATATATATATATATATATATATATATATATATATATATATATATATATATATATATATATATATACACACACATTGAAGAAAAAAGAGACGTTTGCTGACAACACCTACTTGCAGTATAAGGGAATTGAATCATGGGAAACTAACACTGTGAGCACTTTGAAGTCAAACACAACACAGCAGTTAGTGGAAGGGTGATTTGTTGATCAAAGCAATTAAATAAACACTGTATTTTTGTACATATATTATTGTGCAGTAGATATATTATATGTTGAATGCCGGATTTTGAATCTTCAGTTCATAAGTGTATCTTCTGTATGCTGGGATTTACAGTTAAAAATAATCTTGTATGTGAATTTTAAGTGATCTTTTGACTGAAATTCTTCGTAAGGCATGGCAATAAATTGCATAGTCAATGAAAAAATAGCAAAATGCGCGAAAATTAAAAGAAACATTTAAAAATTTGACTTAAACAAAACATTGGCACCCATTTAAATTTGAGGATTTTCATGCTAGGATCATATCAGAAGGACTGTTTTAATATTTTCCAGTGTGTGATGATGGTACCGACAATGATGAGCTCCCAGAAGTCCCGTCTGGGCCTCGGCCTCAGCGACTTTCTGAACTCACCATCAAAGAAAAGATTCCACCCATCCCCGAAGGCAGCGCCTTCTTCATTTTCAGCAGCACAAATCCGTGAGCCTTGTATATCAGACATATCAACACATAGGAGCATTAACCAGTCTAACTGCTCAGTGTGACAGATGTATTTGTAGACACTAAAAGACTTCAAGCAGTCCCTCTCTTTACTGCTTTCTACTCTCTTTTTGTAGCTTTCGTGTATTCTGCCATAAGCTGATCAACCATCAGATCTTCACCAACCTCATCCTGGTCTTCATCATGCTCAGCTCTGTCTCGCTGGCTGCCGAAGACCCCATCCGCAACTTCTCTGCTCGCAATATCGTATGTAAACAACCAATGAGTCTGGAAACTGTTTCACTTTTTTACACATCACAGTCGGAGTCCAGCTGTAATTTTGTAAATTATGTATTACCACATTTCATTTACTACGTTCCATTTTAATGTCCTGGTGTTGAAAATGTGCATTAAACACCCATCATTAAAGTTATAAGTAAAACACATATTTTAACAAATCTAACATTTTCCTTAAAAAAAAACAAGTGACATATGAAATGACTGATTTGGCAATAACAATAGTTCTAAAAGTTTTTACAACTACTGCTATTTATTATTATGTTATTATGTTATTTAACCTTGTCTTTTTCTCACACAATTCATAAGATATTCTTAAAAGATAATTAAAAATGTCTTAAATTTGAGGAATTTTTGGCTCTGAAATTAAATGCAGTTGGGTAAAAAATAAAGTTTTTAGAGGACTCTTGTTTACCTGAAAAACTAAGTACAGCCTTACTGCTTACATAGGAATTAAGAGGGTAAGTAGCAGCAAGATGCTGCTAATCAAATGCACTTGATTAACTGTACATTAGCAAGTGTCTCTATAAAAGCTGAAGTTTTCTGGTCTGAAGCAATCAAATGTGTCTAAACACAATCCCATAGTCTTGCCAGGGGTGAACGTTTCGAAAGATTCTCCCTAAATTCAAACTGAGCATGCTCATAGAAACTACACAAAATCTCTACAGGCCTCAGGTAGCATGTTAAATGTTAAAGTTCATGACAGCACAATTAGAAAAAGACAGGTACGGCTTATTTGGAAAGGTTACCAGGAGAAAACTTTTCTGAAAAGAACCTGGCAACACAGCTTTGGTTTGCAAAGCTCCATCTGAACAAACCACAAGATTTCTGGAACACTCTCATTTGGACATAAAAGTCCAAAATGGAGATGGTTGGCCTCTATGCACAGCACCACACTTGGCAAAGACGAAACATAGAATAATATCAGAAACACCTCATAACGCATTGTTTTGTTTTGACCAAAGTATTCTAGAGTCAAATGTGACATCTGTCAGCTAAAGCTTTGTCGAGACTGGGTCATACAACAGGACGGCGATCAAAGCACAGCAGCAGATCTATAACAGAATGCCTGCAAAAGAAGCGAATCAAAGTGCCGTGATGACCCAAGTCCAGGCCTCATTTTAATTTAAATGTTGTGCCGGGACCTTAAGAGAGCTGTGCATCAAACCTCAAGAAACTGGAGCAGTGATGTAGTGATGTAGAGCAGAACAAAATTATTCCTCATGGTGATGTGACAGACTGATAATCCAGTCATACAGGAAGCAGTTACTTCAAGTTATTGCAGTAAAGGTGGTTCAACAAGTTACTGAATGAAAGTGTGTACTTAGTTTTTCAAGTCTGCATGGAGTCCCATCAAAAATTTCTTTTTCACATGATTGTATCATCGTGTTAAACTGCCCACGAGCTGTGATTACATACTTTTTCAGTGCAGACTTTAGAAGCAGATAGTTCAGCAGGCTTCCCTTTGTGTCTGCAGCTACAGCATGTCACTGTAAGGAGTTTTAAATAGTCTGTTTGTGTTCATTCTGTACCAGTGCCGATTGCAGGCACAACCTGGCTTCTTCCAACACTAAAAAGAGACAATGGCCCAGCTTTGTTTGCATTCAGAATTTCAGAGAAGGAACATCACCTTTTCTTAACAAACAAGAATTTATTTGAGACTGCGCACTAACGAGTGATTGGTCAGTTAAAGTATAACCTACTTAGTGCTTGGCTACACTAGTATCTGTTTCATCTGTGTTTACACTTTGCAGTAATTACAACTAAAAGTATTTAATAAATCTCTCACTGTGTTGTTGTCTTGGAATGACTTGAACTTGTGCATTGCCTTTTTCAGATACTTGGTTATTTTGACTATGCTTTCACCGCAATCTTTACTGTTGAGATCCTGTTGAAGGTAAATGTCCTTTGCGTGCTGTGTTGTGCTGTGCTGAGTAGAGCTGTAGTAACCCTGCGCGCTTATGTCACTCTGATTGCTTCCTCAGATCCTAGGCTATGCAGACTATGTCTTCACTAGTATGTTTACATTTGAGATCTTTATTAAGGTAAAAAATTCAAACCGTTGCGTTTGCTCAGCAACAACCCACCACTTCCAAGCTTGCTGCACACATTCTTCCTCTCGTCATTTTTGTCTCTATAGTCTGGTCACAATGGCCGCCTGCTTGTCTTGTTCTCACAGCGCCGACATGTCAACGTGGAGCTCGTGCCTTTTCGTCAGAAATTTTTTTTTGTCTGTCAGTCACTTATCCATCACGGCCTACTTCCCCCTTTTAACCCTTGACAAATTCAAGGACCTTTGGCTCTCCAGAATACGACTGCTTGTTTGGCTTTCCCCTAAAATTATGTTTTTACCATTTTTTTCTTTTTGGATTTTCCAAAAGATGACAAAAATGTATACTTTATTCACAGTTTTACAAAGGGATTGTTTTAAAAGCACATCAGCAGATTTTAAAAAAAGCAGTAAACATTAGAGTCCCGTGTTTTAAACAATTCATATCGTTTTATGTTTAATTACAATAACTAACAAAAATCCACCCAACGGGCAGTTTTTGCCAAGCCTGTAGCACTTTTCGCTTTGCTCACTTATGGGACAGACCTTATGTTATTTTATTTTGTTTTTCTGAATACCACTGTACATAGTGAAATGACAAAAACTTGGTTAATTATTAAAACTTAACAGCAGAGTGATGTATGTATGCATGTAACTAATACATATAACTATACATGTAATACATGTAAGTAATACATACATATATATATATATATATATATATATATATATATATATGTGTGTGTATGTATATGTGTGTATGTATGTATTTATGTATTCTTCTTCTTCTTCTTCTCCTTTGCAAGCTACATAGAAACCCTGTCAGTTTTAAAGCTAACCTGTACATGTTTAACCTGAAAATGTAAACGTGACATGATTATTGATTTTTTTGGTCAATAATCTCAGTTTCAATTCTGTGGCTCAAACTCCTGCCTCCATGGTAGTTCATTTATATTTTAAATGAATATGTATATCTACATAATGCAGCACCCTAAAAACATTTTAAATTTTAAATAGAGCTTTACATCAATATTAGCACTCTGTAATCAGAGTGGTAAGGGTTGCACAATTCTGATTGTCGTCAAAAATGTCCTCGCTTTTACTGGAGTGAATTGCTGTTTGTTCAGGTATATGTCTGTGATATTTAAGGACCTAATTTCAGAACTTCAGTATTTAGAGGTGACTCAAACAAAAGTCTGTCACATAGACAGACCATTAAGTTACTTACATGGGACGTACTGAGAATGTAATATAATAGATTGAAATTAACATGATATATACAAAGATTTTAAATAACTAAACATGAACATCTATAGTAATAGATGTTCATGATGTTCACTCCAACTAACACCAAGCTAATCACACTGTCTCATTGGACACTGTGAACACAGATAAGAAGCTTTTTTTGGAAAACTGTTCTTCCAAATAAAAAGCTTGAAGAAATCCACAAAAATCCGAAACAGTTTTATTATTTTTACATTCACAAATGAGTCTCTAACCTTTCCCCATTACTTGCTGCATGTCTGCACCAGAAAATCTCATTTAAGCTTAAGCTTGAAAGTCCTTGTTTATGGTTCACTTTGTGGCTTAATCTGTACAGGAAATGAATGTAGTTTTAAAATGTTCCCCATGTCGTGTTAACATTTTGCAATTTCTGTACCTAATGTATCTATATGTACTGTATATACCATCAATGTGTGTGTGTGTGCGCGCGCGGTACTGCACATAAATGCATCGCTGACGTTTCTCATTTCAAATGTGTTTTAAATATTGATTGAAACTTTTACCTGTTAATTTAACTTACCAAGCTTGAGTGCTTTTGTTAATCCTTAGAATATAACAGAATATAACAGTTAGAATATAACAGATCATCTATAGCAAACTGTCATTATGCATTTTCAGTCATATTGCTGCCTTGATTGAACCTCCTCCTTGATTGATGGCTAATCAACATGGTTCTCTCCTTTGTCCAGATGACAGCATTTGGAGCATTCCTTCATAAAGGGGCGTTCTGTAGAAACTACTTTAACCTATTAGACCTGCTGGTCGTTGGTGTGTCTCTGGTGTCTTTTGGCATTCAGTAAGTGGGATTGTCATTAAAAATTGAGCAACTATGTTCAGATGATTAGTTAAAAACTACAGTTTTCACACATGTACTACATTTCCCTGAACCTTTCTAGACATTACCCAGCACAGCCATATGTGAAAATGGAAATGTGTGACTCAGTCAGAATGGACATTAAATGGTCTTTATCCTGCCATCACCCTAGTAGAAAGTCAGTGTAATATCCAATGTGAGAAAAGTGCGCGTAACTCACCAGTGAATTTATAGAATAAGTAGACTTCATGCCTGTTTTGTGTTTCCTACTTGATTCAGCCGCACTCATGAATCCCTAAACATTACCTAAACTAAATCAGTAGTGGCTACTTAGGGTAATGGCCTAATTCAATTGAAGATTGTGAAGAAGTCATGAGTAAAAACAACTGAATTAACATGTTATATCTTGATTCTCTAAACCCTGTCTGTACTCTGTCACAGTTAAGTTGCTCAGCAACTAAAACTTTAGGGTTCAGTATACTAATACCTCTGTGGGGACATACCCATTAAAAATTAAAACCCTTTTTCGCTGATCTGTTTTTCTGTCTCCTAAAGGTCGTCCGCCATCTCAGTGGTGAAAATTCTTCGTGTTTTGCGAGTTCTTCGTCCTCTCAGGGCCATCAACAGAGCTAAGGGACTCAAGGTGAGAGTGACAATATCTCTCTCTGTCTATATGCATGGGTTTAGTTGTCCGTCTGAATTTGCACCCATGTTTGTGCAAACACACGCTTTTGTTGGTGACACAAACCGTGTATTTCTAATAGCACTGTAACTGTATGCTTTGCAGCACGTGGTCCAGTGTGTATTTGTGGCCATCAGGACCATTGGCAACATCATGATCGTCACCACTCTGCTGCAGTTCATGTTTGCTTGTATCGGAGTGCAACTTTTTAAGGTACAGCAATGAGCTATAATGGGAAACAGGCGCACACTGATTGTAAAATCTCACTTCTCTTCTGCACTTCACTAAATTAAACGATGCTTCTACCATAAAATAATAAAAAGCTATACATACTGTATATACTTATATACATATAAGTTTGGGATTTTTGCACAACACTACAGCTGACATGATCTGCTTTCTTTTTTAAAGGGTAAATTTTATCGATGCACAGATGATGCAAAGTCCAGCCCAGATGAGTGCAAGTGAGATCTTTGATTCCTTACTGGTTTTGCTTGCATTTTCAGTCTGCACACAGCATATGTAGTTAATATTATCTTTAAATCCCAGGGGTACATATATTCTCTACAACAATGGTGACACTGCGCTGCCCATGGTGAAGGAGAGGATCTGGTATAACAGTGAATTCAACTTTGACAACGTCCTCATGGCCATGATGGCTCTTTTTACCGTTTCCACCTTTGAAGGATGGCCCACGTAAGTACTGTTTTATGTGCGAGATGGAATTTAATGTTTGGTATTTATTTTGCTTCTTCCAAACTAAATCCTGTATTGCCACTGGATAGTAACTGATTATCTTGACTTTCTGTCTCCGTTTTGTCCCTACAGTCTGCTGTACAAGGCCATCGACTCCAACAGGGAGAACATGGGCCCTATCTACAACTACCGCATCGAGATATCCATCTTCTTCATCATCTACATCATCATCATTGCCTTCTTCATGATGAACATCTTTGTTGGTTTTGTTATTGTTACGTTCCAGGAGCAAGGGGAAAAGGAGTACAAGAACTGTGAGCTGGACAAAAATCAGGTAGGAAAGTCTGTTTATGATTATTTCAAAAGCATGAAGAAATAATGCAACATTATAGCCAAATAATATCTTAATAATTAATTACTTGGTTATGAGTCTCTGCTTCTTTTTGCCTCAACAAACCATCAACACCATGGCAGCGTCAGTGTGTCGAGTACGCTCTTAAAGCTCGCCCTCTTCGGCGCTACATTCCCAAAAACCCCTACCAGTACAAGTTCTGGTATGTGGTGAACTCCACCGGCTTTGAATACGTCATGTTTGTCCTAATCATCCTCAACACCTTATGCCTGGCCATTCAGGTAAGAACTATTCATTCTGTCCTTAAGGTAAAGTTGAACTGGGTTTACAATCACTACATAGAGTTTGTTGCCAAACGTACTGACTCACTCATTAAAGTCAATGATCATCCAATCACGTCCATGGTCACAGGTGTATAAAACACACCTGGGCATGCAGTCTGCTTCTACAAACTTTGTGAAAGAATGGGTCACTTGCAGAAGATCTGTCCAGCCATGAAATTTCCTCACTACTAAATATTCCAGAATCAGCTGTTAGTGGTATTATAGTGTGTGGAGGTCATCAACATTCTATACGCTCAATCATTACAGACCTCCAAACTTCATGTGGCCTTCAGATTAGCTCAAGAACAATGTGAAAAGAGCTTCATGGAATGGGTATCCATGCCTGAGCATCTGCATCCAAGCCCAATATCACCAAGCACAAAGCAAAGTCTCGGATGCAGTGGTGTAAAGCACCAGAGCAGTGGAGATGTACTCTGGTGTGATGAATCTCACTTCTCCATCTGCAAGTCTGATGAACAAGTCTGGGTTTGACGGTTATCTGGAGAAGTACCCTTCTCCAGATAACCGTCAAACCCAGTTCCCAGCACCCTTCTCCTGAAGGGTACTGGGAACAGTTTGGCAATGGCCCCTTGTTGTTCCAACATTACTGCACTCTGGTGCGCAAAGCAAGATCCATAACGACATGGTGCGCAAGTCTGGTGTAAAAGAACTTGACTGGCCTGCACAGAGTCCTGATCTCAACCCGATAGAAAACCTCTGGGGTGAATTAGAGCGGCGACTGTGAGCCAGGCCTTCTCGTCCAACATCAGTGTCTGACCTCACAAATGTGCTTCTGGAAGAATGTTCAAAAATTGCCATAAATAAAGACAGAAGATTTGAAGCTAGTGTAGGTGAATATGGACGGTGGACCATATTAAACCGTATGGATTAAGAATGGGATATCACTCAAGTTCATATATATGTGAAGACAAACGAGCGAATGCTGAATAGTGTAGCATATAAATTTTTAATTTACCAGTTTGTCAAATATTGCTATGCCTAGAAATGTTAATGGTTGAACTGATCTGATCTGTACATAATGAGTCTAAAATGATGATGTACAGTCTTTTGTCATATGCTGAAATACGTATTTGTTTCTTAATATTTGTGTGTTTAGTCTGTGCATATGTCTCTTTTCAGCACCATGGTCAGTCTCATTTATTTAACTATGCCATGGACATCCTGAACATGGTGTTCACTGGGGTTTTCACTGTAGAGATGATCCTCAAGCTGATTGCCTTCAAGCCCAGAGTAAGTCTCTTCTCTCCTCTCTATGATTTATTTTATTTTTTGTCAAAAATTGTCCATACTGCAAAAAAGCAAAAAAAAAAGTGTTTAAGCAAATTATATGCAGATCTATTCAAAATGACCAATAGTACCTTAACTCTTTCCCACATGTAGATGACCACCTCTCTACCCTTAATGATGAGTTTTAAAACTCCAGTATATGTTAATAAAAATGCAGTTTGAGGACCATTAGATCAGGTTCCAGGTTTTTCCAACCTGTGTAGGCAGAGATCACCCTCAGTAACTTCTGGAGCACCCCCAGTCATTTTGTTCTGGAAGGGGGCCTCAAATATGACAGACACTGCTCAGTTTAGGAAAACAAGGGTTACCCCTTTTAGGCATTCAAAAGGGAAAGAGTTTTCCTCTAGATTTCCTTTTTATATTTTATCCCCAAAAAGATCAGTGTTTGAGTTTTTACCTGAAGACACTTTTAAGCCAGCCCTCTTTCTTCCTGTTCCTGTTGCCTCCCATCACGGGCTCTTTGCTCGAATCTCATCCTTCCACTGATTTCTTATCGTCACCCTCCTGTACCCCTCACTGTAACCTCTTATACTTTCCTGCATCACCCTCCTCTCCTGCCTCCCCCCTCTCCTCCTGCTGGCTGTGCATGCTGCCATATTCAGGGCTATGTCGGGGACGCCTGGAACGTCTTCGATGCTCTGGTGGTGATTGGCAGTGTAGTCGACATCATACTCAGCCAGGTAGAAAGACGTCAGTATGTAGAACTCTGTCATTCCCTCTTCCTGCTCTCCAACTGCTACTGTCACTCTCCTTTTTTCCATCCTTCACATCTTTCCTTCTTCCTTACCTTCCTGTCTTAAATTAGTGTTGAATAGTGTCTACACTTGAAACGATCTTTTAAATCTTTGTTGGGCTCAATGGTTGATAGGCCAAATATCTGCTAAATAACCTGAAAATCTGCTGTTAGCTTTCGGGGGCAATAAGTGCCAACAAACCGCATGTATTCCTTTTAGCCAGCAATAATAAAAGTTGGCACTCTCACAAGCTCAGACAGGAAAACCTTTTCAGCCTCGCTCTGTTATATCAAAGCACAACTTTTTGATGCTCTTTTCTTTCTGTCTTTCACACTTCTTTTTTTTACTACTTCTTCCTTTTCTTCCTGGCTTTGTTGTCTTTCTTTCTTCTTTTCTATGTGTCTTTGTTGCCTGTGCTTGCAGAACTATTTTGCTGATGCATGGAACACGTTTGATGCCTTAATTGTTGTGGGTAGCGTGGTTGACATTGCCATCACTGAGATCAATGTAAGTAATCATTTATCGCACATGTCTTGCTGTGTCTTCCGCTGCAGGAGTGCCTTGCTGTAGCATCAGTGTTACAAATCAAGGGCGCAGCTGTCTTTTTTCAGGCATTATGAATTATTTTTTGCAGTTTCATAACAGGAAAAGCTGCTGCTTTAAAAAACATATAACTGACCCTAGCTTTTTAACCCTTACATACTGTTCAGGTCAGATTGAATCTGTTTTTAGGTCATCTGAAGACTGGTGACTTTTCCAAAAGTGACCAAAAATAAACAAAAATGAAAATATGTTAAAACTTTTTACTGTTGCACAGTACAAACCGAGGCTGTTCTGGGTCAAATTTGACCTGTATCTATTCAAATGAACTTTAGAGCCACCGGTGTGGATCATTTAAGGAAAACTGGCATTTTAGGGAATCTTGAAACTGTAAAGCCCATGTCTTTATGTATTTTTTATGGGACAGTAATGAAAGAGTTCAAGGAAGGGACTGACCTATCAGGAGAATTGTGTTCCCACCACATTTGTCCAGGTTGCTGCAGAGACCTGCTGGTCTTTTAAAATAGTTAAACAGTGTAGGAGTGGTCATATACGGCGCACTTAAGGAGCAGAGGTCATAAGCGCCTGTAATGTGATAGAATAAACACAAAATAAACAAATTAGAATCCATCTACTCAGAGCTAACTGAGCTTAAACTAGCTGAGTGTAGCTGAGATTAAAAGAGCTCAAAAGAGGGCTTTGGGTCTTTTATAAGATTATAAAAGCACTTCAGTTGCCGTTCAGTGAGTGTGGGGAAACATGTGTGCAGTCATGTGAACGGATAAAATATGAACACTATGTAACGGTTTCACCACTTTATTTAGTGACACACATTTGATAATTATTTAGTCAATCCAGAAAAAGGGAGACATTGTTTTTTGTGTCAGCGTACTGTGGTTTGAATGAAAAGAGTGAAAAAGGATCTTTTATTAAATTGGCATTAAAAGAAAGAATTGATAAAATAGCAAGTTATAAAGTCTAATTAGATCTACTAAGATCTTGTTTCTTAATTATATACGTACTTAATCTGTGAATGAATTTGTTATACTGCTACTCCAAGGCGACTCTTTGTCCTTTTCTGTGGGTCATGTTAACACTGATTTCACGCTCTTTGCCACCTTTTCCGTGTCATGATGTGTGTCTGTATGAATTTTTTGAATGACTGTTTAAAATAAGACACCTCCTGTAATTGAAATATAGAACTTGGTAGTAATAAACAGAATAAACCCTGTGAGAGAATGCTTGAACATTTAGTAGAGCAACAGGTATTTGCATTCTTATTTCCATGAATCTTATTTATGGTGTTACTGCTTAGAATATGTGGCGACAGGCTTACACTGCTGATCTTGTTGTTGTTGGTAAGTTTTGATGCTGTGTTGTTTGTGTTGTTGTTGTTTTTTTTTTAAATAAAGTTCCATCTGAGAGTTTTTAATGTATTCGGATGTTGAATGAAGCACAGGTCACTGATGATATGTGATGTTTGCAGCAGCACTTACCTGTGAATGGTTTGGTGCTGGTTCGTATGACTCGGATTAACTTTAGGCTTTTGGTTTCAAGTCGGCAGCCATTCCTGTTGTCAAGGTGATAGTGGAGCCAGGGGTAAGAAGCCCCTCCTCTTTTATTTAAGACCCTCACCCTTCTGTGACCATCCAAAAAAAAAAAAAAGTCAAAGCATCAGCATCTTTCTGTTGTTACACTTTTTGCTCAGTTACTGCTGAAAATCTTTTTTAAATACCAGAACTGATTGAATCACTTGTAAGGGTTTGTGTTGAACTCTCAGTGTCTGTCACAGTCCCATTTTGAATCCACCTGGTTTGTTGCATTTTGGCACCAGTTTTCAATCTGCTGATTTTTTTGTCCCGTCTTGGTGCATGGCATGACACGCGGGATTAAAACTGGCCTTTTTGTCCTTCATTCTAGTGTAGCTCTGTGTAGCATTAGCAGTCAGGTTATTTAAAATGAACTGCTCTTGACTTAGCTCTTATGTATTTGCAGATAAAACTCTCTGTAGCTGTCCACAATTAAATGCACATTTAAATTTCCCGTATGTGCAAGTCCTCCAGGTCTGTTAATGGCATGGCGTTTAACACACAAGTTGTTCTGCATGCTTGTTTATTGTCGTCACTGTAAAGAGTTTCTAAAGTCCAAAGTGGGAGGCTTTTTCACAAGCATTTAAATTTATTTGGTGTTGCTTGGTAACTAATATGTCCCATACATGACTCTCATGAAGAATGCATGTATGACTGACTGCATGAATGAACGAGTGTTGCATATCTTCATTAGTGTGCTGGAAAATGGAAAATGTTCCTTTTATTTCTTTGTCCCATAATAACTCTTGCCCTCATCCGCTTCAGAACACAGAGGACAGCGCTCGCATCTCCATCACCTTCTTCCGCTTGTTCAGGGTGATGCGATTGGTCAAACTGCTGAGCAGGGGTGAGGGAATCAGGACTCTCCTGTGGACCTTCATTAAGTCCTTCCAGGTGAGACTGTAGCAGAGAGAAGGGACTCACCAAAGACCTCATGATACAATATTATCACAGTATGTTATTATTGCCATTTTAAACATGCTGAGTTAATGCAGCAACATTTATTTGAATATACTATGACTTATCACCTTTGTTTTCCAACTACAAATCATTTCCCCTAAAGTAAACCAGTATCTGTATTATCTAATGAGATAAAGTTCTCAGTCTGTTCCTCTCACTTAACCATTTTTTATTAAGGAGACAGACTGAACTGAAAACATATATTAACCTATTATAATGTATTATCAGTATAATAAATATACTCACCTCTTTTGTCCCGTCAAGTTAAAAATTCCAAAATAAGTTCATATGTTTGACTTAAACATGGATGATGTTTTTCTTCTTTATTTGTCCAATTCCTTGATCTTTGTCTTACCAAAACACCATAACACTGCACGTTCCTTCAGAGTGCTCTCAGTCTTTTGATTTGCAATGTAAACTGTGGTGTATGGTGTTAATTCTTGGAGAAATATATTTTCCACCACAGTAAATAACTAACACTGCTTAGGGTTGTGATGAAAACCAAACCAACCAGAAGTAGAAGTATGTTGAAATGAGCTTGCAGCAGGCGCACTCGAAAAACTGATAGGGGTATGTTTTGTTGCGTAGAATACCAGCATAAAATAGAAGCAGTTATGACTTGACACTGCTCAAGTTAAACTGCAGATTTCACAGCGTCCAAGTTCTTTTTTTTCCTCCCTCAGGCTCTTCCCTATGTCGCACTCCTGATAGCCATGCTGTTCTTCATCTACGCTGTAATTGGAATGCAGGTAATTTGTTAGGAAATGGTACCGTTACATGAAACGGTAGGACCTGTTAGATACCCTGCACAATATGTATATGTCTTTCTTTGAGAGAATCTAGGCATTAATGGGATATTTCTTCTCTTTTTTAGGTGTTTGGGAAAATAGCAATGGTAGATGGGACACAAATCAACCGCAACAACAACTTTCAAACTTTTCCCCAAGCTGTCTTGATGCTGTTCAGGTCAGTATGTATTTGTACATAATAAATGTATCTTTATTTTTTTATGTACGGCTGCAGCTGTATTGACGTTGTTCCTCGTTCACTGTTAGGTGTGCTACAGGCGAGGCCTGGCAGGAGATCATGCTAGCCTGCATGCCAGGCAAGCTGTGCGATTCAGAGTCAGACTACAACCCTGGGGAGGAGAGGACCTGTGGCAGTGGCTTTGCCATTATCTACTTCATCAGCTTCTACATGCTCTGTGCTTTCCTGGTAAGCTTCAGCCATCTGACTGTGTTCAAAGTGACTAATTTTTACACGCAGACTTGAGTTTTCACAGTCCCGTGCACAGTTTCTGTTACAAAAAATGTTGCATGTTTTTTTTTCTTGCAGATCATAAACCTGTTTGTTGCTGTCATCATGGATAATTTTGACTATCTGACCCGTGATTGGTCCATTCTTGGGCCGCACCACTTGGACGAGTTTAAAAGGATCTGGTCAGAATACGACCCAGAAGCAAAGTTAGTACTTGGAACCAGTTGTGAAGAGTAGTCTGAAGCATTTTCTCTTGTTATTTATCTCTTAAATGGTACACTATACTAGTGTTAAAAACGACTCCATTAAATATGATAGTGATTTTTTATAATTGTAAATTCTCTAAAGTGTACATACTTATTAGGACCTGTGGCTGTAGTGGAGACTGCTTGCTTGGTGTGATGCGTTTAATCTGAATGTGCTGTCAGGGGCAGGATAAAGCATCTCGATGTAGTTACTCTACTGAGGAGGATCCAACCCCCGCTGGGCTTTGGGAAACTTTGCCCTCACAGAGTGGCCTGTAAGGTGGGTTTCTACAACTTTCCATACAATAGCAATGAAGATAATGCACTACACTGCCACTCTTTTACTGTATCACCTAAAATAAGTTGCAGCTTTTGTATATCTCACTCATTAAACTTGCAGTTTTCATATTACTAATTTAACATTAGGCACCTCAGTGTTAATCTGTGTTTTGGATTATTTTACAGCGTCTGGTGGCAATGAACATGCCCCTGAACAGTGATGGAACTGTAATGTTTAATGCCACCCTGTTTGCTTTGGTCCGCACTGCTCTCAAGATTAAGACTGAAGGTGAGTGTGCACCTTCAGCCGCTTTTGGATCTGCAGACTTATTGTTTGCTTTCTTATAGATTGGTTTAGCATTTTAGAGCTGTCTGCCATGTTGTGTAGTATGCAGTCGATTGCCTTTTAAGCGCTATGACATTTTGGCATTTTAAGTAGGAGGACTAAGAGGTGAGGCTAATGGGATCAGTGACCTGTTGTATGTGCAGAAGCTTAAGATTACAGCCCAGAGAAACCACTGCAGCACAGTGAAGTTAATAGGAGACAGATTTAAATGCACTGGGAATCAAGTCTTATATCAGCATTAAATAAGGAAAAAACACATTTCATTTGAATATTTAACAAATAAAGTAAGTGGGCATTTAAAGCTTCACACAGGAATATACTATTTAACTGAGCAGTCGAAAAGTATGTCACTCTGAGTTGAACCACTTTTATTTTTGTGACCCAAACTCAGTTGTTCCTTCCAGAATTAACACAAGAGGGCGCTATAGATCATATTTAAGTAGTAGTTCCTCCTGCAGTCCACTGCATAACCAACATGGTCCTTTAATTACAAAAAAGGTAACTTAGCACCAAAGTAAAGCATAATCATTAATTATAACTCATGATGGTAAGAAATATTTTGACGTATGTTATGACTGTGTGTGAAAAGCAGACTTCATACTCTTACTTATTTTTAACCTTGGTTGCACTTTTCAAAGGGAACCTGGAGCAAGCCAATGAGGAGCTTAGAGCTGTGATCAAGAAGATCTGGAAGAGGACCAGTATGAAGCTACTGGACCAAGTGGTGCCTCCTGCAGGCGGTCAGTGGTCGTTGTACACAAATGCACAGGGACAAAACTGCTTTCGTTGCTTTCGTCAAGTGACTGTCTCTCTCATGTGTCTGTTCCATTCTCTTGCTCACATGATAAAAATAATTTTACAGATGGATTCTTATATGTATATATATCTTTTTTTTTATATTTCCAAACAATACTAGTGGAAGCCTAAGCATGCTAAGTACGTCTGAAGCCAAAATAATTTTAAAGTCAACAAAAGAATCAAGACGGGTTCCTCGCCTTGTGATGTAGATCAGTAGGTGTAAAGGACAAGGTGAAGTACAGATAAGAATAAGCTTTATGAAACAGAAAACAGGAGGTGAAAACGAACCCACAGGAAGCCTTTATCATCCTGTTTTTGCCTTTCTGAAACTGCAAGACCAGCTGCTTTACTACAACAAAACTTTTAATTTGTTGTGAAGTTAAACTTATGTATTTCACAGAAACTCACCTTATTCCTTTCAGTTGAAAAGTGTCACTGTTAACTACAATGATGTTTAACGATAACTCAAACAGCATCTCATAAAGTAGTCAGTTTGTTGGAGAGTCAGTTTTATAATCTAAGTGAGAGACTTTCACATTGTTGTGCTAGCGTAGCAGCTCCAGTGTGTCTCCATGTTTTCTATGCTTGTACTGCATGTCTTTGTGTGCATTAGCTCGCTAACCGCTCTCTTTTCTTTTTCGCCAAGCCTCTCTGTTCTACAGCTTCCTTTGTTTTCAGTCACTGGCCTTCCTTTCTTCTCTTTCTGCCGTCCTGAGCTCTTTGGAGCAGTTCTGTTTTAGTCTGGTGGCATGAAGCTACTGATACCTCACTTACTTCATCGGGCTCTGTCCAGAAAGGGAATCCACATGTGGGCATAGTTGTGATCCCTTTACACCAGGATGCTTTTGTTCTTAAGAAAAACAAAAAGAGTCAGGGATTATTGGTTTTGAGATGTCGCTCACACGTGTAAAATCAGTTCATTCGTTTTCAGCAAACTAATACTTGAATTAACGCAAGGAGTTCCTTAAAAACGTGAATCGTAAAAATCCCCAAATGCAATTTTTCTGGGGGAAAAAGGTTTACTTAATTGTTAAGATTTGATCCTTCCTGTCGAGGAGTTAGATGTTTTTGAAAATGAAATTGGTGAGGCTATGTATTTACTAAACTACAAGAAATTAGAAATTTCGAATGATCCAGTCATTCTTTTCTGCTTATCCAATGAGGCTCGTGGGGAGCCTGGAGCCTATCCCAGCTATCCCAGGTAGAGGCAGGGTCACCAGTCTGTCACACAGACGTTACCAGATTTACTCAGATCATCAGTTTCTGATTTTAAAATACAGATGAGCATTTTTAAAATACCTTTTTTTGGCTCTATATCTTTGGTCCTTTCTGAACAGAGCCCTGTGCAGCTTAACTCTGGCTGTGTCGTGTGTGTAGAGAAACGAGTCTGATTCCTAAAGACGGATCATAACCACATAAAGGTCACCGCTCTCTTTGGACTCCTGGAGGGAATATTGGCCACAGCATTTGTCACGTTTACTCAGTTCCCCTCCAGTTAAAATGGGTTAAGGAGAGGTGGTGACAAACCGAGAGAAAACCACTTGTTTCTTGCACACAGTGATTCAGCTGGCTTTTTTTTGTTATTGTCCAGCATCTCTCCCCGTTCTGCTTCAGCAGCCACTTATCTGAGAGAATTAGAGCCAAGCCCGATAAGCCTCCCTGCATGGCAGACAGTGTGTACAGTCATCGCTTCCCTTCTGGCTAAACTAAGTTTATGTTTTGTGTCTTGATAGAACATCTGTAGAGCTTACCCTTGCTTCTATAAACCTTTTACTCTGCTGTTTTCTTGCATGCGCTTCTTGCTACAGATCATATCATTGGTCTAACACATAAAACACTTCTGCTTGTCTGTCTCTGAAATCATAGCTGCTTAAATTTTATCAAGTCTGCAGTCACTGTACAATATGTGCAGGCATAAATGCTTTGGTTTATTTGAATTGATAATAAACATGCGTCTGCGTCCTTATTTGTTTTTTTTAGAAATCTGTTATATAAACTTCATTTTTGAAGATTGTGCTTCACTTTTTTGAGCGAGGTTTTTGTGTATTTGTGGTTTTTTGTGTGTTGCTGGAGTCTTTCATAACTTCGTGCATTTTAGAGATGAAGCAAGATGCAAGCTGCAGGCTTAAATGTTATCAGTCATCAAGATTAATCTTGCTGTACACGATTTTCTGAGAGCAAACGTCTTTTGCAGAGGTAGACAGTCAGATACTCCGCTATTATTAACAGTTCTGAGTTTATATCTTTTATTTCTTTGTTTACCGTGAATCTGACAGTACTTAGTAATAGGCCTGAGAAAAGACATATTTTTCATGTGCTCAAAAAATGTGCTCATGCATGCAGCAGTTGTTAACCTCTTGGAGCTTCTTAGGCAGAAAGGTCAGTGTCCTGGTTAAGCATTGAGGATTTATGGCATTTTGGGATTATCGGTCAGTATTCTTTTGGCATTTGGAATAAAGCTAAAATATTTGGTTTCATTTCCAAGATGTTGTCTCTTTTCCCAACATGCTGCAGTAGTGGTGCTTCATGATTGTAATTTTTTTTTAGTTGCGAGGACACATTAAATGTTCTCTGAGCTGGTGACATAGCAGCAGTAGGAGTAACTGGCTGACTGAGTATTTTGAATCTTGAGTGCATGGATATGAGCTGATTTTCGGTGTTGAGGTGTTTTGGTGTTGACCTGGGAGGCTTTGGTGTGTCTGCTCACTCAGATGACGAGGTAACAGTGGGGAAGTTCTATGCCACCTTCCTGATACAGGACTACTTCAGAAAGTTCAAGAGGCGCAAGGAGCAAGGTCTTGTGGGAAGGCGCTCATGGGAGAGGCTGAATACCACCTTGGCTCTACAGGTGAGGAAAGTGCAACGTTTCAGTCAGTCAATTCAGTGCACAGTGAGTAATTTATGGAGTCTAAGTGAGCAGTTCATCCAAATGAATTAAGGTGAGCACTATCAAACTGTCAGTTTTGAGTCATTTTTGCAATAAAAGACTTTCTTTGTGCTCATCACATTACGGGCACATGAATAAACAATAATCACTACCTACTATAAGTCACTGAGTCAGGTGTTCTGTGGAACTTCCCAATGAGACCTTTGGCTACATATCATAATCAGGAGTGGGGAAATCTGGAAAAACCAAACCCTGTTTGCACACAGTGTGTTAACAAAAGAAGAGAAAGCATGTCTATTATGACGTGGGTGCAGTGGCTCTTGCCTTTCTTCCCGTCTTTTGCAAACATCAGTCAAATCCGAAAAACTCTAAAAGATTGATGACAATCTTTAAACAGGTGTTTTGTTCATTTGTTCGGGAAGATTTATTTTCATGCATGAGAACATCGAAATGTTTGTTAAC
The DNA here is from genome assembly GCF_963576455.1 of Neolamprologus multifasciatus. Taxonomy (NCBI): domain Eukaryota; kingdom Metazoa; phylum Chordata; class Actinopteri; order Cichliformes; family Cichlidae; genus Neolamprologus; species Neolamprologus multifasciatus. Next base: position 28,513,711 of record NC_140458.1, on the reverse strand, counting down.
AACAATACTAATGAGGTTTGCTTTGACGCACGTCCTTTTTGCAGGCTGGCTTGCGTACGCTGCATGACATTGGACCAGAAATCCGTCGTGCCATATCGTGTGACCTCCAGGAGGAAGGACTAGTAGATGAAAATGCAGAGGAAGAGGAGGAAATCTACAGAGTAAGACTTCCAGAGAAATTCCCCTGCTGTGCACAGGAGTGTGTTAATGCGATTCCTATGAATGTCCTTTGTTGTTTTTGTTCTTAATGCCACTTAACTCTGTGACTGATATGCTTGCAACACATCTCAATAAGTCACTCACTTCATTGCATTGAATTTTCCAGGAAATCTGAGAATGGATATTTTGTTAATACTGTCACTGGTTCTCTCTGGTAGAAAAGAGTATGTTCTGAGTTTAGTTTCATTTATTAAGCAGTCATATTTAGTCTTTATTTCTGGTGTCTCCGTGCAGCGTAATGGCAGCCTTTTTGGGAACCATGTCAACCACATAGGTGGGGATCAGCAAGGCTCTTCTCACCCCACCACCGTCACACAGCGGCCACTACAGATCCTGCCCTTCTCCAGCGCTGCCTCGACCGAGCCCCCGCAAATCGTCAGGAGAGCCAGCAGTAACGATAGAGAAGGAGAGACAGAACTGAACTCTTCACCCATCCTGTACAATCAACTTCATCACACCACTCATTACCCTCACTGTAATTCCACTTGTGTTCAGTCGCCAATACCTTCCAATGCCAACCTCAACAATGCCAATGTGCCCTCACTTCTCTCCATGACCATTGCGAGGCAGCAGAAGTGTTTAATACGGAGTCGCCCGTCCTCCACCAGAAACGCATCATCAACAGCTACTTACAGCAAAGGACTGCAAGGCAAGCCTTGGAAGTCGCACTCCACAAGGTTGGTTGAAGGACACATAAGTGCAGTGTTAAAATCCACAGTAGCTATTAGAGGTGGGAATCACCATACATCCCACGATACGATATTATCACAATACTTAACGCACGATACGATATTATTGCAATTTTTTAAAATATTTTGCGATATTCAGATTCTGTACATAAAGGTAAACTTTATCAATATTCATTTTATCTAATATCAAAGTCTCACACTCAGTCTTTCTCTCATTTCAGTTTTATTGTTGACAAACTGAATGGTTTGTATTACAGTCTAGTCCAACTTAACTGAATGCAGCCATCTGGTACAATTATAGCTATTCTGAACTATGAAATTTATGAAAACTATGCAGCCCCTTCAGCAACTGAAGAATTTGAAAGTAAATTAAAACAAAATATAATTTTGCATTAAATAAAAAAGTTTTAAACTTAATTAAAATAAAACATGTCTTAAATTAAAATAAGTAAACTGTCATGTTTATTGCTGCCATAAAAACGTTAAACACATTTGGACAGTGAAGGAATGTCAGGATTCTTGCTCAGAAAAAGGATCAACATGCTCTGAAGCTATGCACATTTGTCGCATGGTCCTTTTCTTCGTGTAGAATAAAGCACCCGTTTTGAAGTGGGTTTAATAAACACACTGCAATGTGGAGAGAAACATCCCAGCCAAGGATCATCTCTGCCGCCCTCACATCTTATATATACACACACAGACAAAGACATTCCACAACTCTTACATGCTGGCCCATCTCACAGGGGCTGAGGGCTATACCCTCAGGCACATCCATAAAGCCTTGTCACTTACAGAGAGAATAATGACCCTATTTTCTGTCACCTTAAGATTTACATTCCTGATAAGCAGAAGGAGTTTCACTATCTATTTAACATCTCCCATGAACTTACAATGGCCTCACTGTGTGCACATATATGTGTGATAGAGCATAAGGCCCATTTGTAGTGCACATGCATACAACTAAGTAAGAAAGTGATATGGTTAAAATATTTGTATTTAATATATGAATAAATAAATCTGCCAGTACAACTGTTTACAGTTACACTAACAAAGTATGTTAATGACTTTTTCCCCTGACATTTCAGAAGTTTGGTCTGGCAGTGCACTGTATGATATAATGTATATCATTACATTATAGTTCACTACATTAAAAAGATCTCAGTTTTGTAGTGTTTTATCAGTATGTATTTAACAAATGATCGCTTTTATAGATTCATTCATCTGCATGTTCTACACATATTCTCAGTTACATTGAGTCCTATGAAAAACTAAGTGCAACCCTTTATTCAGTGGCTTGTAGAACCACCTTTAACTGTGCTAACTTGAACAGTTGTTTTCTTTATGTCTTTATCGCTCACATCATTGTGGAGAAATTTTGACCAACTCTTCTTTACTACATTATTTCAGATCATTGACGTTTGCAGGTATTCATTTATGCGCAGCTTTCCAAAGGTCCCATTTAAATTGTCTTGAGGGCTGGGCTCTGCACTCGATTCGTTTTTTTTTTTCAATCACTCTGTAGATTTCCCGCTGTGCCTGGGATCGTTGTCCTGTTGCACATCCCAATTCGGGTTAAGCATTAGCTGTCAGAAAGACGGCCTCACATTTGATTACTAATACTACTTACTTTGGTATACAGAGGAGTTCATGGTCAACTCAATGACTGTAAGGTGTCTTAGTCCTGTGGCTGCAGAACAAGCACACATCATCATCCCTCCACTAACGTACTGGTATGAGGTGTTTGTGCATTATAGCCAAACTTCTCTATTTTGGTCTCACGTGTCCAAAGGACATTGTTGCAGAAGTCTTGCATTTTTTCAGATGAAATTTTGCAAACCTAAACCATGATGCCATCTTGGCATCATGGTTTCCTCTGGCAGCCTTTCTAAACAAGCCATCTTTCTTCAGTCTTCTTCTAATTGTGCTGTCATGAAAAAACATGCTAACTGAGGCTGTCGAGTCTGACATATTGCACCTGGGTTTGTTGCAGTTTCTAGGAATCCACAGTTTGAATGTTCGGTGGTGTTCATTCTTGGAAAAACCGTGGCATTGCGTGACCTTATTTCTTATCTGTAATTTGTGGATTATTTATAGATCTAGCAGGAGCGAAAAACCGACAAGACCATTTAAGCATTTCAGCTTGTATCCTCTTTTCATTTGTCATTGCATGAACCCTTCCTCCCCTCCCCATCCTGGTTTCCGGTTCCAACAAATCCCGTCTGTCTGCCTGATCCATCTCTTCTTCCTGTCCCTGGAGCAGGACACGCTACTATGAGGCCTATATTAGGTATGTACATGATGTTAATGCTCACAGAGCTTGAAAGCATATTGGTTTTGTGTACGATTGTCACAAAACATGTGAAAGCTTCTGACCTTTTAATCCAAGAAATGATAAATGGGCCAGTTTATACAGTATATATGTGGTGACTGGTTGAATTAGCAGTCTATAGAAAAGCAACTCTATGACAATAAGGATTATTACTATTTGTACAAACCCACTTTCAAAGAGTTTTGACATTTTTGCAATGATTTGCAAATTCATATATAAATCTTTTATTCACAGCAGAGCATATTAAATATATCTAGTGTTTAAACTTAGACATTTGACTATTTTGTAAAAAAAAAATACTATCTTGTTTTGAAGTTAATGGCAGCAACACGCCTAAAGAAGTTGGGACGGGGGAACAAAAGACTGGAAAAGTTAGTGGTATTAAAAAGAGGATCATAGAGAGGCAACATTTCTCAGAGGTAAAGATGGTAAATATGCAAATAAACTGTATATATATGTCACTGTCAGTTGCAGTATAAGATGTGTAACAATTTCAGAATATTCTTCCTCAAATTTGTGAAGATTTTAAATAGATCTTCATCTGCATAAGATCGTCAAAAGATTGAAAGAATCTGGAGTGGAACGAGAGTAAAAATTGGTACTGCAGGCCGTTAATCTTCAGGCCCTCAGTCGATACTGCATTAAAAACAACATTGTCTTTAGTGCCATCCATAAATGCAGATTAAAGCTGTAGAGTCTGTGTTTCCACATGCCCCGCTAGTTTAGAGACTTATTCCTCATGAAGAACGAAACCAAGACAGAACATCTTCAACCGGTCTTTTAGTCGCTAACGAGGAAAGGCTTGGTCAGAACCAGGCTGTGGAGCATAATACTCCTCACCTGTCTCCAGACCAACTCCTTCAAAGAGCAGCTCTCCTATTTATTTCCATGAGAGTTACAGTTTACACAATACACCACAAGCACCTCCCACCGTAAAACCCCCACTTGGTTGCGTTGGTGTGTGTGTGTGTGTGTGTGTGTGTGTGTGTGTGTGTGTGACTTCCTGATCACAACATCCTTGGTCATAAAGGGGGTAATCTCGCCCACACCCAATATATGGTTCAATTCCTGTATTTGTTCACCATACACAACACAGGTGAAGCCATAAAAGGGCAGGAAGCTTACCAAACATCAAACAGAATCTTCACAAGGGATGTGCTTGTGACAAAACACTACAGCCAACTCCCAGAACTTCGAGAGGCTGGGGAGGGGGTCAGACAAAGGAATGACCTTGATCCTATAGTTTGAACTGAGCCTTTACAAATTTAAGAAAAACAATGACAACATTCAACAATCTGACTTAACAAAAGCTCTACCATACAAAGAAGAAGCCATATATGAACATGATCTAAACATGCTGTCATCTCTGGGCCAAAACTCAGTGAAAATGGAAAACTGTTCTGTAGTCAGACAAACTGAACTGTGAAATTCTTTCTGGAAAACTTGAACACTGGACTAAAGATGGTGTGGACAACTTGTTGTTATCAGTGCTCAAGCTCTACAGCTCTGTGGGTGGCATTAGCACCTGTGGAATTGGCACCTTGCAAATGCACTATTATTGCTGAGAGGTACAGTTTTAGAGCAGCATGTGCTCCCATCCAGAACACCTGTTTTTCTGATACAGAAAAACTTCTCCTAAGAGTCAAGTAATTGGACTTTTCAGTTCTCAGATGTTTGTGGACTGTTAATTAAAGTGGAAGGGATGCTACACAGTGGTGAAAATAGCCCTATCCAAATTTTTCTGTGCTTTTTCTGTGCTGTCATCAAATTCAAAATGACCTTTTTGTTTTTGAATTGAAAGTAAATATTGTAACACATTTGATGTGTTTTCTGTGTTCTATTTAATTTTAAAAAGGACTCAAGTTTTTATGTTTGCAAATCACCAAATTCAGTTTTTACCTATATTCTCTACAGCATCCCAACTTTTTTAGAATGCGGATGCAATAATCTGAAAAAAAACAGATGATAATGGTTAATCCAATCCAGCGACATCAGTATGATTTACTGTCTTTGCTGTTTGGATGCCAGGTCAGAGAGCAGCGGAGCACTTTATCCCACCATTCGTCGAGAGGAGAGGGGCAATGGGGACAGCGATGAAGAGAGAGGCTCAGGCGAGTACTTCAGTGGGGAGGAATTTCATGAAGATGACATCATGCTCACAAAGGAAAGGTAATTCTGGAAAAGAAAAGTCGGTTTAATCTAATCTGAGGAAAGCGTGAGATAAAATTGACACACCAGCTACGTAAATGCAGCCGTGGTTTTACTACTGTGTACCGATGACTTCACGGAAGTGTTTTCTTTCCTCTGAGTTCAGCTGTCTTATATCTAGATTGAGCACTTGTGGTTCATGCTGGTGGTTAATGTCACCAGTCTATTACTTTTCTGTGTAACTTTCTTTCCACTGTTTGCGTCCCATGACATCATAGTTACAGAGAAAGTTAATTTTCAAAGTCTTTATCTTTTTGTGTCAAAGGTTGTCCAACAATGAATGCCGTGATGATGCAGAGGGAGATTTTGACCTCGTTTCCAGGGGTGACTGCCAGTCTGAAAGTTACTGTGACGATGATCAACGGCCAATCTACCAGGACAGCAGGGCGTCACCCAGGAAATGGTTTTTACCCTCACCTCAAGGTGAACTGATACTTTTTTGTTTTTGTCACTACACCTGTGAAATTTAACAAAGGATCATTTTACTTGTTGTTTGCAAGAAATTTCTCAAGTCAGATGTTTATTAGCTGATTCAGGCAAATTGATCTCACATCTGTGAACTATGCAGAACTTACTAGTTTGTACCATTCATTTTGAATCAGTGCTGTCATTGTATGGTACACTACTGTATGTAAATTATTGTTAAACGGCTAGGGTTTCATCTAGCTATGTTTTTAAATGGGTGAGGTTCATAGAGAAATTACCTCATTGTTGAAAGAATATAACATTTTTTTTTACTCATCCAATATAACATGAATTGATGAGAACTGTTGTAAATTAATGGATAACAGAATAAGAACCTGACTGATGTAGGATTTTAAAAATAGATAAAAAATATTTGGTGAGTAAAATTGTAATATATAGAGGCAAAAAATGATTTTCTTTAGGGCACAAAAAACATAAACAGATTTGAATAACATTTATTATTTTTGGTGATTTATCACTCCTTATTAAAGAAAAGGATTTTTATTTAAAAATAAATTTCATTTACAACTCCCTGTAGATTACTCATTTATGCTCTGCACGACTCTGCTCAGATTAGCACATTGTTGTGTTTTGTGTTCCATACAGATGTGTCGCTAGATGTGTCCTCTGTTGGACAAAAAATGCAACATCAACTCTCTTAACATGATTGAAGGATGTTTTTCATGTTTTTTTCTTTATTTTTTCTTTTTTTAATGTTCACTTATCGGCTGTTATAAAGGCCGAAACATATATACTTTCAAATAGCTAATATTACTTGCTAATATTGGTGAACTGGCACGAAATCATTAATAATAATTCACTTGTGATTTGTTGTTCCAGTGGCACATTGTGTTAAACTTATGAAAGTTTATTGTGTTAACAGTTTTATGTTATATGTTAGCACAGATAAGAACTGTGTTATTTTTCAAAGGACTAATAAACTTGGCTAACTGACTGAAGGACTCCACATGGGAAAAGGCATAAAAATCTACAAAAATATTCGCTACTGTCTTCAAGCACGAAAACACTCTCCATCAGATAATATTTGTTTTGCTGCTAGCTGATAACAGATGTGATAGCCTGCTCTCAAACCAGAGATGTACTTGATGTACTTCTCTGCTAGTGCACTGAAGCATATCACTGCTCTCACGCTCTGGTTAAAGCAATGCAGGTGCTGGTTTATCAAATCTTGAGGTTTTTTGTTTGTTTTTTTGTTTAATTAGATTTTCATACCCTAGAAAATAGCCTTCTTTCGTTAGGATAAGTGATAGGTTTGTAGCATAAACCTATTCGCTGGAACGTTAAGGACAATTCAACTACACAGCAAAAAGCATTAAACACCAAGTAGGCAAAGTTCTTCGTGTCACTCGTGCATGAGGGAGAGAACCACGACAAGCGCCGTTCTACGTTTATCCTACCATAAAACAATAAGACAGGGTATGACCTCTCCCATGCTCCCAGAGTGCTCTGGAATGCACACAAAGTTTGCAGACTATTAAGGATCAAACCTCTACCAATCTACAACTAATTATAAAACTCTAAGCATATATAAGTAGATATTTCTAAGCATAAATGACAATCAACAATACAAAACCTGACAATAAGAATACCAGCTGATGCGTCACACAGTCAAGAAAGCAGAGCAGAACAGTTAACTGGAAACTGTTGCGCTGATAAGCATAGAAAGCACCTATTAATGGTCATTTAGCAGTTTGGATGATAAGCATAAAAGAAAACAACATGTCATTGCAATAGTTGCAGTTGTCTATAAATGTCTGTGGATTTATGATGAATGATTGCATTAATCACTACTGTTTTCTGTGTCCTCTCAGCCTCCAACAGACCAACATTCAACTTTGAGTGTCTTCGGAGAAGAAATAGTGAAGATGGTGCTCCTCCTTCTCCATCATGCACAGCTCTTCCACTACACCTGATGCAGCAGCATGTACCTACACCTTTTTGGGGCATTAATATTGTGATGATGAAGGAATGGCACCTCTGAGAACTGTTGTTTTTTTATGTTTTGTTTTTTATCTCGGCTCTCAATCACTCACAGGTGATGGCGGTGGCCGGCCTCGACGCAAGCAAAATTCACCGTCTTTCTCCCACAAGGTCCATGCGTTCGTGGGCCACACCTCCTGCCTCCCCAGTTAGCCGTGACTTCTCGCCCAGTTACACGCCACTCATACAGGTCTCATTATTGAGTTGTTTTTGGCAACCCCCCCACCACCAAACTACTGTTTGGGCCATTATATGGATACACTGTAATAACGTGGAAATGGTTGGTGATATTAAAGTCCTGTTTGTGGCACATTAGTATATGTAAGGGGGCAAACTCCTCAAGATGGGTGGTGACCATGGTGGCCATTTAGAAGTTGGCCATCTTGGATACAACTTTTGTTTTTTCAATAGGAAGAGGGCCATGTGACACATCAAAGTTATTGGTAATGTCACAAGACAAACAATGGTGTGCTTGGTTTCAACGTAACTTTATTCTTTCATGAGTTATTTACAAGTTTCTCTTTGTTCACAGCCATTGACATGTCGAAGAGGTTAACACGTGACGAGCAGATCAAAATTGTGTTGATATCTGGTGAACGCAGTAACTGGGTCATTGCAGCAGATTTCAATGCGAGACACCCTACGAGACCACCCATCTCCCATGCTACAGTTAGCAAACTGCTTGCTAAGTTTCGTGAAACTGGTTCAGTGTTGGATTTGCCAAAATGTGGACGCAAGAAAACTGTCACTAATGAAGAAACATCAGTGGCTGTCCTAGCTTCATTCAGCAAGAGCCCACAGCGTAGCACTCGCCGCATGTCACTGGAGAGTGGCATTAGTCGAACATTCCTTTGGCAGATGTTAGCTACTCACAAATGGCACCCTTACAAACTCCAGCTACTGCAGCATCTCAACTAGGATGACCCAGATCGGCGCACAGAATTTGCAGAATGGTCAAAACAAAAATTGAAACAGGACCCTCAGTTCACGCAGAAGATTTTGTTGAGAGATGAGGCAAACTTTTATGTGAATGGTGAAGTTAACAAACAAAACCACCGCTATTGTTCTGACACTAACCCACATTGGATGGATCCCTCCAAGACTGTTGGAACAACAAAAGTGATGGTTTTGTGTGGTATATGGGGTACAACGATAGTGGGTCCATTCTTCATCAATGGAAACCTCAAAGCCACTGGATATTTGAAATTGCTACATGATGATGTGTTTCCCTCTTTATGCACTGAAGCTGGCACGTTCCCTGAGTTTTTCCAGCAAGATGGTGCACCACCACATTATGGGTGCCAGGTCCGAGCATTCCTAGATGACCAGTTTCCTGGAAAATGGATTGGTTGTCGTGGGCCAGTTGAATTGCCCCCAAGGTCTCCCGATCTGACCCCCTTAGACTTTTATCTTTGGGGTCATCTGAAGGCAATTGTCTGTGGTGTGAAGATACCGGATGTGCAGCACCTGAAACTACGGATACTGGATGCCTGTGCTGGCATTTCTCCTGCGGTGTTGCTATCATTGTGTGAAGAGTGGGAGAAGAGGGTTGCATTGACAATCCAACACAATGGGCAGCACATTGAACACATTTTATAAGTGGTCAGAAACTTGTAAATAACTCATGAAAGAATAAAGTTACGTTGAAACCAAGTACACCATTGTTTGTCTTGTGACATTAACAATAAGTTTGATGTGTCACATGGCCCTCTTCCTATTGAAAAAACAAAAGTTGTATCCAAGATGGCCGACTTCTAAATGGCCACCATGGTCACCACCCATCTTGAGGAGTTTGCCCCCTCACATATACTAATGTGCCACAAACAGGACTTTAATATCACCAACCATTCCCATGTTATTACGGTGTATCCATATATATATATATGTATATGTTTGTGTGTATAGGTGGATTGGCGCAGTCCTGGCAGTGTGGCCAGCATCCCTGGAGCAGTGAAGAGGAGTTCATGGTACACAGATAGTCAGGACGGCCCTCCCAGCCAAAGCCATTCTCCGTCACGTCTGCATTTACCCGCAGAGTGCTGCTCGCACTGCCTGCAAAAGAGAGGCAGTGCCAACAGTCTGGTGGAAGCTGTGAGTACATAACAAATGCTCTGTTGTTGTTACCGTGCATTTTTTTAATCCATAGACCCTCACAAAGTAGGATAAGAGATCTGGTGATATTTCATTTATACACTGCTCAAAAAAGTTGAAAGTAAAACTTTTTAATCAAAGTGTAGCATCAAGCCAAGTCGACATACAGAATATTGATCTGGTCAGTTAAATAGCATAAGGGGTTTTTCATCAGTTTCAGCTGCTTTGGTGTTTTATAGGTGAAGACCACTGACATTTTTCCCTCCTCATCTTTTTAGTTTTGCCTTTAGCTAGGCTCAGTGTCACTACTGTTATTATGAGGTGATACCTGGACCCTACAGAGGTTGCAAAGGTAGTCCAGCTCCTCCAGGGTGGCACATTGAAACGTGCCAATGCCATAAGAATTACTGTGTGTTCGAGCAGTCTCGACAGCGTGGAGGAGATAAGGCTGTAGAAGGTCCTTAACCCATCATCAGGACGGGTATCTGCTCCTTTGTGCAAGGAGGTACAGGATGAGTACTGCCTGAGCTACAAAATGACCTTCAGCAGGCCACTGGTTTGAATGTCTCTGACCAAACAATCATTAACAGACTTCATGAGGGTGGCCTGAAAGCACAATGTCTTCTAGTGGGCCCTGTGCTCACTGCTTGGCATTTGTCATAGAATACCAGAATTGGCAGGTCCACCAGTGGCACCGTGTGCTTTTCACTGATGAGAGGAGGTAACTCTGAGCACATGTGATGGATGTGAAAGGGTCTGGAGAAGCTGTGGAGAATAATATGCTGCCTGTAACATTGTTCTGTAACATCCTTGGACCCACTGTCAGACACTACACTGGTGCAGTGGGTACTGGGCTTCTCCTGGCGCAAAACAATATCCGGCTTCATGAGGTGAGAGTATGTTTGCAGCTCCTGCACTCTACACTCGCCTGAGTTAATTCAAATATAACACTTCTGGGACATCATGTTTTGGTCCGTCCGATTCAGCTAGCGTGCGTCTCAGACTCTCCAGGAGCTCAGTGATGTCCGGATCAGATCTAGGTGGAGATTCCAAAGGACACCATTCACGTCTCAATAGGATGTTTTCAGGCATGCATACAAGCAGATGGTGGCCAAACAAACTACTGAGTACCATTTTAAGTGACTACAATAAAATTGGACCATTGGACCATTTTTTCACTTTGAATTTCAGGGTGTCTTTGAATTTTGTTCTCTGTAGTATGATCATTTTCACTTGCATCAAGTGATTTGTCATCCTTTGGTTCTAACTGATTACACAGTCTATATCAGTATACATATGCAGCATGATGTTTTCCCCATTGAGGTTGGACATGTTTTCAAAGTGTCCCCTGAATGTTTTTGAGCAGTTTTCTTTCTTGAAGTTTTCATTCTTGAACTTCTTGTTCTGACTCATTTGTGATGTACACCTCGACTTTTCCACTATGTCAAAATGAAAAACATTTTCATAATTACCTTTATTAAAAACAAGTATGGCTGCATGTCCAGGCAGCTAACTCAAGTTGGGAAGCGTGATGAGCAGTGCTTCTGTCAGTGAAGCATTAATTTTACAAGTCAACAGGATGTTGCAGATGTCATCTATTGGCAGCTAAATGAATAATATATGTAAGACCCATAATGTGTAGTTCTTGATCTTGCTGAAGATCACTTTTTCCACTTCATGGTTTCAGCTTTAATTATCTCCTGACTGCTCTCCCCAGGTGCTGATTTCTGAAGGTTTGGGGAAATACGCCAAGGACCCTAAATTTGTGTCAGCAACTAAACATGAGATTGCAGACGCCTGCGAGATGACCATTGATGAAATGGAGAGTGCCGCCAGTAACCTGCTGAATGGGACCATGGGTAATGGCAACACAGGGAGGAAAGAGAGCGTTGGCTCGGATTCGCATGCCAGTGCAAATATTAGGGACCACAGCATCCGTGACTACAGCGATGAGGAGCCATATGTGGCTGTGAAATGTGAGGAGGACCTAACAGATGAGATGATATGCATCACCTCACTATAACAGCAGCTCACACTGGGATATATTTAGGATTTTTTCAATTGAATTTTTATTACTGCTCTACGGTGAGGGGACACCTCTATTCAAGTGCATCATGCAATAATGAAAATGTGTAAAACACAGATGGATAAGAGAGCAAAGTGCCTTGTTTTCTCTTAAGAAATGATGAAGAAATGGTTGGGTTTCTGGAAAATTTAGCAAACCAGAGGGAATCAAATCTGTCTGCCAACCAGTCTGCCATCTAGTGAGAATTCAAACCTCTAAATTGAGTTTTTCTTTATTGTTACACTGGTTTCTTACAGCAGGAAAAACTCAAATGTAGGTTTTCTAACACAGATTTTAGGAATCAGCTTCAGTTCAAGGCGATAATGGGTCGGCCCAGCTGCATTGTTCTAAAATAAATCTAAACTGTTTACTCGATATATAAAGAGCCAAAAAAACAAAAAGTGTTCCACCGTTTCAATCATTTTTAGATTGCAGTGCATGATTTTGTTTTTCCCAAAGAAGCTGATTTTGTTAAAACTATTTTAGAAAAATATCCAAAGCATTCAACTAACTTACGTTCCAGTTTAGATGTCTGGAAAAACAAACCCCACCAGCGCCAGGTCAGCGTATGGTTGTCCAGTCATTCCAAGCTTCCCTGTATTTTGTTGCCAGATCCATGTATATAAATAATGTGTGATTTTAAACCTTTTATTGGTCATGTTAGCAAACACTGGTTGTTCGCATTACATTATTACCATCGTGACTCGATTTAGAGTAAAAAAAAACAAAAACAAAAAACTTGACAGAAACTGTTTTTTTCTTAGTAGTCTTGATCCCTTAAACTTCTCTGGGTTCACAGTTCAGGATTTCAGGGCTAAGCTTGGCTATGTCTCTGTTTTTGACTTGAAAAGGAAATCACATATCAGTAGGAAAAAAAAAACAAGTCTTTGTCCTCAGGCATATCCTCCTTCTTCATGTAATTGCGGACACATTCTCTTAAGTCCTCCCTTTACACTAACAGCAGTGCTACATTCAAGGAGTTTGATCAAGCTACACACCCTAAAAATAAAGGAATATTAGGATGCTGTGTGTCACTCACTGCTGTGTGTCACTCACTGCCCTTGATGATCCTTAACTTTGAAGACTGAGTTTTCTTTGTTAAGCCCTTTACTCAGATATGTAATGATGTACATTACTATGAATCACCATTCCCCCTGAATCACTCTGAGATCAGCTACAGTAGATAATCTCTGAGGTTTCTGTGTGATGTGGCTCAATAGACTCATGAGTCTAATATGTAAAACTAGTGCATGAGACCCAGACTACTCATGTTTTAAAAATAATTACTCGCTGACAGCATGAAGTTATCTTTGGCAGTTCTTGAAGGTGAAACAAAAATAAAAGCAAAGACCACCAGAGTTTCTTTGGGTCACAGATGACACACCAAGTAAACAGTTTATTTCCTCCACAGCTGCAAAACTCTTTTTTTTGTTTTTGCAATGGAATGAATAAGACCATACAGGTCTCTACATAATGGGCAACTATTTACTGGATTGCCTGACAATATACTATGTCAGTATATTTGCTCTTGTAACGAAATGACTGCTGTTGCCTTTTATCTGTTGGAGTTGTTTTTGTCAAGACAAAGAGCACAACTGGGGGAAAAACGTAGTAAAGCGTTTCTGCACCACTAACGGGTGTTTGTCTCCCACTGCCAACTATGATAACCTTCAGATTAATTTAAACAAAAAACAACATACCAAGTGATGGCTAGGCAATCTTTCTTTTTTTCTTACTCTAAATACTGCTGTAAGGGCAATTTGTTCTGTACAATCAAAGGGCTCCTTTAAAACCAAAACAAGGGAATGCTTGGTTACATTGTAACCCTGGTTCTCTGAGTGCAGAGACTTTCTCTCCACTCTACTACGTATTTCATTTATGAGTTGGAGAGATAGTCTGGACAGAATAGAGAACACTCGTCCATACTCAGATGCGTCAAATGTTTTTTGTTACCAAAATTACTGAAGTTTATTTATTTATCTATTGTGACTAAAAGTTGACTAAAGGGTCTAAATCTGGTGCCGGTATTTGCTATTGGACATTCTGATGATGTAGATATACAGATGTACAGATGCAGGATACAAGCTGCTATCTGGACTATCGTTCAGATGGACTGCAAATGCACTCTTTCCTCTTCACTCTAGAAGAGCCTCATACAGGTTTAAGTGGCCAATACAGCTAATAAATGAGACATATGCATTTTTTTTAACTGCAAGTAAATTGTTTTTAATGTAGACTTTGTAAAAAATCTTATTACCTCTGTAACTCTCCGGGCCTGTTGGTTAACATGTCAGGGAAACTCTGGTAACGCTGCATTTGCACAAAAGTAGTAATCTGAAACATTTATGTGTGATTTTTTTTTCTTTATTGGCAGCGATCGTGATTGGTTGTCCAAAAGTCCATAGTAATGAATGATGAACCACCAAATCTTTAGTAAAAAACAGTGTTTGTACCCAACATTACAAAGATTAAAGATGAGTACCAGATTCAACACTGGTTTGATTTCCAAGAAGCCATAAAAAGTCTGAGGTAAACATGCTGGCTTCTGTGTGAGACTTTTGTTTTTTATTGAAAACCACCCAAACTCCACTCCCCAAGGCATTCAGCTATGCTTTGAATCACTTACGACAGCTTCTTGACTGGAAGCCATCTGCTTAGGAATATAATCTGTCAAAAGTGCACGACTCCAAACAGTTCAGATTTACCCTGCGGCTCACATGCGAGAAACTTGAAACAGTCACGTGGAGATTATTACTAGTGCAACTACCCAAATGATTCATCACATGAGATAAAATGACAAGGACTGCAAAGCTTTGTTGTGCAACGCAGCTTTATTTTTTTGTACTGTTCCACTGCTTTACAGATGTCTATAAAGTGACAATGATGTATAAAATCTGTACAGCGTTTGTAAAAAGTACGCGATTAACTTGAAGATCTCTGCTTTCTATCCAGTTGTATGAAAATTTAAAAAAAGCAAACAAGAATAGCTCTATCTCTACTTTGTAGCATGAGTACTAGTACCTTATAAGTTTTGTACCAATAAAAAGAGAAGCCCTTTTTTGCATACTTGAAGTTTTGTCTGGAATGACAATGAACCTGCTGATTTTTTGTAACGAACACTGAATAAAGACACAAGAACAAGGTCAGGAGGCTTTGTTTAGTGTCAGCACAGAAAAACAACAGAAAGCCTTTGACGGTGTTCACAGTAAGTTTCCCTTCATAATGACAGATGATTTAAACATTCACATCATGTTAGACAATACTGCATTATAATGTAAACCATAAATTCTTTATGATATAGTGCAAAGCTTAATAAGACATACTTATAATTTATGTTAGTGCTTTCATTATAGCTGCTAATACACACTGATTATTCACTCAAAGTCTAAAATCTCAGCACCGGTGTGTGTCAGTTCAAGCTGGACCAAACTGAAACACACTAGCCGTGTGCAACATATACATGAATTAATACAAATCAGAATGTAATCGTGATCTCATGGGCAACAATGATATTACAGTTACATTAAAAACATAGTTTTAAAAAATTCACAACACAAATCAGAAAAAAAGCTGCTTATAAAAGTGACACTGAAGATTTTTAGTTTCAAAGTTCTTAGTGTGCGTAAAAATAGTGTTAAAACATTTTGCATTAATTACTGTTTATATTAAACAGCTTTCAGGCTGACTGAGCGGTGCAAAAGCTGTGAGTTATGTAGCTCGAGGACGCAAATTTGGCACATAGCATGAATCAAACAAACTGAGGTGAGTTTTACAGATGCATTGACAGCATTTAGGAGGTCTGTTCCTTTAACTGTTAAATCTATAGACGCGTGCATTGGTAGTGTAATCGCTACAAGTCTGATTATAATAGTTTCTTTTCCAAGCTTGAATCAGGGTTTGGTCCAGTTTATATTACCACTTCACTTAAGTCTTTTTTTGTAAACAATGTATGATCCTTCCCCACAGTTGTCACTAAACAAGTCTGCTTAGTGACAAGTCTGTTTAGATGTGCAAAAAAAAAAGAAAGTTTGTTTCTTCCATCCTGCCTATTCAATGCTCTGTTGTCACGCAAACAGAGTAACAAAACCAAATGTTTTCTGCAGATGTTGATGGTAAAGCTGTAGCTATAAAAACTGCTATAAAAACTGGCTAAATTGTGGGAAACCTAAAGTGAAAGCGAATCACTTTATTGCCTTCATGTTAATGTGAAATGTGTGCGGGGGGACAAAAACAAAAAAAAGATTTTCTGTTGAATCTGCAAGTTTTCAGGAAGGAAGAGGAATGTCACAGCAGAAGGCTGGCAACCTCTGATCTGGTCTGAGCAGACAGGAGCGAGCTGCTGAGGCCAGTTATTCTACAGTGTGCTCCAGCTGCTGACTGCAGCTCTCAACCACATTAGATGACGGCTGATAAGACAATTGTTTTCTGAAAAGCAGTGCCGTGGAAACAGATTTTCATCAGAAGCTCATATCCTTGAAATATTCAAGTTTCTTTCGTTTTTTAAAGCTGTTTTGCAATTTTTTAATGTGATGCTGGACACTAGTTTGTAATCTTGGGTAATTACTTCATGTTTAAGATGTATACATTTCAGAGCATTTTTACTGAAATGCATGATGAGGCAGGCTGGTAAATTGTTTGCTAAGCGAGAAGCCACATATTAGACACATTTCCTGTCATAACCACAGTGATTTTGCTGTACTGTTCCACCCCAATGGCAGCGTGAGACAGATGTGAAGTGTTTATGGTCCTAAATATGTGTGTTAGGCCAGGAATGTTCCCATGGTAATAATTCACAATATCAGCTCAGAGTTAAATTGATAAGCTCCTAATCGAACATACAGCTTGTGATTTACTGCTATTTTTGCCTAATAACTGACTCTATTGAGGGATTTTTCTAACTCACAGATAAGCTGTACACCTCTCTCTTTATCTCTGTGTGTCAAGTGTTGGAGGCTGGTACACAGGAACCCCCGAGTCAACGAGTGCAGGGCGACCTCTGATAATATCAGCAGCCTTCTCTGCCATCATGATGGTTGGAGCATTCAGGTTTCCACTGACAATGCTGGGCATGATCGAGGCGTCGATCACACGAAGCTTCTCCAGGCCCAGAACGCGTGTGTTTGAGTCAACCACCGCCATCGGGTCAGAGGGCGAGCCCATCTTGCATGTGCAGGATGGATGGTAGGCAGTGTCTGCCTTTTGGCGGACAAAAGCATCGATGTCTGCATCGGATTGGACCTGAGGACCAGGCAGGGCTTCAGGACCACGAAAGGGGTCAAAGGCCTTCTGGGCGAAAATCTCTCTGGAGAGTTTGACACACTGCCTGAACTCCCACACGTCAATATCTGAGAGGAGGAGAGGGAATCAAAACCAGGAAAAGCTTATATAAGAATGTGCCAGAGCAACTTTGTTGTAACTCAAAAGTCTGCAAGCTGCTGAGGTAAAAGTTGATGCAGAGGGACTTCAATACTGCAACAATAACTACAAACATGTCAAAATACTCTCATCGTTCAAAAAAAAGAGAGAGTATATATATATTTTTAAGGGGGAAATTTAAAGGAAATATCAAATACATTCAGACCTGTGGTGAGATAGTTTGGCTGAATGATTGGGTGGTCCAGGGGGTTGGTGCTCTTCAGCTTCAGCCAGCCTGTACTGGTGCTCCTCATTGGTCCAACATGAACCTACAACAACAGCATGAGTAAAACTGTCAGTGCTAACCGAGCTAACTAAAACAGCACAGCTGAATTTCATTAATCCTAGTTTGTAAACCCAAGCTTTTTACATGATAAAGGCTTTTTTAGCTTTTTAAGTTATTTTGTCCAAGAGAAAACCTCAAAACACTAAATTCTAGGGATGTTTCCTGGCGACTTATTTCTTACTCGAATAACCATGGAAAAAAAGTAGACTAACCAACTAGTCTAAAACTAAGGAACACTCAAATATTAAGTTTAATTTGACAACCGTTTGGTGGAAAATGTCAAAAACAGATAAGGCGTTTAAATCATTTATGACATTCTTAAATAGCGAATCAAGCTGTGCGGCGCCTCGCATTGTGCATTATCAACACTACACGTTACACTCCAGACAGTGAAGGAGGAAAACCCCTAAACTAAACCGATGTTATATATAGTGGGGCAAAAAAGTATTTAGTCAGCCACCGATTGTGCAAGTTCCCCCACTTAAAATGATGACAGAGGTCAGTAATTTGCACCAGAGATACACTTCAACTGTGAGAGACAGAATGTGAAAAAAAAATCCATGAATTCACATGGTAGGATTTGTAAAGAATTTATTCGTAAATCAGGGTGGAAAATAAGTATTTGGTCAATAACAAAAATACAACTCAATACTTTGTAACATAACCTTTGTTGGCAATAACAGAGGTCAAACGTTTACTATAGGTCTTTACCAGGTTTGCACACACAGTAGCTGGTATTTTGGCCCATTCCTCCATGCAGATCTTCTCAAGAGCAGTGATGTTTTGGGGCTGTCGCCGAGCAACACGGACTTTCAACACGGACTTTCAACTCCCGCCACAGATTTTCTATGGGGTTGAGGTCTGGAGACTGGCTAGGCCACTCCAGGACTTTCAAATGCTTCTTACGGAGCCACTCCTTTGTTGCCCGGGCGGTGTGTTTTGGATCATTGTCATGTTGGAAGACCCAGCCTCGTTTCATCTTCAAAGTTCTCACTGATGGAAGGAGGTTTTGCTCAAAATCTCACGATACTTGGCCCCATTCATTCTGTCCTTAACACGGATCAGTCGTCCTGTCCCCTTGGCAGAAAAACAGCCCCATAGCATGATGTTTCCACCCCATGCTTCACAGTAGGTATGGTGTTCTTGGGATGCAACTCAGTATTCTTCTTCCTCCAAACACGACGAGTTGAGTTTATACCAAAAAGTTCTACTTTGGTTTCATCTGACCACATGACATTCTCCCAATCCTCTGCTGTATCATCCATGTGCTCTCTGGCAAACTTCAGACGGGCCTGGACATGCACTGGCTTCAGCAGCGGAACACGTCTGGCACTGCGGGATTTGATTCCCTGCCGTTGTAGTGTGTTACTGATGGTGACCTTTGTTACTTTGGTCCCAGCTCTCTGCAGGTCATTCACCAGGTCCCCCCGTGTGGTTCTGGGATCTTTGCTCACCGTTCTCATGATCATTTTGACCCCACGGGATGAGATCTTGCGTGGAGCCCCAGATCGAGGGAGATTATCAGTGGTCTTGTATGTCTTCCATTTTCTGATGATTGCTCCCACAGTTGATTTTTTCACACCAAGCTGCTTGCCTATTGTAGATTCACTCTTCCCAGTCTGGTGCAGGTCTACAATTCTTTTCCTGGTGTCCTTCGAAAGCTCTTTGGTCTTGGCCATGGCGGAGTTTGGAGTCTGACTGGTTGAGGCTGTGGACAGGTGTCTTTTATACAGATGATGAGGTCAAACAGGTGCCATTCATACAGGTAACGAGTGGGGGACAGAAAAGCTTCTTACAGAAGACGTTACAGGTCTGTGAGAGCCAGGGATTTTCCTTGTTTGAGGTGACCAAATACTTATTTTCCACCCTGATTTACGAATAAATTCTTTACAAATCCTACCATGTGAATTCATGGATTTTTTTTTCACATTCTGTCTCTCACAGTTGAAGTGTACCTCTGGTGCAAATTACTGACCTCTGTCATCATTTTAAGTGGGGGAACTTGCACAATCGGTGGCTGACTAAATACTTTTTTGCCCCACTGTATGATATGAAAACATGTAACTATAACAGATGTTTACGTATTACTAAAACACGACAAGTTAACATCTGGAAAATGAATAAATTGTGACTAAAGTGTGGCACGTTGCTCTTTGAAAATTCATGACACCTACTAAAGTAAAAGTTCTAAAAATTTAAAATAAGAAAATCTGCCCATTTTCTTCTGCTTATCTGAAGTCGGGTGAGCGGGACAGCAGCAGGGAAGCCCAAACCTCCCTCTCGCTACCTCCTCCTCCGGAGGAAACATCAAGCCTTTCCCAGGCCAGCCTATAGATGTAATATCTCCAGGATGCCCCGGAGTGCACCAGGGCCTTCTCCCGGAAGGACATGCATGGTTGGAACACCTTACCCAGGAGGTGACGGCCTTGGCCATCTATTTTTGATGTGGAGGAGTTTCTAGGGAGCAGGTTTAGCTAACACATCTGAGTTCATAAACCCTGAGATGAGCTGAAACTCCAGGTTATTTTGTTTCTTTGTTCCACAAGGAAACAGATACAAAAGGTCTCAATTATTTAAACAATGAAAATTTCAAAATTATCCAATATAAAATATAAATAGTATAAAATTATCCAATTCTAATTTACAGATGTATGACACTATTAATTAAAGTAAAAAGAAATAAACGGCTGCGCCTTTTGCACAGTTTAAGTAGAAGACAAAGAAAAAGAAAGAGTGAGTGATTTCGTTTCAGGTGCACTTCTCTGGAAAAAAGGCTATAAATAAGGGTGAAAGGTTCCCTGCATAGAATTTCCTGGAAAACTCATGGCGCTGTTTCTGTTTTTGTTTCCATGGAACATATGCACGCCTGTAAATACTCCTCTGCAAGACTGGGCATATTCTATGCGCTGCAATACATGCTTTGGGCTGTTTACTTGACTTCTTGTTTCTACACATGTTTATAGAAGGCTGAAAAAAACATAAGCATGCCCTCTACACCAGCAGTCACGGTTTTGCAAAAACAAGCTTTACTCACCTGATAAGCCTCTATTTTGGGGGTGACTCGTCCGTGGTCAATGACTTGTGAGGGCAGAAAGTGAAATTGGATGTCGGGGTGCGCTACTTTGGGACGACTACGAATAAATCCTCCGCTTTCCATGTGGGCTGTTGCTCCATAACCTTGTGGGAGATTGATGTGGTTAGTGAAATGATTGTAATCCTTATTAGACAGGCGTATTTACAAGAAATGCCACTGGTGTGATGTGATTTACCAGGATCACCAATAAAACACCTCATGTCACATTTCCTATGAGTCACCATTATTAAAACTGTGAGAAATTCTTCTATATACTGTGTCAATGCCAGCTGTAGTTTAGAAAGAGGCAGTGCTGCAGGCTGATACATTCCTTACACGGCTGTGTGCCCAGTGAAAATAGTTTAATATTTAACATCTGCACAATAATTGTGTATAATCATTAATATAGCTGAAATCTGAATGAAAGTTAAAGGGTTTATATTAACTCTCTGGTTTCTTTTCAATTATATTTTCTGATGAACAAGCATGTTAGATGAGTGAAATGGCAGTTTGGAGACATCTTCATCTAAAAGTGATTCAAGGACAGAAACTCTCGTTAATTCTATAAAACATTTGGGAGATTGTCCCGTTATAAATGTGCAGGTGACTTGGTTACCAGTAAACATGGTGAGCCACTCGAGGCCTATCTTGACCATGTGGAAAGGTTTCTGGGCTTTGTACAGGGTGATGGGCTGAGTACACTGCTGCTGGACATACAGCTCCAAGTGATCCTGCAGGTTATTACCGACACCTGAGAGAGGAGGAAGGCAAAGTGGTCTGACAGTAAGGACCGAAGAGATGATCGTCTGAAGTCACACAAGCATCAGTTGGAAAACTTTCTAATTATTGTAGTTCTTTAAGTTAGAGGTAGGCTACAAGGACGTTCTTCACATACACAACACACCTGGTAAGTGTTGAATCACAGGTATGCCGAGCTGTTTCAAGTCATCTGCATTTCCAATCCCAGATAGCATGAGAAGCTGAGGGGAATTGATGGCTCCTCCGCTGACTATCACTTCTTTTTCTGCAAACACCTGAACAGACAATAGAAAAATCGCTGTAAAGGGCCAAATTCAGGATATAAAACATAATTCAGTGTTTCAATTAATTTAATTTTATGATCCATTAGTTAATCTTCTAACATCTATCCTCCTTGCCTTTTTCTTTTGTCCATTTTGAATGTATTCCACCCCCACAGCACGGTTGCCATCAAACAGGATTTTAGTGGTCAGACATCGTACCTCCGCCTTCAGATTGGGTCGACCCAGGGCTGGTCTCAGGTAAGCACTGGCAGTGCTCCACCTCTTCCCTTGATAGATTTAGACAGTGAAAGTATGTGAAGAGTAGATCAAGAATTAAACAGTACTCAAACGTATTTGACCAGTAACATAGTTTCTCTTCTGCGGCCTCAGGAATTATTCCATATGGTAAATGGACTGGTTCTTATATAGCGCTTTTCTACTCATCTGAGCACTCAAAGCGCTTTACACAACTTGTGCATTCACCCATTCACACCCATTCGCACAAGCACATCTCTCTAAGTGCTTTATAGCTAACATTCACACACATTCATACTCCGATGGATGCATCGGAGAGCAATTTGGGGTTAGTATCTTGCCCAAGGATATTTGACATGCAGACTAGGCGAAGCCAGGAATCGAACCACCAACCTTCCGATCAGTAGATGACCTGCTCTACCACCTGAGCTACAGTCACCCCATATGACGTACGACAGTAACTACTTTCTTAATGGGCTTTCAGATTTATTTAGAGTTGGTTAAGTAGTTCTATGAACACACAGTGACATATGCTCACTGGTTCAAAAACACATTTTTCATCCAAGAAATTAAGCCCTTCCTTTTTTAAAGGCCACACATCTGAAAGCATATTGATTTGCTCTCCTGACATTTAAACTGTAGTATTGATATTTTAACCTTTGGAGCTAAATCA
This sequence comes from Neolamprologus multifasciatus, assembly GCF_963576455.1. Lineage (NCBI taxonomy): Eukaryota > Metazoa > Chordata > Actinopteri > Cichliformes > Cichlidae > Neolamprologus > Neolamprologus multifasciatus. Next base: position 28,490,920 of record NC_140458.1, on the reverse strand, counting down.
GACTGAGATCAGACGTCTAATTCTGCCACTCAAAAACATTTCACCAGAAAAGGTTTGTGGCACTTTACCTGTAACTAACTCTATTAATTATCTATAAATTCTGTAGCATTTAGCATTTAGAACCTTTATAAATGGTCATGTCCATCCAGCCCACGCCTTCCTGTTGGTATCCATTCATGTCATCAGTGAATGGATATCCTGCCTGTCGCCCCGCCTCAATAAAAGCCTTATGAAGGGGATGGTTGGTTTTCCCTCTGGACACCTGAAGAGGTCCGCTGCCGCCTCGGTATCTACAATATAGAGCAAAAACATAAAGATAACATTAAAAAAAGAGAGAGACAGAGAGAGCTGTTTCAATTGTTTTCATAGGAAGTCATATAGTGTAGGCATGCAAACAATATTAATAATTCTCTTTTCTTTACTGTTGGATATATGCAATCCAATAACTGAGAAGGTTTTCCATAATTGCTACACTTAAATTTAAGTGTTCTTCTATGTTTCTGTACCATATTATGAAACACCGTGATTATACTACTTCCTTTACAGGTCATTTCAACATTTCAGTTTTACTCTAACAGTCATCTTCATCATTCAGATCTAAACGACAAAAGTTCTCAGTTAAGCATGCCAAAGTCCTTCCTCCACAAAGTCATCCTGTAAATACTTGGGTAAAGTCTTTGTAGTCTCCCGATGTTTGTTTTTGGTACATTTCCTGTGGTTGTCACCTTGTCATTGTGGTTGTACTGAACAGTTTCCAACGAATTTCTCATAGGCAATCTCATCAATCTCATTCAGAGTTCGCTGACATTTATTTCATTGTTTGCTATTTATGAAATGACACATTATATTGTATCAAATATATCGCACAGTGCCTCAAATTTCTGTTTGCACATAATAGTTTTAAACTGTAAAGTGCTTTTGAGCTGTGACCTTTTTTGACTGATGTATTTCCTGGTTTCTCACATTCTTACTTGGAAGTTAGATTAGAGACAGCCAGTCTAGATATGCGTGATGCTCGGTGTAGGTGGGTTCTGCAAAAGAATTCAATGCAGTGCTGTGCATTTATGCACAAGGAAAAAACTGTCTTCTTACATATTTGAGATTTTAAAGCCTGGGTGAGCGGGACAGAGAAAACAGCACTGCCACACAAGTGAAAAATGCTGTGATCATACATAAAAAGATACTGGAAAAGCATTCGTAAAAATGCCCAGTATATATTTGTATTAGTTACCTGTTTTCTCCCAGCTCATGACACTGAGCTTTCCTAAAATAAGGCAGACAATGGTCATAATCCCAGCCATCTGCGCCCTCTCTTTGCCAGCGGTTATAATCTTCAGCGTTCCCGCGGATGTACACCATTGCATTGAGTGAAGAGGACCCTCCCCAGACGCGGCCCCTCGGCCAGTACATTACCCGATTGTCCATGTTGGCTTGAGGTAAAGTGTGGTAGAACCAGTTATACCTGAGCAAAAATGAAATGAGATATAACAAGTCAGACTATTATAAGTTAATAACAGTTTATACAATGTTATTATTACTGGTATCAGAATGCTGGGCTATTAATGTTAGGCCAATACTGGACTGTTTTTGCACATGTAAAAGCGATGTAATATTGTAATGCCATTTCATTGTTCACATTTAAACAACTGAGATGTAGGTTAAAGGTCAAAGGTTTGCTTGCTACACACTGAGCTAACTGAGAAACCCTTTAGCGTGTAATATTAAATGTCATACAGTAAGGCAAATGTCTGTTTTTATAAATCTGAACAAAAACATTTAATGACTCGAATAAAAAAACAGATCAATCAAAGTACTTGTCATCGCAGAGGTTGTAGATCAGGGCAGCTGGCATGTGGATTTTCCATGAGAGTCGCAAGCTGCCTAACCACCTGTCCTTAGGGCCAGCCTCGAGCAGCAGCGCAGACTCCTGGGCGTCTTCTGTGAGGCGGTTAGCGAGGACGCAACCAGCGGACCCTGCCCCAATAATGACATAACTGTAAGATGGTGTTTTCTGATCGGCTGTAGGTGACGATGCAGAGCTCCACTGAGAAGATGAGACAGTGAAGCATCTGTAATGGCTGGAGAAGGATGAGCTGGGGAAAGAGGGGGGACCCATCTTTCTGGTCTTGGGGACAAAGCGGCATTCAGGCACACTGGTAAAGAAGCACCTGCAGTCCCTTATAAATCTTCCCTGTCTCCAAGTCACAGCCCTTTGGGCTCCAGTTAGGCTCCGTGTGGTCAAAGACAACATCCTGTTTTCCTTATTCACTGGAAATCACAACACATATTTGAAGACAAATCAGAAGCTTGGAAATGTCTAAAACTGAAACTCTGATGAAAAGAATGAAATTTGTAGTATGTGTCTGCATTTCTGCACAACTCTCTTAAATATTGTGATTCTATATAAGAGAGAGGCTGTAACGTGATATAGCAAGGAGCATGATGTCCACATCACATCACTTCATTCTGTCATCAAGGAAGACTCGGTGTCCACTACAAGGGACTGAAGATAAAAATAAATAACTATTCTGTTATTCAGCATGTAACATGTTTCTTTCATCCACAGCACAAGTTACTAAAGGCCGAAGGATAAAATATCTGTCTCTCTCTATTGGCCTTGAAAAGACTAAATACTTATTCATCTAATATGACTTATGCCACTCCTTTTCTTTGAAATGCCCGACTGATAGTTGCGAAACTGACAGCAGTTAAATAAATAACTAGGGACAACTAGACACTCAGTACTTAGGTTAACTTAACTTGCATCAAGTGCAGCATGTTAAAAGTTAAACTCTAATTCTCTGTCACATCAGAAGTCCTGTGTTTCTACAGCAGTAAGGCCTTCTGCTGCTTGACTTTGTTATTCAGTCTGATAAAAGTCATAAAAAAACCCGAATTTTGCTCACAGGAAAAGCACAACTGTTGTTTGTGGCTGAGCGCACACGAATTTAGTTCAACAGACCTGGAATTGCACCGTGTGTTTCTGGTGAATGTGTGGTCTGAGGACTGTTCCGTGTTGTTTCTCGAGAAAACAATGTGCGGTTTTCCCAATCGGACCGAGGCAGAGAGTGATATCTAGGTCACGGCAATCATATCAGTAAACCAAGAGTCGCAAATGTCAGCAAGTAATGACTAACAAAGTAACCGCTGTCTAGCAGTCTCTACGCCTTTGCTAATGTCCAAACTTTACTTTTAAGTCATTCTGATTGAAACTTTGAGATGAAAACTCAGTTTCGCAACCGCTAACTTACCAGCATCTAAGTCCATACATCTAGTTACATTAGTTGATACATTTCTGCTTTAATATAATTCATTAAAAAAAAAAAAAATAGCGTCGAAATGTTACATTTAAATGATTTAGAGACCTGGCGATGGTCGTAGCGGGGCTGCTTATAAGCTCTACGGTTGTTTAGGTTTACCTATTGACAGCTAACGAGTGGTCAGAGCTCACAGTCGTCGTATGGACCTTAAACAGCACACAAGGACAAATACTCAGTATAACTTCACACATGCGACACTTTATTGGATCTGAGCCGGTGCTGGAAAAGTTTAATGAGAAAAGCAACGGAAAAGAGGAAGCAGAATAAGCAGACGTACCTCAGGCAACAAGCAAAACGGTCAGTGTGGTGGGCGGGGCTTATCGTCGTATTGAAATAACGGAATTCAGAGCGTCAGCACTATAGTGCTCCTGTAGGTAGTTAAACATTTACCCGGCTTTATGATCGTTTATTTCCGTAACTTTTACTGGTGTTTTATTATGTGGGGAGTCACGCTGTTTTTTCTGTTTTGTGTCGCTGGCCAGGTGACATCACATAACATTGTAAGTGACCCACATTTTTTTTTAAGTAATCCTTTATTATTTATTTATGTATTTATTTATTTTAATTCAAACTTCAAAGCGATCTTACACGCTCATTTATTTGTGCTGTTGCTTTTCAGGAGGTGAAATGTGAAGAATATCATGGTAAGCCCATTTCATGTTTATTAGCGCTAGATGGAAACTATAATCTGCCAATATGTTATGTTTAAACTATTTCAGGTCGACTATGAGCACCCTTGTGTTCCAAAGTAATCTGGTTCTTGCCAGGTTCTAAAATGTGTTAAATACTCCCTCAGATGAACAGCAACGCGTAGAATATAAAGATCTTTGTCAAGATTTAGAGTACAGTGAAATTCGGTTTGGCTGTCTCTTAAGATTAAAAACAATACATAAATAGAATTAATAAAAATAAATAAGTAAAGATACAAAATAGCCTGGCAGCACCAGCAGAGGCGAAAAACAACAGCACTGTACATCATTTTACAATTAAAATGCCCTCAGCCCAGACTGTGTTTGTATCTGAGTATTTCTGTGCCATGTTTACAGTCAAGTGTGTAGAGAGGTGGAAGCCACTGCTCCAGGACAAAAACTCTTCCCGAGTCTGTTACTTCTTGTTTTTATTCTTCTGAACAGTTTGACAGATGGCAGCTGTGCAAACCCAGAATATTCTGGATGTGTACTCTTGTAGAAGTTCAGTAGCTTGAGATATCACACAGTGTCATTATTTAGTTAACAAAAACTACGGTAAGATGCAGAAGGAGTGTGTGAAAGCACACCTCAAGACTTAATTACTTTGGCACTCGTAGACTGCAAACTATGACTTCATCAATCTCTCATGCTGTGGAGGATTATTGTTGAGAAATTTTGTTATGCTCTTTGTGAAGGCATTGCTTCACTTCATTGAGGTTTGTGGGGCTTGATGAAACTTCCACTCCTAAAAGATGTTAACGTGTGAATAATATTCCTCACTATAGATTGATTATATGTTAACAGACTTATATTTCATCCCAGACTGATGGTCATCAGAATGTCCTTTGTCTCCTTGGAGGTGTATTAGCCTTCAGATTTGTAACAAATTTCTCTGAGTATGGTTTGACTGTTCGATGAATCTGCTGGCGTATTTATTAACTGCAAGTTGGGGCATGTAGAGTCTGAAATGTAGCTCCAGGGCTGTTTGCGGTTTCTGTGAACATTGCAGATTGCAACTTTTGTATTAACACACATCTGAACTTCCCAGACCAGCAAACTCACAAAACTTTGTGATCATTAGCAAATCAGGTGGATTTGATTAGCAGAAACTGGCTGCTGCTTTTCACTTTTAATCCCTTTGGAAGCAGTAAGGGTGTTTTTCACACACTGCTTTTGCTTTTTGATATGTTTTTGTTAAATAAGTATGTCATGTGTTGTTCATGTGAGGTTGTATTATTTTAAGATCTACTAACAGCCAGCAGATTATTTTTAATATTTGCTGATATGTTAATATGTTATAATTTAAAGAGGGTGAACTTTCTTTTTTGCAATTGACTCTAAAGCTACTAGTGGTCATATTTTTACTACTTTTCTACACTTTAAAAAAAAAAAAAAAATTCATCACTGACAGACACATGAAAGGAAAATTACAATAACAAATGCATATGAAGTAAGAATTTAAGATAAAAAAAAATGCATTACATATTTTGTGAGTGTTCAAATATGGTAATAGCCATGCTCATTTGAGATCTTCAGATTTCATTATACTGTGTTTGTTTTTATCTTTTTTGTAACAAAGACTGTTACAGAAGCTGCAAAATATATTTCAGCTGCCAAATCAACACTGACCATCTCTTTAAATATCTGAAAACACAATCCCTCTGCGGGGACAGTGAGCACCGCTGTTGTTTCTCATTTCAGGTTTTCCCCCAGGACACGAGACCTTGGTTCCATCTCTAGTGGCAGGCTTGAAATTGAAGACGGTGCCAGTAGGCGAAAGAGTCATGCTCAACATAAGCTGGGCGATCAACATTGATGGTTGGAGACCACATTTTGTGTGTTTTTTATATAGCACTTGGTACTGCTGATGTTATGACAGATTTAATGTTGCCATTTACTAAACAATCATACATTTGCAGAGCAGACAGTAGGTCTTTGTTGCACATGTTTTATTTGCTGATGGTGGTGAAACATTTAGGACATTGAGATGATATCCAGCAAAAGATGTTGAAGATTTTTCCTTTTCTTTCATGCATTTTATACAGTGCGTACTTAGTGTGTCAGGATCCTTGTCATGGACACTCACTGATTAATAGCTAAAGGCAGACTAATTTATTTCAGTCTGTTATTTTCTCTCTGCAGCTAGTACTAAATATTTGACAGCCACTCGCATCACAACACAAAATCAAGACTACCATTGTAAATACAACCCAACTTTGGCCAGTGCAAGCTTGGATGAATTAGGACAGGTATCAGTCTTAACCTTAGTAGTACTGATCATATCTTTTGGTCCTATTTCCTACATAGGGAAAAAGGTCTGTGATGCTGTTAATTGTTTTTTCCCCTTTTTTTCTTTTTGTTCTGAAACCTAGATATGGTTTCATTATGCTGTAAACCCTACCTATGGCCACAATTTAATACACGTTGGAAATCTCCCTTTGCCTCCACCGGTGGAAGGCAATTTAGTTTATAAGACGGAAACTATTTATATTCCTAAACCACCAAAAAGTAAGTGTTTTTTTTTAAATTTCTCTTTTTTTCAAAATAAATTTTTGTAAAACCTATTACAGCCAAAACTTTTGACAGACACAATATACTTAGGAGATATAAATGGTAAAACTATTAACATTTTCTCTGTTTTATAGCAACGGTTACACCAACTTCTCCTTATGTAACTACAGGTGAGCAATACTGTTCAGTATAGTTCAGCTAATAATTTCAGTGAGTCTGCAAAGATAAGTACATATAGAAAATCCCAGTCTCCCAGTACTGCAAGGGAATATATCAAACCACATGCATGAAGTGCACTGTATGATTTTAAATACTTACTACACCAATTTACAATGCATGTGGTGACTAATCTATCTTTTCTAATTATTTACTCCAGTTAAGGTCACTACTGGGCTAACTACTCCAGGTACGAGTCACAATTTCCTAAAGCACCTGTACTGAATCAATAAAATCTGAATAAATGTGTTTCCTCTGTAAGTGCCAGCTTTTGCAGCGCCGACAGTAATCATCTTTGCCATCATCTTTACCGGAGGAGTGGTCATCCTCATTATCCTGAGTTCATTCTGCATAATGTGTAAATATAAACTTCTTTTTTTTTTTTTGGAAGATGCACCTGAATTATTAATGATGAATAGGAAAAATATATGCTCAACCAAACGCACGTTTACTTTGTGTGTGCACAACGTGATTTACTTGAATGCTGAATTGTATTTAGCAAAAAGGCTCCCTGCTACAGGATGGCCTTACCTGCAAGCCTTTTGAGCTATGTTTGGAGTCACTTGGAAATAAATGCTTTAAACATCTTACCTTAAAATGCTTTCCAAAGCACAGAAACTCTGCTTCACCATCCTAGGTTTACAAGTTGTATACAAGAAGTAGTCAAAGCTGGGGATTCCCCTTCTAGACACAGTATAACGTTTAACACTGCTGGCTGGTGCTGAAGCTGACTAACTCTCCTTTCCATTGTTTTCTTATTACCCAGATAAAAATAGGAATGTTAAAGCTGGCAAATTACTGGACTACCAGAACATTCCTGTGGTGCCTCCTCATGTCCTTTTGGTGTACCCTGCTGTAAATTCAGCATTCCAGCGTGCTGTTGTGGCACTTGCAGAGTTCCTGCAGTTGCATGGCGGCTGCAAGGTTGCAATTGACATTTGGCAGCAAGAAAAGATTGCACAGAAGGGGCCGATGCGCTGGCTGGCTGAGGAAGCTAAGTCTGCAAACCAAGTCCTTATTGTCAGTCCACAGGTACAGTCTATATGAAATCATCATTCTTAGTCATTGTCATATTTATTGATATGTGTTCAATGTCACACGATTACCTGGACTCTTGCATCTTTAAGTCAAGAAACAAAATAAGGATGTGATAGAACTTATAAGTGCAGTATGTCTAAATGTCTAAATATACTACTGTGTTGTATCAAAATCATTTCTCGCTCTCTTCACAGCCCAGCAACTGTCCTCCTGACCCCAGCATGTCAGAATCCTCCATCCCAGCTGCAGCTCATGACCTTTACCCTCTGATTCTTAACATGGTGGCAAGCAACGCAAAGAACCCCAGTGAGCTGTCCAAGTTCTGGGTGGTGCAGCTGGGTGAGCAGAAGGACAAGAGTTCTTGTATGTTGCCCCTGGAACTGAGGGTCTGCAAAACTTTTTGTCTGATGAAGGATTTGAAAAAACTTTACAAGGGTCTTCACACTTGCGAGCAGATTGACAAGAAGATAATAAATCTGATTTGTAAACGGGGCGTTTCCTACAGTGAGAACAGCACATTGACATTGAGGGAAAGTGTAGAAACACTAAGAGGGCATCAGGTTAACATTTCCAAAGAAGTCACCATTAAATTCTGTGATCACCACAATTTGAATATTTGTCATGATAATGTTTTGACTGCTTGATCAAGATGGGTCTGAACAGGTGCTGATGATTTTACTAATGATACTGTTTGCAGAATGTATTCATGTGTTTGTTTGTATAAATATGATGAAAGCATATATTTGGAACTGCGCCTAAATGTTTAATACGCACAAAGAAAGAAAGAGAAAACAGATAATTCTCTATCAAAGAGTAAAGGAGGCCATCGGTGTCCACTGCACCACTGGCTTTCTACAGTGCAGTCCTGAGATCCAGGCACATTTAGTCCCCACTCTGGTCTCGCCTCAGGTGACCTCAGTAGGTCACATGATAGTGTGGGCCAAGGTCTCATAGTGGCTTCACCTTTAAATCCCCAGTGATGGCGACCCAAACCTGGGACTCTCCACGTTTTGTTTTTAGAATTAAATAAGCCTCTTGGATGAGAAGTTAAACGTCTTCACAAACTCAAAGAAGTCAACTTGCCTTCTTTTTTCAAGCTCCTAAGAATATCCTAACCTGGATGTCCAGGAATGTATATATTTATATGTATCTCAATTAAAGAGAAGCACTGGTATGAACCATTATGCATGCTCCTGGATAAGGTGCCCATCCATCCATGGTCGCATGGAGGCTGGAGCTCGCTAGATAAGCTGTATGTTTCCTTAATCTAGTGTGTTTTATTCAAATAAAAATTGAAAGCAGATGAGTGGCTGTGGACTGTTGTCTTCCGGTTAAAAGGATTCTGGGCTCAACCTCAACCCTGTCAAACAAGGGTTTTTTTGTTATGAGCACATTGCATAGATGGTATGCTGAAAATTGTTTGCAGATGTGTGTTTTTGTCTCTCTACAAATTCTAGCCATGTGATATGCAGTTCTCCATATGTACATTAGTGGGAGATATGTACTTTACTAGGCAGTGGTCTATCTACTGGCCCTCCATCCAAAAACATAAGCAACAGCAGAATATACAACATTATGCAGATAAAGTGCATCCATAAGTGCACAGGCCAAGTCATTTGGTGGTTAAAATAGCCATTTATGATAGACACATTTTTCATTTTCTGGAAATAAATTAATTAACTGTTACTACTAGCCCAAGTGCCCCTTAGTAGCAAATGAACACAGTTTATAAAGCACAGAGTACCAGGGTATTGCTGCTGACAGAGACAGTAGGATACTCTTCACATCCCTAATGGAGCACCGCCTGACTCTAACACTGTTTATAAATGTAACGGGGCTGGGTGCTGGTTCTAGCTGCTAGCACGTTACCTTCAACATGTCATCTGATCAGGCCCATTTCACTGCAGTATACCTTCATATTTTATCATGCATCAGTGCTGAACATTTAAGAGTGAATGTAATTGTGTAAGCACAAACACTTCTTAAAAAATGTTTCCTTAACAACACAAAATTCTGTGCAAACAGCAAGATTGAAAAATCCAGGTGGCCAACCCATGTCTCTCTCTAACAGACCAGAGGACTCATTTGCTTTGCTGTTTTCCCAACAGAAAAATGACCAAAAGACTCAGGCTGAGGAAAGACTAATGGAGAAACTAATCCAATAACTAAAAGGGAAAGGAAATGCAGTGAGGAAATGGAATTGTAAAGGAGAAGTAGGAGAAAAATCTGTGTTCTAATATTAGCTTTTAACACATATTTTTCCTGTTTTAAATTGCATTTTAAAAATATTTTGATTTGTAAAACTGTATTTAGAATAAAATACTTGTAGAGTTACTGTTAATGCAGAAACATCACACCTATATCCATGGCACCCAATATGAACTTGATCTTGTCAATTTTGAAACCTTTGTTTACATTCTTGACAACAAATGATGAAATTCCAGTGTTGTGACCATAAATATTGTTTTGTCATGGTGGACATATTCCATCTTGGTTTCATAGTGTTACACAATCATGAAGTGTATTTACAAATGTTTTTTGTGATCTCAAAGATGTATAGTCTTTGCAAGGAAATATCAAAACCGTGTTGTGGGGACTGAGGACAGGAGGGAGCAGCGAGGTACAAATAACTGGTCTCTTGTCCTGCTTCATTCCCCTGACTCTGTTCTGCTGGTATATTAATTGCAGTCTAATTTCCTAATAGTTTCTTTCTAAATATCTGTACTCTAATAAATCACGTTCACTTCTTTCAAATTATCGCCCCATGTGTGATATATATGCAGTATTTGCTTTTATTTATTACTGGACTCCTGAGTTCTGTCTATCATTAATTATGTTCAGCTTCTTAGTTTGTTTGCTATTTAATTTCTCTCCTTCGTGTATGCCTTTGTATTTATTTATAGCTGCCTGTAATTATTGATTTCATTTGATCTTACCAGTGATAACGTCATGTCCAATTTACATTCTTTAGCCTTCCCCTACTTTAAGCAGCTGTTGAGCCATTGTCGTGGTGCTTTATTCTAAAAATTTATGGGCGGAACTAGCTCCGTGCTTGCAAGTAAAACAAACATAAGCTCATCCTACAGTGACAGAGTAAGTACAATGTTCGTTGTAATTATAGTCAGTAAGGACGCAAACGTCTTTCACTTTTCAGGGGATTAAAGTGAAGACAGTGCTGTGAGTACGCTCATATGAGCTTCATTTAACAGATTTTGAATGATGCCTTTGTGTCCGTCGTTCTGCACAGCTCCTTATTCACTAATGCTTCAGGTACTGTGGGCTCCATACATTTATTGTAAAAAAACGCAACTGTGTTTTTCTTTCATTTTCTCTAACTGCTTTCTCCATTTTTTTAAGGACCAACGAGGGCAATACATTTAACGTCTTGTCAGCTGTTGATTGATGGCCTAGAAGCAGTAAACATGGGCAAGCGTAAGGACTTTGACAAGGGACAAATTGTGATGGCTAGACGACTGGGTCACAGCATCTCCAAAACTGCAGCTCTTGTGGGGTGTTCCCGGTCTGCAGTGGTCAGTATCTATCAAAAGTGGTCCAAGGAGGGAACAGGGTCATGGGCGACCGAGGCTGATTGATGCATGTGGGCAGCAAAGGCTGGCCCATGTGGTGCAATCCAACACATGAGCTACTGTAGCTCAGATTGCTGAAAAATTTAATGCTGGTTCTGATAGAAAGGTGTCAGAATACACAGTGCATCGCAGTTTGTTGCGTATGTGACTCTGATGCTTTGAGCAATGTTCTGCTGGGAAACCTTGGGTCCTGCCATCCATTTGGTGTTACTTTGCCACGTACCCCCTACCTGAGCATTGTTGCAGACCATTTAGACCTTTTCATGGAAACAGTATGCCGTGATGGCTGTGGCCTCTTTCAGCAGGATACTATGCCCTAGCACAAAAATGGTTCTGTGAGACATGCACTGCAAACAAGTCCAATCCATGGAGGCTTCACCTTGCAACTTACAGGACTTAAAGAATCTGTTACTAACACATTGGTGCCAGATAACACAGCACACCTTCAGGGGGTCTAGTGGAGTCCATGCCTCAATGGGTGAGGTGTGTTTTGGAAGTACAAGTACAAGGACTCAACTTAGACAAATGGTCATAATTTTATGAGAAATCAAAGCTCACTGGAAAGGACAGACAGACTCTAGACCCGAGTACACCGCATGTAAGAGAAGCTCAGAGCTGAACAGACACCTCTCTCACACAGTCTCTGTAAAGGTATCTTTAGAGATATTGGTATCTTTCGAGGAGCAGCCAATCAGAAAGCAGATCTAGAAACTGATTCCCCAAAGTTTGTGCAAAGGTACAACAAAGAAGAAGCTGAACCCCAAATCTGAATGTGAAAAAAATCACTACTCCCAAAGGTTTCATGACAGGAATAAAGAACCTGAACCTCAGACTAGTTAAAAGGAATTACCTCATCTAATGGTACATTTCAACAATTTTTTTAATATGTCCAGATTGGTTCAATAGTAATACTCACAGTAATGATTTAATTCCTTCATTCCTATCCCAAGCCATTTTTTATGAGTTCAAAAGCCAACATGGAACCTGTGGAAATTATTAGAAAATAAACACTTGTTCTTCTGCATTAATGTGTCTGTATAACATCCTCCACTAACCTTCTGAAATATTCCACAAGATGTTGAGCTTCTTCACAGAGCTGATGGTGGTCACTGGAGACTATTTTATTATCTGAACCATTTATTCAATTCATGGTCGCGGTACTGAAGAAATATATTTTATTATGGGAGTATTAAAGTTTTTTTTTTAGGGAAGTGCTGTTTATTTAGGGCTTATGCTATTTTGCTCAGAAGCAGTTACTTATCTTACTATGTATCTCCCACCCTCTAGAGAGGGTTGTTAAACTCATGTTACCACGTTTATTCCCTGAGATATCTTAATAGGAGAAAAAGAATTGTAGTTTGAACTGTACATCTAAGTTTTTCCACATAATAAAGAAATGCAGCTGTAGGAAATAATTTCTGGTAGCTCATTCTCCAGACTGTTCTGTAATTACAGGAAAGGTTTTTGAATTCACAGAAAATTTTCTTTTAAAAAACAAACAAACCAAAACATTTAGTCTCATTGTGAAAAGAAAATTCTATAGTAAACAGTGAAAACGGGAACCTTTCTGTCTTTTAATTGTTTATTTATTACTTAATTACTTTGCTGAAGTCTGAATGGTGATGGGGGAGGTCCTTATTAGTAGGAAAAGCTGTAAAATAAGAGTGAAAGAGTTCCTCCTTCATTTGTTCCACAGCCATCCAGTGGGCCAAATTAGAGTCTTTACAAGGTTATTCTGGCCCCCAGCTCTTATGTTTGACTACCCATTTTTAGGATTAGGGGTATCGGCTCTAAAAAACCTCTGGTGACTTCTGATAAGTAACAACTTCTGTGAACTCGGGTACTAAATACTCTATGCTTTGCATCAAGAGAAGTGCAGGATCTGGCTTGCCTAGAGATTTATTATTTAACCAGTTTTGCTAATGGGATTTTCAGTTACCCAGGTTCAATAACACTGTTTTAATCAAATGGTCAAACAGGAAAACTAATAGATTTCTCTTAAATAAAATAATCAATGCAAAGATTTGTTTTGTTTACTGTCACATCACTCCTAGAGGCCCCATACTAACCCAGGAAAATAATATATATAAACTGGCCACATCATGTGAAAATATTATATAAAAATCCCAAATCCCATGTCTGATGTTGCCTTTACATGTTAGACAGGCACCTTCCTTATCTGTTTTTAAATCACGTCTTAAAAAATATCTATTTACCTTGGCTTTCAGCAGAGCAGGACTTGATGTCTCTTAATATGTTTCTTATTAATTATATTATGTTTAATTTTAAGATATTGGGTATGTAATTTAAACTGTTTTCTCTTTGTTTTATATTTGTAGCACTGCGGCCAACATTGCTGGATGTAAAGTGCGTTATAAATAAAGATGCTATGCTATGCTATGTTGAAATGTTTTTCTATCACCGGCGCAGAGGGATGGAGCTGTAGCTCCTTTTTGTTTCTTCTTCTTCTAAAAGTTTAAATAAAGTTTATGAAGAAGATATTGCCACGTCTTGTAAAACGATCTAAAACAACATCCTGTACCATCGGAAAAACTATTATCGTCAGTCGTTAACGCTTCACACCACAAACAATGGAATATTATGTCTTCTAAAAAATATAAAAACGAAAATAAAATGTATTAAAAATGAACGATCAAACAAACAAAAATGCGGAGACGCACAGAGAAATCTTTGGACAAATAGAAATCGAAATGTTGCACCACGTGACCAAACACGGAAGTAAACTTTTCATTCAGAGGGAAGGCAACGGTGTTAGCTTGTGCTTCAATTTTGAACCATCTCGCTGGGACTAGAAGACCGTGACTTTGTTATTTCTAAGTATTTAGTGGATTAAGTGGAAAGGAGACCATGACCCAGGCGGAGAAAGAGCAGGATAACGGGAAGGACAAAGAAAAGGAGCGAGACAGGGAGAAAGAGAAGGAGCAGCAGCGCGGGGTGAAAAGACCCATCGCTCCTCCGGCGATACCAGAGCCTCCTCAAGAGGTGAGACGGAAAATGAAGTACCCAGCTGTTGTATACATGAACTATAGCCGTACATAATGCCAGAAATCTATAATGTAGCATTTGTATTTTTAATGAACATTTTGTTCTCACTTGACACATGCTAAACTATCGTGATGGTGCGTTTACTATCGTATTAGTACACTGTTTTAGTAGTATACTGTTGCTAAATGGGTCTATAACCTGCTACATGTGGCAACAAGGTTTAAAGCTAAGAGCTGTTGAGTTAAAGCTGATATTGAAATATTTTAGCTCTAAATTGTTGACTTCTTTTTGTTTTTCCCAACACGGATGAAAACACGTGTTAACCCTTCCGATTTAAGCTCCTCTTTAACAGTCAGTATCTTTGTTTGGGGTTAAGACTAGCTGCAAGCATGACGGGTTTTGGTCTCTTTTTAAAGGCTTAAACCTAATATTACAGCATGTATTGTTTTAGTTTTTGTGCTGGCACGTCTAACATTATGCCAACAGCTCCAGTGTGGTATGGAAAATATAGACTATCCTGCACATAGCTCTGACCTCACCAGAGCCCTTGGATGAAAACAAATCCATGCAGCCAGTTTCCAAAAACTAGTGGCCAGTCTTTCCGTAAGAGTAGAGGCTGCGCAGGTGTCCACAGTTGCTCTTTTGTTGGGTGAATCTTGAAATTTCTATTCTTTTTCACAGCAAATACAGAGCAATTTTGTAGTTGTCATCCACCCTGGATCGAGGACGCTCCGCATTGGCCGAGCAACGGACACCCTTCCAGTGACGGTCCCACATGTAATAGCACGCAGGCACAAGCAAAGTGGCCAGCCCCGCTATGAAGATGCATGGCTGTTGAGAGAAGGTCTAAATGTATGTGACTCAAAACCAGGTGCACCCATAATACAACTTCACTGTTGTCAAATTAAATGGTGTCATTTTTAAGTGTTTATCCTTATTGTTTTGTCTTAATATCCAACAGAAACCAGAAAGCAACGAGCAGAGGCAGAATGGCCTTAAAATGGTTGATCAGGCCATATGGTCCAAGAAGATGTCAAACGGAGTGCGGAGGACTCCTGTGTCTGCTGATCAGGTATGGTTATAAAAGAGAAATTAGGGAAGAAAGCAACACAATGCAGTGTGATTCTCTTCTATTTTATACAATAAAGAAATAAAGACCTTAAGGTCCTATAGCAACTTAGTAAGGTTTGAATAGCTGATATACAATATAGAAAATAACTCTTTTCATTAATTGATTATGATGTTAATCCATAAAAGTATTTTCTTATAGCAGTGGTTCAGTTTTGTGTGTTTGTTTTTAGGCCAGAGCGTATAACTGTCAGATCCGTCCTGCGGTGCTAGACAGCAGTTCCAGAGTGAAGTGGACAAACACAACCCACCATCCTCCTTATTTGGTTGGAGAGGAGGTCGGTGAATGTATTTGAGCAAACTCGTAACTTCTGTGAAATATGACTTGTTAAGCCATTTTCATTACCTAAAGCCTTGATTGATTAATTTTTACCCCCCACCCCCCCTTTCTGCTATTGCACAGGCTCTTTATGTGAATCCAACAGACTGTTACAACATCCACTGGCCTGTAGTCAGAGGTCAGCTCAATGTGCATGCTGGTCCTGGAGGCTCACTGACTGCTGTCCTGGCTGACCTTGAGACAATTTGGAGTCATGTGATTCAGAAGCATCTGGAGATCCCTCTCAAAGATTTAAAGGTAGGAGAAAACTTCTCAGTTCTATAGCAGGATGCAATAGTCTTGATAAATCCCTCATTTCTTAATATTAGTAGATAGCTGCTTCTGTAATAGAGGCTTTCTACAGGCTTTGTGCTCCATAAACTTTCAAACAGATGATCATCCACATTAATCATCAGTTGCTCATTTCGCATTATTTCTTTTAGTATTACAGATGTATCCTGTTGGTCCCTGACATCTACAACAGACAGCACATCAAAGAGGTTGTGAACATGCTGCTGCTCAATATAGGGTTCTCAGGTATTACACATGTAAATCTTCACACGTAACTAAGTGGAAATTTCTTTATTTCCATCAACTTACTTCCTGGTCTTTTTGTGTGTAGCTATCATTGTGCACCAGGAGTCGGTGTGTGCTACTTTTGGCAGTGGGTTGAGTAGCGCTTGTGTCGTGGATGTAGGCGACCAGAAGACCAGTATCTGTTGTGTGGAGGACGGAGTGTCACATCGAAACTCCAGGTAGGGCTCAAAACTCACGTTTATGTTTGATTAAATTAAATACATTTAATATTAAACATTATTTCATATGAAATATATTTAATATTTAATTATTTGACCCGGTTGTCACAGACAACAAACACAGAACAGTGAATATTTAATTTTAAAACTCATGTTAGTTTCACTTCCTGCTTTTATTGCATTATTTAGCAAATGTCTTACATGGTATCTTGTATTTGTGGGACTTTGCAGGTTGTGTTTAGCATACGGTGGCTCAGATGTGACCCGCACTTTCTTCTGGCTCCTGCAGAGGGCAGGATTTCCCTACAGAGATTGTCAGCTGTCTAACAGACTAGACTGTCAGCTCCTGCAGCATCTGAAAGAGACCTTCTGCCATCTAGATCAAGTGTGTGTTAGTCAGGGTGGGAGGGTGTTAGTGTCTGTGCATTACAATGATTTGTTAGCATCTTTGAGTATTTAGCCATACTCACTTCTAAATAATCGATGGAGCAATTTTAAGTACATATTAACTACAAAATCTTTTTTCTGTTTTCTCTTAACAGGACATATCAGGGCTACAAGATCATGAATTTCAGACACGTTTTCCAGAAGCCCCGGCTCTTCTGTACCAGGTTCGACTTGGGGATGAGAAACTACAGGTAATTATATCAGAAGGTAAAGACGATGCTGTTTTGATACTGGTGCTGAACTACTTTTCTGTCTTCTTTATAGGCACCCATGGGCCTTTTTTACCCGACGACGTTTGGGATTGTAGGTCAGAAGATGTCATCGCTTCAGTTCCGTTCCCAAGGCGACTCAGAGGACCCTCATGATGAACACTACCTCCTTGCTACACAGAGCAAACAGGACCAGGTAAAACACACACACACATACAGGTTTCATAGACTGAAACCAATGAAAGCAAATGGTTCTCAGCTATTTTTTTACTTAACTATTTTCTCCAATAGTCCTCCAAATCAGCTGCAGACAGGAAAGCTATTTCCAGACCAAGTGGATGTTTGGAAGGGGAGATGAGCAGTCAGGGAGGGACTGGGGACCTGTCAGATCTACCCAGGAGCTGTGGGAGTGGTGGAGGAGGGATGCAGGGAGAAACAGAGCTTGGGGCTGCCCATGGAGAGTCCCTGATGGGAGCAGGAGAGGTGGAAGAGCCTGTGTCTGCCCATCTGTCCAGGAAGACGGCCATCATGAGCCAATTTGAGAGCAAAGCATTAGGATTAGATAAGGCAGTCCTGCATAGCATCGACTGCTGTGGTAAGTGATGAAGTTAATTTTTGTTTTTATATTCAGATCTAGTGATGAGAATAAAAACTTCCATGGGATATCCTGTTTGAACCTCTGTACACATTTCATTTACAGCATCAGATGAAACCAAACGAAAGATGTACAGCTCCATCCTGGTTGTGGGAGGGGGGCTCATGTTTCATGGAGTTCAGGAATTCCTTCTTCACCGCATCATCAACAAGATGCCACCGTCCTTCAGAAGGCTGGTAGACAATGTGGAAGTTGTCACACGTCCAAAGGTAACCCAAAATTACCTTAGTATATTTCAGAAAAGGTCACAGACCTGCATCTGTCTTCAAAAGACAGTTAACTTTATACTGCAGACTGATCCTGTAATATATTTTATATGACACGTATGTGCTCTAGGACATGGATCCTCGGCTGATATCATGGAAAGGTGGAGCAGTGCTGGCATGTTTGGACACCACGCAAGAAATGTGGATCCACCAGAGGGAATGGCACCGCTTTGGTGTCCGAATGCTCCGTGAAAGAGCTGCCTTTGTGTGGTGAAAACAGGCTCTTCTTACTTGAAACGGTGACTCAAACTGTCCCGCTGTTCAGTGGACTGCAGAAGGATGAAATTGGCAAACTGTCGAGAACATTTCTGCAGTAAATAAAGGAAGAGTGAGAACTGTTTTTCCAGAAAAAAGATTTAATTCCTTAAATAAACTCTATACATAGTGTGACAGTAAATTCTGACAATTCTAGCACAGTCACCAGTGTGTTTTCAGTGTTTTTTCCTGGCTGTTTAAGACAATGCAGATATTTCTGTTACTTCTGAACAGTATTAAATAAGTTTGACAGTTTTATGTCATGCACTGCAGTTGTATCACAATGCTCTGAATGTTCATGAATGTCTGGAATTCTAAATACAGTAAAACCATGATACCTGGTATAAGATATTTGGAATTGATTGATTAAGTGTACTCCTTGGAATTATATCATATTCACACACAAGACTGATATAACCAAGTCTTAATCAACTTTTGCAATTTAAGTAAAAAAAAAAGACAATGTATACCTGTGCCATTACCAAATTATCTATTGATTTTAGATATCCTAACAATTAGTGCTGAGCCAAAGGTGTGATACTGCTATTAGTACCGACCAACTCTTTGTGGAACCAAGCTGTGTCATTACCAAATGTGGCAATAATAGCAGGAGACACACTCAGTGGTATTTTTTTTTATTCAACAGAAGGATACAAAAAAATACATTAGCTGATGACTCCCAGGAATCATAACCCATATCTAAGAAACTGGTGATACTGCAAGTTGGAAAAGCCGACGCAGAAAATAAGGGAAGAAGTGATGTGGATAGCTGCGGTATCAGCCGTTCTGGCCCCTACGTGTAGGAATTCCCAGAAAGGCGTCAAGAAACTGCTTGTGACAGTGACAGCTGATGAGGAAGGGCCTTAGCACTGTGACTTTATCATCTTTCCTTGGCTTCTAAGACACTGTGCAAGGCCCCACGCCTACACTGCATGTGTAGGCGTTTACCTAGAGAGAGGAGTGGGTAATATAACAGTCAGGCAGTGTTTTCATATCACGGCCATATATAATCAGCTTTAAAGTACAGATACTCTCAAGAACATCTGTGTTTCGTTGTTAGGCTAGGTCCCCCAAGGTAATAACCTAAATGCATTCATGAGTAATAATGAGTAATTTTAAAATGCATAAAAAAAAAGGAGTTAATTGTTTACTCTTCAGCTATAAAAGGCTGAGGGCTACTTTCCAGTAGGGTGATGGTATTGCCATAGGGCCGTGTAGTAGGAGGCTGAAGAGTACCACTGGCCACCCCCCAGTATTTTTTGTTAATGATCAAGTGATCAGATCATGATAACCCTAACAGTTATTACACAAAAGTAGCACTTATCTAGAACTCAGTACAATGTAACCTTAGTAAAGAAATGCAAATAGATATAACACAAGAAAACTACAAAAACCTTTCCATCAATATGACTACTAGGGCTGCCACAAACGATTATTTTGATAGTCGACTAGTCAGCGATTATTTTTGCGATTAGTCCGACTAATCAGATCAGGCATCCATTGGACATAAAACGTACAGCTTATTGCACCAGCATGCATCTGCTCTTATATAACTATGATTAGCTTGTTTAAGGTATGTGCTAACTAAAAATAAAGTCAAGATGATAGTTTATTAAATTTTAATGACATTTGCAGATTGTTTCAGTGGAGTTTAATAAACTCAGCCATCTGCTCCTTGCTATCTAAAATATAAGTTGGACCATTTATATGGATACACTGTAATAAAATGGGAATGGTTGGTGATATTAAAGTCCTGTTTGTGGCACATTAGTATATGTGAGGGGGCAAACTCCTCAAGATGGGTGGTGACCAGTGTTGGGTAAGTTACTTTAAATTAGTAACTTAGTTACATTACTAGTTACTTCTATCAAAAGTAACTCAGTTACTTCAAGTTACTCGTTACTTTCAAAGTAACTAGTTACTAGGGAAAGTAACTTTGGTTTTACTCAGAATTCTCTTGTTAATGTGTTGCTTCCGTAACTGGATACCCAGCAAGTCTTCTAGCTTGCTTACTTGCCACAAGTGCACTGTGCCACCTACCAATAGAAAGGAAAAAATAATGTGCATATTTCCACAAGAGAAATCCCACGCCTGGACCGTCGTTGACTGCCGCCATGATTCTAGCCTACATCACAGCGTCATGTGCGCTTTTTACATCCAACACGTAAACTGCAGTCGTGGTGCTTTCGATTGTACTCAGAAACTCGGAAATTCTGCCTTCCGAATAGGAAGATGTATTTAACACCAGACTGCAAATGAACTGCATACAGGGCTGGACTGGGACAAAAAAATCGGCCCGGGCATTTGGACTAGAGACCGGCCCACCATTACAGGAAAAATCATAAAGCCTTTGAATGAAAACAAACGCTGTTGTGACAGTGATGTACACAGTTTTGATGGTACATATGCATCAATCCATCAATCGTTTGTTGTAAGATTCAAATAATTACTTTTTAAAAACTAGACATTTTAAATGAGAATAAGAAAGAAAAGTACTTCTTTGCGCCCCCCTCTCCCTGTTAATGCCCTACCTGCCCCCCTGGCAAAACTTTGCTAGACCCGCCCCTGCATAGTTACCAGCTGTCAGCTACTTAGAAAAAGGATCCTGGTGTTATTTGTCTCTCAGAAACATTTCATAACTTCCCTTCAACTCATTCATGTCACCTAAAAGGTAAACCTGTTTCTCCATCACCTGTTCAGCTCTGATGATTCAGTAAGGACATCTCCTGGTTTCATCTTCATGTTTCCCTCTCACCACATATCCCAACTGATATCATGACCAGCAGCTTTTACAGCTGTGGCTCCAGCAAACATCAGCTGATACTAATAATAATAATAATAATAATAATGGATTGCATTTATATAGCGCTTTTCAAGGCACCCAAAGCGCTACTAGAAAGAAATATTAAATTAATTCTAACAACAGCTGATCAAACTTAAAAGTGCTGCTGTTGTTTAATGCAACCTCCGTTGGTTTCTTCTTTCTGGCGCAAAGTGGGCGATAAACAAACAAGAGAGAAAAGCCGATCAAATGATCATTGATGGGAAAGAATGAGAGGAGAAGAGGCAGCTGTGCAGCAAAGACATGAAATAACTCTAGCTTTGTGTCTTTTTCATTGTAGCTGAAGTACGGGACAAACTGTGTTACTTTTCACCTCAATACAAAACGCATAATATTTTCTCTGAATACGGGACGATTCCGTTTTTTAGGGGACGGTTGGCAACTCTAATAATTAACCTTATGAATAAAATAAAGTTCAACATCATTAACATCATAGCACCCACCCAGCTGTATAGAAACTCCGTCATGCCAGCTAGCACGCAGTACGAAAAAGTCAGCACAACGAGAATAAACTCAGTTTATATCTGACCCAGATAGACTGCAGGTCATAACTTCTTACCTAAAATTCAGTTCACCTGACACTTAGGCTGGCGGCCGCCTCGGCTCTCTGCTCCTCCTGCCTCCCCTTTCCCTCATCCACCTGTCGGCCTCCACCACCACCACAAAAAATAGTGCTTTGTTGTGTATCTGATGGACGAAAGCCAAACCAAAATGCTGCAACTGCACCACTGCAGTTGCAGCATTTTTACAAACCAATTCTGGTTCATCCGTTTCATTTAACAATCCGCTTTCACTCTCCTCATTCTCCGTCGCCGCCATGCTTTTTCCGCCATGTGTATATGAAAACAAAGGCACTGCGCATGCGCGTTTTACCCATATTCTATCGTGATATTTCATTTTCTTATCGTTGCCCAACATTATACTGGTATTACCGTGAACGGTATGATATGGCCCAGCCCTAGGTGCCAGGTCCGATCATTTCTAGATGAACAGTTTCCTGGAAAGTGGATTGGTTGTTGTGGGCCAGTTGAATGGCCCCCCAAGGTCTCCCGATCTGACCCCCTTAGACTTTTATCTTTGGGGTTATCTGAAGGCAATTGTCTATGGTGTGAAGATACCAGATGTGCAGCACCTGAAACTACGGATACTGGATGCCTGTGCTGGCATTTCTCCTGCGGTGTTGTTATCAGTGTGTGAAGAGTGGGAGAAGAGGGTTGCATTGACAATCCAACACAATGGGCAGCACATTGAACACATTTTATAAGTGGTCAGAAACTTGTAAATAACTCATGAAAGAATAAAGTTACGTTGAAACCAAGCACACCATTGTTTTTCTTGTGACATTACCAATAAGTTTGATGTGTCACATGGCCCTCTTCCTATTGAAAAAACAAAAGTTGTATCCAAGACTTCTAAATGGCCACCATGGTCACCACCCATCTTGAGGAGTTTGCCCCCTCACATATAATAATGTGCCACAAACAGGACTTTAATATCACCAACCATTCCCATTTTATTACAGTGTATCTATATAAATGGCCCACTCTGTATAACAGGACACCGGAGTATATTCTTGAGCATCTCACACTTCTGATAATCAGTTGTCTGCTTGACGTTTATTCAGCTGTGTAAAAACTATAACTTTAATCTCAGCCAAACCGATTTACTCAGGAACAAATAAAATACTAAAAAAAGCCAAATAATATCACTTTTAAGTTATCTAAGTGACTTACATATCATGTTTAACCTAAGTAGCGAAAGACGGCGGTGGTTTTGAAAACAATTTGCCGGCAGTCCGGTGTTCTTACGGGCTCTAGTGAGCCTTGAACCCTGGCTAGCTATCGAGCTGGTGGGTAACAGACGTCTCTGAAAACGTCGGAGCGCTTTTGAAAATATGTGTCTTGATAAGCTGAGCAGATATTTGAAGTTTACACAGCTACATTCTCGCCTGAAAATATGTTAAACGTTTATTTTGTGACCCAGAAAGAATAATAAGAGTAATATTAAAACTAACTAGCTGCCGCCATTGTTGACAACTGAGCAGGGCCGCGCTATGAATTCTGGGACACAGCTTCTTCTTCTTCAGGGTTTAACGGCAGCTGGCATCCTTGTACATGCAGTGCTGCCGTCTTCTGTTTCAGTCTGTTATTACACTCTTAAATCCTACTACTTATTCCTGCGCCTTTTGGGATCTTACAAAGCGTCAAACGATGCGTCAATTATTAAATTAGTCGTTGACAATTTTAATAGTAGACGTAATCGTGACTAGTCAACTAATTGTGGCAGCCCTAATGACTACACAAGCACATATACAGCAAACTGACATGCACATTTTGTTTCTGTGTCATTCATCCTTTGAAATTCATTTCACTTTACATATGAGCTGATACTAAAACGGACTGTTTAATAAAAAAAGACAATAAAAAATTCTCACCTTCCTCATCCTCCTCCACCCATTGGTGGAGGACTGGGCCCTGCACCATGGTTTATTCTTCCCATCCTCCTTCTGCCACCAGGTGGACCTGGAGGACTGTATAACCAACAGTAGACAAGAATGTGAGGAACAAGTGGTGTAAATTAGTGCTGTCAGCGTTAACGCGATAAACAGCCGTAACATAAATATAAATTAATTCAAGTGCTGAAATGAGCAACAGCTTTGTTAAACTGCATTTGTCATTCTCTGGATTATGACAATTTTTTAGATACAACTGAAAAAGAAATAACATCATATGCATCTTATTAGCTTTGTGTTACACATGACACACAATTCCTAATAAGCTAGCTTGCTCCTACATCGGATTACGTAATTTTAAGTGTTTAACATAAGGGGTAGTGTAGAATTGGTGTTCAGTGTGTGTATGCACACAACTAATGGTGTTTCGGTAACTTACCCTCTGCCGTCAGTGAAGCGTGATGAAACAGAGTTTCCATTCTTTGACATGTCGGGGTGAAACATGGTTTTGAAACTGGTAAAAGAAAAAAAAAGAGTGGGGGCTTGTGCTTAATTCAGAATAAACCATAATGGAGGCTCTAAGAAAAGCCTCTTGCTTACTCACTATATTGTAAGTTTATTACACCACATTCCAATCAGTTTTACAGGCAACAGGTTGGCAGTATTAGAGAAACTGTAAGTCATCTATCTTTAGCGGAAGAAAGAGATTCTTAGCATCTTTTTAAGGTAGAAAAACAAATGTGAAAATACAACAGTAAATACAATCAAACAACTCTTAACAAACCTTAAATACAGGAAATGAGAATATTAATGATTATTCAAAAGGTCACTCATCCATTATGTTAAATAAAGGTGGATATTTTGTTTTATTTATTTCATTTAATTCTCATTTGACTTACAAGAGGCCGATAAACTCCACTGCTCCCCAGAAAAGATCAACCAGTAAGGACAGGCGCCATGGAGACTGTGCCCTGCTATCCAGGACCTGGCCTGATGGAGAAACACAGAGGTGGGTCAGACAGCAGGGATCTGTGATGCTGTTCACATTGCAAGACGGGAATACATGTATAATAATCATCAGTGCACCAGCCAGTCGTTAACCCGGATTTACTCTTTAGCTGGCCTTCAGTACACAAAGGCTAACAGCTAATCAGGGCATAAACGAGTTGCAGCACATTTCTAAACAGTTTTAAAGAAAGATAAATTTCGTTCCACAATGAAGTTGAAGCCCAAACGAAATCGCAGTCACATATCGCATTCTGGAAAAGCGACGAAGTTTTAAAACACCACCTAAGGTTCATCAGCTCAGCACTTCTTTCTGCTACGCAGATTCAACCAGGCTAGCTAACATCCTACATGGCTAAATGTAACCTAACACTTTTCACACATTCATGCGGTGGTTATGTTCTAAAATGTATAAAAACACCTAATAAATATCAAACAAACAAAGAAACCGTTAAAGCAGGGAAACCACTCACCGTTGGACACGTAC
Source organism: Neolamprologus multifasciatus (assembly GCF_963576455.1). Lineage (NCBI taxonomy): Eukaryota > Metazoa > Chordata > Actinopteri > Cichliformes > Cichlidae > Neolamprologus > Neolamprologus multifasciatus. The sequence goes on along the minus strand of NC_140458.1, from coordinate 28,465,733 downwards.
ACCATCTTCCAGAAAGTAACAGCAGCACTGCCACAGCTGTGTTTACGGTTGGCTTCGCATTTCCGGGTCTGTTGCTGCGTTATGTGACACGCATGCCCACCACACACAACAGCTACAACCACCTTACCTTACACTCATAGAAAAACATTTCAACATCTGACACATTAGGGTTTGTTTTATACAATATTTTTATATACTCTGTCCAGTACAGGGCCTCTGGGGGCAAAAAAAACAAAAAACAATCTACCCACATTGTAACTTATTTTTTATATGATTAATAGATATATCTATGTATTACAAAGAAAGGGGAGTGCCTGACCTTGCTCAAGTTATTACTTCTCAATCTACGACTCACTCTCTAGAAGGTGGGAGGCCCCATGAGTAACTGCTGTTGTCTGTATAAAATAGGGCCGTACAGCATTTCCCCAAAAGCTTCAATATTACAGTAATAGTAATAAAAATTAATTGCTTGTATGAACGTGTGTGTGAATGGGTGAAAAAAAATTACACATTTCCACTACAACGACCCTGAACTAAATAAGCAGTTAAGAAAATGGATGGATTGATATTCTCCAGTCACTAGCATAACATTTTAAAAGAACAACTTAGTAATTCAGAGGAGATAGTAGAAGCACAAGTCTTTATTTTCTAGGGATCTTGTTCCATATTCATTTTTAATAAGAGCTCTTCATGATGCATGCAAAATAAAAAAGCTTTGCCTTACAATATAATACACACACGGTGTAAACCAGCCAACACATTCACAGCCAAACATCAGTCTATAAATAAGGAGCAATATATTATAACATTATAATAGAATATTGTTAAATATTTTCAAGTTGATCTACTTTTATGAATATTTGTCAGTCTGCACAGAGACCCATGTTTGCTCACATCCAGCTTGGACAAAGAATGAAGGTTTGTGAAGGCATTCTGTAGAAGTCTACCTCAAGTAAATAAAAAGTAAAGCGTTTTGAACCTTTTCAAAAAAAAAATAAAAATGTAAATAAATGAAAAAGTTCAGCACAGATGGAAACTGTCAGTTAAATAAAGGCATACTGTTGCTTTATCAACACAGAAACAGTCCAAATGCAACCGAAAGCTCAAAATACAACACATCAGACCAAGTTACTCATGATCTTTAATCTTGGATACATATGTGTTTACGTGTTCATCAGAATTTTGTTTTTCAGTCTTAGAATCAGGAACTGGTCTTGCATTGGATTCAGTAGCACCAGCATTTTTCTGTGGCTTATATTTTTTATTCATTGCTGATGGAGTAAATCCGTGTTCATTATAAGCATTTATTACTTTCTCCACTGTTTGGCTTGATACGTTACATAAGTCGGCAGTTTCGCTGACTGACAGTCCTGCAATCCGTGCACCAACTATGTGGCCCCTTTCAAAGTCTGTTAACTCACTCATACTGGACGGGGTAGTGTCGACTGCTTCTCTTCTTTTATCCATTCCAGTGCTGAGTATATTGTACATCAGCCTTTCTTCCCCATTTCCCTTCTTTAAGAATGATTTGAGACCATTTCTGATGAGGCTACGGCGAACAGTAGCTGGATCAACTGAAGGGCCAGATGCATCTCTCAGGTCCTGTGTCAGGTCTTTGCTGGATCTTTTACGATTTCTTAAGGACATGACTTTCAGATACTGTTCATCTGCTGTAGATAGTTTTTTAGGTCGGCCACTTCTTCTTTTGTCTTCCACTTGTCCGGTTTGCTGAAATTTTTTAAGGACACACTGCACACCATGCCGAGATATGCCAAGTTTTCGGCTAATAGTTCTTTGGGGTTCACCTTGTTGGTGCAAAAGTACTATTTTATGCCTGTCAAACCGTGTTATCTTTGGCATTTTTTTCTTGATTTAACTAAAGATGCAACTAAAGAAATGAGAAAAAAATGAACAAACTGTCAAAATATACCATTTAAAACTGGTTCTTTGCTATGATTTTCATCCCGGGTTAACACAACACTGCTTCATTCCTTGAGTTAAATGTCTTTTCTATGCTCCAATGAAGCCAACGTCCAAAGGAAAAACTTGCAAAAAGACCTTCAGAAAGCCTGGAAATTTGATGCTCAAAACAACTTTAAAAATTACAAGCAAGTCTGGCTCCTTGGGAAGCAAAATATAGAGAAACAAAAGGTGGCTCAAGACTTTTGCACAGCACTGTAGATGTAGATGACTGGTTTTACTCCTTGGCCTGAATGCAAAAATCATGAAAGAAGAAAATACCAGAAGTTAAAATTTCAAACACAATGAAATAACAATACACAGTTGTCTTTCTCTTTGTATTGATTAGCAATTAGTGTGCTAATGGAAGGACAAATTGTAGGGATGAATTCTAACTAGCCCCCCCCCAGTACCCTACCAACCACATGCTCTTAATAGATGGTCGTATCATGAGAATGCTTACTTCAAGTTTGTTAAGCATATTTTGATGCTAACAGTTCTGTACTTTCAGGCTCCTTAAAAAGTATTATGACTCTGAGTCAAGTAAAGTATGTATTATATATAGGACAACTGGATGAGCAGGTGATCCATGCTATATGGATAATGCAGAGGCCTTGGTGTGAATTTGTCCTAAGGCTATTTACTTGGTGTCTTTCTCCAAGCTTTACTGTCTTCTTCCCACTGTACAATCAGATAAAGGATTAAAAGCCCAAAACATACATTTAAAAAAGTTTTAGTTTTTATTATTTTAGCTGCTGCCCTGGTGGTATTTAATGGGATGAGAACAGGAAGAGGGAAGAAAAAATATAAAAACAGAATTCAAACATACATTCTGCCTATGGAAATTTGATATAAGGTCTATAGGTACTGGGTGTAAATGAATGCCCTACTTTAGGATAATATACTACACTAATATATTTAATACACTAATATGTATATAATATATTACCTAAGTAAATTTATTGTAAAATTTAAATGAATTTTAATTATTACTGATGCTCATCGGGGAAACACAAAGACGCCATTGCAAAACTTTACTCTTCTGCTTTCTGCAGAAAAGTTATGTCTGCTCTGATGAGCTGTTTTCTACAGCTGCACAGAGACCCGTGGGATCTGCCATGGTGACGCTTTTTTTCAGAGAGACTGGTCAGTGGGCGGTGACTTTATACCTGTTGATCACTAATGTAATGTCCATCGTCTGCAACATCAGTTACCATAGTGATGTACCTCCGTGAGAAGTGAACCACCTTGGCAGTACAGAAAACCTGCAGTAGACGAAATTCTGCTTCGTAGTGCAGGCCCCTGAAAATCATACCCACTGTTCTCTACACCAGTTCACCTCCAGCACTTCCAGAACCCCCGAAAAGAAACAGGTTAACAGCTAATCAGTCAGGACACGAATGCAACAGGACAGCTAAAATGGTTTAATCAGTCATGTGCTCTTTTCGGGGAAACGAGTGAGTTTTACTGAACCGCCTAATGCTGTCCACCTTAAAAATAAAACAATCAGTCATTATTGCACAGCTTCAGTTAGAAAAGCTAAGAAAGCAAAGCTAACCTGGCTAAACGTAGCCTTACACCTTTCTATCGTCACACGTTCTTGTTGAGGTTTAAAATGTTCTTTGCATAAAAAACATAAATACTGCAAACATATTCGCCCCGACGCCGAGAAAACGGATGAAAACACAGGTCAAACCTCTCACGGTTGGACACGTGAACCCTCTTCCACAGAGTAACAGCGGCGCTGTCACAGGTGTGTTTGTGGTTGGCGCTGCACTTCCGGGTCTGTTGTTGCGTCACCGTGTGAAGCACACGCACAAGCACAAGCTAAATCACTGCAGTTACTTTAGTACTGTAATTTTCAACACATGCGATTCTATTTAAATATTAATCACTGAACCTCTTACTTTTCATTTTCAATATATTTCCATGCCGTAGCCTGTTAGCTTTGCCTTGGTTGTTTTATTTCAGAGAAATCTATTAGTTTTACTGTTTTACCATTTAATTAAAACAGTGTTATTATGGCTGGATAACTGAAAATCCTATTAGCAAACCTGGTAAAATAAATAAAATTAAATTAAAAATAAATCTCTGTGCAAGCCACTCTTCACAGCTCATAATGTAAAGCACACAGAATACATAAGTGACAGCTGTGTTCACTCAAGAATGTAAAAGGTTGAAATGTACCATCAGATGAGGTAATTTTAATTAGTCTGAGGTTCAGGTTCTTTATTCCTGTCATGAAACCTTTGAGAGTAGTGATCTTTTTCAAGTTCAAATTTGGGGTCCAGCTTCGTCTGTGTTGTATCTGTGCACAGCACCCTGGGGTTCAGATAGCGTCTGTGCTTCCCATTGTTTGTAAGGCTCGCTGTTCTTTCCATCGAACTTTGGAGAATCAGTTTCTATCTCTGCTTTCTGATTGGATGCTCCTCGAAAGACACCAGCTTTATGCAGCTCACGCCGTACAGTCTTTACAGAGACTGTGTGAGAGAGGTGTCTATTCAGCTCTGAGGTTATCTTACAGGTGGTGTACTCGGGGTGGTACTCAGTCATGACTCTTGACACTGTTCCCCGTGCCACGTTAAACAGCTGTGCCGTTTTTGTGACAGATGCACCCGACAGCCGTGCAGCAACAATCTGGCACCTTTCAAACTCTGTTAAGTCACTCATACTGATTTGAACACTGCTTTTAAAGTGGTGACTATCTCCTTTGGACACTGTCACCTGACAGACGAGCAGGAAACCCAGCCACTGCGTTGGAGCACTGTCACTTAGGTACCCCAACGTCCACTGTCATATGGCACTTCCATGAGTTTGAATGCTGAAGCAGTGATGTCCTAGTTACTGGACCAATCAGCTGCTGACAAGCTGTCAAATGTAGTGTCCTCCTTGCTCTCTAAATTGATGGAGAAAGCAGTAAGTCTAAAAAAAAAAAGAAGTTTTATTTATTTAAATATATTAATTGTATACTAATAAAAAATGCTGTGGATTAATCAAGGACTCACACAACCACTGAGGGGAAACCCACAGCAGCTGATGCATTACTAAATGACTAAAGGAGCTAGGCAAAACGACAAACAATAAAAGGCTCTATCAGTCAAAAACTATTCAATGAAGCTCATTCTCGTTAACAGCTAAATCAGTGGTACTTCTGGATGGTATAACGGTAATTACGGCTAGCAGGTAGCAAGCAAGGCTAAAGTAAACGCAAGCGCGTATTCACAGTACCCATTTGGGTCCTTACTGACAATAATTACAGATAATCTACTCATGTCTGCTCCTCTGTCCTCCACTCTCCTGCTGGTGACCCAGAAGTTAATCTCAGTACAGCAGTTGTGCTTTAACAAAATGTATGTACACTGTTCCCCCATGGTATTTAATCGACAGCTTTGAAGGACGTCTAATTTCCTAACTGCCTGTTGCCTCCTCTCAGAGTCTCTCAGAGAGGATGTGCAATTTGAGAAATGAAATAGGGTCATTAACACAGAGAGAAAAGACGCAAAAAGATTCACGTTTAAGATTTATTTGTTGAAAATATGCAATATTGCTCAAAAAGAAAAAAAGAAGAAAGTATGAGTTTACAACACAGCCAGTTCACATCAGTAAAAAGTTTAAAATCATTTTTGGCCATTCTTATGTCGAATTTCTTTAAACTAAACAGTAAAATTAGTTTACCATAAATAAAGTAATTGATATTCATTTTTTTTAAAGAGATAATCTCTCAGCAGAGAGGAAAAGTGTTGGTTAAATAAAGGCATTCTGTGGCTTTCTGAAAACAGAAAAAGTCTAAATGTAACATAAGGATCAAAGTACAGCTCATCAGACCGAGTTACTCATCTTCTTGGGTCTTGGGTTCAGGTGTGTCCATGTCTTCATCGGGATTTTGTGTTGCGACCTTAGACTCGGGAACCACTTTTGCCCTGGCCGCTTTTCCATTAGCAACTGTATTTTTCTGTGGCTTGCGTATTTTTTTCTTCTGTGCTGATGCAGCAAATCCGTAATTCTTATAAGCACTCATGACTTTCATCACTGTTCGGGCTGAAACGTTACACAGCTCAGCAGTTTCGCTCACAGACATGCCTCCAATACGCGCGCCGACTATTTTGCCTTTTTCAAAGTCTGTTAGCTCACTCATGCTGGAGGTGGAGAGGTTTCGACTACTGCTTGTAGACTGGACAGACAACCCCAACGATCGTCAAGCTAATAGCTGAGCAACTGCCTCTGTAGCTTGGACTCATTCACATCAAAGCTGAATTGTTTCCATGCGGTGTTCCTTGGTTTGTCCACTGCAGTGCTTTGTATATTCTGAGAGGGATGTCTGGTGATGCTCTGTGGCCTGAATGCAAAGCATAAAAAAAACTATCAGAAAGTAAAATTTCAAATCTAACTGACACTATTGGAGAAACTCATAGACTAGTGGTACAAAAAAAGTGCACTTCCGGAATTGCTTTACTAACAAACACATTCAATATACTTGTACTTTAAGTACTTCCACTTCTATTCAATTACATTTTAGACTCAGCGCACTTAATTTTAAATATTGAGCTGCTTATCATTTTGCAGGTTTAATATAGATATACTAATGCATCATTATATTATTATAATAAAACAACATGCTAAAGTCATCTAAAGCTGCAACAACCAGTTATTATGCCCCAATAATATGATGCTAATTGGCTTAATCTGAAAAAATAAATAAAAATAATATTTGTTGATGCCTTTGTTAACAGCCATGTTGAAAATGGCCACCATCTTGAGTTTTCGCATGGCTAATGAGCTTTATCAAACAAGTAAACATAAAAACGGTATATGTGCCAGTTTTGGTGTTTGTGAACACCAAAACTGGCTTCCTCTTGTGAACGATTTCCGTGTAATGTTCAGGTATCTGCTGCTCAACGGGATCAAACAAACGCGTCCTGAGTGAAGCTGATTCCAGCATCAGGAATAACAAAACCACTGAAGGTGAGCCAACAGCACCTGATACGTTCACGTAACTGTTTTAGGATCCAGAAAACATCACCGGAACACTTTGCGTCACCGTGCAGCAGCTCAAGCACACTTAGAGAAGCTTGTTGGTGCTTTTTTCCAACCAAACCGATGATAATCAGTTTTGCTGTAACGTTCAGTTTTGCTAGCCAGGTAGCAAACCACAACATAGCTCCCCTCAACAAACTGCATATTCCGAGCACACCTTCATCTTTGTAACACAATTTATAGAAAAATTAAACACAGAAGAATTTGTACTAACTATTATGCACTGTACTTACAACTAAATCTGAACGGCAAGTCTGTGTTTTTGTCCACTGCTACTCTCCTGTGCGTCACGCGTTTCGCCAAGGAGAATAAAGTACGTCCGGTGGGGTTTTTCATAATAAAACTCTCAATTTGTGAAAAAACTATTATTGATAAAGTCAAAGATCCAATGCAGACGTTAGAATTTTATTCATACCGTGTTCATGAAATACCTGAGTAAGAAAGGGTTTTTGATGGTCCTACTGGTTAAAGACAGAAAAAAAATTACTATATTAGTTACCGCCCCCCCAACCAACCGAACTACAACAAAAACATCCAGAAATTATGAAACTAGGTCCTATACAGATTATCACAATGTTTCTGAAGTAACACAGACTAAGCTCGTTCTTCTGTCAACATCCTATAAAACACAAAAGCTCCATAAATATTTTCTCCGAATATTAATGATATTTTGATTCACAATAAATAAATAAATAAATAAAAAATCCCCTTGCACCACACACTGTACTGTGCAAAACTCTTGAGTCAACCCTCATTTCTTTCAATTTCACGTCCAGGGAGCTGACAGCAATAGTTCTGAGGGCTTTTGAAAGTATTTCAATATTTTATGTTTTTTACAGCCAAATTTGTAAATAACCCATTTTTAAATATTATCTTTAAGCACTTTGTTACTAGCAGCGAGTCACAAAAACACAGCATTTGTTCCCAATGTCATGTTCTTAAGAAACAGAAAAAAAGTTCAGCAAAGACCTGAAACAGGATCTAAAAGTTACATCTGGTCCTGAAGTTGATCCGTTCACCGCAGCCTCAGCAGAAAGGGTCTCAAAGAAGAAGGAATTATGAACACAAAAAATATATATAAAGAGTAACTGAAGGTTAAATGCAGCTAATATGTCCTGTTTTAAGCCAGGCAATTACACCTCTGCTCAGCTGCATCTCAGCCACCATGGCTCTGGCAGCAAGAGTGCTAGAGCCAGAGTAGGTGAGAGGCGAGCTGGAACATACCATTATGGGAGGAGGGGTTATCTATACTTTTGTTGTTAAAATGTTACGTCTCAAATAAGTACTGTATGCTTTTTATATTTTTAGTAGTGTGTCACACAAATAGCAAATATTGTCAAAAAAGGAAGAAATCTTTGGGGGTGCTTTGATTCATTTTGGGGGCGCTGAAGCACCCCCAAACTAAATCAAAGCACCCCCAAAAATCGGCTAAAATCGCCCCTGTTGTTGACCTATGTGAAATATATGACAAATGTATCCTTCATGAATGATATCAAGTCATCTTGAGCCACAAACAACATTCCTGTCACAAGGTAGAAGCCGCAATCAGTTTTGACAGTGATTTTTATATATACTTTATTTTTCCAGTTAAAAAAAATCTTGGTAACATTAAAAATGTTAGTTTTTTTTTCTTCCTCTTGGTAATCTTGACAGGAGGATAGCAATAATCGCAACAAATATAACGTTCTGTAAACATATTTTATGGCAAAAAAGGACCCGATTAGTTATAATGTAAGTACAAGAAAGTTATAAAGATACCTGAAAAATATGTAATTTTCAAATTTGATATATAGTCCCTAAATCCTGTTTACTAAAGTTTATTTCCCAATATAAGAAAAGACATTACACATAAAAAACAAGAAACACTGGAAATCATGTTTTTTTTTTTTTCAGACGAGCTTTTAAGCAAAACCAAAATTAAAAAGTATTATAAATAGTTGAATCCAGGGGATATAGCAGGAGCACTGAGATATCAGTGATACAATAAGGCATTTATACAACATTCAGAAACTTGATGGTCACAGGAAGAGAGTGGGTAGAAGCAGATGGAAGAAATGATAATTACCTTTCTCGGGATAGGACACGCTGTTCTTGCTTGTCAAGTTGGTTTGCTAACTGCCATTAAACGAAACCGAATATGAAAGGAATCAAAAGTGATAAAGTGAGCGGCAAAATCAAGCGGTGGGACGCCTCCGATTTTCCGACTTGAACATTCCAGACTGGAGCGCCCAAAGAAGAAAATGGATACAAAACCTTTAAAACCTATAGAACCAAATGAGGAACGGTCCATGGAAACAGATACTATCCAGTAAGTCAGACTTTCAGCTTTCTCCTTGTTTTTCATTTTACCGCTAGCATAGTGAACCGTTGTGAAGTAGTACCATGCAAACCAAACAGGTGCCCTCTAACATAGATTTTAATGTGTCTTGCTTGAAATGAAAAAAATATTGTCATAAGGTAAGCTGCTCAACTTCAGCAACAAAGTTGAGTGAAAACATAATTTGAAGATGTTGGTTGCTTTAAGAGCAGGTTGGTGTTGCAGTCGTTAAAGGAAACGATTCTTGGGTACTCTATAGTTGCCATGCCATGCCACAAAAAGATGCTTGTTAGGTTAATTTGTTACAAAGTTCTTGCAAAATTCTTTTAAACCTTACACTGCCGTTAATTCATATATTTGGGAATTTTTTTGATCATAGTTTGTGTGAGGTGTTGTGTGTATGTGTGTAGCTGAACGACTGAACCATTGCCATCTTAGTTTTTTCCATTTAAATTGAGCCTTTGTAGATTATTTAACAGATGATCTTGCAGGTCTAATTATATGTATGCTAGGTGTGTCTGATAATGGTAGAAACTGAAGGCTGGCCAGATGCCAATGTGATCTACTTTTTCCACGTGGAGTACAGTGCTTAACATATTTATTAGACCAGCATCCATGGTTTATGCTAAAACTGCCCTAAGTTAATATTGTGAATTACCATACTAGTTTTTAATGCCATGTAATGGTTAATTCACAAATTTAATAAGATATAGTTTGGAAGAATCAAAACCAAAAATCTCAAGTTTCACTTTTAAGATGTGTCTAATGAAATTATTTCCTGATCTGTGTTAAAGCTCACTTAAGCTGCAAAGACTCCTGCAGAGAGTTATGTTTCCATGAACAGTGACATGTCCAAAGGGGAACCGCTACACTTTAGTAATAATCAGCCAAGGGAAGATACTGTGGAAATACATTTCTATTTAACAGTTAAGAAAACCTCATTTAAAATCCCACTGTGATGATCAAATATGTTAAAACTGTAAGTACAGTATTGTAGTCTTACTCGAAGTTAGATTGCTGCTAATTCATGTTTTGAATGTTTTGGATTGTAACTTTTTGATAGGCATGAAATACTGTTGCCAACACAAAACAAATCTAGCTGCATAGGAGCATCTAACACTGAGAATGTTAATGTGGCATTAATAGTTGTAATATGTGCTGTGGAATCTATCCATGAATGCAGAAGTGACAATGAGCAGTATTTAAATTAGAGCAAAGTTCATGCAACGTTTGCTGTAAATACATAAGTAACTGAAATACAGCATTGAAGTAGATAATTTATCACCAGTATATGGTTGTCAGTTAAATGATGACATTATAGAGTATTTATTTTTGGTAAATGATATAATATTATTGTCAGCACAAAGCAGGTGTAGCTTAAATGTGGGGTGTGGATCTTTGTTGCTAAGCCACGTGTGTGTGGAAGTGCAGATTCAGCAGACTCTCTGTGTAGTCAGCAGAAGTTACCCAATTTACTGTCCAGTAAAAAGACAGTGAAAAACCATGGGTCGACTTCCACAGATTTACAGTCACCCAGACGATCCAGAACATCAGCACAGCCAGCCTAAAAATTGTTCACTCTTGTTTAGGGATGGGAATTGATAAGAATTTGTCAATTCAATTCCTTATTGATTGTCACTGGGTTCTCTGAACATCACTGATAATATTTGCAATCCTGAAAAATTCATCTTATGTTACAACTGCTTCAGATCTGCTGTTAATAATTAATGAAGGGTTATTGAAGTGTGCGCAACACGGTGGTGCAATCAAGTCCTTAGTTCAACTCCACCATAGGGACTTTAGATGTAGGCACTACGATGGAACTGCAAGGTCAGAGAGGAAGAAGACCTACAAATCTAATAAAGGAGGATATGCAAAGGGCTGTCGTGACACAGGAGGATCTGAGCCCCAGAAACATGAATATTGAGTTAAATCTTTATTTATATGTAAATATACCTGTCCAATGTTTAATTACATAAGCATTTTGGGGACAGTGTCCTCAGCACAAACATACTTCCAACATGTTATATGACTGTGTTGTAAATTATAATGTCTTTTTTAACCTATTACGTTAAAAATGTCAATAAATCACTTGCAAATGTAGACCACCTTTTTAAACAAGGGAAGTTTATTCATCAGAATTATTTGTTACTCACATTGACATAACATTATTTTTTTACACCCCCCAACAAACCAAGCTTCATATTCATATTTTGACCATCGGATGCCACCAAAGAGGACTGTGTTGAGAAGCCTTGAGTAATGAACCCTTTTTCAAAACAAGCTTCAGTGCTTCAAAGCTTCACTTGGCTATCACCACTAGATGGAAATATAAGAAACCTAAGAAAAACAGGCAAGCAAACTACAACGAACAGCACGCACTCTATAGCCCATAGCCCCCAGACAATCAAAACAGGGCCTAAGGCCATGAAGTGCAGCTTCAGGTGGCTTATATAGGCCATCTGGAGAGCATCCATTGGCTGCAGGACTCAAACGTAAGCCAATGACATGAAAACCAGGATCAGTGGGAGCCAGTAGTATTGAAGGGTGCAACTTACAGGACCTGGAAGCAGCACGGCAAACAAGAACCTGATGTTTTTCTTGACATTCTTTTAAGAGAATGTAGTCATTACATATAGTAAACACTCACTGGCCACTTCATTAGTTATGTGGTGCACTTACTGGGTTGGCTATCCACTTTGACTTCTTATTGCCTTAATTCTTTGTGGCACAGATTTAACAAAGTGCTTGAAACATTTCTTGGGTCCATAGTGACATAACAGCATTATATTATTGCTGAAGATTTGTTGGACATTTATATGACATTTATATTTATATTAAATTAAATGCATTGAAACATATATTTAAAGTTACAAAAGTGAAAAAGAAGTGTTCTTACATTGTACAGTACTTGACAGTACTTGCCTTGGCTTCCTGTTTCCTGTAGCACTTCCACTAGACCACTAGAGGGCAGCAGAGACAGTCAAATAGCAATGAGTTCTCATGAAGTGTTTACCACTGTCTGCTTGCTCAAACGTCTCATTAACAAACAATTATACTATACTTTTCTTTATTGTTTTAAACCTTTCTGACCCATTAAAGCCCTCTTTTAGTTCCCAGGAATCTCTCTGGGAAAAACGGACAAAAATTATTCCATCTTGGAGGCTGCATGACTTTCAAGCAACTTGTAATGACACTGTTGTTGCTCTGTGGTTGGCCATAACACCATATGGAGACCAAAGGTCAAAAGTTTAGATTAAATATTGCTCTACTTCTGCTGTTTGGCAACTGCTGCAGTAATTTCAAATGCTTGTGCGTGTGACAAATTAAGGCATGTGGCTCAAAAACGTTCATGCTCATGTTTTTTCCTGAGTGGATTTTGAAGTCAGAAGTCAGAAAAGTGTTTCTCAGTGTTCTACGTTATAATTAAAAGTGAGTGAAGGAACTGTTGCTGTGCTTGCATATCCATTGTTGATTTGCATAGTTAATATGGAAAAAAGAGTCACTGCAGTCAAATGAATCTATTTGTAACAGCTTAAATCACAATATGCACACACACACTTAACCTGTGAGCACAGACGTGGAGTCTTGTGGATACACACACATACAGAAAGCTACGCAAACACTCATTTATCATCTTGACTCTCAGTTGCAGGTCAGACACACAAGCTAGACTGATACTAATGCTCCTCCACTTAGACTGTTTTCACAAGACTGTAATGGCTGAGTCCATTAGTGTTAAATAGGGGGTTTGGCTATTTTTCACACCTTCCCCGAGCCAAATGTGGGCTCGACCTACTACAATAAGAAGGACTTTCAACACTGTCATCACTTTACCTGATGAAATACATCAAGGTTCACATGCTGTCTGTTCTTCTCTCTTGTCTTTATTGTATTTCTTAGTTATACTGGTAATTTTACACTTTCATGTGAAAAAGTCATGAACATACATAGTTACTACACGCAACCTAATTATAAACAACAACAGGTAAACACAGTGCAGTTCAAAGATAATTTTAAAATACTACTTTGTAAGAAAAATAGGTGGCAGTATTTCCTCCCACAGAGAAATTACATTTCCTTCCAACATCTGAAACATCTGAGTGTTCAATAAGAGTCTGTGGAAAACCTGTAACCCCCTCATGTGTCCCTTTAGATGGGACACATCTAGGTGAGAGTTTGCACAGTTTAGGGTTTTGGAATGAATGTAACTGTGAACAGATGAGATTATTTGTCTTTTGTCCATGTTTAATTGAAGAACTTTCAGTCCTGCTGGAGTTATGCGGACAGAAGTGTTAGAAAAAAGAAAAACAACAACTTAGAAACAGGGTGAAAATAAAGGATGAGCATGGTGGAATATTAGCAGGCTCAGCTTTCTTTGTTTTGGTTCTTCCTTCTTTATCCTCCTCCATTTCCCTTTCTGCCCTCTGTAATAACTGCAGCTATGAGCTTCAGCTGTTGATGGTTATTGGAGATTAGATAAGAGACGGTGCTTGGCTGGCGATCTGTGTGACTACTCTCAGTATTTGGCTTTAGCTGATAAGAAAAAGAAAGGAAATTGACAGGAAGGATTGGGACTGCTTGGGATGTGTATGTCTAAGAGTGGATAATGATAGCCTGTAGGAAATGCTGGACAAATTGCCTAATAACAAATAAGGAGAAGATTAGGATGAGAGACAGCTAGAAGCTGACTGACAATCACAGGAAAGGCAATGAGAGAGAAAAGCAGAGAAAACCACAGGAACATGTCAGCTGCTGAAAGTAAAGTGGTCAATCAAAGCTTATACAGAGTCAGAAAATTACATTTAATGTTCATCATTTGTTTTACATCTCAGGGCTACCCCAGACGCATCATTAATATAGTGTAAATGGTGCTGACTTGAAACATCACATTTTGGGTATCTTTTCAGTTACTCCTGAAACCTGAAAGCTCAGAAAGATTATGGAAAAGTGACCTTAACTAAACATCCTTTTATTTATTTATATGAATTATAACATTAGAGTTTTAGGATTGAATCAGTAAAATGATAAAAATACTCCAACTTCTTGAGCTTCACCTCAGTGGTACTACATTGTTGTTGAAGTAATGATTATGGCAAACTCTATTAAGTACTTTAATCTGCAAAGCAAATTAAGTAATTAATTATTTTAGTGTAGTGCTATGATGTGATAAAAATTGGAAATACTAAAAAAATACTAAATTGAAAAAATATGTTATTGTGAATTGACCCTGGATTGATTGTAACATCCACTTCATATACATAATATACATATATAAGGATATATAATTGTTCTGTCTGTCCACATATATTATATGCTGATATATATGTCAGCACTTATTGCCTGCTTCATGTTTATATTCAGTTCATCCATCAAACTGGACAACATCATAAAAAACAAAACAACAACAGCAGCTGCCGGAAATAAGATATGAAAATGATTAGGTGTGAAGTTCTCAACAACAAAATTAAAAACATTCAAGCAGCTCATTATTCTTTTTCCAAACTTTTGCTGTGTGTTAATTTTCTCTGCAACGGGGCAAAGGCTGGAAGAAAATGTCATGAATAAATGTAGAGAAAGCAAAGAGTAAAGGTGAGTAGGAGGGGAGGTTCAGGGGATGCAACACAGTAAGGTGAAGGAAGAAGCGAGTGCTCACACATCTGTACAGATGTGATCGCTCAGAGGGAGGACTAGGCTGTGTTTTGCAGTTGCAAGTGTCAAAGATCAGGCCTTTGGGGTAATGATGCAAACCATGTCCTCATGAATCATTATAGCAGCTTAGAACTAAGTGTATGTCTCTATTGTATTCCCATAAGTGCTTATTAGTGTGTTTTTTGGTGACTGTGTGTGTCGTGAGTGTGAACCCACGTTCTCACTGGTAGATGAAACGCTCCTTCCTTTGGAGTTCAGAGGTTAAATTCTTCCACTGGAGAAATTTAGACACCCAAAATCTCTGTGAGGCACCTGGGAACACCCGCTGCACTGTAGACACACACACACACACACACACACACACACACACACACACACACACACACACACACACACACACACACACACACACTTCTTGGACAACTATCCACAAGTGTCCATTCAGAACTGCTCCATATCACACATTATGGGACTACAGGGTCCAGTGATCCACTAATCGCTATGTGTTTTGCAAGAATAACTGTCAGGAGACACTGGCTCAATCATTAAGGAATGA
Organism: Neolamprologus multifasciatus; assembly: GCF_963576455.1. Classification (NCBI taxonomy): domain Eukaryota; kingdom Metazoa; phylum Chordata; class Actinopteri; order Cichliformes; family Cichlidae; genus Neolamprologus; species Neolamprologus multifasciatus. The sequence goes on along the minus strand of NC_140458.1, from coordinate 28,450,215 downwards.
TATCAGATATGATCAGAAAAAGGGAGAAGCTTAAAGTTCTGATAAAAAATCGGGGAAGCAGAAATTGCTAAGTATGACACAATAAATTATTCAAAAGGTTATCACAAAATAATCTGTTCACACACAGATACAGATGCAACTAGTGCTAACCCCCCCCCCCCCCCATTTGAAGTACTGATTCAACTTTTTTACTCAACTGAAATGCACTCAAAGCAAGAAAGCAAAAAGGAGCTTTCTACCAGCTATGTTTGTGAAAAGCTGAGTCTTTTGCTACATTAATGAAATAATAAAATAATATTAGTAGATAAGACTCCAAAGTTGATTTAATTCTAAGTTTTAATGCTTAAAATCAAAGCAGAGTAAAGTTTGACTTACACACACACACACACACACACACACACACACACACACACACACACACACACACACACACACACACACCAGTCCAATAGTCACCTAAGAGATTAGAACAGCCTGCCTATCGCTCCAGCTGCCAGGTCATCTTTCAGTGCTGGAGGTGGGATGAGAAAGGTGATGAGTATGGAGAGTTTTTGTAGCTGGTGATGAAAGAGGGACAAGAACGGGATTATTAACAAGTGGAAAAAAGCAGATGGAGATGGCTGGTAAGAGAGAAAGTAGAGAGGCATGAGAGAACTCATCATAGGCTTGAATGTCGTGGTACTTTGGGACTTTTAATGATTTATTTTATCTGAATCAGTTTTATCATTTGATTGTACCAAATACATCTTTAATGACTTTAACAAGCAAGAATTGGGAGCACAAGGTTGAATATATCTTGGATTTTCTCTAATCCTGTAGACCTTTAATCTCAAATCTATACATACAACCCCATTATTATTTGGTTAAATGTTCCTTAGCAAGTTGCATCTTGACCAGATACTTCTGGTAGCCATTATTAAGCTTCAAGCATAATTTTGTCTGGATTTTTGATCACTCTTCTTGGGAGAAATGGTAAAGTTCTTTTAAATTGGTTCGTGTCTGTTTCCCTGTAACAGACACGACTTTAAAGTGTAGTCCACAAATTTTAAATAGATTTGAACTTCGGATGTGGGAAGGCCATTCTGAAAGCTAGCCAACCAAACCCTGGAGGCCTAACTCTACAAAAAAAATTCTCAGACATTTATGTGAACCCTTTTAACTAATGACATGATTATAAACTAATATAAAATGAATATCTAAATTACAGAATTTGACTGCTGCTGTGGTGGAATAAGATTTAAACGTGACAATAATTGCAGTGTTAAGATTAATCAAAAACCAGGAAGCACTGGCACTAAGCAGGAACTCGCCTATCGGGAAATCGCGCTTTTCCCTTTTCAGTGCCATCGGTTCCAGGGGGAAGCAGGGTGATGTGGTGACAGCTTTCCAGCTGTCTGGTCAAAAGATGAGACATCAGAGCATAAACTCAACTCTGTTAATGATAATAAAAGCTTTTCAGAAGCACGCTGAGTGTTGCGAGTGGTGACTTGGATTTAGAATTAAAACACTATAATATGGAGGCACTTACTTCCTGTAAATCATCAACGAAAGCTCTGCAGTGTAATCAACTGTCATTACACTACATTATTGTCCAGTGTAAAACTTTCTGATTTTTGTTTCTGATTAACTATATTGCATTCCAGTTATACATGGCACCAATGAGAGTCACATGGGAAAGAAGCAGACATGGGTGGAGTGGGTATGGACAGTAGAAGTAACATTATTACTTAAATAGAAACCACCATTTAATTTATTAATACTTCTCAGCCACATTAAGTTTTTCTCACAATATGCTTATATGATAAGAATGTTTTAAGCAGTCATTGACTTTTTATCATTAAACACTTTGTATTTCACTTCCATAAAAAATAAAGTTATTTTTTTATGGCTGACAGGCACAAATTAGGGAACAATGTGCAGAGATGGGAAGACAGACAAAACAGTGGGGATGGGTGAGTCAGAGTTTAAGGGTGATGAGTTTTCATTGAGCTACACGGGTAATGAAAAGACATGGAGGAGAACAGTGAACAGGTGCTGACCATGTGTACACGTTAATAAAGGCAGTAGACTCCCACACACTGACTAAGCCTCCCCCATACACAGGAGGTTTTACTAAGCACATGACAGGTTTGCAGGGTCATGTCTGTCATTTCATGTGCTTGCATTGTGTGTATGTGGACCTCAGGAGTGTCAGTGCATGACAGAGTGAGATTGAAAGATTGAAGCTCGTTAATTGTTTACCTTCCACGCCTTTTGCTTTTATTTTAAAATATCTACACAAGGTTTCAAAATACCTGACATGCATGCACATGTGTTCACACACATGTTCACACACACATGTTCACACACATGTTCACACACAAGCGCCATCAGGTATAGAAATGCCCACATATGAGTTTTGGAGTCATATGGATCTTTAATTTTGAATGAGTGATGTTGAATAACCCAATAGAGAAACATACTAAGTGCACAATCCATTTACTGACTAACCTGTATGCAGCACTGTAGTTGGAGATAGTGTTATCTCCAAAACACATATCTTATTATTATAAATGACTTAATCTTTAACTAGATACTGTTCCAGCCTTTAAGAAGACTTTGCTGCATGAGGACTGATAAGAACATGCCAAAAGTTGCCTTTTGGCACGACAGAAAGCAGCGCTGTAAACAGAAATCAGGGTAGCACTTTCTATTATAGCTGCTAATAATATGGTAATTGGGGTAATTAAGTGGAAAAGGAAGAGTAATAATTTGGGATTAGAAAATTAATTACCAAAAGTAATAATCAATAATAAGAACAACTTATTTAATACAGAAATCTGTAGGTGTTTTATGTTACTTCTCAAATTTGCTTTTATTCCAAAACACAGTGTCTAAAAAAACCAACGCTGGATTCAGTAATATGAGTTTGAGTATTATCTTTGTGAAAACGCTGTGGATCACAGTCTTTATGAGGATTGCATGCTGACCCAATATTCAAATTTAAATAGACACAATGTTTTTTTTTTCTTTTGGTGCCATTATATTGTGTCTTATTCTTGGAAAATTGTATGACAAAAATACTCTTTTAGTATAACGAGCTGAATATGCTAAGAGCTTAAAATGATAACAATATATCTAAAATGTAAATAGCAGTTGGCACAGAAAATATAAGAATATAGGACTAAGAGAATGGTACTACAACAGCTACGGATGAAAAATACAAATGTCAGTGGCATTGAGGAACAATCAGGCTTGGGCACTACTGGAGTCTGTATGTAATGTAATGAAAATCATTCCATGGTAATATGTTATTACGATATTTCTGCTTAAGTTGGCCATCCTTTATTCACTTAGAACACGACATTGTGGACAAGGTTTAATGACAATAGTCTTTATTTTGTGGCAGTTAGAATGTCAAGGTCACTACAGTTGTTTCTGTTATAAATTAACCAGGAAGTATTGTAATGGACTTTGATCAGTTTCTTAATTTGTGTAAGTCACATGCACTGAAGACATTCTGGTTTTTCTTTTTGTCGCTAGACCACTTCTAAGTCAGGTCAAAACCAAACAATTCAGCGCTTGAAGTTTGTTTAGAAAGAAGACTGTTCCAAAGGAATACTATGGATCAAGACTGCTTTCAAGCCAAGTGTGACTGAAAGAGTGGCAGCTTTTGTGTTCATATAAACTTCTGCATGGATTTGGAAGCAATTTAATTTAAAGTAGCACCACAATTAGATAAAAACGAATGCAGGACCACCGGAAAGCAGAAAACTGTGTTTTAAACAAACATGTCTGAGGAACAACATATGCCCACATCGACTGCCAAGTGAGTTACAATTTTTGATCTCACTGTTATTATGCCAACTAAACAATTAAATATTTTGCTAAATATTAATGTACTTGATGTTTTAAACTTGAATGTGAAGACTAATGTGCAGATGCTGATGCAGTGTGTATTTTTATGTCACTCTGTTGCTGTAATTTTTTTCTCTGTTGTAACAGATCTGCTAATCATAGGTTTGAAACTGGTAAAGCTCTGAAAATTGAGTTTTAAAATTTTCAGCAAGTTATGATTTTTCTTGTGAAACAAACATTAAAATCCTTATGTAGCTTTGTAAAACATGTGTCATTTGAGACACAAAGATCATGTCCAAGGGAAACCTGAGAAGGTTCCTGGTTTGAACTTTCTGGTTTCCTGGGTTTTCCTTTCAGATTTCTATGTTTTATTGTGGCTTTGTGGGTTTTCTCTAGGTACTCCTGTTTTTTTCCACAGTCCAATGGCAAGCTTGTTAGGTTAGATTGTGATTCAGAATTGGCCATGCCTATAGAATGTATGGTTGTCTTTCTGCCATATCCACCAACAGACCACTCTGACCCAGCTTCTTCTTCTACAAGTTGCCTCAGCTCTTCTATTCTTAACCCAATAGCATTTGCACATTAAAAAGGTTTGCAGTGAGCTAAAGCTTTCCTTAAAGCCTAATATGGAGCCTTGGTGTTACGCCGCATTTCCCTCTCTTCACACACTATTTACAGAATTTGTAACTTACCTCAGATGATGCTGAAGCCTGGTCATAACATCCAATTATGTTGGTTATTGAGAAGATTGTCATTCAGTTTTGATTATTTTTCTGCTATAGGAGTATCTGGACATGAAACACATTGAAGGTAGAGTGGATACTACATCAGTTATTATCAGTCACTTCTTGAAATGAACAGTGATGGGACAGAGACAGCTGGTTAGCACGCTGTGTTCAGTATATTTTTCAGCAAAACACTAACCTCAAATAGTTACTGCTTGGCACCCTGTTCTGTTGAAAATTGAAATTGCTTTTTGAATAGGTAAACAAAAGCCCCTTTAAGCTTTGTCTAATTAAGGCATTTTCTGATCCTTTATCAAAGTCCACATGAGGACCAAAGACCTGTTTCCACGAGAAGTAACATGTCCAAAGGGGAACCCCCAGACTTCAGTGATAATAAACCAAGGTAAGATACTCTGGAAATAAATTTATATTAAACAAGTAAGAAAATGTTATTATAAACCTCTCTGTCATTAGTAAATCTGATAAATAACTAAGTACAGCATCGCAGTAATCTTAGTCAACAATATATCGCTGGTCATGCATAGCTTTGTATGTATATAACTGAAATGCAGCACTGAAGCAGAGACTTCATCAACAGTATGTGGTTGTCAGTTAAATGATGAAGTTGTTTAGAACAGTTTTTATTTTTGGTAGATCGTATAATGTTATCCTCAGCACAAAGCAGGTGTAGCTTAAATGTGGTGTGTGGATCTTTGCTGCTAAGCCATGTGTCTGTGGAAGCACAGATACAGCAGACTCTCTGTGTAGTCAGCAGGAGTTACCCAGCTTGCTCTTCAGTGAAAAGACAGTGGAGAACATGAAACAAGGTTTCAGAGCTATTGCTAAAGCTTTCTTTAAAGCCTAATATGGAGCCTTGGTGTTACGCCACATTTCCATGTCCTCACAAACAATTTACAGAATCTGTAACTGACCTCAGGTGATGCTGAGGTCTGGTCATAACATCCAATTATGTTGCTTATTGAGAAGATTGTCATTCAGTTTTGACTATTTTTCTGCCATAAGAGTATCTGGACAACGAAAACATTGAGGGTAGACTTGACACTACATCAGTTATCAGTCACTTCTTGAAATGAACAGTGATATTAATGGAACAGAGACAGCTGGTTAGCACGCTGTGTTCAGTATCTTTTTCAGCAAAACACGTAAACATATTTCTGTCACTTAACATCAAAATAGTTACTGCTGGGCATCCTGTTCTGTTGATAATTGAAATTACTTTTTGAATGGGTAAACAAAAGTTACAGATGCACTTTTAAGCTTTGTCTAATTAAGACATTTTCTAACCTTTATTGAAGTCCACATGAGCACCAAAGACCTGTTTCCACGAGAAGTAACACGTCCAAAGGGGAAGCCCCAGACTTCAGTGATAACGAACCAAGGTAAGATACTCTGGAAATAAATTTCTATTAAACAAGTAAGAAAACATTATAAATCCCTCTGTCATTAGTAAATCTGATAAATAACTAAGTACAGCATTGCAGTAATCTTAGTCAACAATATATTACTCTTCATTCATATTTTTAGAATATTTTGGATTGTAACTTTTTGATAACCATGTACCAAGAAGTCGAGATTCATGAGGTATATAACACTATCAATGTTAAAGTGACATTAAGAGTTTTAATATGAACTTTGGAATCTGTTCCATTAATGTAGAAGTGACAATGTATTTAGTAGAGCAAAGTTCTTGTAGCATTTGCTGTAAATACATAAAAACCTGAAATACAGCATTAAAGCAGAGTCTTCATCACCAGTATATGGTTGTCAGCTAAATGATGACAATGTTTAGAACAGTATTTATTTTTGGTAGGTCATATAATATTACTGTTAACACAAAGCAGGTGTACCTTAAATGCAGTGTGTGGATCTTTGCTGCTAAGCCATGTGTCTGTGGAAGCACAGATGCTGCAGACTCTCTGTGTAGTCAGCAGGAATTACCCAACTTGCTGTCCAGTGAAAAGACAGTGGAGAACATGAAACAAGGTTTCAGAGCTATTGCTAAAGCTTTCTTTAAAGCCTAATATGGAGCCTTGGTGTTACGCCACATTTCCATCTCCTCACTAACAATTTACAGGATCTGTAACTGACCTCAGGTGATGCTGACATAACATCCAATTATGTTGCTTATCGAGAAGATTGTCATTCAGTTTTGACTATTTTTCTGCCATAAGAGTATCTGGACAACGAAAACATTGAGGGTAGACTTGACACTACATCAGTTATCAGTCACTTCTTGAAATGAACAGTGATGGAACAGAGACAGCTGGTTAGCACGCTGTGTTCAGTATCTTTTTCAGCAAAACACGTAAACATATTTCTGTCACTTAACATCAAAATACTGTTGGGCATCCTGTTCTGTTGATAATTGAAATTACTTTTTGAATGGGTAAACAAAAGTTACAGATGCACCTTTAAGCTTTGTCTAATTAAGACATTTTCTAACCTTTGTTTAAGTCCACATGAGCACCAAAGACCAGACTCAGAGAGTTATTTTGTGACATGTCCAAAGGGGAACATGTCACTTATCAGTATTTATAAATTACAATAAAGTTCTTGCAGCATTTGCTGTAAATACATAAAAACCTGAAATATAGCATTAAAGCAAAGACTTTATCACCAGTATATGGTTATCGTGTACCACAGTCAGGCGTTAAAGTGGGTCAGCTTTTATATTTTATTTATCTTTTATTTTGGCACAATAAACAACAACAACAAAAATGACTGCAGATGTCTTAAGTTGCAGTATTCAGCATCTAGCTAAGCGTTACTGAAGAGGAGCACCATAAAGGGGAGTGACTTTTTTAAAGTGGCAGCTAATGTCAAATGCAACGTTTCTATCAGCTCAACAAACATCAACAAACACACAAGCTGTCTGTGTCGAGTTTGGCTCACAGTGTGTTGCTAGCTAACGGTCCAGCTGCTGTATTTCACAAAGAGAGAAAAGAAAGAGAGCTCACTTTCCACAGATATGGAAAGAGATAAGAAAGACAGGACATTCTGGTAGATTATGAAGTACTGATTTAACTTCTTTACTCAAGTAAATGTGAAAAAGTACAGACTCTGATCAGTACTGAAAATAGGAAAGAAAGAATAGGTCCTTGGTGGACATTTCTGTCACTTGGATTTTTTTTCATTTTCTATTACAAGCTAACTCTGACCATGAACAGCACAGGTACTTTGCACCAGTCAGACACAGCAAACTAGCCTGTGTACTAAACTAATTGTAGTCTTATGTAACCTTTGAATGTGTTTCACAATATAAAAAATAACTTCACATTACATGGAGGTTCATTATCTGATTTAACTTAAGAAGATATTACATGTAAACTTTACAGCTCCAGCTCATTAAATGTCACTGAGCAGTCTTTACCTTTTAATATACCCCCTCTTCTTCCTCTTCTGTCTCGTCTTTCTCCATCTTTCTCCAACTATGAGTGAAGTTATCGCACACTTTTCTCTCCATGGGAACAGCAGTTGTACCTTTAGCTATCAGACACACTGCACAACAAACTGAACAAACATTTTGCATGTTTGCTGATATTTGTTCAGCTGTTAGAAATTTTGCATTTGAAAATACCTGTCACAACATGTCAGACGCTCAAGTACCGTGACCACAACTTATGTCAATCTGCACAAAAAACGGTGTGCTGAAATGTGTCTGGCAAAATGTGATTCTCAATATTTGCCAAAAAAAACGATTGCTTGGTATGTATGAATGACTTGTTCCTCTATAATCTTACAAATATTGATCCAGAAAGAATATTCCTGTAGGTAGAAGGTGAAATGAGTTTTTGGCAAAGTGACTTTTATAATTCCTTTATTTAGCTAGGATAAATCTGTCATTGACATTGAAAATGTCTTTTTCAAGAGAGATTTGTGAGATAGAGGACAGCAGAAACTGCAGCAAATATTACATTATATTTGAAGTGATGAAAAAGAACTGGATTGATTATAATATAGAACATATAGAGTAGGTATAATCACACAGTCATATAGACACTTGTAAAACTGTTAAATTCTTTGTTTTGTATGTAACCCATTGCTAAACCCCGCTGACTGCAGTCACCTCATCAATACAAACATTAAAAAAACCCACATAAATATCAGCAATCACTTTTTTGGACAGCACCAGCCCACTTTAACCCTTGAGTACAGCAGTCGAAATTATATATATATGTTTTTTCATCTCTTTGTATTCAATAGGCTTTGATTAATACACCAATACAGTTGTCTTTTGTGTGTTATTGTTCCCTCCATTCCGGCGTACTGTAAATAAATAAAGAAATCTTCCCCCAAATGTGTTAAACCTGAATTAACAAGCCTGTTTTGAAAAGGAACTTGGTATGAGACACAGATATTTGTGTAAAGATGTGGGGATTAAAACGACAAAGGTTTCAGAAAAAAAAAAGTCAGATAAAGTATACAGTAGTTACCTGAAAATTCTTCACTATACTCCACTGTGGATGCAGACAGCTAAAACCGAAGTCATTCCTATTAAGGAACTTTAACATAGCAAGTGGCATTGACTGTGCTCAGCTCTTGTTTTCTATGGCTTCTAGGCAACAACAGTTTCCTGTTGTGTTGAGCAAAGCCCAGGTCAGGCATGCCTGACACACACTAGAGTCAACATTGGACCTCTGCACAGTGTGATATACATTATATTAATATATTAGCACAAAACGTTTGATACCAATTACATTTTGTATATATTTGATATTCATTTAAATTGTAGTAATGGTCAGTGGAAACATTAGTTAGATAGGTCTTGTTTTTAAATTATAAAATTATTTTTTTTCATCATAATGAGAGGGCATTTAATTAATGACTTTAAAATGTAATTTTGAGGTTTTCTTTAACTGAGAATCTTTGATGTTAGTTTGAGGAACTTAAAGAGCACCAAATTCAGAGAATCACCCACGGAAGATATTTACTAAAGTGTGATGTTGAAAGTCCAACAGCTGAACAGTAATGTTCTAATATTCGTTATTTAGTTGTAATTTTTGATACTTTTAAGTATGGTGATTCTCTCAGGCGGGTGCCCTTTGGATCACGCCTTCTTTAAAAAAATCTCCTATAATAATTTTATGTGTAATGGCTTAATTTAATAGTGGATTATTTTATTTTATTTTTTTAGAAAATCAAATTTCCCACCCCAGTCATGAAATCACAGTTATTATTAGTTATTTATTTCTTAATAAAATCTGTTTTCAGTTCAGTTCCATGAGCTCCTAGTATATGTAGAGGTATGTGATATTAAACATTCAATCAGAACAGGGGATACTAGACAGAAACCTACAAAAAGCTTCAGAGGTACCTAGAAGGTTTGATATTTATAAATGTTTGACATTCATGTTTACCATAAAGCTGAACAGGAATGCAAGTTCCTTCTGAATCTAAATGTTGAGAAAAAGCAGGAAAAGGTATGGGTGAGCCTATAACTGTAAAAGAATAAAAGGAAATTGAGACAGTACGATCAATTGCCAAAGTGAAATGTCGGTGATACATTTTTACTATAATGGAGATAATGATATCACAGTTTATTTATCTTGCTGTGCTGACAAACAAAATAATAATTATACATGTCTTCTTTGCTTTGAAGCTCAACTACATCAACTGACAACAGCAATGCTTCTGTGAAGAATGATCTCAGCGGTGAGGATGACTCTTACAACATTATTAACACAGAAATCCTTCTTAAGTCAGAGCTATTAACAGAAGAATATTTTAGAACGCAGGATATTTGTATTTAATTCAATATACTACTGCTATTTTCTCTCCTCCAAGAAGGCATCACACATATTTATTTACAACAATCATATTTGTACATTTTAGTTCAACAATTCATGGTACATTTTTATTTTTATTTTGTTCCGTTTTTTCAGAGACCTCAACACGATGGAAGGAGCTGGTGAAACATCTGCGCGGAAGACTTCTTACAGAAAACAAACTGATTGAAGACACCAATCATCCTAACAAGAACAACACCGAACACATCATGAGAGAAGACAGCACTGCAGAGAATAATGAACAGACTGTGGTGAAAGTGGATGCAACATCTGACATCTTTAAAGATAAGAATGGGAAGAAAATCAGAACTGTGCTGACTCTTGGAGAGGCTGGTATCGGAAAATCCTTCCACGTACAGACATTTATAAAAGAGTGGGCGGAAAACAAAAGCCCTTCATCTTTCACTAGGTTTGCAAAAACAGCAAAATCTTTGTTTCGTAAAGGCAAAGAAAATGAACTAGGAATATTTCCACTCGAAGTCTCTGAACTTAATCAGATGAAAGATAAAGAAATTAGCTTGGTGGGTTTTCTCAACCATTTCTTTAAGGAAACCAAAGACTTTGTAATCACTGAATTTTCACACTTCCCAGTTTTATTTGTCTTGGACGGAGTTGACCAATCTCAGCTCCCGCTCAACTTTGACAACAACAACATATTGACTGATATCAGTGAACCAGCCTCAGTGGACGTGCTGTTGACCAACCTCATCAAAGGGAACCTGCTTCCTTCAGCTCTAGTGTGGATAACGTCCCGACCTTCAGCTGGTGATCGGCTGAATGTTGAAAAACTTGTTGACAGGGTGACAGAAATACGAGGTAAGATTATCATTGCAGCAACTGCAAATAGATATAGTTGAGCATTTTTGTAGTACTTATGCTAGTGTATTACACCAAAAAAAGAGTCAAAATGCTAAAAAAAAACCTTTTATAAAAAACAAATATAGTAAATATTTATATGATAAATAATTTGTTATTGCTAAAAGCAAGATAAATGTATACACTGTATACTTGTGTAATTTCTGTTTCTAATGTTTTCTTACAGAGAAGCCTGATATCACAAGCCAACGCAAACTCAAGTCTCAACTGAAGGAGCAGTTTACTTGTGTGTGTGAGGGCATCGACAGGCAAGAAACCTCTGCTGTCCTGAATGAGATCTACACAGAGCTCTACATCATAGAGGGGCAGAGTGGAGAAATCAATGAGCAGCAAGAGACCAGACAGGTTCAAAATGCAAAGTTCAAACCAGTTAAACAAGAAACAGCAATTAAATATAATGAGATCTTCACCTCTGTAGGAAATAAACATATTATAACTGTGATGACAACTGGAGTGGCAGGCATAGGAAAAACTATCGCATCAATGAAGTACATGCTGGACTGGGCTGAGGGTAACGCAGTTCAAAACATTCATTTCATGTTTCCACTTCCTTTCCAAGAGCTTAATTTGAGAAGAGAGGAACAAATCAGTTTTGAAAACCTTCTTCATCAGTTCTTTCCAGCTATGAAGACCTCAGAAATAACTGACTATGACAATTACAACATTCTGGTTGTTCTGGATGGCTTTGATGAATGCCGCCTTGATCTTGACTTCAGTGAAAGTAATAAATGCACCGATGTGAGAGAGCCAACATCAGTCAATATTCTGCTGACCAACCTCATCCAAGGAAATCTGCTTCCTAAAGCTCAGATCTGGATCACCTCCCGTCCTGCAGCGTCCAACTGTATTCCTGTTGATAAAGTTGACCGTTTCACAGAGGTGCGAGGATTCAATGAAGAGCAAAAAGAAGAGTACTTCAGGAAGAGGTTTAATGTGGATCTGGCTGAAAAAATCCTCACCTGTGTGAAGAAATCAAGGAGCCTTTATATCATGTGTCACATACCAGTTTTCTGTTGGATCACTGCAAAGGTCCTGGAGGAATATGTGACCAAGAACCAAGATGATGAAATGCCCAAGACTCTAACTGACATGTACACATACTTTCTTTTGATTGAGTGCAGACAGGCTAATAGAAAGTATAATGAAGATAAGACAAGTGAAAGCTGTGAGATAGATAAATACTGGAATGAAAGAAACAAGGAAACCATTATATCTTTGGGCAAACTAGCTTTTGAGGAGCTTGTTAAAGGAAACTTTCTCTTTGATGAAGAAAACCTGACAGAGTGTGGTACTGACATCACAAAAGCTGCTGTTTTTTCTGGGATATTGACTCAGATCTCTCAGATCGAGAGAGAAGGTCCTTCACTGTACCCACAGAAATTGTTTTGCTTTGTCCATTTGAGCATTCAGGAGTTCCTGGCAGCTTTCTATGTGTTTTACGTCTTCAGTAACAAAAGTGAAAATCTGCTTACCACACCCCCTTCATTGGTTTCAGATTTGCCTGCATCTGACTTCTACAAGAAGGCAGTGGACAAGGCTTTAGATAGTAAACATGGAGACTGGGATCTGTTTCTCCGCTTTTTGCTTGGCCTCTCACTGGAGACCAATCAGAATCATCTGAAAGAGCTGCTGATAGACAACAAAAAAAATAACAAGGAGACTAACAAGGAGACAGCTGAGTATCAAAAAGAAGATCAATGAAGACATCAGTGATGCAGATAAAAACCTCAATCTTTTTTACTGTTTGAATGAGCTTAATGATCACTCTCTTGTTAAAGACATCAAAGACCAACTGCAATCAGGAAAACAGAAATTTGAAGATTATTCTGCTGGTCAGTGGTCTGCTCTGACGTTTGTGCTGTTGACGTCAGACGAGAAACTCGATGTGTTTGATCTGAAAAAGTATCGGAAATCAGAGAAAGTTCTTCTGGAAATGTTGCCAGTGGTCAAAGTCTCAAAAACTACCTTGTAAGTACTTTTGAATAATTGCTTTTGTAATTCAGTGTACACAACGTTTAACTATCTAAACAGCTTTCACAGAGATGTAGAACTCCAGTGAGTTTAGTGGGAGATTCAGTCAATTCAGTGTCATTTATCAAGTTTGAATTTCAAACTTTCTGCTTTCATTCAGAGGGTTTAAGAACAACTTGACATTCACTATTCAGTAGTTACAGATAACTTTGTGGAAAGTCACCTATTTTCAGTAATTGGATAATTGACTGATAAGCAGTTTCATGGTCAGGTGAGTCATGTTCCCTTGTTACTTCATAACAGTGGAAATGTGTCACTGGCATTTATTGATGATGTGGGCAGGGATAGCTCATTATTATTATTATGAGCTATTATGAGCTATTATGAGCTATTATGAGCTATTATTATTATTATTATTATTATTATTATTATTATTATTATTATTATTATTATTATTATGTGATTGCTGATGTCACAGGATGAATTCGGAAGTTTGCAGCCAAACACCAGAAAACTGATCAGACGGTGTTCCAGAGTGCTGACATGCTAGGTTTTTTAAGGCAAAGAAATGGGATATTCTTCAGTGTCAACTTATCCAAACCTTTTTTTTTTTTAATTAAATATTAAACTGAATACAGAAAGACTCACAGACAAACACCAACTGAAGGTGGCTGCAGTAAAGGCCTGACAGAGCATCTTAAGGGAGGAAATGCAGCATCTGGTGACGTCCATGGGCTCTAGACTTAAAGCTATGACTAACAAATGATTTCCATCCAAATATTACAAATAATTATTTATTTGGATTTAAAATTATGTACTTTTGTGATATTAATTCAAAGATTCTGAAAATGGCAAACTATGTTTAAAAGTGTCTGTAATTTCTAAAGTAAATGCAAGATTTTTGTTGATCTCCTTGAATCTTCTTAATTGTTCTATTTAAATTCCAATGTGGTGGTGCACAGAGTCAGATGTCCCTGTCCAACAAATAATTTATATAACTGTATACACTGGTCTTTTAGTTACTTGAACATACTAGTGCAAAGTAACAGTTCATAGCACTTTGCTGTATGTCTCATTTTCACAGGCTGACTTGGTGTGAGCTCTCTGAAAAAGCCTGCAGTGGTCTGACATCCTCAGTCCTAAGCTCTGCATTCTCAAACCTTTTGGAGTTGAACTTTAGCCATAATGATTTGCTTGATGTGGGTGTGCAGCATCTTGCAGAAGGCCTGAAGAGTTCACACTGCAAACTGGAGAGTCTGAAGTAAGTGTGCATAAATCACACTGCCAAAGAGATTTTTGTCTTTTCTTGTTAGAAAAGCTTCCACATGTTACAAAGTATAACAGACTGTTAGGTTGCTGAGACGCTAGACTGTTTTTAGCCACATATGAATTTTATTAGAAACAGATATTTTTTACACTTTAGTCAAAGTGTGCAGAAAATCTGTACCTTAACACATTGTTCATAATAGATGATTGTTTTCCATTACCATTATATCCTAACCCCAAACTAAAGGGGATGAAAGCAAATAACAGGTTTCTTCTAACAGTCATCTAATCCTAACTGCCTCTTCCTGCCTCTGACTTTTAACAGCCAATTGTTTGCATTATCTTGGGCAAGTTTGGGGTTTCTGAATATAGAAACAAATTAAATGGTCTACCTGGCCTCATACTTTATAGTACATGAAATTTCTGTGAACATTTTGTCAAGTTTACCCAAGCAGGAAAAACATTCACAGCATTCAAATGTCTTATATAAATACATTCACAGCAGCAAACTTGATGTTAAAGAGAAGGTGATCATCTTATTAAAGACATTAATGTGTCATGCGTTTATTGAATCATTTTTTGAGTGTTTCAAACCTTTATCAAAGAGTCAGAAAGACCATCAAAATAATTTCTCTCTGTGTGTTCTGCAGATTGTCTGGTTGTCAGGTAACAGAGACAGGCTGCTCTTTCTTGGCCTCATCTCTCAAATCGAATGCAGCTTCCCCCCTGAAACATCTGGATCTGAGTTATAATCACCCAGGAGACCTTGGGACCAGACAACTCACTGATATAAAGGAAGATCCAAATATGAAGCTGAAGACACTGCTGTAAGTTATAAATATAATTGTCTATATAGTATATATAAATAAAAGGCTTTCTAATAATATGGAAGGATCTTTTTCTGAGCCTACATCAACTTTAAAGCAAAATTATAATAGAACCTGAAGTAAAAAGTCAATGTTTCATTTATAACATAAATTAAATTTGAAGTCATATTTTTTCCACTCTGTTTGAAAATTATTGCTGCACTACTTCCTCACCCTACCTTACTTTACCTAATACTATATATAAAATAAAATCTTGTACAGTTTGGACCATGGTGGAGAGCATCGGTTAAAACCGGGGATGAAGAAGTGTAAGTTGGTCTCTGATTTTCAGTGTTTTGTCATGTAGTCATCAAGTTAAAGCTCCAGTTGCTCATTTTTGAAATCAAAATCACCAATTATAATTTGCTATACCTGCTAATGTTGTTTTGATTTGTTGCTTTGCTTGTATCTTTTTTATGTATTTATATTTTGTGGTCGCGCCAAAGATATCAAATGCATTGTCTTTCTCAGATGGTGTAGAACTGAAGTTTGACGAAACTACGGCGAGCAAAAGGCTTATCCTAGAAGGAGACAGAAAAGTGAAAACTGTAAAGAAGGTAGAGGAGAAACCTGCACGACCTGAAAATGAGGACAGGTTCAAGAGGTCTCAGGTGTTTTGCGTCGAGGGACTGAAAGGTCTCTGCTACTGGGAAGTGGAATGGAGGGGGACGGTCTGCATTGCTGCAGCATACAAAAGAGTGGGTAGAAATTGGGATAGTAGTGGTGGCCTAGGATGCAATGAGATGTCCTGGGGTCTGTACTGCTCCAGCACTGACTACACTGCCATGCATGGGAAGACATCAACAAAGCTGGAATTACCTTCCAGTACAAAAATAGCAGTGCTCTTGGATTGGGAAGGTGGAATTCTGAGTTATTACAGTGTTTCATCAGAAAAGCTGAGCCTCATACACATCTTCCATGCAAAATTCACAGAGCCGCTCTTCCCAGCCTTCTGGTTTAAAACAGGCTCTGTGACCTTATGTGACATTGATTAAATCACTGTGGTTGAAACAGGTTTGATAAACTGATCACCACAGATGTTCTTCGTATTTCATTCAATTAACATTTCAGTTCCTTAACATGAAAAATTACGTTACTGTTTTTCTCTTTTAGATGTGACTTGTTTATAAATGACAATAAAGAAAAAAGAACAATGTAAAAATAAAACTAAGCTTTTGTAATATCATAAAGTTACATTTGCACAACATCCAGAGGTCCTTAAAACACACTAACCCATGGCAGTTGTAGATCTGCTATGATACAGGCAGCTCTGTATGTCAAGATAAGGGACAGTCGCTGATTTCACTCATTTCTTTCTAAAAACTTGTTTGTGTTTCCTTGTTTAATCACTTATATTTTTCTAAGTATGAGATATCCTGATAACAATGATGAATATTAATTTCAAGTATGTTTTTTTTACTTCAGTTCTGCCTTGTTCTTGTTTTCATTACTTTAATTTTATATTTTATATATGACAATAAAGCAGAACATGTACAAGAAAGAATACATAACTGTATCCCTGTCAAATAATACTTACATTTTTTTTTGTTTTTTGTTTTCACTTTCTAATGAAAAGATAGCTAACGTTTAAATTAACAGTGGGGTAAAAATCAGACATTATGGATGGATCGTTTTATTGTCAGTATCTTCAGCAGTGAAGACTGATGGTCATATATAACTGTACATACAGAAACCTGACTTTTTGATATACATAGATATAATACAATAAATCCACTGATTAAGGTCAGACTGTGCTTGAGAAATTTATAAAAAAAATAATTTTGTTTTACCAGCTTTGAAAGCGAGAGAGAGAGAGAAAAAGGCTTCACTAGGAAAGATTTATGGAGAGTTGAACCCAAAGTCAAATAAATGTATGCCAAAAAATATCAAAATGTCACACCTCACAGACTTTGATTTGTTAAAGACAAATTACTCACATTTGACTTTGGCTCACATCACAGGATTAGGTTTTTATCAGGTGTGTTTCTTAACTGATACATCTGGAAACTTGAACACAAAAACACTTCTGAATGTCACCCGATGAGTGTTGTGGTTGGACTGTATATACTGCCTTAGTCTTTATCTTCCTAATTATGTGTCAGTTGATCGCTTGTCCAGGTGGTATGTTCCTACATCCACGTCTGTCTTTGTCTCTGTCCAAATTTCTTTTTTCATTCACGCTTTCTAACATAATTTCAGTCGAGCGGCTGTCAGACACAATTTATTTCCCTTCCCTTCCATCTGGATCCTGATCAAACTTTACTGTGTTACACTGTGAAGAAGCCTGGTTGACTATAGGAATAATTAGGGGAGTAATGGCAGCTGCAGTTTTCAGTCTTGGTATCCAGGTCTCAAACACATGCACAATCATAGACATTTACAGTACAATAATGTGATGTTGAAACAGCCTATTTTCCCTGACACATACAGTTATATTCATGGCAGTTGAGTCTGTTGGGAGTGATTATTTCCATCGGTGTCCACCAGACTGTAAGAAGAGAAGAGAAAAACTGAAATAAAGACCTTTTGCATTTACAGTAAGGTAAGCTTAGCAGCTTCCATGTCCAAAATTGTCTAAATCTTCTTAATGTTAAATTTGAATACTTTATTTCATTCTTTCCTCCCTAATCTTTGCTTAACGTTACAGAGCATAACCGGTTATTTATTTCTTTTTTAGTTTGTGACCAGTTTGAGCCTTTCTAGTTAATCAAAGAGTAAAGAAACAATATTTCAAATATTCTAAAAATTACTGTTAAAGCTAAACATCCTTACAGTGGGGACAGTTTGCATACTACTCAAGACACAGCTTGTTTACTTAAAATGTGCATTTTAACATTATATTATTGTATGCATCCATCTTTTTTTTATTTGTTTTTTTGTTTTGTTTTGTTTAGTTTTTTTTGTTTTACCAAAATTCGCATCCAAGCTGGCATGTTTGGGCATTTTAATTGGTCACTTGGTGTTCGCTCGCTCTGTGGTATAGTATCGCTTCCTGTTCCTGCTCAAACACAGTGGTGTTTCTGAGTAGCTTATTTGCTTAGCAGTTTAATTAACAACTTTTAAATACATTCTTTTTTTTCACAGTATAATCTTCACGTGCTTCATCCGAAGCACACTTTCTGTGTACTCACTACCTAATTTATAGCCAAAGTATTCACTCACTGTCTCTGTACTGTTTCGCTAGCTTAGCTTGTAGCCGACCCGTTAGCACCATGGCTACTTCACCTGTCCCTTCTGCACTTTCTTGCTCATTGTGTCAGATGTTTAGTTACTCCTCGGCCTCCTTTAGCAGTAATGATATCTGTAACAAATGTAGCATATTTGCAGCTCTGGAGGCCAGGATTACTGAACTGGAGACTCGGCTTTGCACCCTGCTCTCACCCTTAGCTAGCCAGGCCCCTGTAGCTGGTGCAGCCGAAGATAGCGTAGGCCCCGCTAGCTGTTCCCCGGCAGATCCCAAGCAGCTGGGGAAAGACGGCTGGGTAACGGTGAGGAGGAAGCGTAGTCCTAAACAGAAGCCCCAGGTACACCACCAACCCGTTCATGTGTCTAACCGTTTTTCCCCACTCGGTGACACACCCGCTGGGGGTCAAACTCTGGTAATTGGTGATTCTGTTCTCAGACATGTGAAGCTAGAGACACCGGCAACCATAGTCAATTGTCTTCCAGGGGCCAGAGCAGGCGACATTGAAGGAAATTTAAAACTGCTGGCTAAGGGTAAACGTAAATTCAATAAAATCATAATTCACGTCGGCAGTAATGACACCCGGTTACGCCAATCGGAGGTCACTAAAATCAATATTGAATCGGTGTGCAACTTTGCCAAAACAATGTCGGACTCTGTAGTTTTCTCTGGTCCCCTCCCCAATCAGACCAGGAGTGACATGTTTAGCCGCATGTTCTCCTTAAATTGCTGGCTGTCTGAGTGGTGTCCCAGAAACGATGTGGGCTTCATAGATAATTGGCAAACCTTCTGGAGGAAACCTGGTCTTGTTAGGAGAGATGGCATCCATCCCACTTTGGATGGAGCAGCTCTCATTTCTAGAAATATCGACAAATTTATTAAACCCCTCAAAACATGACTATCCAGAGTTGGGACCAGGAAGCAGAGTTGCAGTCTTACACGCCTCTCTGCAGCTTCTCTCCTCCTGCTACCCCCCCAAAAACCCATCTCCATAGAGACTGTGTCTGCTTCCAAAAAGACAAAAAACAAACTAAAAACCAGCAACAAACAACTTAAACATTTACAAAGAAAGAACAATACAGTATCCACATCTGAACCAAAGAGTAAAACAGTGAAATGTGGATTATTAAATATTAGGTCTCTCTCCTCCAAGTCTCTGTTAGTACATGACTTAATAATTGATCAACAAATTGATTTACTCTGCCTTACAGAAACCTGGTTGCAGCAGGATGATTATGTTAGTTTAAATGAATCAACACCTCCGAGTCATTCTAACTACCAGAAATCTCGAAGCACAGGTCGAGGGGGCGGTGTGGCAGCAATTTTTCACACCAGTCTATTAATTAATGAAAGACCAAGACAGACTTTTAATTCATTTGAAAGCCTGATGCTTAGCATTGTCCACCCCAGCTGTGAAACTCAGAAACCAGTCTTACTTGTTATCATCTATCGTCCACCTGGGCCTTACACAGAGTTTCTGTCTGATTTCTCAGACTTTATATCTAATTTAGTTCTGAGCTCAGATAAAATAATTATTGTGGGTGATTTTAACATCCATGTTGATGCTAAAAATGACAGCCTCAACATGGCATTTAATCTGTTGTTAGACTCAATTGGTTTCTCTCAAAATGTAAAAGAACCCACCCACCACTTTAATCACACTCTAGATCTTGTTTTAACATATGGCATAGAAACTGAACATTTAACAGTGTTTCCTGAAAACCCTCTCCTGTCTGATCATTTCTTGATAACATTTACATTTACAATAATTGATTACGCAGCAGTGGAGAGTGGACTTTATCAAAGTAGATGTCTTTCTGAAAGCGCTGTAACTAAGTTTAAGAATATAATCCAGCCACTGTTATCATCGTCAATGCCCTGTACCAACACAGAGCAGAGCAGCTATCTGAACGCTACCCCAACAGAGGTCGATTATCTTGTTAATAATTTCACCTCCTCACTACGTACGACTCTGGATACTGTAGCTCCAGTGAAAACTAAGGTCTCTAATCAGAAGTACCTGACCCCGTGGTATAATTCTCAAACACGTACCCTAAAGCAGATGACTCGTAATCTGGAGAGGAAATGGCGTGTCACAAATTTAGAGGATCATCATTTAGCCTGGAGAAATAGTTTGTTGCTTTATAAGAAAGCCCTCCGCAAAGCCAGAACAGCTTACTACTCATCACTGATTGAAGAAAATAAGAACAACCCCAGGTTTCTCTTCAGCACTGTAGCCAGGCTGACAAAAAGTCAGAGCTCTTTTGAGCCAACCATCCCTTTAACGTTAACTAGTGATGACTTCATGAACTTCTTCACAAATAAAATTTTTATCATTAGAGAAAAAATTACCAATAATCATCCCACAGATGTAATATTATCTACAGCTACTCTTAGTTCCATTGATGTTAAGTTAGACTCTTTTTTTCCAATCGATCTTTCTGAGTTAACTTCAATAATTACTTCCTCCAAACCATCAACGTGTCTTTTAGACCCCATTCCTACAAAACTGCTCAAAGAAGTCCTGCCATTGATTAATTCTTCGATCTTATATATGATCAACCTATCTCTAATAATCGGCTATGTATCACAGGCCTTCAAGGTGGCTGCAGTTAAACCTTTACTCAAAAAGCCATCTCTAGACCCAGCAGTCTTAGCTAATTATAGGCCAATCTCCAACCTTCCTTTCATATCAAAAATCCTTGAAAGAGTAGTTGTCAAACAGCTAACAGATCATCTGCAGAGGAATGGTTTATTTGAAGAGTTTCAGTCAGGTTTCAGAGCTCATCACAGCACAGAAACAGCTTTAGTGAAGGTTACAAATGATCTTCTTATGGCCTCTGACAGTGGACTCATCTCTGTGCTTGTCCTTCTTGACCTTAGTGCAGCATTCGATACTGTTGACCATAATATCCTATTAGAGCGATTAGAACATGCTGTAGGTATTACAGGTATTGCACTGCAGTGGTTTGTATCATATCTATCTAATAGACTCCAATTTGTGCATGTAAATGGAGAGTCCTCTTCACACACTGAGGTTAATTATGGAGTTCCACAGGGTTCAGTGCTAGGACCAATTCTGTTTACATTATACATGCTTCCCCTAGGCAGCATCATTAGAAGACATAGCATACACTTTCACTGCTATGCAGATGACACCCAGCTCTATCTGTCCATGAAGCCAGATAACACACACCAATTAGTTAAACTGCAGGAATGTCTTAAAGACATAAAGACTTGGATGGCCACTAACTTTCTGCTTCTTAACTCAGATAAAACTGAGGTCATTGTACTCGGCGCTGAAAAGCTTAGAAATATGGTATCTAACCAGATTCTTACTCTGGATGGCATTACCTTGGCCTCCAGTAACACTGTGAGGAACCTTGGAGTCATTTTTGACCAGGATATGTCCTTCAACGCACATATTAAACAAATATGTAAGACTGCGTTCTTCCATTTGCGCAACATCTCTAAAATTAGAAATATCCTGTCTCAGAGTGACGCTGAAAAACTATTTCATGCATTTATTACTTCCAGGCTGGACTACTGCAATTCATTATTATCAGGATGTCCAAAAAACTCACTGAAAAGCCTTCAGTTAATCCAAAATGCTGCAGCAAGAGTACTGACAGGGACTAGAAAGAGAGAGCATATTTCTCCTGTTTTGGCTTCCCTTCATTGGCTTCCTGTTAAATCCAGAATTGAATTCAAAATCCTGCTCCTCACATACAAGGTCTTAAATAATCAGGCCCCATCTTATCTTAATGACCTTGTAGTACCATATCACCCTATTAGAGCACTTCGCTCCCGCTCTGCAGGCCTACTTGTTGTTCCTAGAGTATTTAAAAGTAGAATGGGAGGGAGAGCCTTCAGTTTTCAGGCCCCTCTTCTGTGGAACCAGCTTCCAGTTTGGATTCGGGAGACAGACACTATCTCTACTTTTAAGATTAGGCTTAAAACTTTCCTTTTTGCTAAAGCATATAGTTAGGGCTGGACCAGGTGACCCTGAATCCTCCCTTAGTTATGCTGCAATAGATGTAGGCTGCCGGGGGATTCCCATGATGCATTGAGTTTTTCCTTTCCAGTCACCTTTCTCACTCACTATGTGTTAATAGACCTCTCTGTATTGAATCGTATCTGTTATTAATCTCTGTCTCTCTTCCACAGCATGTCTTTTATCCTGTCTTCCTTCTCTCACCCCAACCGGTCGCAGCAGATGGCCGCCCCTCCCTGAGCCTGGTTCTGCCGGAGGTTTCTTCCTGTTAAAAGGGAGTTTTTCCTTCCCACTGTCGCCAAAGTGCTTGCTCATAGGGGGTCATATGATTGTTGGGCTTTTCTCTGTATCTATGAAGCGCCCTGAGGCGACATTTGTTGTGATTTGGCGCTATATAAATAAAATTGAATTGAATTGAATTGAATTAATGTAGGAGGCAATGAATTACACACATAATATAGGAGTGGATGGTGGCTAGAGTGAAAGCAGTTACAAAGGAAGGGATGGAAGTAGAAGAGAAAGGAAACATCTGGGACAATGTGGCAACGAGCGAACTGAAGGCCTTTTTGCACCACAATCCAATTCATTGTTTCCATAAACCTATTTTTTGACTGAGTCTGTGAAGAGCCTTAAAGAAAATCACAATAAAAAATTTAGTTCCAGTTCTCACGTCACGGGCCTCATAAAAGCAACAGACCTGTTTGATTTGCTTAGGAACTCTCCTGTTTCTGCTTCGTTCACTCCATACTATTGATCTGCTGCAGCTAATTGACAACACATTTAGGGCCCCTCACGCTCTTTCTGTCTCACTCTGCATCAGTCTCTTAAGATTTGTTTTGATTAGAGAGCTGCCTGAGCACGCTTTGAGTTGAATGAATGAATGGTTTGTGTGGGTTTACAACAGACTTTGTGAGAAATGTGTGAACGTCACTGCTTTTGAACTGGAAAATGTACATTCCTTTTGCAGTGATCAAAAAACCTTTTAAAAGCTCACAGTTCCTTCCTTCCTGTTAAAAGGGAGTTTTTCCTTCCCACTGTCGCCAAAGTGCTTGCTCATAGGGGGTCATATGATTGTTGGGCTTTTCTCTGTATCTATGAAGCGCCTTGAGGCGACATTTGTTGTGATTTGGCGCTATATAAATAAAATTGAATTGAATTGAATTGAATTAATGTAGGAGGCAATGAATTACACACATAATATAGGAGTGGATGGTGGCTAGAGTGAAAGCAGTTACAAAGGAAGGGATGGAAGTAGAAGAGAAAGGAAACATCTGGGACAATGTGGCAACGAGCGAACTGAAGGCCTTTTTGCACCACAATCCAATTCATTGTTTCCATAAACCTATTTTTTGACTGAGTCTGTGAAGAGCCTTAAAGAAAATCACAATAAAAAATTTAGTTCCAGTTCTCACGTCACGGGCCTCATAAAAGCAACAGACCTGTTTGATTTGCTTAGGAACTCTCCTGTTTCTGCTTCGTTCACTCCATACTATTGATCTGCTGCAGCTAATTGACAACACATTTAGGGCCCCTCACGCTCTTTCTGTCTCACTCTGCATCAGTCTCTTAAGATTTGTTTTGATTAGAGAGCTGCCTGAGCACGCTTTGAGTTGAATGAATGAATGGTTTGTGTGGGTTTACAACAGACTTTGTGAGAAATGTGTGAACGTCACTGCTTTTGAACTGGAAAATGTACATTCCTTTTGCAGTGATCAAAAAACCTTTTAAAAGCTCACAGGCCCTGTTAAATGATTATGTTGACCTTTTTAATAGTTTATGCGCATCTACTGACTAATACAACATTTAATAAATTTTGGTTGATTTCCAGAAGTAAAAGTTTTAAAACTCATCAGGCAATGGATAATCTAGTCATGGCAGCAATAATGAGTTGTGTTGTTGAGGATACGCAGAACTTTTGCTTTGGTAAAACTGTTGCTTTTGCTGCTTCCAACCTTTGTTAGCTGCTGTTAGCTGGCTGTTGGTAGCTGCTGTTATTGAAACATTCTTGGAAGTGTTTGGACTGTGATGATTACTGAATAAACTCTCATATGGTGTGAGACTGTAATTAAACTCTATATCAGAGAGCAAGAGAGATTTGTAGGATACTCAAGCCTAACATTAGCTAACATGTTAGCTTAAAACAGCTGTTGTTGTTTAGCTGTCAGCTGTCTGGAGACAGGAGGGTCGCATTTCTAATCCAGTGCATTCCAACCACCGTGCTGCGGCACATAGGTGTGCCGTGAGAAATGATCAGTTGTCCCGTGGAAGATTATCTGGTTCCACCTGGTACTCTAAGCAATCAGCATGAGTAACAGGCAGAAAATTACATTCTCTTTCACTAGAGGGCAGTACTACCTGCTCTAATTAAATTGGTTGCAAACTGCCAGTATAACAGAAGAAATTACATAATAGTCATGCTGTGAGTGAGACAATGCAGCACGTAATAACAATATATAAATATTTGAAAGAAAAAAGTAGTCAATCTGAACTGGGTCCTGACCTTTTTATCATGAAGCTGATGGTGCAGATACAAACTGAAATATCCCCCAAGAAGCCTTCTTTGCCTAGCCACATGCATAAAACACAATTAGTCAGAAAAGGGATGTCTTTCCCAGAACACTGTATTTAAATATGATGGGGAATATAGTGGCTTCCAAAAACTGAACCTATGTATTTTTAGTGGATTAATTTGTTAATTCAAAATTTGTTTGAAGATCTGAAACTTATATGTGACAAAAATGCAAGAAAAGAAGTCAGGAAGAGGAAAAGGACTTTTTCACAGTACTCTCTGTGTTTCTGCAGACTGCAGCAGCCCACCTCTGCCCTCCACAGATGAGCCACAACCACACCCTGGTCTATGGTGTTTATGAGAGGCATCTGCCACTTCCAGTTCCTCATTTATCAATGAGCAGGTTTACTGTTGTGAAGGGAAACTTTTTAACCCAGACCACTATATTATCCTAAATTTAACCAATTAGACTGTGATAACTAAAATGAATCAAGAAATATCCACTGCATAAAAATACCAGGAAGTGAAAGTAAAAAGCAAGTTAATAAAAGCAAACTAGAAGCGAAAAGAACCAAAGTGCAGAACACAACCCTTGTTTTACTTTGTTGGGATCCTACGGCAATTGTGTGGAAGAGAAAGAACTGAGAAGAAGACAGATTTGGAAAGTGAAGCAGGTTGTGAGTGAAAAAGTGGTGTCGTGGCCAAAAAAGCTCCTGCTTTGTTAATGCACTGTGTGCAGGCGTGTTGGCACTCACAGCATTTTAGGTCATTTCTGACTGAAAGTTCTCACAGATTACATCTCCACTGACAGTCTGACCCTGGAGAACAACTCATGATGTGAATGTTAAAACAAGGAACACATCCTGGTTCCACTCCTGACCTGATGTGCCGGGAAACTCTGGAATCTTTAGTTTTCGTTTTCTAACCACAGGCTGACATATGATGATGCAGAGGAGGAGTCGGGTAGTCTGAAGAAGTTTGTGAGGACTTGCTAACAAACTAATTTTAGCACATTAGCTAGGAAAGCCTTGATGAACCTCAGTTTAATAAAACAGGGAAGTTGAACAGGGTGTTCCTCAACCACTTCCATTGTGAAGAATTAATTTTTCATTAATACTTCTACTCCTGTCGATATTGACCACATTACCATGGTGTACATTGCTCAATTAAAGAGCTAAATGTAAAGATTTATGCTGCTTTTATTAAAAGAATCTTACTAAAAAATACTCATATTTTTACCACTAGTGCATTTATGTGTAAGTTGAATTTTGCTGATTTAGTTGATTTAAAGAACGCAAAGCTGAACTGTTTTGCACATCTTTGGGTTACTTATTAATTATTTCACATTTATATACTTACCTATTACCTATTTTGTTGTCTGTGAAGGTTCTCAGTCATCCAGGTCATCGTAGTCTAAGGAGCTTGGAAAGAAAAGCGTCTGGACTTCTTTGAGTTGCTTGAAGACATTTCACCTCTCATCCGAGAAGCTTCTTCAGTTCTAAGGGACAAATGGTGGAGAGTCCCAGATTTAAACCCAGTGGGAGTTTTCCCCCAAAGAGGGACAAAGGACCCCCTGATGATCCTCTACCTAATCACATGAGCCAAGGTGTGAAAGCGGGTGTGGGTCACAATCAGCCAGGGTTTTGGGTGAGCTCATTGTGAAACAAGGCCCCACCCTATCATGTGATTTCCTGAGGTCAGATGGCCCAGGATGTGAGTGGGCGTTAAGGCGTCTGGGAAGGGATCTCAAAACTGGATTATAGATGGCAGAGAGTTGGTGTCGTGAACCACCGCCTCTGTTCAAAGATGGTCGTTCACAGTGGACGTAAACTGTGAGCGACCATCTGTCCTTAGACTACCTATTTTGTTATAAAACATGCAAGCTATATGTGTTTGAAACATATAAGGAAACAAACCATACAGGAAAATATTCAAATGACTTTTTATACCCACTGCAGTAGGAACTTTTTTTCCCCCCTAAAATACTTAAAGTGCTGGTTGAACCTTAAATCCTTATCTTAGCCACTTCTGCTATTAAGGGTCTTCAAATCAAAACAATGCCATAATTTCAAGACCTCTTGAAACAACATAAAACCTCGAAAGCTGGCGTCTTAACAACAATTACAGATGAAAACCTGTCTGTGGTAAGTCAGACAGAAAGTTTTAGTTTAATTCATGTGATATTTATATTTGAATGATTGAATGATTCTGATTAAACTGCCACAAGTAATGCTAGCTCATACATGGCAATCGTTAACGTGCGATTAGATGAGTTGACCTATATGGCTTCATCAAAGCAAAAACAGCAACAATACTGCTACTAATATTAATAATAATGTAAGGAGAACAACCTCAGGAAAGCAAAGAATCACGGGCCCAGAGTTAATTCATGTACATGGACGATTACCTGACACCTTCCGTCGACTACAGAAAGTGTAGGCAAAGCGCGCCAGGCATTCACTCAGAGTTTATTATATACTGCCCTCTCACGTAACACTCATGGGTGGAGTACAAGTTAGGAAAAAACAACTTCTTATCTGCTGCTTGCATACGAGGCTGCACAGGATGCAACCTTGCAAGACGAAGATGAACAAGTTGATTAACGATCTTGTAGTGGGTTAGAACAATACATGTGGGTGTTATCTAAACTTGAGCAACTTCCTCATGTGATCACTTTGTTGCAGCTAAAGAATTTGCTGACACGCTATGTACAGGCATTACTGTGCAATTTAAATAAGCTAAAACATAAAGGTAATAAGGTAAAATCTTTTCACATTCCAGCCTGTTTTTAGCAATTTAAATTGTACGGCAAAACACATATCATTTATCAGGACATAACTTCTTACAACATGTATTTTCAGTTAGTTCATCATAGAATGCATTTGCTGGTTTTTATGGGCAACTTAGACACTTGTCTACATCATAGTCATCAGTAAGTAACTACTTGTCTTTCACATTTTTAGTTACTACATAATTAGTTGCACTTCATCTTCATTTAACAAATAGGAAAAGAAGTCTTCATGATCTTCATCGGTTTGTGGTACATCTGCGTATGTTGTGAGTGATAAACTTATCATCTGTGAAATTACAGCCTTTAAACAAGGTATAACACAAGTAAAGAAAAGCAAAATAAAATAAAATATAATAAAGTAAAATAAAACCAGGAAAACTCCAACGCCGATCAACAGTCTCTTTAGAATCTGAAGCCATGTTTAAAGAATGTACATTATCTGGCATGTAGGTGCAGCACATGGTGTTGAATAAGACACACAATCCTCCTTTCTCAGCCAGGATCATGTCCAGTGCTACACGATATTGCATTACAGCAATTCAGAGAGCGTCCATTTCTTGCTTATGTCCCTTGTTGACCTTGCAGGATGCATTGAGGAACAAGCCGAATCTATAGTCCAGTGTCCAGTGTCTCACTTCCGAGAGCATGTTTTCCAGTCCCTATCCATGGGAAAAGGGCGTGGAGAACTTTCTGTCCTGTGATAGGAATACTTATGACTCTTCTACTGCAGAAAAAACCCCTCTGTGGAAAGGGTGGTGGGTCCAGTTATCTTACTGCTGTTATGATCCCAGCAGTCTTCAGAGTGTCATCGTATGCACAGTACAGTGACACAGCATTAGGTGATGTTCATAGGAAACTGCTGTTATCACCACCATAGCTTCTGGTTCCTGTGCTTTTCACAGAATCATGATGTTATCCTTGGACTCCCCCTGCGCTGTCGATGGAGCTTGGCACGCTCCCCTCATCCTTCAGGTGCCCGTCTGTTGTCCAAAATCTCCTCTGTTGGCCTCTGGAAATCCCCCTTGGCACAGTTCTCATTCCAACGCAGCTTCGTGGTCCTTGCTGCGGCTCCAAAGTCTAATCTCATGATGGGCCCCAACCAGCTCGACTTTTGACCTCAACCACTGCCTGGGCTGTCAGCTATGCCTGGAATGGTTTTTGCTTCACACCGGGCCTCTGAAGATTTCTCAGGAGATGACTGCTGCACCTGTATTTCCTTGCTAGGAGGAAAAACTTCTATTTGGAGAGCATGTCAACAATCATCAAACCACATTCTTTAGTTCAGTGAACTTCACTCATCAAAGCCTCATCTGAACATGAATGCACCACTTGCATAGGTTTGATACCCGTTGAATGAACTGTTAATCACACAAATCGCTGCAAAAATCATATAAAATATAGTTTAATGTTAATTCATTGTTTCATGTTAATCCTGGGCCCCTCCTCTTGACGCATGGACACTCCCATGAGTCAACTCATCAAAACCAGATTCCTGTCTTAAAGAAAAAGGTTAGCTAGATCATGTCCCAGGCAACATCAGGGCATCTCCCCCTCTGGAGCAGCACCACCTCGGATCTATAATCCTGCAGTAAAAGATGTTAGTGTGATTTGCATATTAAGTTTGCTTAAAAACTGGCTCCGCCAGGAGCCTGCATACACACCATCATGGTCTGAAAAACAAGATCTGGAAGTGAAATCAAAATAACCTTCACATTTTCCCTAAAACACAGTGTAACAGCATCACCACTCATAACCTGTAAACACAGTTTCTTCACACATAAACCCAGAAATCTTGTAGTAGAAAACATTAACTAGTTGTTCTGGTATAAATCACCTGATCAAATCACAAGAAGAATTGTAATGCTGTAGGAAAGAAATGTAAATGTTAACGCTGCGCAGGTGTATACACTCTTTCTCACAGTAATCTCTATGAACAACACAAACCCATGAATAACACACCCCTGGTAGATTCACAGACACAGAAAGTGGCATTTAAAAGTTAAATCGGTATGCAACCTCGGATGTTGCTGTCATCTTTCTGCTCCTGTAAAAAGAAACACATAAATTCATCCACCCTTTTGTCCTGTCTAGGTTGAGGTTAACTTTGAGTCGTGGTCAAGTCTTGTCAGCTTTTACCAGTCAGTCAGTTTGTTTTTATTTCCATTTATTCATTCATTCATTCATTCATTCATCCATTCTTTCTTTGCTGATAGTGGAAACTATCGCCGCATTTGATTTCCACCCTCAGCAAAATGACGTCATTTCAAAAGAAAAAGAAGAATTTTAGATCGGATTACCTCGCTGAATCCTTTTTAGGCAGGGACTCTCATTTTCTAATCGTCCCAAATAAGTGGCTTTCTCCTGAGCCCATTTTAATGTGGAGAAACTCACTTGTAACAATTTTCTTGATGACGTATCGTATAGCGCTTCTAATCGTGCAGATCTGCTGAGAGAGATTATCGAACAAAACTTTCAGTGCACTGTGAAAGTATCAAAATAAAAAGGCCTTGTTACGTCATGACACAAGCTCCTCATCTCAGGAGGGTAAATCATACCATTAGCATGGTTTATCATACTATCATACTAATTGGCAGGCTCAACTTCACAACAAAAGAAAAATCATCAGCTAGATTCACTCCGAACCAACCATCAGCTGCACAACACACAACATAAGCCTAATATATTATTAGCTATGAGTTTAATCCCCAGATCTGTGCTTCTCACTCATTTAGGCCACACACACCCATTTTATTCAGTTTTCCTTTTTTCCTGTCATCATAAAACATGTGACATGTTGTCATGCACTTCACAAAAGAAGTTTGTTCTGACGTATTCAGAGTTGTGTATCTAGGTACAGGATACACTCACACATCAAAACAGGAAACTCAGTGTTTTAGAGTCTCCATTCTAACAAACTCCAACACATCTCATTCACTCGCGCTAAGATTCAGTCACCTTTCCTCAATCTAAGAACGATCAACTAATTTGCATATCAGCTATTAACCCACTAAGATGACAGGACAACAGAAATGCATATTCAAAATGTAATCACAAAAATAGAATTTCCCTCATACAGTAAATTACTTGTGCTGCATCAATCAAGCAGAAAGCATCTCCCAATTTACTGTATTAACAACTAAATTTATTGTCTGATTACTGGTTGGTCAAACCAGAATCTTTTTTCCCACAAAAGTTAAACTGTTGTCCTGCAACCTAGAGAGTCAATTTTTATGATTATTGGATAAATTCAGCATTTGATAACAAGTGTCTGTTAAATTTACACTATTTTAACACTGATGAGAGATAACAAGCTAATTTTCATTGCATGTGTGTTTGTGTTATTAGGCAGGTTTAATGCATGTCTGTGGAGCTGCATATCCAGCAGAGCATGTTCTTAAAGCTGCCTTTCTCTGCTATTATTTAATCATTTTGTAACTGATGTGCTATGAGTCCACTGATCTTTGCATCACACTAAGTGACTTGGACAAGATGGTAAACAGACTCACATGCTTAAGATGTTGTCTAATCTTCATGAGTTCTCTTGTATTTGGAAGTGTTAGTAGGGTTAATGCATGTTCTGCTTGTGTGTGTGTGATTTTGTATGTTTCTTTTTGCAATGTTTCAGACTCTTTCACAATTTTCCCACTTAAGCAGTCAGTTTTCTTTTCCCCAGGTTTGCTAACCCAAATTTTGATTTCCCAGATTAAACAACAAAATTCCTATGTGTTCTCACCACTCCTCTCACTCTGTTGTCCTCTCCCACTTCAACAGTCCAATAGCAGGCAGTTCTCCTTCAGCTTTGTCCTGTGTTTCACTGTCTCTTCTTGCCATTTTCTCCAAAGGTGGCAAATGTCAAACTCCAACAGTCTCCTCAGTTCTCCTCAAACGTTCTTTTCACATGCACAGAGAATTTGCAGCTTGTTGGGAACACAGTGCCAGTCATCCAATCATTCAGGATGATGGGTTTGCTCTTCTTCTCTGATGCTGTTTGTCCACACTGCTGCTGCTTGCTGGGACTCTTTGCCCAGGACTTTGCTGCTGTCTCTTTATCTGCCATGTCATTGCTCTTTGGAGCTGCATTCCTTGTCTTCAGGGAGGAGTGAGAGCTCGCTTGTGAGTTTGAGAGACACATGGTGCTGTAAATAAGTCAGCCAGAAACTTGGCCTGAATGTTTTCTAATGATGTTAAACTATAACTTTCAGGTCTGCTTGTCACCTGAAAGTGACAAACTAAAACATGTTCATTATTATTATCACTGCTTAACCAACACACACAACTCTCTCTCTCTCTGTTTTTGTGAATTGTCCTTTCTTAAAAGCAGAAAATGAGATTGTAGTTGCTCTTGGCTGATCAACACAAAACCTTTTTCCTATGATTATTTTTCATCTACAATGTAAATTTTGTCTCTTTTCTACTCTTTTTTTTTTTTTTTTTTTTTTTTTAAATAGCTGGTGACCTGCAGAATCACCGCTCTCACAATCAGAGGCAATTACTTTTACACAGCGCACAAAAACACTGTGACGTCAGACACATTAACACTCACTTTTTTCATCTGCGTAAATAAATCATTTGGCCAATGGCATGTGCTATCGTGATCCATAAATATGATCACAAGTTTATTTAACTATTTTTCAACCCTCCAAAACAAATAAACAAAAACATGATGCTATGAACACTACACACATGAGTCAAGATGCAGGAAAACTGCTCACGGAAACTCTGCACACTCCAGTTATCACAGTTATCATAGTTCTATTTCCCTCTCTTTGAAGAGTTCTCAGCCAGCTCCTGATCTGATAATGTGTAGCTTGCTCATCAGCTCAGAAAAGACCAAAACGCAACCTCACACAGTGGTTGCGTGCTTTGCCCCACAGTGGCAAAGACTTGCACTTTCATATTCAATTCAGCTTCTCCGTCATGTAGTTTTCAGCTGTTTCATACAGGGTTCAGCATATTAGTTGTTATTATAGGTTTGCTCTATATCTCAGCAAAGTCTCATCCAGGATGACAAGTTTTCAAGCAGGTCAAGTGCCTCTATGCACTTAATTAGTTAAAATATTTACCTATTTTACTTCATATGTCATTGTACTGAATTTGAGCAACCCTAAGCTTAATGCAGATTACTTTCAACAATTATCCACCTCACATCATGACTGACTGAGGTGCCTCTTCATATTAATATTATTTTATCATTAACACCAATTTACAGGTTGTTATCCTTGCTATTATTAGTATGAATACATTAAAGATAAGTTGTAATTTAATTTTGCCGTTCGTTTATTTTTCATTATTCAATCGGGTCTGTTTCCAACCCTTTTTAAACTACTTTAAACTACTTTGATCTCCATGTATAAACACTAATTTGTCCGGCGCCTGGACATTTTTCTCTAGCCACTGCTCGTCAGCAGTGAGTTTGGTGGGCTGATTACCCATTATCACACAACTGCAGAGCCGTCTCTGGCACGAGACGCGGGGGTGGTTGCTGACACGCCCTTCTACTTCATACTACTCATGAAGCGGTGCCAGTTTTATGGGATGAAACCCAACCTTTCCCCTTTGTCACCAGTACTTGAGCTCCTTACAGTAAATAAAAAGACAGTAACAATGGAAGTAGTTCAGCAACTTAATGTGCTGTCAAAAAAAGTTAACTTACTTCCGACACACAGAAAACACAGACATTTATACACAGTCGCGCAGATCCTTACGGCGGATCACTCCTAAACCCTTACGGCGGGTGAGACCTTTAACGTGTTTTACTTTACAATCCTTTCGGCGGATTAGTCCTATGAGCTCTTACAGTGGGTCAACCTTATTACACGTATTTTTAGAAATCCGTACAGTGGATTAGACTGTCAACCCTTTCATTTTACGCGAGTGTGATTGAGTGGATTCTTTACCTTCCAAGATCTTTCCGTCTATGTTTGAGGTCTTTCACTGGATCCCAGCGTCGTGGACCACTGATAAGAACACCGGCCACTCCTTCCATGGAGGAGGGTGTCAAAAAACCTCGGTGCGGGGTCCCAATGACGACAGGATACAGCGTAGATCTCTGGTTTTGAGTCACAACAATCGAGTTGCTTTTTCTAACTCCGACTCGGAGGACCAAGAAATGTAAGGAGAAAAACCTCAGAAAAGCAAAGAATCACGGGCCCAGAGTTAATTCATGTACATGGACGATTGCCTGACACATTCCGTCGACTACAGAAATGTGTAGGCAAAGCGCGCCAGGCATTCACTCAGAGTTTATTATATACTGTCCTCTCACGTAACACTCATGGGTGGAGTACAAGTTAGGAAAAAACAACTTCTTATCTGCTGCTTGCATACGAGGCTGCACAGGATGAAGCCTTGCAAGACGAAGATGAACAAGTTGATTAACGATCTTGTAGTGGGTTAGAACAATACATGTGGGTGTTGTCTAAACTTGAGCAACTTCCTCATGTGATCACTTTGTTGCAGCTAAAGAATTTGCTGACACGCTATGTACAGGCATTACTGTGCAATTCAAATAAAGCTAAACATAAAGGTAATAAGGTAAAATCTTTTCACAATAACCCTATAGAGAAACACACTAAGTGCACAATCCATTTACTGACTAACCTGTATGCACCACTATAGTTTAGTAGCGTTATCTCCAAAACCCATATCTTATTATTATAAATGCCTTAATCTTAACCTAGAAACTAAGTCGCCGGCTTTAAGAAGACTTTGCTGCATGAGGACTGATAAGAACATGCCAAAAGTTGCCCTTTGGCATGACAGAAAGCAGCGCTGTAAACAGAAATCAGGGTAGCACTTTTTATTATAGTTGCTAATAATGTAATAATTGGAGTAATTAAGTGGAAAAGGAAGAGTAATAATTTGGCAATAGAGAATTAATTACCAAAAGAAATAACACAGGACACAGGAATCAGTGCTGGTGTTGATATCTGTTCAACAGCTACAGATGAAAAATACAAATGTCAGTGGAATTGAGAAACAATCAGACTTGGGCACTTCTGAAATCTGTACAAAATGTAATGGAAATCATTCCATGGTAATATGTTATTACGATATTTCTGCTTAAGTTGGCCATCCTTTATTCACTTAGAACACGACATTGTGGACAAGGTTTAATGACAATAGTCTTTATTTTGTGGCAATTGGAATGTCAAGGTCAATACAGTTGTTTCTGTTATAAATTAACCAGGAAGTATTGTAATGGACTTTGATCAGTTTCTTAATTTGTGTAAGTCACATGCACTGAAGACATTCTGGTTTTTCTTTTTGTCGCTAGACCACTTCTAAGTCAGGTCAAAACCAGACTTAATTCAGCGCTTGAAGTTTGTTTAGAAAGAAGACTGTTCCAAATGGATACTATGGATCAAGACCGCTTTCAAGCCAAGTGTGACTGAAAGAGTGGCAGCTTTTGTGTTCATATAAACTTGTGCATGGATTTGGAAACAATTTAATTTAAAGTAGCCCCACAATTAGATAAAAACAAATATTAGCAGAAAAACTGCTAATACTGTGTTTTAAACAAACATGTCTGAGGAACAACATATGTCCACATCGACTGTCAAGTGAGTTACAATTTTTGATCTCAGTGTTATTATGCAAACTAAACTTCTAAATATTTTGCTAAATATTAATGTACTTGATGTTTTAAACTTGAATGTGAAGACTAATGTACAAATGTTGATGCAATTTCTATGTTTTCTTGTGGCTTTGTGGGTTTTCTTTAGGTACTCTGGTTTTTCCTTTAGTCCAAAGGCAAGCTTGTTAGGTTAAATTGTGACTCAGAATTGCCTGTGGATGTGAATGTATGTAGGGGAGGGTACTGTCACTGATTTCTCTAACTAAATCAATTCGGATTTTTAAGGTACAACACGATTCGATCCCCAATCCGATTCAATTCAATCTTGGCTCAGACAGTCAGAAATATTATAATTGTGATCATTTATCAGTACATTTTATATCTCTATATAAAAACAAAGCTGAAACTTGTGCAGATGCCTTTTATCAAAGTAACTGAGGATAAAACTTACCAAAAAAAAAAAAACATGAAGGAGACTTTCCTGTCCTGGCTTGGAAGCAAAACAGGAAAAGTAGAGGGAATTCATGAAATGTTTTTCAAATGTGAAGTGTTGTTTTAATCATCTTTTGCTGCCGATTCAGTGAATTTTAGTTGGAGAGTGATGAAACCTGCAGCTTTCAGCACCTGATGGCTTGTCTGTGTAGATACTGTCAGGTGAATCAGCCAAGCTTTGTTTACAACATTTTCTGGAATTACCTGTTTGGTGTGTGTTGAAATAGTTTTGTGAACTCTAAGCAAAGATTCTGGCGTTTCTGGCAAAATACATTTGTATTTACACATTGATTCAGGATTTAACAATATAGCAATATTCAAACTAAAACTGATTTGAATAAATTTTTTAAGCCCACCCCTACATGTATGGTTGTCCTTCTGTCTGTCAGACAGCATGTTAATGCAAAGTTAGCCAAGAATCCAGACCTCAGCCCAGGTCTGAGGTCTGGGTTCGCTTAAATACATACAGTGTAAATACATTCAAGCTTTGTCTTATAAAAGCATTTTCTAATCTGTTTGAAAGTCCACTTGAGCCCCGAAGACCAGACTCTCGAGCAGAAAATTATATTAAATATATTAAAAATAATTTTAATTTTATCCTCCAGAAAGTTACAACTCCTAAAACCTTAACCTAAAATCACTGTTATTATTAAATATGGGGAAAAAAACAAACAAACAAACTATAAAACAGCCTTCGAATATTTTTTGTCAGCAGTACGTCTGTCATGTTCATACGTCTAGGATTCAAGGTGTTAAGAATTTAAGTTAAGATTGGTCAAGCAAACATATTAGTTAAGCGAGGAGTTCTAAATTACTGTTTATTTAATTTTCTTTGTTTTGGTTTTAGTTTGTTTATTAGTTACATTTTCAGCTTAATATATATTCTTTAATATTTTGAGTCTTTCTTCAGTCCTTGTTTATATTAAGAGTTATTTTGTTTTAGTGTTTCCTGTTTCCACTTCCTGTGTCCGTTTCCCTATGTTAAATGTATTGTGTTATCCTGCTTTGCTCAAATAATGAGTTAGAAATGTTATAATAGTAATAGTTATAAATGTTTTCTCTGTGTTGAACTGACCACAGCAGCACTGCTAAGAGGAGGGATGGTGAGGCTGATTCGCACAAAATCATCAAAACAGGTATCCTTCTTAAGTCAGCATTATTACGAAAATCATACTTTAGAACTTGGATATTTTACTTAATCCAACATACTACTGCTAATTTAAAAAAAATTACATGTCAATGTGTTTATTCACAACAGTCACATTATTATTAATATTATTGTTAATTAAATCACTGCAATTGCTGCACTGCATTGTTAATGGATATAAGTGTAATTTTTCACTATAAAGATGCAAAAGAAGAACTGAAAATCAACCTGAAGACAACAATTTCTAAAACATTCAAAGAACAGAGTAGCCTACAGACTCCCTAGAATAGTGAAAAAGGGGCAACATAAAGAAGAACTTGAACAAACCAACTACACTGATATGCTTAATGTGCGAACAGTGCTAACTACAGGAATGGCTGGTGTTGGTAAAACATTTCAATCAAAGATGTTCATGATTAAATGGGCAAAAGGGAACACCAACAAAAACATAGACTTTATAGTTTCATTCCAGTTCAGTGAGCTGAATGACAGAAGAGATATTTAGACTATGGAAGAACTGCTGAACGATTACTTCAGCAATATTAAACAGCGAGGACATCCTATGACAAGTTTAAAATATTTTTCATTCTTGATGGCCTGGAAGAATGTCCACTTCCTCTGGATTTCAAAAACAACAAGGAGTGACATGAAGAAACAGGCCACAGTGGACAAGCTGCTAACAAACCTAAGCAAATGGACTTTGCTTCCTTCTGCTCATCTCTCCACTCTAAACGGCACTCAAAAATCTGTCAAAAAATGTTTTAGTATGACTTTGGTAAGCTGCGAAGCCGCACTGCTTGATGGATTGTCGGTGCATAACGGCTACTACCACTAGTACTAGTCAGGAGCCTCATGGGTCCAAAACTCCGTCCGTTTCAGGTCCCAAAGTCAAATGAACACTGCGGCATCACAGAGAGTTAAAAGCCATCTAAATTCTCTCATCTTTAATAAAATGATCAGCTTTGCTGTTTTACCAGGTATAACAGTTAAGATTAACATTGAGGCATCCATGAAAACAGAATTTATTAAATTTAATGGAGTTAGAAGTTAGCAGGAAGTTGGCTCGCTAGTTTCCACCTAAACATGATATAGCATGTTCTGACTGAGAGATTTCTGAAAAAATTAAAACGTACAGCTCTGCTATCACTTCCAACATAAATGAAGACAGAAAACTAAACAGCAGTGACGTTTGTAGGGTTACTGAAGTTTGGCTAGCTGGTATATAATGATATGCTACATGTTAGCATAACATAAACGCAGTGAAGCTGAAGGGTGAACGCTAACTTTTTTCCACTCGATAAAAGTTAACGTGAGGGTTCCCGATGCTGTAAACGGACCAAACTTCAGTCAGGAGAACAACTGAGATAGTCCATCCACAATACGAGGTTAGTCATTAATATACTGCAACAACACGGGAATGGAACAGCTGCGAGAGAATTCAACATTCAACATTAGATATCATTGAGCATCTTTGTATTACTTATGCTAGTATACTACACCAAAAAAAGAATAAAAATACTAAAAAAAAAAAAACTTTCAGAAAAGACAAATGTAGTAAATATTTATATAATAAATAATTGTTTATTGCTGAAAAGACAAATGTGCACAGTGTATACTTGTGTAATTTCTGTTTCTAATGTTTTCTTACAGAGAAGCCGGATATTAGAAGCCAACGCAAACTCAAGTCTCAACTGAAGGAGCAGTTTACTCGTGTGTGTGAGGGCATCGACAGGCAAAAATCCTCTGCTGTCCTGAATGAGATCTACACAGAGCTCTACATCATAGAGGGGCAGAGTGGAGAAGTCAATGAGCAGCAAGAGACCAGACAGGTTCAAAATGCAAAGTTCAAACCAGTTAAACAAGAAACAGCAATTAAATATAATGAGATCTTCACCTCTGTAGGAAATAAACATATTAAAACTGTGATGACAATTGGAGTGGCAGGCATAGGAAAAACTATCGCATCAATGAACTACATGCTGGACTGGGCTGAGGGTAACGCAGTTCAAAACATTCATTTCATGTTTCCATTTCCTTTCCGAGAGCTTAATTTGAGAAGAGAGGAACAACTCAGTTTTGAGGATCTTATTCATCAGTTCTTTCCAGCTATGAAGACCTCAGAAATATCTGACTATGACAAGTACGAAATTCTGGTTGTTCTGGATGGCTTTGATGAATGTCGTCTTGATCTTGACTTCAGTGAAAGTAATAAATGCACTGATGTGAGAGAGCAAACATCAGTCAATATTCTGCTGACCAACCTCATCCAAGGAAATCTGCTTCCTAAAGCTCAGATCTGGATCACCTCCCGTCCTGCAGCGTCCAACCGTATTCCTGTTGATAAAGTTGACCGGGTCACAGAGGTGCGAGGATTCAACGAGGATCAAAAGAAAGACTACTTCAGGAAGAGGTTTAAGGACAAGGATCTGGCTGAAAAAATCCTCACCCATGTGAAGAAATCAAGGAGCCTTTATATCATGTGTCACATACCAGTTTTCTGTTGGATCACTGCAAAGGTCCTGGAGGAATATGTGACCACAAACCAAGTTGATGAAATGCCCAAGACTCTAACTGACATGTACACATACTTTCTTTTGATTGAGTGCAGACAGGCTAACAGAAAGTATAATGAAGATAAGACAAGTGAAAGCTGTGAGATAGATAAATGCTGGAATGAAAGAAACAAGGAAACCATTATATCTTTAGGAAAACTAGCTTTTGAAGAGCTTGTGAAAGGAAACTTTCTCTTCACTGAAGAAAACCTGACAGAGTGTGGTACTGACATCACAAAAGCTGCTGTTTTTTCTGGGATATTGACTCAGATCGAGAGAGAAGGTCCTTCACTGTACCCACAGAAACTGTTTTGCTTTGTTCATTTGAGCATTCAGGAGTTCCTGGCAGCTTTCTATGTGTTTTACATCTTCAATAACAAAAGTGAAAATCTGCTTACCTGCTTGCATCTGACTTCTACAAGAAGGCAGTGGACAAAGCTTTAGATAGTAAACATGGAGACTGGGATCTGTTTCTCCGCTTCCTGCTTGGCCTCTCACTGGAGACCAGTCAGAAACATCTGAAAGAGCTGCTGATAGACAACAAAAAAAATAGCAAAAAGACCAACAAGGAGACCAAAAGGAGACAGCTGAGTACATCAAAAAGAAGCTCAATGAATACATCAGTGATGCAGATAAAAACCTCAATCTTTTTTACTGTTTGAATGAGCTTTATGATCTCTCTCTTGTGAAAGACATCAAAGAGCAACTGCGATCAGGAAAACAGAATTTTGAAGATTACTCTGCTGGTCAGTGGTCTGCTCTGACGTTTGTGCTGTTGACGTCAGACGAGGAACTCGATGTGTTTGATCTGAAAAAGTATCGGAAATCAGAGAAAGTTCTTCTGGGAATGTTGCCACTGGTCAAAGTCTCAGAAATTACTTTGTAAGTGCAGGCAGGATTTTGTTATTAAGCAATGCATTTGACATGACATCAGTCTAAATTTGCATCCAACCTCACATATAATGTCAAATTAATTTACGGCGGTAATTAATCATGTAAAGTTGTAACAAGATGGAGTTGGATTACGCAGCTTTATGGGGCAGTGTTGGTGATGCAGCATTTTGTTAGTTTGGTGATGTTCAAGTCAATATTGTGGTTATTTTACCAATTCTGAGTTATACACAGTACACTGTTTCATAGTTTAGGGGACAAAGAAACAATTTTTGTAGTTTTGCCTCTGCAAACTGCCAAAGTGGGCTATAAATCATAGAATTACTGTGTGATTGAACTGCACACTTTCAGCTTTAGTTCAGGGTTTTTATAAAAGTACTACATTAAGTGTGCAGCAATTAAACCTAGAGGCTCACAATTAATTAGATAATTTACTGACAAGCAGCTTCATGGCCAGGTGAGGCATTGTCCCTTATTAACTCAAATGAGGCAGAAATAATATCTGGGATTGATTCAAAGTGTTGAATTTTTTTAATTTTATAGCTTTTTACTTTCATTTTAAATATGAGGCTTGTTCATGTGAGGGAGGCCAGTATTAGACTGTACACTGCAGAGCTGACAAAGCACGAATGCACTTGTCAGCTCTGCAGCACCAAAACGTGTAAAGACCACAAAAACAATATAAGTTCATGACGATAAAATTATTGAGAAAAACAACTTCACAACATCTAACCAAGTCAAGAACACTCAAGAAGGAAGGTATATAATGTAAGGTATAGAATCAAGAGATCCTCTCATGAATATGAATATAGAGGATATACGATACAAAATACTGGTTACCCTTCAGAAGAAGGATGGCAGATAAAATAAAATAAAATTTAAAAAACATTGATAAGTGGAACCAACCAAGTGGAACCTGAATGATAGGAAGAGAAAGAATCAGCACGTGATCCAAAGGAAACAGCATTACCATTACCATAATTTCCTTGGGGATTAATAAAGTATTCAGATTCTGATTCCCTATCAAATGTAGTGTAGGAAATGTTATGATATGGGCATGGATGGCTGCCAGCAGAATTGGGCCTCTAGTGTTTATTGATGATGAATGTTGATAGAAGTAGTATGATGAATTATAAAGTGGACAGGGTTATATTCTCTGCTCAGATCCAACTGCTAAAATGTCTTCATGGTGCAAATTGATAATAAGCCAAAGTATATTAAAAAAGGAAAGAACTATGATATTCTTCAGTGGCAGAGTCAGTGACCTGATCTCAACCTAACAGATCAGTCTTTTCATGTTTTTTTCTTTTTTAATCACAGCCATAACTTGAGAAGGAGGTGATGTAGCATTTTATAAATTATGACATAGGTACAATTAGTAAAAGTTTGTATTTCAGTGACCTTGACGTCAAGGTCAAGGGCAGAGGTCAAGTTTTCTTGTTATGTTGAAGAATAGGTGATGCAGGATTATCAAATTTATATGATATGTGCATCTGCTAGGAGGCTGAGGGATAGCAGTGTGGGCTGCCAGTGTTTTTCATTGAATACAAACTGAATGCAGAGCAGCCACAAACAAGCAGCAGTTGAAGACAATATAGTAAAGGTCTGACAGAGCATCGTAAGGGAAGAAACAGCATTTGGGGATTGGGTGGAAAATGTTTTCATCCAAGTATTAAAAGCAATACTTTGTGTTTGTTTGTCCAATTAATTTTGAGTCTCTGAAAATAGGAGGAATCTATATAAAAATGTATATAATTTCTAAACAATTTTCTTTTGTTAAGTCATACAGATTAAAATCTGCACTTTAGTCACATCTTGACTGTCAATGTCAAATCCACAGCCACAGTTTTCTTTTTGTTTGTGTGTTTTGTTTTTTCACAAGTAACACTGAGGATTTACCTTAACAATTGCTTCAGCCTCAGGATGTCCAATAGGATTTCTGACTGCTGTTATTTTCACAGGTTGAGTTGGTGCGAGCTCACCGAACAATCTTGCAGTGCTCTGACATCATCAGTCTTGAGCTCTGCATTCTCAAACCTGTCAGAGTTGGACATGAGCCATAATGACCTGCTAGATTTAGGTGTGAAACATCTTGCTGTAGGCCTGGAGAGTCCACACTGCAAACTGAAGATTCTCAAGTAAGTGTGCAAAAATGATCACTGCTGGGGAGTTCTGTCTCTTTTGTCTCTTTAGAAGGGTTGCTAAAAACAAAATTGCTTTCAACAAGCTTTCAGGCCAAACTGTTCATAAGAAGAAATCAGAAATGAACAGAGACCAGTCTCAAATTGCCCTTATTATTTATTCAAAGGCTGTTACCTTTGAGTCTTGTTCAGTGTGCTACAATGCGTGTCTTGGGAATGATCAGAGGATATGAATCATCAAAGGACATTTAGTTGTGCCATATGGCCACTAACCTTCAGTAATCCATCTTTATTCAAAATGATGTCAACATTCGAAGTGGGCTTTGTTTTAGAATTTGGTCTTTCTTGGCATGACACTGAAGGTCCTTTGTAAAAGCATCATGTTTTACAGTTTTAATGTTTACTCATACAGCTTCTACAACTTAATTCCCTTTGTTTCCACCATGTATCTTTGCAACACTTTCCGCCGTCCTGATTAGTGTAGATACTGCATGAATCAAATCTGTGAACTCTTTGAACTCCATTTTTCTTTCACTGTTGTGCTAATAGTTGCTAGATCCATATCTGGATGTACCAGCTCAAAGACATAAATCTGAGAGAGGTGCCCTTTTTGAGGTTTTGATAGAAATGAGTGATTAGTAAATCAGTTGGTGCTTTTGAAAGTTGCGGCCGTTGTTGGTCGAGTTCCAGGGTCTGCCGAATTTTCTTCAGTGCTGATGTAATGCCACTGGTGTGGGCGAGAAGACTTCCTGATTCATGTTATCCTGTTTGACACATAGACAAAATCTGTGTGAGGTGTTAAATATGTAACTCATTATTCTTATTCTTATTCTTATTCTTATTCTTATTCTTATTCTTATTCTTATTCTTTTACTGTCTGTATAGTATGCCACAGAATGAATGTCAGTTTCAGTTTCAATCTTCCAATTCTGGTCGAAGTCTTACATCTCTGTTGCCAAGACAGCTGTGCAAAGCTTGTGTGTGTGAAAAGTGTGAAAAAATGTTTGCACCCTTCCTGTTTTCCTATTGAAACCCAGCAAGGGGAAAATGACACAGTGGGCTCAGAGTCTGAGAAAAAGCCATAGCCTGAGCAACAGGTATACCATCCCCTTGATGTCTTCCAATGTTTTGTTTTGTTTGTTTCACATACAAATGATCTCAGAGGACTTTAGGCTGCATTGCTACACTTCCACCATTAAAGGTGGAATTCTGATGATTATTTTGACTATCAGAGGATGCTAGTGGAAAAGGGCTAAATGTCTCTTTAATGAAGGCACTGTAAAAAGGTGCATACATTTCTCATGCTATACGAGAAATAACATTGGAACTATGCATTTGTGTGCTGCTACAACTTTTATAAAACTTGGGTTAAACAAGCCCACATCCTCCCCCTTGTGGACTGTTGTAGCTACTGCACCCCAGCTAGTATAAAATGTTGAAATTGGTGAGTGAATCTCAGCTTCATCTTAAAATATAAATTGATGTCTGCTACCCTTGAAAGTTAGGTTCCATCAAGGGTAGTTACTTAACATTCACCATAAACATCACAACCTGCTGTGCTAACTATACATTACTTTTTGTGAAAAAGTGTGCAGAAACTGATGTGCACACAAAGGTTGCACCACTTTCATTTGAAAGACACAGGTACCAGGTTCAAGACCACAAGATTCCAAACAATGTGACTCTAACTGACTGGAATCACTCTCAGATGCATTTGTAAAGATTGAAAAAGATTTGCCATCAGATTGCAATCAATCTGAGTTAGTCTGTGCCAGTGACT
Organism: Neolamprologus multifasciatus; assembly: GCF_963576455.1. Taxonomy (NCBI): domain Eukaryota; kingdom Metazoa; phylum Chordata; class Actinopteri; order Cichliformes; family Cichlidae; genus Neolamprologus; species Neolamprologus multifasciatus. The sequence continues at coordinate 28,405,810 of NC_140458.1, read as the reverse complement.
GCGACCCATCTGGAACATGTCATTGCAATAGGCGACTTAAACCAACTGGATTCCAGTTAGATGTATTCTGCTATTTACCTGTAGAAAAGCAAGCTTTCTGAGTGCCAGTGCAATTTGGTATTAAAATTGCTGTCCTGCAGCAGCTACGTTGTTTGTCGAGGAATTTCTGTTTCAAATGTATGAGTTTATCTCTGGACTGAATATAAGTAGTTAATACGAATTTCTGTGTTTTTAGAGGGCAAAGTTTCCAATTATTATCACAGTTAATCACTCTGTCACAAACAGATTGTATGTAGTTGCCTGCTTGAGCAGACTGAATCAGTCTTATTACCATGTTTACTTGCACTTTGAAGACAGCAACACTGCAAGTGGTCGCTGAGCTGTTTCTGGTCTTTGAAGCAACTTTTTAAAAAGCAGTGAGATTGTAACTTCCTTTTTCGTGGTCACAATAATTTTGGTCGTGCTGTGGTCTCTAATTATTATTTTCCCTAGTGTGAGTGTAATATTAACAATGGTAGGCGAGTTCACTTCACATAGTTGGTCCATTGTAATGTTTAGGGTTGTCTGGTTCCACAACGGACTCAAGTTAAGAATGTTAAGAATCCAGTTTCAATAATTAAGAAGGAAACTTTTCCACCAAAAATCTAAATGACAAACAATAATTTTTCTCTGCATTTGTTTGTTCTGCAGGTTGTCTGGTTGTCAGGTAACAGAGAAAGGCTGCTCTTTCTTGGCCTCATCTCTTTTGTCCAACACAGCCTCCCGTCTGGAACATCTGGATCTGAGTTACAATCATCCAGGAGACATTGGGACAAAAAGACTAACAGATATAGTTGAAGCTCCAAAAATAAAGCTGAGGGCAGTGCTGTAAGTGTGTATATATAATATGGCATTTATTTCAATGTTAATTTTGACAGCAAATTTTGATTTCGTTTTTGCCATATTTTAGCTATTTAAATTATTTTAGATGATATTTAGATCGTTTTAGTATAGTCTAACTTCATTAGTTCTGATTGTGTGTCAAAAGTGTCAATGCAGCTTTTCATGGTGTTTTGTTCTCATGCATTAGTATTTGTTTAGTTATTATCTTGTTTTCATCAAAAAAAATGTTGACAAAAATTACTGGCCAACAAAATAAAAACTGATTTGTTTGAAATAATATGACAGGCTTTTTTTTTCTTCTCTTTTTTGTTTTCCGAGCAAAATGTGACAGAAGCTGAAATAACAAATCAATTTTCTGATTTATAACAGTGTGGTTTTGCCAAATATTATGTCATCAGTAGCTCCATTAATTGTGTATATCAAACAAGTACAGAAAGTATTTTTTTCATACACGCACAATTGCTGCTGTGCCAGTGAATTTTCCAACCTTTCATTTAAAAGTAATCCACCATATGGCAGTTGATCAGAAATTATGAAACAGACCTTTAGTTGCATGGAAAATGTCAACTGTTGTACTAAATTTAAAGAATCTATGCTTCTTTTTCAGTTTGGACCACTGCGGAGCATATCGGTTAAAAGCAGGGATTAAAAAATGTAAGTCGTCTTCTTATTTGAAATGTTTTGTTATTTTTGTCCAGAGGTACACTGGGTCTTCAGCTGCTGTATCTGTAACAAAACATTCAAAAAACAAACACCACCACAAAGACAACCCCCCCCCCCCCCAAAAAAAACCCCACAACAGCAGTAGGTACACAAAAATACAATTTTGCTATGGTTGGTGAATGCATGTGAGAGAAGGAGAGAGAACATGACAGTCATGTGTTCAAGTGTTTGTCATGAGACTTACTTGATGGTGAGGGTGAGAGGTGCAACAATGACCCCCAAGAGCCAGAGGTGGAGGGAGAAAGACACAGATGACCAGGGCCATCCAGAGCCCCCCATGAGTACTGAAAACCTGATGTTACACATCTCAATGACAACCACATGTCCTGCCCAGCAGAGGAACGAGGGAGGCGCCAGATGGAGTACAGCCAATGACCAGTGGGGAGCAGCAGAGGGGAAATTCCTTCCCTACCCTCCATAACAATATCGCACAGACCATTGCTCAGCAAGCCCCAGACTCAAGCCTAGCCATGTGTGCGAGTGTACACACACACACAGACCCCACCCTTTGATGTGCAGGCAAACAGATGCCCCCCAGAGGCAAACACAGTCTGTGTCGGCTCCAAACCACCAGCCAACCCCAACCCTGGACAGGGTGCAGAAAGCAGCAGTGTAGGAAAACCTGTCTGCTCATCTGCCTCCCTGTCAGTGTTAAAGGTGACCTGATAGGTGCATGTATTGGTGTAAACCCTCAGTGTCCAAAGTGCAGGTAAAATTGAGAGGCAGACAACTTTGAAGTGGTGATTGGGACCTCCTAAGCAGCCCCAGCCACTAACCTTTGGGTAGCACACCCAAAAGATTTCAAAAACATTATTTTTGCACAATTGTTTAAAATCTAATTATCATATGTGTATTCTTTTGATGTCATTTTCATTTGTTGCTTGGCTTGTGTCTTTTTGATATAGTTTTTATATTTTCTGTGGTCCATGTACACAAAGACATTGAATTCATGTTTTTTTCAGATGGCAGAGAGCTGAAGCTTGATGAAAATACTGCAAGCAAAAGGCTTATCCTAGAAGGAGACAGAAAAGTAAGAACTGTAAAGAAGTTAGAGGAGAAACCTGCACGACCTGAAAATGAGGACAGGTTCATGAGGTGTCAGGTGCTTTGCTTCGAGGGACTGAAAGGTCTCTGCTACTGGGAAGTGGAATGGAGGGGGACAGTCAGCATTGCTGTGGCATACAAAAGAGTGGGTAGAAAATTGGATAGTAGTGGTGGCCTAGGATGCAATGAGATGTCCTGGGCTCTGTATTGCTCCAGGACTAAATGCACTGCCTTGCATGGGAAGACATCAACACAGCTGGCATTACCTTCCAGTACAAAAATAGCAGTGCTCTTGGATTGGGAAGGTGGAATTCTGAGTTATTACAGTGTTTCATCAGAAAAGCTGAGCCTCATACACACCTTCCATGCAAAATTCACAGAGCCGCTCTTCCCAGCGTTCTGGTTTAAAACAGGCTCTGTGACCTTAAATCACTGTGGTTAAAACAGCTTTAATGTACTGTAGGGAATACTAACAATACTCTTTTATTAACATTTCAGTGCCGTAATGTGAAACATTACATTTTCTTTTTTTAATGCAAGTTGTTACTTTACTTACTTCTGAATCCATATCAAAACTGAAAAAATGAAAAACTGTCATAAAGAAGCTTTCTGTATTCCAACCCTCTTATCAGACAACCACTCTAGTACTGCTATAAGTTACTGCATTTTTTTAAAGACTGCATATTGACTGTGCCTTCGTGAGATTTATTAGCAAAACGGAAACCTAACTAAACATACTTTAAATGGACTAATCAATAAAATTTGAATTAGCGAGATTATTTTGGAAAGATTAAATACATTTTGTGTATTTCAGTCATTTCTGTATATTCATTCATTTCATTTATTTTTATTTTTATACAAGTAAAATATTCTGATGAAAGATATACTGATAACAATGATGAATATTATTAACAATTTATTTGTTTTTTGGTTTTTTTGGCTTCATTTCACATTACTGATACATTTTTTTGTTTTGTTTTTTTAAGACCTTGTAACAGTTTAACTACTTTTTTAAATTTTCCACAATAAACATTTTTGGTGGCTGTAATGAATACTGCTTTTCATAATTAATATAAAGGACCTGAAAAAACCTTTAAATTGATTAAAAATCCCAATCTGCAATTAATACAATACAAAATACTGCATAGAGTGCACTATACAGGTCATCGAATGTTTAAGATGGGCTTTACATCCGCCAACAACTGCTCACACTGTCAAGGCAATACACCAGACAGTTACATCCACGCTCTTTGGTTCTGTCCACCAGTGCAGAAGTTTTGGCACGAGATATGTGAGGACTTATCAAAGTGTCTGAAATGTAAAATTCCAACCTCCCCTTTAGTATGCTTGTTGGGAAATTTGGATGATGTCACTACAGAAATTAATACAGTCCACATGGTTTTTATTGCCCTATGCATCGCCAAGAAAACGGTCCTCATGAACTGGAAAAATAAAAATAATCTTAATTCTAGCCAATATAGAAACTATCTAATAGATCACATTAGTCTCGATATAGCCTCTGCCACCACATTAGATCAATCCCTCTGGGCTCCTTTGATCGGCTCCATCACCTAGCGGGGGTGGGGGGTCGTGGTTTGGTCCCGCCTTGGCTATTGTGGTTGATGTGGAGGTTGGGATGGGCTTAGGGCACCTGGAGGACTCCTAGAGACGTTATCCCTGGAGGGCTTAACCCGGGGATTGTGTTCATAACCTGGTTAGTGGCTCTGGTCGCTCTCAGAGGTTGTTCTCCTCGTGGCCGCGTGCAGCGGGGCTGGAGGATGGTCTGTGCTGGCGGACGTAGGTTACTGGCCTGGTGGCCTGGCTGCCCCTGAGTGGATCCGGGGCGGGCGTGGGGGTTTGGGGTTCGGGGGTGCTTCGCCTCCGTGCTGGGGCTCTGGCTGGGCCTTGGGGGCTTCGGTCCTCGTCGGTGTGTCGCCGAGGTTGTGGGCGGGTGGGTGCACGGGGGCTCAGCCCTGGCGCAGGGGGCCTCTTGTGCATCGGCCTAACCGGGGGGCTCTTGAACTGGCAGGGAGGTTGTTCCATCTTTGCAGGAGTCCACTCTGCAGGTGGGGGAGAGACATAGGAGAGGTGGAGAATAAACTTAACCTGGGTGTCTGTGTCTTGTGTAGTCTGGGAGATGATTGAATGTTGGGGTGGGTACAGTTTCCTCTGCGGTGGGGTGGGGTGGGCTGCCCCGGGTCCTGTGGGGCTTGGCGGTGCTGCTGCCGTAGGCCCCGGTCTGGATGGGCCTGGGCTCCCTTGCCTTGGTGGATACCAGAGGACGGGGGTGCATATTGGGGTCAGCGGGGGAGCTGGCCCTAGGGAGGGACACCCTCCCCTCCCTTCTTTTCCTCCCCATCCCCGGCTGCCTCCCTCTTCCCGCTCCACCACACCCACCCACACAGGTAGGGCTTTGGGGTGCGGGTGTGTCACCAGGGTGCAGGGGAGACATTCCCCCCCCCCTCTGTCCTCTTCTGGCCACCTGTGCCTCAATTTTATCTCACAACTTAGACATCCACATTACTTACACTCTCATAACACACACACATATATATATATATAGGGCCTTGAGGGTGGGCACGTTAACGGCGTCCAGTAGACGGTCTGTGTATTCAAACCTACCTCTGGCGCCGGTGCCCACCTCTCAATTTTAAATCCATGTAGACATTGAGGGTTCTCGGGAGGGGCCGTGCTAACACCTGCTGCTCTCTGGCAGCAGCACCATGCTCTCCCTTGTTTTAAATACACTTTAGAGCAACACGCAGCAACACTACACTTGAGCGGGAGGAGGGAGGTATGGGGTCTTAACACACCCCCCGTTCTCTGCATCTCTTCCCAGGGGGGGCTGGGAAGAGATGCTGGCTGTCCGATTGGCCTCCCTGCTGCTACGGAGCCTGGGGCGGTCTGCTTGCCTCCACCCCGGAGGGAAGGGTAACATCTCTTGGGTCTGGGTGCCGTTTCCATCTCTGGGGGTGAGGATACCTGGACCCGGGGTATAGAGTATGTTTGGGGAGTGTGATTGTGTGTACATGTCCATTTACGTTTATTCCTACGTTGGGTGAGTGCTGAGTGTTTGTATATGTGTGCATGAGGGTGGGAATGCATGTCTGTGTCTGTGTGTGCCTGTTTGTCTGTGTCTATATGTCAGGTCGGGTCTTAGACTCCACCTCTCTGGGAACTCCAAGGCCCTCCAAAGTGTGGAGGCCTATCTCCCCTCACCACACTCCCTGCCGGTGACTGATGCCCTCAGGGGTCGGTGCATTGTTGGTTCTTGGTGTCCAGGGCTGGGCGCTCAGGTCATGTGCCAGCTCACTCCCGGTGGCTACTTGGCGGGGCCTGGCGCCTGCTGCTCGGTCAGGCCTCTTCCGGGGCGCGGGGGGCCTTCGGGCCTCCGGCCTCTGTGCCTGCGGCTCGGTTCACTCTGGCACAGCTGGCTGCCGGCGGAGCCGGCGGGCACGCCGGTGCAGCCCCCTCTAGCTTCTGCCCGATGGCTACTGGGTGACCCCTCATCTGGGGATCCTCAGCCCTTCCCATGAAGGTGGCACGGATGCCCCTCCGGTGGTCCTCCTTGGGCTCTTGCACTCTGGGGCCTCTGGATGTCTGGGGCCTGGATCTCCTCCATGCCTGCTTCATGCCCTGGGGGACGGGGCTATGGCTCTCTACATCCTCTAGCAGACCATTACATGGGGAAACCATTTAAATACAAGCGCGCCGATCCACACAGGTGTGCACACGGGTGTTCACTGTTTGTAGACTTAAATCACACCTTTCTTGGCTGCTACTTCAAAGCACATTGTGCGCTGTCTGTCCTGCGTGCTGCACAACAACATTCAATATTTAGTATTTACTGCTGTTTACACTTAGCTAGATTAATGCGATGGTGTTGTGTATAGTATGTTGCATTGTTTTGTTTTTTTTGCTTGTTTTCTATTCTTTTTCTCTCAACAGGTGATCCCGGAGATATTTTTTCTTCCCCCCTTTCTCACTGTCCCTCTCCCCTTCTGTTTTTCTTTTCCTTCCTCTTTCTTTCTCCCTTTCCTATCCCTCACTCATGTCTGTCCCGTCTGTAGCAACTGAAAATAAAATAAATAATAAAACAAAGGTCGATCAAATGGACCAATATGGCAATGCCATGATGATCCATTTGGCAAAATAAATCCATTGGGTATCCTTGTTGGTCTTCAGACAACAATTCTGACGGCTAAAGAACCAAATGGGACAGGCGGAAAAAAAAAAAAAAAAAAAAAAAAAAAAAAAGACCTTGTAACAGTTTAACTACTTTTTTAAATTTTCCACAATAAACATTTTTGGTGGCTGTAATGAATACTGCTTTTCATAATTAATATAAAGGACCTGAGACCCAGTAACATGAATATTGAGTTAAATCTTTATTAAACAAACCTGTCCACTGTTTAATTACATGAGAATTTGGGGGCAGTGTAATCACAGCACAAGCATACTCCCAATATGTTATGACTGTGTTGTAAATTATTATATATGATTTTTTTTAATCTCTTATGTTTAAAAAAAGTCAATAAATCACATGCAAATGTAGACCACCTGTTTAACCAAGGAAAGTTTATTCATCAAAATTATTTGTTATTCACATTGACATAACACTATTTTTTACACCCCTCAAAAACCAAGCTGCTCTTCAAATTTTGGCCATCGGATGCCACCAAAGAGGACTGTGTTGAGAAGCCTCGAGTAATGATCCCCACTTCATTAGTTATCTGGTGCACTTAGTGGGTTGGTTATGCCCTTTTCCTTCTTGTTGCCTTATTTTTTTGTGGCTTGTGCTTAAAATATTTCTTGGGTCCATAGTGACATAACAACATTATATTATGAAAATTTGTTGGACATTTATATGAATTTTAGCTGATGATGCTGATGATTTTCCTTATTAAATTAAATGCATTGCAACATATAATTAAAGTTGCATAAGTGAAAAACAATTGTTCTTACACTGTACTTGAAAATTCTGTTAAGGTCTAAGTTGCCTTGGTGTCTTGATTCCTGTAGATCTTCCACTAGACCACTAGAGGGCAGCACAGACAGCCGAATAGAAATGAGTGCTCATGAAGCGTTTACAACTGTCTGCTTGCTCTAACGTCTCATTAACAAACAATTATACTATACTTTTCTTTATTGTTTCATACCTTTCTGACTCATTAAAGCCTCTTTTAGTTCCCAGGAATCTCTAGGGCAAAAAATTACTCCATCTTGGAGGCTGCCTGACTTTGAAGCAACTTATAACGACACTGGTGTTGCCCCGTGGTTGGCCTTGACACCAGCTCGGAGGACAGAGGTCAAAAGTTTAGATTAAATATTGCTCTACTTCTGCTGTTTCTGCTTTTACTGCTACAGTCATTTCAGAGGCTTGTGTGCGTGACAGATTAAGGCATGTGGCTCATAAAATGGCAGGGAATTTATTTGTCTGTTTTTCTGAGTGGGTTTTAAAGTCAGAAAAGTGTTTCTCAGCTATGTTCTACAGTATATTTATAAGTGAGTGGAGTAACTGTTGATGTGCTTGCATATCCATTGTTGGTTTGCATAATTAATATGGAAAAAAGAGTCACTGCAGTCAAATGAATCTATTTGTAACAGCTTAAATCACAATATGCACACACACACTTAACCTGTGAGCACAGACGTGGAGTCTTGTGGATACACACACATACAGAAAGCTACGCAAACACTCACTTATCATCTTGACTCTCAGTTGCAGGTCAGACTCTCATACACACAAGCTAGACTGATACTAATGCTCCTCCACTTAGACTGTTTTCACAAGACTGTAATGGCTGAGTCCATTAGTGTTAAATAGGGGGTTTGGCTATTTTTCACACCTTCCCCGAGCCAAACGTGGGCTCGACCTACTACAATAAGAAGAACTTTCAACACTGTCATCACTTTACCTGATGAAATACATCAAGGTTCACATGCTGTCTGTTCTTCTCTCTTGTCTTTATTGTATTTCTTAGTTATACTGGTAATTTTACACTTTCATGTGCAAAAGTCATGAACATACATAGTTACTACACGCAACCTAATTATAAACAACAACAGGTAAACACAGTGCAGTTCAAAAATAATTTTAAAATACTACTTTGTAAGAAAAATAGGTGGCAGTATTTCCTCCCACAGAGAAATGACATTTCCTTTCAACATCTGAAATATCTGAGTGTTCAATAAGAGTCAGTGGCAAAACGGTAACCCCCTCATGTGTGCCTTTAGATGGGACACATCTAGGTGAGAGTTTGCACAGTTTAGGGTTTTGGAATGAATGTAACTGTGAACAGATGAGATTATTTGTCTTTTGTCCATGTTTAATTGAAGGACTTTCAGTCCTGCTGGAGTTATGCGGACAGAAGTGTTAGAAAAAAGAAAAACAACAACTTAGAAACAGGGTGAAAATAAAGGACGAGCATGGTGGAATATTAGCAGGCTCAGCTTTCTTTGTTTTGGTTCTTCCTTCTTTATCCTCCTCCATTTCCCTTTCTGCCCTCTGTAATAACTGCAGCTATGAGCTTCAGCTGTTGATGGTTATTGGAGATTAGATAAGAGACGGTGCTTGGCTGGCGATCTGTGTGTCTACTCTCAGTATTTGGCTTTAGCTGATAAGAAAAAGAAAGGAAATTGGCAGGAAGGATTGGGACTGCTTGGTATGTGTATGTCTAAGAGTGGATAATGATAGCCTGTAGGAAATGCTGGACAAATTGCCTAATAACAAATAAGGAGAAGATTAGGATGAGAGACAGCTAGAAGCTGACTGACAATCACAGGAAAGGCAATGAGAGAGAAAAGCAGAGAAAACCACAGGAACATGTCAGCTGCTGAAAGTAAAGTGGTCAATCAAAGCTTATACAGAGTAAGAAAATTACATTTAATGTTTATCATTTGTTTTACATCTCAGGGTTACCCCAGACGCATCATTAATATAGTGTAAATGGTGCTGACTTGAAACATCACATTTTGGGTGTCTTTTCAGTTACTCCTGAAAGCTGAAAGCTCAGAAAGATTATGCAAAAGTGACCTTAACTAAACATCCTTTTATTTATTTATATGAATTAATATTATAACATTGAAGTTATAGGATTGAATCAGTAAAATGATAAAAATACTCCAACTTTTTGAGCTTCACCTCAGTGGTACTACATTGTTGTTGAAGTAATGATTATGGTAAACTCTATTAAGTACTTTAATCTGCAAAGCAAATTAAGTAATTAATTATTTTAGTGTAGTGCTATGATGTGATAAAAATTGGAAATACTAAAAAAAATACTAAATTGAAAAAATATGTTATTTTGAATTGACCCTGGATTGATTGTAATTTTGAACATCCACCTCATATACATAATATACATATATATGGATATATAATTGTTCTGTCTGTCCACATATATTATATGCTGATATATATGTCAGCACTTATTGCCTGCTTCATGTTTATATTCAGTTCATCCATCAAACTGGACAACATCATAAAAAACAAAACAACAACAGCAGCTGCCGGAAATAAGATATGAAAATGATTAGGTGTGAAGTTCTCAACAACAAAATTAAAAACATTCAAGCAGCTCATTATTCTTTTTCCAAACTTTTGCTGTGTGTTCATTTTCTCTGCAACGGGGCAAAGGCTGGAAGAAAATGTCATGAATAAATGTAGAGAAAGCAAAGAGTAAAGGTGAGTAGGAGGGGAGGTTCAGGGGATGCAACAAAGTAAGGTGAAGGAAGAAGCGAGTGCTCACACATCTGTACAGATGTGATCGCTCAGAGGGAGGACTAGGCTGTGTTTTGCAGTTGCAAGTGTCAAAGATCAGGCCTTTGGGGTAATGATGCAAACCATGTCCTCATGAATCATTATAGCAGCTTAGAACTAAGTGTATGTCTCTATTGTATTCCCATAAGTGCTTATTAGTGTGTTTTTTGGTGACTGTGTGTGTTGTGAGTGTGAGCCCACGTTCTCACTGGTAGATGAAACGCTCTTTCCTTTGGAGTTCAGAGGTTAAATTCTTCCACTGGAGAAATTTAGACACCCAACATCTCTGTGAGGCACCTGGGAACACACACACACACACACACACACACACACACACACACACACACACACACACACACACACACACACACAGTTCTTGGACAACTATCCACAAGTGTCCATTCAGAACTGCTCCATATCACACATTATGGGACTACAGGGTCCAGTGATCCACTAATCGCTATGCGTTTTGCAAGAATAACTGTCAGGAGACACTGGCTCAATCATTAAGGAATGCTGTTCCACAGATATGATCAGAAAAAGGGAGAAGCTTAAAGTTCTGATAGAAAATCGGGGAAGCAGAAATTGCTAAATATGACAAAATAAATTATTCAAAAGGTTATCACAAAATAATCTGTTCACACACAGATACAGATACAACTAGTGCTAAACCCCCCTCATTTGAAGTACTGATTTAACTTTTTTACTCAACTGAAATGCACTCAAAGCAAGAAAGCAAAAATGAGCTTTTTACCGGCTATGTTTGTGAAAAGCTGAGTCTTCTGCTACATTAATGTAATAATAAAATAATATTAGTAGATAAGAATCCAAAGTTGATTTAATTCTAAGTTTTAATGCTTAAAATCAAAGCAGAGTAAAGTTTGACTTATCTGATTCTTTTGTTAAATACTCTTTATAATCCAGTGCACCTTATGGTCCGAAGAATATGGTAGTCAGTGTAGTTAATTTTAGTTCGCTGTCAGTGACCATTCAACAAACAGGTTGAAACACACACGCACGCACGCACGCACGCACGCACGCACACACACACACACACACACACACACACACACACACACACACACCAGTCTAGTCACCTAAGAGATTAGAACAGCCTGCCTATCGCTCCAGCTGCCAGGTCATCTTTCAGTGCTGGAGATGGGATGAGAAAGGTGATGAGTATGGAGAGTTTTTGTAGCTGGTGATGAAAGAGGGACAAGAAGGGGATTATTAACAAGTGGAAAAAAGCAGATGGAGATGGCTGGTAAGAGAGAAAGTAGAGAGGCTTGAGAGAACTCATCATAGGCTTGAATGTCGTGGTACTTTGGGACTTTTAATGATTTATTTTATCTGAATCAGTTTTATCATTTGATTGTACCAAATACATCTTTAATGACTTTAACAAGCAAGAATTGGGAGCACAAGGTTGAATTTATCTTGGATTTTCTCTAATCCTGTAGACCTTTAATCTCAAATCTATACATACAACCCCATTATTATTTGGTTAAATGTTCCTTAGCAAGTTGCATCTCGACCAGATACTTCTGGTAGCCATTATTAAGCTTCAAGCATAATTTTGTCTGGATTTTTGATCACTCTTCTTGGGAGAAATGGTAGAGGTCTTTTAAATTGGTTGTTTCCCTGTAACAGACACGACTTTAAAGTGTAGTCCACAAATTTAGATAGAATAGATTTGAACTTCGGATGTGGGAAGGCCATTCTGAAAGCTAGCCAGCCAAACCCTGGAGGCCTACCTACACAAAAAAAATTCTCAGACATTTATGTGAACCCTTTTAACTAATGACATGATTATAAACTAATATAAAATGAATATCTGGTATGGTACACCACATTTTTTTGATGAGACATATCTAAAATTACAGAATTTGACTGCTGCTGTGGTGGAATAAGATTTAAATGTGACAATAATCGCAGTGTTAAGATTAATCAAAAACCAGGAAGCACTGGCACTAAGCAGGAACTCGCCTATTGGGAAATCGCGCTTTTCCCTTTTCAGTGCCACCGGTTCCAGGGGGAAGCAGGGTGATGTGGTGACAGCTGGAAAACTGTCTGGTCAAAAGATGAGACATCAGAGCATAAACTCAACTTTGTTAATGATAATAAAAGCTTTTCAGAAGCACGCTGAGTGTTGCGAGTGGTGACTAGGGTTTAGAATTAAAACACTATAATATGGAGGCACTTACTTCCTGTAAATCATCAACGAAAGCTCTGCAGTGTAAGCAACTGTCATTACACTACATTATTGTCCAGTGTAAAACTTTATGATTTTTGTTTCTTATTAACTATATTGCATTCCAGTTATACATGGCACCAATGAGAGTCACATGGGAAAGAAGCAGACATGGGTGGAGTGGGTATGGACAATAGAAGTAACATTATTACTTAAATCGAAACCACCCTTTAATTTATTAATACTTCTCAGCCACATTATGTTTTTCTCACAATATGCTTAAATGATAAGAATGTTTTAAGCAGTCATTGACTTTTTATCATTAAAGACTTTGTATCTATTTCCATAAAAAATAAAGTTCTTTTTTTATGGCTGACAGGCACAAATTAGGGAACAATGTGCAGAGATGGGAAGACAGACAAAACAGTGGGGATGGGTGAGTCGGAGTTTAAGGGTGATGAGTTTTCATTGAGCTACACGGGTAATGAAAAGACATGGAGGAGAACAGTGAACAGGTGCCGACCATGTGTACACAGTAATAAAGGCAGTAGACTCCCACACACTGACTAAGCCTCCCCCACACACAGGAGGTTTTACTAAGCACATGACAGGTTTGTAGGGTCATGTCTGTCATTTCATGTGCTTGCATTGTGTGTATGTGGACCTCAGGAGTGTCAGTGCATGACAGAGTGAGATTGAAAGATTGAAGCTCGTTAATTGTTTACCTTCCACGCCTTTTGCTTTTATTTTAAAATATATACACAAGGCTTCAAAATACCTGACATGCATGCACATGTGTTCACACACATGTTCACACACATGTTCACACACGAGCGCCATCAGGTATAGAAAAGCCCACATATGAGTTTTGGAGTCATATGGATCTTTAATTTTGAATGAGTGATGTTGAATAACCCAATAGAGAAACGCACAATCCATTTACTGGCAAACCTGTATGCACCATTTTAGTTTAATAGTGTTATCTCCAAAACACATATCTTATTATTATAAATGCCTTAATCTTAACCTAGAAACTAAGTCACTGCCTTTAAGAAGACTTTGCTGCATGAGGACTGATAAGAACATGCCAAAAGTTGCCTTTTGGCCCAACAGAAAGCAGCGCTGTAAACAGAAATTAGGGTAGCACTTTCTATTATAGCTGCTAATAATATGGTAATTGGGGTAATTAAGTGGAAAAGGAAGAGTAATAATTTGGGATTAGAAAATTAATTACCAAAAGCAACAATCAATAATAAGAACAACTTATTTAATACAGAAATCTCTATGTGTTTTATGTTACTTCTCAAATTTGCTTTTATTCCAAAACACAGTGTCTAAAAAAAACCAACGCTGGATTCAGTAATAGGAGTTTGAGTATTATCTTTGTGAAAACGCTGTGGATCACAGTCTTTATGAGGATTGCATGCTGACCCAATATTCAAATTTAAATAGACACAATGGGGTTTTTTTTCTTTTGGTGACATTATATTGTGTCTTATTCTTGGAAAATTGTATGACAAAAATACTCTTTTAGTATAACGAGCTGAATATGCTAAGAGCTTAAAATGATAACAATATATCTAAAATGTAAATAGCAGTTGGCACAGAAAATATAAGAATATAGGACTAAGAGAATGGTAATACAACAGCTACGGATGAAAAATACAAATGTCAGTGGCATTGAGGAACAATCAGGCTTGGGCACTACTGGAGTCTGTATGTAATGTAATGAAAATCATTCCATGGTAATATGTTATTACGATATTTCCTTTATTCACTTAGAACACGACATTTTGGACAAGGTTTAATGACAATAGTCTTTATTTTGTGGCAGTTAGAATGTCAAGGTCACTACAGTTGTTTCTGTTATAAATTAACCAGGAAGTATTGTAATGGACTTTGATCAGTTTCTTAATTTGTGTAAGTCACATGCACTGAAGACATTCTGGTTTTTCTTTTTGTCGCTAGACCACTTCTAAGTCAGGTCAAAACCAAACAATTCAGCGCTTGAAGTTTGTTTAGAAAGAAGACTGTTCCAAATGGATACTATGGATCAAGACCGCTTTCAAGCCAAGTGTGACTGAAAGAGTGGCAGCTTTTGTGTTCATATAAACTTCTGCATGGATTTGGAAACAATTTAATTTAAAGTAGCACCACAATTAGATAAAAACGAATGCAGGACCACCAGAAAGCAGAAAACTGTGTTTTAAACAAACATGTCTGAGGAACAACATATGTCCACATCGACTGCCAAGTGAGTTACAATTTTTGATCTCACTGTTATTATGCGAACTAAACAATTAAATATTTTGCTAAATATTAATGTACTTGATGTTTTAAACTTGAATGTGAAGACTAATGTGCAGATGCTGATGCAGTGTGTATTTTTATGTCACTCTGTTGCTGTAATTTTTTTTCTCTATTGTAACAGATCTGCTAATCATAGGTTTGAAACTGGTAAAGCTCTGAAAATTGAGTTATGATTTTTCTTGTGAAACAAACATTAAAATCCTCATGTAGCTTTGTAAACGTTTGTCATTTGAGACTCAAAGATCATGTCCAAGGGAAACCTGAGAAGGTTCCTGGTTTGAACTTTCTGGTTTCCTGGGTTTTCCTTTCGAATTTCTATGTTTTATTGTGGCTTTGTGGGTTTTCTCTAGATACTCCTGTTTTTTTCCACAGTCCAATGGCAAGCTTCTTAGGTTAGATTGTGACTCAGAATTGGCCATGCCTATGGATGTGAACGTACGGTTGTCTTTCTGCCATATCCGCCAACAGACCACTCTGACCCAGCTTCTTCTTCTACGAGCTGCCTCAGCTCTTCTTTCCTTACACCCAATAGCATTTGCACATTAAAAAGGTTTACAGTAAGCTAAAGCTTTCTTTAAAGCCTAATATGGAGCCTTGGTGTTACGCCGCATTTCCATCTCCTCACACACAATTTACAGAATCTGTAACTGACCACAGGTGATGCTGAGGTCTGGTCATAACATCCAATTATGTTGGTTATTGAGAATATTGTCATTCAGTTTTGACTGTTTTTCTGCTATAGGAGTATCTGGATATGAAGACATTGAGGGTAGACTTGGCACTACATCAGTTATCAGTCAGGTCTTGAAATAAATAGTGATGGGACAGAGACAGCTGGTTAGCACGCTGTGTTCAGTATCTTTTTCAGCAAAGCACTTAAATATATTTCTGCCGCTTAACATCAAATAGTTACTGCTGGGCATCCTGTTCTGTTGATAATTGAAATTGCTTTTTGAATGGGTAAACAGAAGTTACAGATGCACTTTTAAGCTTTGTCTAATTAAGACATTTTCTGATCCTTTGTTGAAGTCCACATGAGCACCAAAGACCTGTTTCCATGAGAAGTGACATGTCCAAAGGGGAAGCCCCAGACTTCAGTGATAATGAACCAAGGTAAGATACTCAAAATTAATTTCTATTAAACAAGTAAGGAAACATTATAAATCCCTCTGTCATTAGTAAATCTGATAAATAACTAAGTGCAGCATTGCAGTAATCTTAGTCAACAATATATTGCTCTTCATTCATATTTTTTAGAATATTTTGGATTGTAACTTTCTGATAAGCATGTACCATTGTCAGCACAAAAGAAGTCGAGCTTCATGGGACATCTAACACTATCAATGTTAAAGTGACATTAATAGTTGTAATATGAACTGTGCAATCTGTTCCACTCACGCAAAAGTGACAATGAGCAGTATTTGGCAGAGCAAAGTTCTTGCAGCATTTGCTGTAAATACATAAAAACCTGAAATACAACATTAATGCAGAGACTTTATCACCAGTATATGGTTGTCAGTTAGTTATTTTTGGTAAGTCATATAATGTTATCATCAGCACAAAGCAGGTGTAGCTTAAATGTGGTGTGTGGATCTTTGCTGCTAAACCAGGTGTCTGTGGAAGCACAGATACAGCAGACTCTCTGTGTAGTTGGCAGGAGTTACCCAACTTGCTCTTCAGTGAAAGGACAGTGGTGAACATGAAACAAGATTTCAGAGCTATTGCTAAAGCTTTCTTTAAAGCCTACTATGGAGTTTTTGTGTTACGCCACATTTCCATGTCCTCACACACAATTTACAAAATCTATCGCTGGACTCAGTTGAAACTGAGGCCTGGTCATAACATCAAACTTAACATCAAATACTTACTGCTGGGCATCCTTTTCTGTTGATAATTGAAATTGCTTTTTGAATGGGTAAACAAAAGTTACAGATGCACTTTTAAGCTTTGTCTAATTAAGACATTTTCTGATCCTTATTGAAGTCCACATGAGCACCAAAGACCTGTTTCCATGAGAAGTGACATGTCCAAAGGGGAAGCCCCAGACTTCAGTGATAATAAACCAAGGTAAGATACTGGAAATTAATTTCTATTAAACAAGTAAGAAAATGTTACTATAAATCCCTCTGTCATTAGTAAATCTGATAAAAAAAACAACTAAGTACAGCATCGCAGTAATCTTAGTCAACAATATATTGCTGGTCATTCATAGCTTTGTACGTAAATAACTGAAATGCAGAACTGAAGCAGAGACTTCATCACCAGCATGTGGATGTCAGTTAAATGATGAAGTTGTTTAGAACAGCTTTTATTTTTGGTAAGTCATATAACGTTATCATCAGCACAAAGCAGGTGTACCTTAACCTCCTAAGACCTAAACTCTTTCATAGCATGCATTTTTAATTTTTCTTTGCTATTTGGGCTGATGGGGGCCTGATGAATGTAAAAACAAAGACTTACCAGATTTTTATTTTTACCTAATTTTTGTTTATGAGAAAAATGAGAGCCACATATGAGGACATTCGTTTTAAATTTTGATAGAACAGTGGCAGTATAATGTCCTCGTAAGAGGATATCAGGCCCTTATAGAGTAAAATTAGGTATTTTGGTTTCGACAACCCAAAATGTGATGTCCACATATGTGGACGCCAGGTCCTAGGAGGTTAAATGTGGCGTGTGGATCTTTGCTGCTAAGCCATGTGTCTGTGGAAGCACAGATACAACAGACTCTCTGTGTAGTCAGCAGGAGTTACCCAACTTGCTCTTCAGTGAAAGGACAGTGGAGAACATGAAACAAGGTTTCGGAGCTGTTGTTAAAGCTTTTTTTAAAGCCTAATATGGAGCCTTGGTGTTACGCCACATTTCCATCTCCCCACACACAATTTACAAAATCAATCACTGGACTCAGGTGAATCTGAGGCCTGGTCATAACATCAAACTTAACATCAAATAGTTACTGCTGGGCATCCTGTTCTGTTGATAATCGAAATTGCTTTTTGAATGGGTAAACAGAAGTTACAGATGCACTTTTAAGCTTTGTCTAATTAAGACATTTTCTGATCCTTATTGAAGTCCACATGAGCACCAAAGACCTGTTTCCATGAGAAGTGACATGTCCAAAGGGGAAGCCCCAGACTTCAGTGATAATGAACCAAGGTAAGATACTGGAAATAAATTTCTATTAAACAAGTAAGGAAACATTATAAATCCCTCTGTCATTAGTAAATCTGATAAATAACTAACGCAGCATTGCAGTAATCTTAGTCAACAATATATTGCTCTTCATTCATATTTGTAGATTATTTTGGATTGTAACTTTCTGATAAGCATGTACCATTGTCAGCACAAAAGAAGTCGAGCTTCATGGGACATCTAACACTATCAATGTTAAAGTGACATTAATAGTTGTAATATGAACTGTGCAATCTGTTCCACTCACGCAAAAGTGACAATGAGCAGTATTTGGCAGAGCAAAGTTCTTGCAGCATTTGCTGTAAATACATAAAAACCTGAAATACAACATTAATGCAGAGACTTTATTACCAGTATGTGGTTGTCAGTTAGTTATTTTTGGTAAGTCATATAATGTTATCATCAGCACAAAGCAGGTGTAGCTTAAATGTGGTGTGTGGATCTTTGCTGCTAAACCAGGTGTCTGTGGAAGCACAGATACAGCAGACTCTCTGTGTAGTTGGCAGGAGTTACCCAACTTGCTCTTCAGTGAAAGGACAGTGGTGAACATGAAACAAGGTTTCGGAGCTGTTGTTAAAGCTTTCCTTGAAGCCTACTATGGAGCCTTGGTGTTACGCCACATTTCCATGTCCTCACACACAATTTACAAAATCTATCGCTGGACTCAGGTGAAACTGAGGCCTGGTCATAACATCAAACTTAACATCAAATACTTACTGCTGGGCATCCTGTTCTGTTGATAATTGAAATTGCTTTTTGAATGGGTAAACAAAAGTTACAGATGCACCTTTAAGCTTTGTCTAATTAAGACATTTTCTGATCCTTATTGAAGTCCACATGAGCACCAAAGACCTGTTTCCATGAGAAGTGACATGTCCAAAGGGGAAGCCCCAGACTTCAGTGATAATAAACCAAGGTAAGATACTGGAAATAAATTTCTATTAAACAAGTAAGGAAACATTATAAATCCCTCTGTCATTAGTAAATCTGATAAATAACTAAGTGCAGCATTGCAGTAATCTTAGTCAACAATATATTGCTCTTCATTCATATTTTTTAGAATATTTTGGATTGTAACTTTCTGATAAGCATGTACCATTGTCAGCACAAAAGAAGTCGAGCTTCATGGGACATCTAACACTATCAATGTTAAAGTGACATTAATAGTTGTAATATGAACTGTGCAATCTGTTCCACTCACGCAAAAGTGACAATGAGCAGTATTTGGCAGAGCAAAGTTCTTGCAGCATTTGCTGTAAATACATAAAAACCTGAAATACAACATTAATGCAGAGACTTTATTACCAGCATGTGGTTGTCAGTTAGTTATTTTTGGTAAGTCATATAATGTTATCATCAGCACAAAGCAGGTGTAGCTTAAATGTGGTGTGTGGATCTTTGCTGCTAAACCAGGTGTCTGTGGAAGCACAGATACAGCAGACTCTCTGTGTAGTCGGCAG
Source organism: Neolamprologus multifasciatus (assembly GCF_963576455.1). NCBI lineage: Eukaryota > Metazoa > Chordata > Actinopteri > Cichliformes > Cichlidae > Neolamprologus > Neolamprologus multifasciatus. The sequence continues at coordinate 28,386,246 of NC_140458.1, read as the reverse complement.
GAGTTACCCAACTTGCTCTCCAGTGAAAAGACAGTGGTGAACATGAAACAAGGCTTCAGAGCTATTGTTAAAGCTTTCCTTAAAGCCTACTATGGAGTTTTTGTGTTACGTCACATTTCCATGTCCTCACACACAATTTACAAAATCTATCGCTGGACTCAGGTGAAACTGAGGCCTGGTCATAACATCAAACTTAACATCAAATAGTTACTGCTGGGCATCCTGTTCTGTTGATAATTGAAATTGCTTTTTGAATGGGTAAACAAAAGTTACAGCTGCACCTTTAAGCTTTGTCTAATTAAGACATTTTCTGATCCTTATTGAAGTCCACATGAGTACCAAAGACCTGTTTCCATGAGAAGTGACATGTCCAAAGGGGAACCTCCAGACTTCAGTGATAATAAACCAAGGTAAGATACTGGAAATTAATTTCTATTAAACAAGTAAGAAAATGTTATTACAAACTCCTCTTTCATTAGTAAATCTAATAAAAAAAACTAAGTACAGCATCACAGTAATCTTAGTCAACAATATATTGCTGGTCATTCATAGCTTTGTACGTAAATAACTGAAATTCAGCACTGAAACACAGACTTCATCACCAGTATGTGGTTGTCAGTTAAATGATGAAGTTGTTTAGAACAGTTTTTATTTTTGGTAAGTCATATAACGTTATCATCAGCACAGAGCTGGTGTACCTTAAATGTGGTGTGTGGATCTTTGCTGCTAAACCATGTGTCTGTGGAAGCACAGATACAGCAGACTCTCTGTGTAGTCATCAGGAGTTACCCAACTTGCTCTCCAGTGAAAAGACAGTGGTGAACATGAAACAAGATTTCAGAGCTAAAGCTTTCTTTAAAGCCTCATATGGAGCCTTGGTGTTACGTCACATTTCCATGTCCTCACAAACAATTTACAGAATCTGTAACTGACCTCAGATGATGCTGAAGCCTGGTCATAACATCCAATTATGTTGGTTATTGAGAAGATTGTCATTCAGTTTTGACTGTTTTTCTGCTATAGGAGTATCTGGATATGAAGACATTGAGGGTAGACTTGGCACTACATCAGTTATCCGTCAGGTCTTGAAATAAATAGTGATGGGACAGAGACAGCTGGTTAGCACGCTGTGTTCAGTATCTTTTTCAGCAAAGCACTTAAATATATTTCTGCCGCTTAACATCAAATAGTTACTGCTGGGCATCCTGTTCTGTTGATAATTGAAATTGCTTTTTGAATGGGTAAACAAAAGTTGCAGATGCACTTTTAAGCTTTGTCTAATTAAGACATTTTCTGATCCTTTATTGAAGTCCACATGAGCACCAAAGACCTGTTTCCATGAGAAGTGACATGTCCAAAGGGGAAGCCCCAGACTTCAGTGATAATGAACCAAGGTAAGATACTGGAAATAAATTTCTATTAAACAAGTAAGGAAACATTATAAATCCCTCTGTCATTAGTAAATCTGATAAATAACTAAGTGCAGCATTGCAGTAATCTTAGTCAACAATATATTGCTCTTCATTCATATTTTTAGAATATTTTGGATTGTAACTTTCTGATAAGCATGTACCATTGTCAGCACAAAAGAAGTCGAGCTTCATGGGACATCTAACACTATCAATGTTAAAGTGACATTAATAGTTGTAATAGGAACTGTGCAATCTGTTCCACTCACGCAAAAGTGACAATGAGCAGTATTTGGCAGAGCAAAGTTCTTGCAGCATTTGCTGTAAATACATAAAAACCTGAAATACAACATTAATGCAGAGACTTTATTACCAGCATGTGGTTGTCAGTTAGTTATTTTTGGTAAGTCATATAATTTTATCATCAGCACAAAGCAGGTGTACCTTAAATGTGGTGTGTGGATCTTTGCTGCTAAACCATGTGTCTGTGGAAGCACAGATACAGCAGACTCTCTGTGTAGTTGGCAGGAGTTACCCAACTTGCTCTCCAGTGAAAAGACAGTGGTGAACATGAAACAAGGCTTCAGAGCTATTGTTAAAGCTTTCCTTAAAGCCTACTATGGAGTTTTTGTGTTACGTCACATTTCCATGTCCTCACACACAATTTACAAAATCTATCGCTGGACTCAGGTGAAACTGAGGCCTGGTCATAACATCAAACTTAACATCAAATAGTTACTGCTGGGCATCCTGTTCTGTTGATAATTGAAATTGCTTTTTGAATGGGTAAACAAAAGTTACAGCTGCACCTTTAAGCTTTGTCTAATTAAGATATTTTCTGATCCTTATTGAAGTCCACATCAGTACCAAAGACCTGTTTCCATGAGAAGTGACATGTCCAAAGGGGAAGCCCCAGACTTCAGTGATAATAAACCAAGGTAAGATACTGGAAATTAATTTCTATTAAACAAGTAAGAAAATGTTATTATAAACCCCTCTGTCATTAGTAAATCTGATAAAAAAACAACAACTAAGTACAGCATCGCAGTAATCTTAGTCAACAATATATTGCTGGTCATTCATAGCTTTGTACGTAAATAACTGAAATGCAGAACTGAAGCAGAGACTTCATCACCAGCATGTGGATGTCAGTTAAATGATGAAGTTGTTTAGAACAGCTTTTATTTTTGGTAAGTCATATAACGTTATCATCAGCACAAAGCAGGTGTACCTTAACCTCCTAAGACCTAAACTCTTTCATGGCATGCATTTTTAATTTTTCTTTGCTATTTGGGCTGATGGGGACCTGATGAATGTAAAAACAAAGACTTACCAGATTTTTATTTTTACCTAATTTTTGTTTATGAGAAAAATGAGAGCCACATATGAGGACATTCGTTTTAAATTTTGATAGAACAGTGGCAGTATAATGTCCTCGTAAGAGGATATCAGGCCCTTATAGAGTAAAATTAGGTATTTTGGTTTCGACAACCCAAAATGTGATGTCCACATATGTGGACGCCATGTCCTAGGAGGTTAAATGTGGTGTGTGGATCTTTGCTGCTAAGCCATGTGTCTGTGGAAGCACAGATACAGCAGACTCTCTGTGTAGTCAGCAGGAGTTACCCAACTTGCTCTTCAGTGAAAAGACAGTGGAGAACATGAAACAAGGCTTCAGAGCTATTGCTAAAGCTTTCTTTAAAGCCTAATATGGAGCCTTGGTGTTACGCTACATTTCCATGTCCTCACAAACAATTTACAGAATCTGTAAGTGGCTTCAGGTGATGCTGAGGTCTGGTCATAACATCCAATTATGTTGGTTATTGAGAAGATTGTCATTCAGTTTTGACTGTTTTTCTGCTATAGGAGTATCTGGACAATGAAGACATTGAGGCTAGACTTGACACTACATCAGTTATCAGTCAGGTCTTGAAATAAATAGTGATGGGACAGAGACAGCTGGTTAGCACGCTGTGTTCAGTATCTTTTTCAGCAAAGCACTTAAATATATTTCTGCCGCTTTACATCAAATAGTTACTACTGGGCATCCTGTTCTGTTGATAATTGAAATTGCTTTTTGAATGGGTAAACAAAAGTTACAGATGCACTTTTAAGCTTTGTCTAATTAAGACATTTTCTGATCCTTATTGAAGTCCACATGAGCACCAAAGACCTGTTTCCATGAGAAGTGACATGTCCAAAGGGGAAGCCCCAGACTTCAGTGATAATGAACCAAGGTAAGATACTGGAAATTAATTTCTATTAAACAAGTAAGAAAATGTTACTATAAACCCCTCTGTCATTAGTAAATCTAATAAAAAAAAAGACAACTAAATACAGCATCGCAGTAATCTTAGTCAACAATATATTGCTGGTCATTCATAGCTTTGTACGTAAATAACTGAAATTCAGCACTGAAGCAGAGACTTCATCACCAGTATGTGGTTGTCATTTAAATGACGAAGTTGTTTAGAACAGTTTTTATTTTTGGTAAGTCATATAACGTTATCATCAGCACAAAGCAGGTGTACCTTAAATGTGGTGTGTGGATCTTTGCTGCTAAACCATGTGTCTGTGGAAGCACAGATACAGCAGACTCTCTGTGTAGTCGGCAGGAGTTACCCAACTTGCTCTCCAGTGAAAAGACAGTGGTGAACATGAAACAAGGCTTCAGAGCTATTGTTAAAGCTTTCCTTAAAGCCTACTATGGAGTTTTTGTGTTACGTCACATTTCCATGTCCTCACACACAATTTACAAAATCTATCGCTGGACTCAGGTGAAACTGAGGCCTGGTCATAATATCAAACTTAACATCAAATAGTTACTGCTGGGCATCCTGTTCTGTTGATAATTGAAATTGCTTTTTGAATGGGTAAACAAAAGTTACAGATGCACCTTTAAGCTTTGTCTAATTAAGACATTTTCTGATCCTTATTGAAGTCCACATGAGTACCAAAGACCTGTTTCCATGAGAAGTGACATGTCCAAAGGGGAACCTCCAGACTTCAGTGATAATGAACCAAGGTAAAATACTCTGGAAATAAAATTCTGTTAAACAAGTAAGGAAACATTATAAATCCCTCTGTCATTAATAAATCTGATAAAAACTTTGGGATAAAAACAAGATGGGGCCTGATTATTTAAGACCTTGTATGTAAGGAGCAGGATTTCGTATTCAATTCTGGATTCCTGGATTTAACAGGGAGCCAATGAAGGGAAGCCAATACAGGAGAAATATGCTCTTTCTAGTCCCTGTCAGTACTTTTGTTGCAGCATTTTCGATTAATTGAAGGCTTTTCAGGGAGTTTTTAAGGACATCCTGATAACAATGAATTACAGTAGTCCAGCCTGACAGTAATAAATGCATGAACTAGTTTTTCAGCGTCACTCTAAGACAGGATATTTCTAACTTTAGAGATGTTGTGCAAATGGAAGAAGGCAGTCCTACACATTTGTTTAATATGTGCATTGAAGGACATATCTTGGTCAAAACTCACTCCAAGGTTCATCACAGTGTTACTGGAGGCCAAGGTAATGCCATCCAGAGTAAGAATCTGGTTAGATACCATATTTCTAAAATTTTCAGGGCCGAGTACAATAACTTCAGTTTTATCTGAATTAAGGAGCAGAAAGTTAGCGGCTATCCAGGTCTTTATGTCTTAAGACATTTCTGCAGTTTAACTACCGTAATTGGTGTGTGTTATCTGGCTTCATAAATAGATAGAGCTGGGTGTCATCAGCATAGCAGTGAAACTGTATACTATGTCTTCTGATGATACTGCCTAAGGGAAGCATGTATAATGTAAACTGAATTGGTCCTAGCACTGAACCCTGCGGAACTCCGTAATTAACCTCAGTGTATGAAGAAGACTCTCCATTTACATGAACAAATTGGAGTCTACTAGATAGATATGATATAAAACCGCTGCGTCGCAGTACCTGTAATACCTACAGCAAGCATAAAAAAAAACACATAAACATTAGCAATCACTTTTTTGGATAGCACCAGCCCACTTTAACTCTTGAGTATAGCAGTAGAAATTATATATATGTTTTTACCTCATCTCTTTGTATTCAATAAGCATTGATTGATACAGCAATAGGGTTGTCTTTTATGTGTTATTGTTCCCTCCATTTAGCCTCAAATCAGTGTGAAGGGGTACTGTTAAGTAAATGAATAACGTGTTAAATCTAAAATAACAAGCCTGTTTTGAAAAGGAACTTGGTACAAAAAACAAATATTTATGTACAGTTTACTCTGCGGTGGGGTCAGACGGGCCACCCCAGGTTCTGTGGGGCTTGGCGGTGCTGCTGCCGTGGCCTTGGTTGATTCCAGTGAGTGGGGGTGCCTACTGGGGTCAGCGGGGGAGCTGGCCCATAGCCCCTCCCTTCCTTCCCTCCCCATCCCCAACTGCCTCCCTCTTCCCGCTCCACCACACCCACCCACACATACAGGGCCTTGGGGTGCAGGAGTGTCACCAGGGTGCAAGGGAGGTATTCCCTCTCTGTCCCCTTCTGGTCACCTGTGCCTCAATTTTAAAGTAAAATAAAATAATAACAACAAACGTCAATCAAATGGACCAATACGGCAAGGTCGTGATGATCCACTTGGTAAAATAAATTCATTGGGCATCTTTCTTGGCCTTCAGACAGTAATTCTGATGGCTAAATATAATTGATATTCATTTAAATGGTAGTAATGATCATTGGTGACACGAAAACATGTATGTTCTATATTAGTTAGATAGGACTTGTTTTTAAATGATAAAATATTTTTTTCATCATAATGAGAGGGCATTTGGTTTGATTAATTAATGACTTATTTTTGACTTAATTTTGAGGTTTCCTTTAACTAAAAATCTTTGATGTTAGTTTGAGGAACTAAAGGGAACCAAATTCAGAGAATATTTAGATATTTAAGATATTTAAGTGTGATGTTGAAAGTCCAACAGCTGATGAGTAATGTTCTAATATTTGTTATTTAGTGGTAATTTTTAATACTTTTATATTTATTCAAAGGATTGTCATGAGGGTTTGATCATTAGCAGGGGATTATGCACAGTTAAGAATGACAGAGGATAGTGGACAGGAAGGATCTGTATCTAGACCCTCTTAGACAGGTGCCTCTTGGATCACACCTTCTTTAAAAAATGGCCAGTAATAATTATATGTCTAATGGCTTGATTTAATAGTGGATTGTTTTATTTTATTTTATTTTATTTTTTAGAAAATCCAATTTCCCACCACAGTCATGAAATAACAGTCATTATTAGTTTTTTTTTATCTCTTAATAAAATCTGTTTTCAGGTCAGCTCCATGCATTCTTAGTACATGCAGTAGTATGTAATATTAAAAATTCAATCAGAACAGAGGATACTGGACAAAAACCTACAAAAAGTTTCAGAGGTACCTAGAAGGTTCGATATATATAAATGTTTGACATTGAAGTTTACCATAAAGCTGAACAGGAATACAATGTTTAATACTATTAAACCTTCTGAATCTAAATGTTGAGTAAAAGCAGGGAAAGGTATGGGTGAGCCTACTGTTATAACTGTAAAAGAATAAAAGGAAATGGAGACAATATGATAAATTGCCAAAGTGAAATGTCAGTTTATTTATCTTGCTGTGCTGACAAACAAAATATTAATTAGAAATGTCTTCTCTGCCTTGAAGCTCAACTAGATCAACTGACAACAGCAATGCTTCTGTGAAGAGTGATCTCAGTGGTGAGGATGACTCTTACAACATCATTAACACAGAAATCCTTCTTAAGTCAGCGCTGTCAACAGAAGAATATTTTAGAACACAGGATATTTGTACTTTATTTAACATACGACTCCTATTTTCTTTCCTCTGAGAAGGTATCACACTAAGAAAGAATGACATGTCATTGAATTTATTTACAAAACTCATATTTGTGCATATTACTACAAAAATTCATGGTACATCTTTTTATATTTTTCTGTTTTTTCAGAGACCTCAAAGCAATGGACAAAGCTGGTGACACATCTGCGCAAAAGTCTTCTTAGAGAAAACACTTTGATTGAAAACACCAATTATCCTAACCAGAAAAACACAGAGCACATCATAAGAGAAGACAGCACTGCAGAGAATAATGAACAGACTGGGGTGAAAGTGAAGACAATATCTGATATATTTAAAGACAAGAATGGGAAGAAACCCAGAACTGTGCTGACGCTTGGAGAGGCTGATATCGGAAAATCCTTCCATGTACAGAAATATATAAAAGAGTGGGCGGAAAATACAAACCCTTCACTTTTAACTTGGCTTAAAACATCTTTAATTGGTAAAGGAAAAGAAAATGAACTAGGAATATTTCCACTTGAAGTCTCTGAACTTAATAAAATAAAAGATAAAATTAGCTTGGTGGGTCTTCTCAACCATTGCTTGAAGGAAACCAAAGACTTGGTCATCACTGAATTTTCACACTTCCCGGTTTGTTTTATCTTGGATGGACTTGACCAATTTCAGCTCCCGCTCGACTTTGACAACAACACCACCTTGTCTGATATCAGTGAACCAGCCTCAGTGGACGTGCTGTTGACCAACCTCATCAAAGGGAACCTGCTTCCTTCAGCTCTAGTGTGGATAACGTCCCGACCTTCAGCTGCTAATCGGCTGAATGTTGAGAAATGTGTTGACAGGGTGACAGAAATACGAAGTAAGATTATTGTTACGGAGACTGTACCTTAAAATTAAATGCAACCAAGGGTCTTCATAGTATAATATCCAAAAGTCTTGATCTACCCCCAATTTCTTTATATATCGTCATACATTTCTAGAAAAATGAGAAATAGATGCACCAATTTATTAAAACATGTACAAACTGCATATTTCTACTTAATCTCCCACTCAGTGAAGGAGTCACACTAAAGAAGAATAACATGTCTTTGTATTTATTTATAACAGTCATATTACTACTATCATTGTTGTTAATTGAAATGTTGCAGTTGCTGGATATTACATTGTTCATATTAATTCTTGGCTCTCTTTCATTTACAGTGAAAAATGCAGGAGAAATTCTGAAGTCTGCAATTCGCAAAAAGTATAAAACACAGAGAGAGGAAGAGATTGACACAGAACTCTGTGCACAAAAGGAAGAAAAAGAAGAACTAGTGCAACCCGACTACAAAGATATGTTTAATGTGCGAACAGTGCTAACAAAAGGAATGGCTGGTGTTGGAAAAACATTTCAAACAAAGATGTTCATGATTAAGTGGGCAAAAAAGAAGACCAACAAAAACATAGACATTATAGTTTCATTCCAGTTCAGTGAGCTGAATAAAAGAAGAGACCAAGTTCAGAGTATGGAAGAACTGCTTAATGATTACTTCAGTGATATTAAACTACGAGGACATCTCTCCTATGACAAGTTTAAAATACTTTTTATTCTGGATGGCCTGGAAGAATGCACACTTCCCCTGGATTTTATAAACAACAAGAACCTGACTGACATGAAGGCACAGGCCACGATGGATGAGCTGTTAACAAATCTAGTCAAAGAGACTTTGCTTCCTTCTGCTCATCTCTGGATCATCTCTCAACCCTCAGGAGTCGATAAGATTCCATCTGATTATATCCAGAAAGTTACAAAATGTCAAGGTAAGAGACAACACACTGGTTTCCACATTTAAACACAATTAAAAATAAATTAATAATTGATGTTGTTCACGGTACATTTATTTATTTTTTTTAGAGACGTCAAAGCGATGGACGAAGGTGGTGACACATATGCGTGAAAGACTTCGTACAGAAATCACTCTGATTGAAGACACCGATCATCCTAACCAGAAAAACACAGAACACATCATGAGAGAAGACAGCACTGCAGAGGGCACTGATGAACAGAAAAAGAAACAGGCTGTGGTAAAAGTGGAGGCAACATCTGACATCTTTAAAGACAAGAATGGGAAAAAAATCAGAACTGTGCTGACTGTTGGAAAGGCTGATATTGGAAAATCCTTCCACGTACAGAAATTTATAAAACAGTGGGCGGAAAAGAAAAACCTTTCATCTTTCACTTGGGTTGCAGACAGGACAAAAGCTTTTTTTGGTAAAGCAAAAAAAAAAGAACTAGGAATATTTCCACTCAGTGAGATTAATCAGATTAAAGATATGAAATTTAGCTTAGTGGGTCTTCTTAATAATTTCTTCAGAGAAACCAAAGAATTTGTGATTACTAACTTTTCACAATTCCCAGTTTTAATTATCTTGGATGGACTTGACAAATCTCAGCTTCCACTTGACTTTGACAAAAACACCACCTTGTCTGATATCAGTGAACCAGCCTCAGTGGACGTGCTGTTGACCAACCTCATCAAAGGGAACTTGCTTCCTTCAGCTCTAGTGTGGATAACGTCCCGACCTTCAGCTGGTGATCAGCTGAATGTTGAAAAACTTGTTGACAGGGTGACAGAAATACGAGGTAAGATTATCATTGCAGCAACTGCAATTAGATATAGTTGAGCATTTTTGTAGTACTTATGCTAGTGTATTACACCAAAAAAAGAGTCAAAATGCTAAAAAAAAAAAAAAAATTCATAAAAGACAAATGTAGTAAATATTTATATGATAAATAATTTGTTATTGCTAAAAGCAAGATAAATGTACGCAGTGTATACTTGTGTAATTTCTGTTTCTAATGTTTTCTTACAGAGAAGCCGGATTTTAGAAGCCAACGCAAACTCAAGTTTCAACTGAAGGAGCAGTTTACTCGTGTGTCTGAGGGCATCGACAGGCAAAAAACCTCTGCTGTCCTGAATGAGATCTACACAGAGCTCTACATCATAGAGGGGCAGAGTGGAGAAGTCAATGAGGACCCAGAGACCAAATGGGTTGAAAAGGCAAAGTTCAAACCAGTTAAACAAGAAACAGTAATTAAATATAATGAGATCTTCACCTCCGTTGAAAATAAACATATAAAAACTGTGATGACAATTGGAGTGGCAGGCATAGGAAAAACTATCGCATCAATGAAGTACATGCTGGACTGGGCTGAGGGTAACATGGTTCAAAACATTTATTTCATGTTTCCATTTCCTTTCCGAGAGCTTAATTTGAGAAGAGAGGAACAACTCAGTTTTGAGGATCTTATTCATCAGTTCTTTCCAGCTATGAAGACCTCAGAAATATCTGACTATGACAAGTACAACATTCTGGTTGTTCTGGATGGCTTTGATGAATGTCGTCTAGATCTTGACTTCAGTGAAAGTAATAAATGCACCGATGTGAGAGAGCAAACATCAGTGAATATTCTGCTGACCAACCTCATCTATGGAAATCTACTTCCTGAAGCTCAGCTCTGGATCACCTCCCGACCTGCAGCGTCCAACCGTATTCCTGTTGATAAAGTTGACCGGGTCACAGAGGTGCGAGGATTCAATGATGAGCAAAAAGAAGAGTACTTCAGGAAGAGGTTTAATGTGGATCTGGCTGAAAAAATCCTCACCCATGTGAAGAAATCAAGGAGCCTTTATATCATGTGTCACATACCAGTTTTCTGTTGGATCACTGCAAAGGTCCTGGAGGAATATGTGACCACAAACCAAGATGATGAAATGCCCAAGACTCTAACTGACATGTACACATACTTTCTTTTGATTGAGTGCAGACAGGCTAACAGAAAGTATAATGAAGATAAGACAAGTGAAAGCTGTGAGATAGATACATGCTGGAATGAAAGAAACAAGGAAACCATTATATCTTTAGGAAAACTAGCTTTTGAGGAGCTTGTGAAAGGAAACTTTCTCTTTGATGAAGAAAACCTGACAGAGTGTGGTACTGACATCACAAAAGCTGCTGTTTTTTCTGGGATACTGACTCAGATCGAAAGAGAAGGTCCATCAATGTACCCACAGAAACTGTTTTGCTTTGTTCATTTGAGCATTCAGGAGTTCCTGGCAGCTTTTTATGTGTTTTACATCTTCAGTAACAAAAGTGAAAATCTGCTTACCACACCTCCTTCATTAATGTCAGATTTTCCTGCATCCGACTTCTACAAGAAGGCAGTGGACAAAGCTTTAGATAGTAAACATGGAGACTGGGATCTGTTTCTCCGCTTCCTGCTCGGCCTCTCACTGGAGACCAATCAGAAACATCTGAAAGAGCTGCTGATAGACAACAAAAAAATTAACAAGCAGACCAACAAGGAGACAGCTGAGTACATCAAAAAGAAGATCAATAAAGACAGCAGTGATGCAGATAAAAACCTCAATCTTCTTTACTGTTTGAATGAGCTTAATGATCACTCTCTTGTTAAAGACATCAAAGACCAACTGCAATCAGGAAAACAGAATTTTGAAGATTACTCTGCTGGTCAGTGGTCTGCTCTGACGTTTGTGCTGTTGACGTCAGACGAGAAACTCGATGTGTTTGATCTGAAAAAGTATCGGAAATCAGAGAAAGTTCTTCTGGGAATGTTACCAGTGGTCAAAGTCTCAAAAATGACCTTGTAAGTACTTTTGAATAATTACTTTTGTAATTCAGAGTACACAAAGTTTAACTATCTAAACAGCTTTCACAGAGATGTAGAACTCCAGTGAGTTTATTGGGCGATTCAGTCAATTCAGTGTCATTTATCAAGTTTAAATGTCAAACTTTCTGCTTTAATCCAGAGGGTTTAAGAACAACTTGACATTCACTATTCAGTAGTTACAGATAACTTTGTGGAAAGTCACCTATTTTCAGAAACTTAAAAGTAATTGGATAATTGTCTGACAAGCAGTTTCATGGTCAGGTGAGTCATGTTCCCTTGTTACTTCATAACAGTGGAAATGTGTCACTGGCATTTATTGATGATGTGTGCAGGGATAGCTCATTATTATTATTATTATTATTATTATTATTATTATTATTATTATTATTATTATTATTATTATTATTATTATTATTATTATGTGAGTGCTGATGCAAGTCACAGGATGAATTCGGAAGTTTGCAGCCAAACACCAGAAAATTGATCAGACGGTGTTCCAGAGTCCTGACATGCTAGGTTTTTAAAGGCAAAGAAATGGGATATTCTTGAGTGTCAACTTATCTAAACCTGGTTTTTCATTAAATATCAAACTGAATACAGAAAGGCTCACAGACAAACAGCAACTGAAGGTGGCTGCAGTAAAGGCCTGACAGAGCATCTTAAGGGAGGAAATGCAGCATCTGGTGACATCCATGGGCTCTAGACTTAAAGCTATGACTAACAAATGATTTCCATCCAAATATTACAAATAATTCTTTATGTAAAGGATTATTTATTTGGATTTAAAATTATGTACTTTTGTGAAATTAATTCAAAGCTTCTGAAAATGGCAAACTAGTTTACAAGTGTCTGTAATTTCTAAAGTAAATGCAAAATTTTTGTTGATCTCCTTGAATCTTCTTAATTGTTCTATTTAAAATCTAATGTGGTGGTGCACAGAGTCAGAGCTATAAAAATTATGTCCCTGTCCAACAAATAATTTATGTAACTGTATACATGATCTTTTAGTTACTTGAACATACTAGTGCAAAGTAACAGTTCATAGCACTTTGCTGTATGTCTCATTTTCACAGGCTGACTTGGTGTGAGCTCTCTGAAAAAGCCTGCAGTGGTCTGACATCCTCAGTCTTAAGCTCTGCATTCTCAAACCTTTTGGAGTTGAACTTTAGCCATAATGATTTGCTTGATGTGGGTGTGGAGCATCTTGCAGATGGCCTGAAGAATTCACACTGCAAACTGGAGATTCTGAAGTAAGTGTGCATAAATCACACTGCCAGGGAGGTTTTTGTTGTCTTTTCCTGTTAGAAAATTAAAAGGTTTCCATATGGTACAAAGTATAACAGACTGTTTGTAGGACGCTAGACTGTTTTTAGCCACATATGAATTTTATTAGAGACAAATATTTTTTACACTTTAGCCAAAGTTTGCAGAAAAGCTGTGCCTTAACACATTGTTCATAATAGATGATTGTTTCCCATTACCATTATATCCTAACCCCAAACTAAAGGGGGATGAAAGCAAATAACAGGTTTCTTCTAACAGTCATCTAATCCTAACTGCCTCTTCCTGCCTCTGACTTTTAACAGCCAATTGTTTGCATTATCTTGGGCAAGTCTGGGGTTTCTGAATATAGAAACCAATTAAACGGTCTACCTGGCCTCATACTTTATGTAAATAGGACATGAAATTTCTGTGAACATTTTGTCAAGTATACCCAAGCAGGAAAAACATTCACAGCATTCAAATGTCTTATATAAATACATTCACTGCAGCAAACCTGATGTTAAAGAGAAGGTGGTATGATCATCTTATTAAAGACATTAATGTGTCATGTGTTTATTGAATCGTTTTTTGAGTATTTCAAACCTTTATGAAAAAGTCAGAAAGACCATCAAAATAATTTCTCTCTGCAGATTGTCTGGTTGTCAGGTAACAGAGAAAGGCTGCTCTTCCTTGGCCTCATCTCTCATATCCAATGCAGCCTCCCTCCTGAAACATCTGGATCTGAGTTATAATCACCCAGGAGACCTTGGGACCAGACAACTCACCGATATAAAGGAAGATCCAAATATGAAGCTGAAGACACTGCTGTAAGTTATAGATATAATTGTCTATATAGTATATATAAATAAAAGGCTTTTATTTCTAATAATATAGAAGGATTTTTTTCTGAGCCTACATCAACTTTAAAGCAAAATTATAATAGAACCTGAAGTAAAAAGTCAATGTTTCATTTATAACATAAATTAAATTTGAAGTCAAATTTTTTCCACTCTGTTTGAAAATTATTGCTGCACTACTTCCTCACAATACCTTACTATACCTAATACTATATATAAAATAAAATCTTGTACAGTTTGGACCATGGTGGAGAGCATCGGTTAAAACCGGGGATGAAGAAGTGTAAGTTGGTCTCTGATTTTCAGTGTTTTGTCATGTAGTAACCAAATTAAAGCTCCAGTTACTCATTTTTGAAATCAAAATCACCAATTATAATTTGCTATACCTGCTAATGTTGTTTTGATTTGTTGCTTTGCTTGTATCTTTTTTATGTATTTATATTTTTTGGTCATGCCAAAGATATCAAATTCTTGCGTTGTCTTTCTCAGATGGTGTAGGACTGAAGTTTGACGAAACTACGGCGAGCAAAAGGCTTATCCTAGAAGGAGACAGAAAAGTAAGAACTGTAAAGAAGGTAGAGGAGAAACCTGCACGACCTGAAAATGAGGAAAGGTTCAAGAGGTCTCAGGTGTTTTGCGTCGAGGGACTGAAAGGTCTCTGCTACTGGGAAGTGGAATGGAGTGGGACGGTCTGCATTGCTGCAGCATACGAAAGAGTGGGTAGAAATTGGGATAGTAGTTGTGGCCTAGGATGCAATGAGATGTCCTGGGCTTTGTCCTGCTCTAGGACTAAATGCACTGCCTTGCATGGGAAGACATCAACACAGCTGGAATTACCTTCCAGTAAAAAAATAGCAGTGCTCCTGGATTGGGAAGGTGGAATTCTGAGTTATTACAGTGTTTCATCAGAAAAGCTGAGCCTCATACACACCTTCCATGCAAAATTCACAGAGCCGCTCTTCCCAGCATTCTGGTTTAAAACAGGCTCTGTGACCTTATGTGAGATAAACTAAACCACTGTGGTTGAAACAGGTTTGATAAACTGATCACCACAGATGTTCTTCGTATTTCATTCAATTAACATTTCAGTTCCTTAATATGAAAAATTACTTTGCTGTTTTTCTCTTTTAGATGTGACTTGTTTATAAATGATAATAAAGAAAAAAGAACAATGTAAAAAGAAAACTAAGCTTTTGTAATATCATAAAGTTACATTTGCACAACATCCAGAGGTCCTTAAAACGCACTAACCCATGGCAGTTGTAGATCTGCTATGATACAGGCAGCTCTGTATGTCAAGATAAGGGACAGTCGCTGATTTCACTCATTTCTTTCTAAAACTTGTGTGTGTTTCCTTGTTTAATCACTTATATTTTTCTAAGTATGAGATATCCTGATAACGATGATGAATATTAATTTCAAGTATTTGTTTTTTTACTTCAGTTCTGCCTTGTTCTTGTTTTCATTACTTTAATTTTATATTTTATATATGACAATAAAGCAGAACATGTACAAGAAAGAATACATAACTGTATCCCTGTCAAATAATACTTACATTTCCTCTTGAACATCGACATTTTTTTTGTTTTTTGTTTTCACTTTCTAATGAAAAGATAGCTAACGTTTAAATTAAACAGTGGGGTAAAAATCAGACATTATGGATGGATCGTTTTATTGTCAGTATCATCAGCAGTGAAGACTGATGGTCATATATAACTGTACATACAGAAACCTGACTTTTTGATATACATAGATATAAAAAAATAAATCCACTGATTAAGGTCAGACTGTGCTTGAGAAATTGCTAAAAAAAAAAAATTGGTTTTACCAATTTTGAAAGCAAGAGAGAGAGAGAAAAAGGCTTCACTAGTAAAAATTTATGGAGAGTTGAACCCAAAGTCAAATAAATGTATGCCAAAAAATATCAAAATGTCACACCTCACAGACTTTGATTTGTTAAAGACAAATTACTCACATTTGACTTTGGCTCACATCACAGGATTAGGTTTTTATCAGGTGTTTCTTAACTGATACATCTGGAAACTTGAACACAAAAACACTTCTGAATGTCACCCGATGAGTGTTGTGGTTGGACTGTATCTACTGCCTTAGTCTTTATCTTCCTAATTATGTGTCAGTTGATCGCTTGTCCAGGTGGTATGTTCCTACATCCACGTCTGTCTTTGTCTCTGTCCAAATTTCTTTTTTCATTCACGCTTTCTAACATAATTTCAGTCGAGCGGCTGTCAGACACAGTTTATTTCCCTTCCCTTCCATCTGGATCCTGATCAAACTTTACTGTGTTACACTGTGAAGAAGCCTGGTTGACTATAGGAATAATTAGGGGAGTAATGGCAGCTGCAGTTTTCAGTCTTGGTATCCAGGTCTCAAACACATGCACAATCATAGACATTTACAGTACAATAATGTGATGTTGAAACAGCCTATTTTCCCTGACACATACAGTTATATTCATGGCAGTTGAGTCTGTTGGGAGTGATTATTTCCATCGGTGTCCACCAGACTGTAAGAAGAGAAGAGAAAAACTGAAATAAAGACCTTTTGCATTTACAGTAAGGTAAGCTTAGCAGCTTCCATGTCCAAAATTGTCTAAATCTTCTTAATGTTAAATTTGACTACTTTATTTCATTCTTTCCTCCCTAATCTTTGCTTAAAGTTACAGAGCATAACCAGTTATTTATTTCTTTTTTAGTTTGTGACCAGTTTGAGCCTTTCTGGTTAATCAAAGAGTAAAGAAACAATATTTCAAATATTCTAAAAATTACTGTTAAAGCTAAACATCCTTACAGTGGGGACAATTTGCATACTACTCAAGACACAGCTTGTTTACTTAAAATGTGCATTTTAACATTATATTATTGTATGCATCCATCTTTTTTTTGTTTGTTTTTTTGTTTTGTTTTGTTTTGTTTTGTTTTTTTTGTTTTACCAAAATTTGCATCCAAGCTGGCATGTTTGGGCATTTTAATGTAGGAGGCAATGAATTACACACATAATATAGGAGTGGATGGTGGCTAGAGTGAAAGCAGTTACAAAGGAAGGGATGGAAGTAGAAGAGAAAGGAAACATCTGGGACAATGTGGCAACGAGCGAACTGAAGGCCTTTTTGCACCACAATCCAATTCATTGTTTCCATAAACCTATTTTTTGACTGAGTCTGTGAAGAGCCTTAAAGAAAATCACAATAAAAAATTTAGTTCCAGTTCTCACGTCACGGGCCTCATAAAAGCAACAGACCTGTTTGATTTGCTTAGGAACTCTCCTGTTTCTGCTTCTTTCACTCCATACTATTGATCTGCTGCAGCTAATTGACAACACATTTAGGGCCCCTCACGCTCTTTCTGTCTCACTCTGCATCAGTCTCTTAAGATTTGTTTTGATTAGAGAGCTGCCTGAGCACGCTTTGAGTTGAATGAATGAATGGTTTGTGTGGGTTTACAACAGACTTTGTGAGAAATGTGTGAACGTCACTGCTTTTGAACTGGAAAATGTACATTCCTTTTGCAGTGATCAAAAAACCTTTTAAAAGCTCACAGGCCCTGTTAAATGATTATGTTGACCTTTTTAATAGTATATGCGCATTTACTGACTAATACAACATTTAATTAATTTTGGTTGATTTCCAGAAGTAAAAGTTTTTAAACTCATCAGGCAATGGATAATCTAGTCATGGCAGCAATAATGAGTTGTGTTGTTGAGGATACGCGGAACTTTTGCTTTGGTAAAACTGTTGTTTTTGCTGCTTCTATCCTTTGTTAGCTGCTGTTAGCTGGCTGTTGGTAGCTGCTGTTATTGAAATATTCTTTGAAGTGTTTGGACTTTGATGATTAGTGAATAAACTCTCATATGGTGTGAGACTGTATTTAAACTCTATATCAGAGAGAAAGAGAGATCTTTAGGATACTCAAGCCTAACATTAGCTAACATGTTAGCTTAAAACAGCTGTTGTTTAGCTGTCAGCTGTCAGCTGTCTGGAGACAGGAGGGTCGCATTTCTAATCCAGTGCATTCCAACCACTGTGCTGCGGCACATAGGTGTGCCGTGAGAAATGATCAGTTGTCCCGTGGAAGATTATCTGGTTCCACCTGGTACTCTAAGCAATCAGCGTGAGTAACAGGCAGAAAATTACATTCTCTTTCACTAGAGGGCAGTACTACCTGCTCTAATTAAATTGGTTGCAAACTGCCAGTAAAACAGAAGAAATTACATAATAGTTATGCTGTGAGTGAGACAATGCAGCACGTAATAACAATATATAAATATTTGAAAGGAAAAAGTAGTCAATCTGACCTGGGTCCTTACCTTTTTATCATGAAGCTGATGGTGCAGATACAAACTGAAATATCCCCCAAGAAGCCTTCTTTGCCTAGCCACATGCATAAAACACAATTAGTCAGAAAAGGGATGTCTTTCCCAGAACACTGTATTTAAATATGATGGGGAATATAGTGGCTTCCAAAAACTGAACCTATATATTTTTAGTGGATTAATTTGTTAATTCAAAATTTGTTTGAAGATCTGAAACTTATATGTGACAAAAATGTAAGAAAAGAAGTCAGGAAGAGGAAAAGGACTTTTTCACAGTACTCTCTGTGTTTCTGCAGACTGCAGCAGCCCACCTCTGCCCTCCACAGATGAGCCACAACCACAGTTTATGAGAGGCATCTGCCACTTCCACTTCCTCATTTATCAATGAGCAGGTTTACTGTTGTGAAGGGAAACTTTTTAACCCAGACCACTATATTATCCTAAATTTAACCAATTAGACTGTGATAACTAAAATGAATCAAGAAATATCCACTGCATAAAAATACCAGGAAGTGAAAGTAAAAAGCAAGTTAATAAAAGCAAACTAGAAGTGAAAAGAACCAAAGTGCAGAACACAACCCTTGTTTTACTTTGTTGGGATCCTACGGCAATTGTGTGGAAGAGAAAGAACTGAGAAGAAGACAGATTTGGAAAGTGAAGCGGGTTGTGAGTGAAAAAGTGGTGTCGTGGCCAAAAAGCTCCTGCTTTGTTAATGCACTGTGTGCAGGCGTGTTGGCACTCACAGCATTTTAGGTCATTTCTGACAAAAATGTTCTCACAGATTACATCTCCACTGACAGTCTGACTCTGGAGAACAACTCATGATGTGAATGTTAAAACAAGGAACACATCCTGGTTCCATTCCTGACCTGATGTGCCGGGAAACTCTGGAATCCTTAGTTTTCATTTTCTAACCACAGGCTGACATATGATGATGCAGAGGAGGAGTCGGGTAGTCTGAAGAAGTTTGTGAGGACTTGCTAACAAACTAATTTTAGCACATTAGCTAGGAAAGCCTTGATGAACCTCAGTTTAATAAAACAGGGAAGTTGAACAGGGTGTTCCTCAACCACTTCCATTGTGAAGAATAAATTTTTCATTAATACTTCTACTCCTCCTGTCGATATTGACCACATTACCATGGTGTACATTGCTCAATTAAAGAGCTAAATGTAAAGTTTTATGCTGCTTTTATTAAAAGAATCTTACTAAAAATACTCATATTTTTACAACAAGTGCATTTATGTGTAAGTTGAATTTTGCTGATTTAGTTGATTTAAAGAACGCAAAGCTGAACTGTTTTGCACATCTTTGGGTTACTTATTAATTATTTCACATTTATATACTTACCTATTACCTATTTTGTTGTCTGTGGAGGTTCTCAGTCATCCAGGTCATCGTAGTCTAAGGAGCTTGGAAAGAAAAGCGTCTGGACTTCTTTGAGTTGCTTGAAGACGTTTCACCTCTCATCCGAGAAGCTTCTTCAGTTCTAAGGGTCAAATGGTGGAGAGTCCCAGATTTAAACCCAGTGGGAGTTCTCCCCCAAAGAGGGACAAAGGACCCCCTGATGATCCTCTACCTAATCACATGAGCCAAGGTGTGAAAGCGGGTGTGGGTCACAATCAGCCAGGGTTTCGGGTGAGCTCATTGTGAAACAAGGCCCCACCCTATCATGTGATTTCCTGAGGTCAGATGGCCCAGGATGTGAGTGGGCGTTAAGGCGTCTGGGAAGGGATCTCAAAACTGGATTATAGATGGCAGAGAGTTGGTGTCGTAAACCACCGCCTCTGTTTAAAGATGGTCGCTCACAGTGGACGTAAACTGTGAGCAACCATCTGTCCTTAGACTACCTATTTTGTTATAAAACATGCAAGCTATATGTGTTTGAAACATATAAGGAAACAAACCATACAGGAAAATATTCAAATGACTTTTTATACCCACTGCAGTAGGAACTTTTTTTTCCACCTAAAATACTTAAAGTGCTGGTTGAACCTCAAATCCTTATCTTAGCCACTTCTGCTATTAAGGGTCTTCAAATCAAAACAATGCCATAATTTCAAGACCTCTTGAAACAACATAAAACCTCAAAAGTTGCCGTCTTAACAACAATTACAGATGAAAACCTGTCTGTGGTAAGTCAGACAGAAAGTTTTAGTTTAATTCATGTGATATTTATATTTGAATGATTGAATGATTCTGATTAAACTGCCACAAGTAATGCTAGCTCATACATGGCAATCGTTAACGTGCGATTAGATGAGTTGACTTATATGGCTTCATCAAAGCAAAAACAGCAACAATACTGCTACTAATATTAATAATAATAATATATCTTTCTGAGGATGTCATTGAGTGTAAACTTTCCCAGTTTCGTGGTACAGTATATCAACAAGAAGAGGAATAGCAAATAACTGAAAGACAACCAAGAAATAATGTTTCAATGTTTCCTATTATACCTTCAAAATGAACATTATTTGTTCTTAACCATAAAACCATCTCCATACCAAGGTAAATGTTGCTTAAAATATCCTAATTTTTCCAGATTTTCTGCATTTCATTCACTGCTCTCTGATATACGCACATAAATATGTGTGGGGAGCTGTGATTTACTATCCTTCACAGTCTATTCATGATTTCACCCTTCTTCAGCCAGCGCCAAATATATATATATATATATATATATATATATATATATATATATATATATATATATATATATATATATATATATATATATATATATATATATATATATATATATATATATATATATATATATAGATCATCTCTCTCAACATTAACCTGGTCGTTCATTCAGAACAATGATTTGTGAGTCTAGTCAGTGTGGTCTGTGTCTGTAAGTGTCTCTCTTTAACAAGCTTGTTGGTTCATTGCTATAAAACCTGTTCACGGGGTCAGCTATGTGAGGCATGCTGGATTTAAAACCAGAGCCACATTAGAACTAAAAAGGAGCCGTGAAGGCTGGTGAGTTATTATGCTGCACTTAAGTGAGCAGAATTCAAGTATTTCAACTCTGACATCATGTGAATGAATGGAAATAAGCCCTTTCACCACTCTTCCCTACCGACACATCATGCCTCTGCCCTGTAGCTTGTAAGGACAAAGTAAATTAGACTCTGATTGGTGCAGATTTGTAGGTATCACATGCTTGTGTATTAGTGTGTTTCTGTGTGAATAAATTACCTTCAGGCTCCAAAATTTTTTATGTTAATTAATACTTTGCTAAACACAATGTGTTGAACGTTTGTACATGTATTTGTGTATGCGTGTGTGAGTGTGTGGAAGCACATGTGTGTGTGTCTTCCAGCTGCCATTTAATCCATCCATCAGGTCAGGTTGCGCATCCACTGTGCTTCCCGCATTCCTCCACCTTCCCAGGGCCCCGTGGACCCAGGGTGCAGGGCTGCAGGGTGTTTCCATGGTGCTGGGGTGATAGGGTCACCCCCTTTGCTACATCACTGATTGAATGAGAACTGAAGGGCTGAGATAGAGAGTTGTCCAGAGGCAGAGAAGACGAACGTGGATGTCTTAAAGTTGCAATCATCATGGCTAACCCAGGTCTTAAATTTGTTCTACTAAAACTAGTGTCTTTCCAGCAAGGACTGACAAAAAATGTTTACTTCCAAAACTCAAATGGATTACAATACATAATAACATGAATCTGAAGAAATCCCTGTTTGTTCAAGCCTAAAATTATCATTGGATCTGTGAGCCCTCAGTCAGTACGAACCATAAAATGTACAAAGCATTTAAAAAAAAAGTCACATTGGCATACATAGTTTTTTCTCTGATTCTGCCTGTTGTTACTTCATCCAGATATCTATTGCATATGGCCAAGATATATTACTGACATACGGACCCATATGAACGTCTCTTGGGGAGACGTAGCGTGCAGTCTTGGCAACGACAGGAAACTCTGGAAAGTCCATATTGTAAAGTTATGTTACCATCATTACATGCTACATGTTTTTTCTAAACACACTTGTAAAGTCAAAACACAAATGATTTAGCCGTCATTATGATGTCATAGATAAAACCATATGTGAATACTGACTCATATTTTCATTTAGTGTTTTTAGAGTGGACAGGCCTTCAAAAGCTGTCAAGGTTAATAATGATGTGGTACCCTTGAACTTCTAAAAAAGCTTTGTACTGTCCTTTTGTATCAGCAGAAGAAGCACGAACAAAGTTGACTGGCTGCAGTGGATAAACAGTCCTGTCATAGTGTTTTTAAGTAGATCTGTTGACCATTTTTCTGCATGTATGACATATATATGTCTGCTTCAACTGCTGAATTATTGTTCGTATAAGTTTTGTTTGCCCACCAGGTAAGAAGCAACAAATCCTTAGGCTTAAGCTTGAAAATTATCGCTTATCTGCCCAAGACTCTATAAGTCTCTTTAAACTGTGATCTACTATGGTTGAGTGTGACTCGAGCCAAAGCCAAGTTCCAAAGCAAACTGAAGACATGGACAGGGCAAACCTGAACAGCAAACCCAAAGCAGGTAGAGGATAGTTCGAAGGAGTTTTAATAATCCTGCTAACGCTTTTCAATCTGTTGAGCTTATTTGTGTTAGCATTTGGTTGAAACATGAGTTGGGACCACAGAAAATATCATACCAGACCAAAATAAATTTGGATGGAGACAAAAATATATCCACCACGTGTATGTCGTATTGACGTGTTGCTCTGATGTTGGAGTCTCACTGCGTGGATTCAGTCTCAGTAATCTGTCTTATCTCCCCGTTGTGGGACATGATATTAACTTATTTACATAACATGGCCACATATTGAAGAGTCAAGAGCAGAACATGTGTGTATGTGTTTCCCTCAGGTAGTGTACATTTAAATATTAAAGACAATTATTGTCTGTCTGTTTCTCTCTCTCGCGCACACACCCACACACACTAAGCCTAAACCTGGCCCTTTCTCTAACCTTAAACCTAAAGTTGTATGATTTACGTTATGGGGACTTACTCTTTGTCCCATAAGGGAGGTGGATGCTCACAATGTGACTATGTAAACAGACGAATTTCCCCACAACACAAGTAATATAATCATTGGAACATACGCACACATATATGCACACAAGGGTGGTGTTGATTACTCATGTCTAAACACAGCATGTTTGATGAGGGTCGCCTCCGGCCTGCAGGTAAAGAGTAACTAACTGGTTCCAGATTGTGTGTGTGTGTGTGTGTGTGTCTGCTTTACTTGCATACAAATTGTCAAATTTGTAACTGAAGTTAGTTAAAAGTTAGGTTCATGTTAACTTTAACAACGTCTGATAGCTTTACTTTTTCCTGCTCATAACTTGGAGTTTCCCTTTTTCTTTTCCTTTCCTTTGCTTGTACAAAAGTTTTGTTTTGCTCCCACCCCCTGCTGACCACAGCTACATTATCTTAATTTGCAACCAGTAAGCTAACTTTACTCAGTATAACCCCTCACATAATGAAATAGGAAAACCCTGTGTTAATATCATGCCATGAGCTACAGCGAGCCATAGATCTGAATTCAAAATGTGTCTCTTAAGGAATCATATTTGACTTGACCCAGACTTAAAACTGACCTACGTTCCTTCTGTTAAACTGCGACCTTCATGCCTGTGGATACACACGTGTCAAAACAACATTTATCACCTCTGGAACGGCCGCTATTCCCCGAGCACTCTCCTCATTTCTTTTCATCCCTCCCTGCTCCCTTCATCTGTTTTCTCTTTCCTTGTAGTTTCTATTGTCCCCACACTCCTTCTTTTGTCTGCCCCCCCCCATGATCTACTTCATTTTTCCCCTGATTACAACAGCAAACCTTTTAATTTTTTTCCTAAATATATTTTTGTATGTATTTATTTAAGAAAAATACATATTTTTAAATATCTTGTTTTCTGTACATATAGACTCTTGACTGATTTCCAGGGGTTTCTCCACATAATCTATAGGTTGTCTGGAATAATGTGTCTTAATGCATTAGCACATTAGCAGCATACCCAACAATGATGGATTATTGCAGCTATTACTGGTTTCATATCATGTGATTGTGTTTAAAATCCAACTTTCTGCTTTTTCTTTATGTGTGTATATATATATATATATATATATATATATATATATATATATATATATATATATATATATATATATATATATATATATATATATATATATTTGTAAATAAGTTAGTAGCACGCTGGCCTCTCATGCCTTCAAGCTTCTCCACGTCTTTGTTAACCGAGTTGTTCCGTTTTTATCTCTTTTCATTACTTTTTTTTCTCATGTACTGCTTCCTCTTGAGTTTCTTATTACACTCCCTCCCTTCTTCATCTCATCTGCAGGGGAAAGATGAATGATGGTGTGATAAATCAGGAGAAGTGAAGCGTTGTCAAAGAACAATGATGAGGGTCAGCGCTTTGGGTACCCTGCTATGTATGGTTCCCACTGGGAAATCCAGATTCAGTATAATATTGCTGCCACTCCGTCTCAGTATCTTTATCTCTCATTCTCCCTTACTTTACGCTCTTCTAGTTTCTTTCTTTTCATCCTTTGTGCAATTTTTCTATCTTGCAGTTAATTCTAAATGTTTGGTGCAAAGTTAGAGAAATGACATCTGCAGCGTCAGCTGAAGACTATTTTCTTGGAAGTGCATAGTTTGATTAATTTACATAGATCTGTAAGATAAAGAGTTTGCTCAGGCTCACTTTGCAAAAGTAAAGTCTGCTGGGCAAGGCCAAAATCAACACCAACTCATGGTAAGAGCCACATTTTAAGAGTGAGACATACTGCAAAGGCAAAGAAAAAAATTGTCTTTAGGAAGAATGGGTGAATATTTTTTACTCGCACTGGTGTGACATTTCAGCATCATTCATAAATACTGTAAATACTCATTTAGTTTGTTTTTAAATAGTGTAAACTCCATATCTGTAACAGGACCTTCCTTTAAAGATACTATAAGGAAACGAAAACATGAGGAATTGTGGACTGGATTTATGACACAGCTTGGTTAAAAATTGCATGACAGAACATTTGTATGTCCAGCCCCTTAAAATCCAACATGTAGGAGTAGAAATGAGGGCAAATTAACTTAATGAACCAAAGTACCAAATATAATGCCAAATAATTTGATAAGTGAAACAGAATGAAATTGAAAACCACAAAATGTCTTTAAGCAAAAGAAAAAAGAGGCAGCAGCAGGTTCTATACGGTTCTTTGCCTCTCGGGGAGTAAATCAGCTAAACTACTCACTGATTCAGGACCAAAATCCCAACACAGGATTTTATACCCTTTACAAATCCCCCCAAGGACTGACCAGCATACTGAGGGAAACATTATCATGCTTCTGAATATGTGATTAATGTTCAAACATACACTCTAAATAACTCCATTCACTGTCCAACATACCCGCAGGCCTAATGCAGCAGTGGGTGCTGTTGATGGTTCATTTGTAAGTTTGAGTATGTGTCTGGAGTGTATTGTAAGTGCCTCGGGGTACAGGAGGTACAGGAGAAAGCGAGGTATTTTCATGTATGTCTAAAGGGAGAGAAAACATAGAGGCTGATTCTTCTGTGCTGGACATTGATGGAAAGATCACAAAGAATAGCGTTTCTGTTTTTGTGTAAATTCCGAACCCCAACCGAGTCTACCGGGCTTATAAAAAGAACTGTGGGACTATCCTGCTACTCTCATACATAAACACTTGGGGTGGTTTCTGCCCTATTGCAGTGTTCTGTGTATATAAATGTTGGTAAGACCTTAAAGGCAAATACCAGCTGAACTTTGAGAGCCACATACCAGCTTTGAAATTTGTTATTCCTAGGTCTTTGTAACAAACCCTTTCAGCCTGGAAAGGGTAGGACTCTTCCAAAGCCACAAGAGCAAAAGGACAGAGGGGTGAAATGCATAACCTGGAGCTGCTCTGTTGATCCTAAATTGGAGACTGTATGTGTGGGAAATGCTTCTTCAGATTCCACTGGCTACAGCTGTCTAAAGTGAGAGAGTGTTTCTCAGAGACGTCAGTTCACTCACTAAGACTACACGATTCATTGGTGCATATTAAGAAAAGAGCTATTAACAGGCTGTAGTTATTTTGTCAAATATGTGGAAAGAAATCTACAGCATTCGTCAAATCCACTATAACTTAAAAAATGCTTTAGTTTCATTTATTAATTCAAAATTGAAATATAAATTTTACTCATAGCAGCACACTTGGAGGCACTTATCTAATGCCAACAGCTCTTCTAGTGCCCACTATTGCTTTGTATTTCTGTGTATTTGAACTATTCATTTTTGGAATTTCTTCAGAGCTTATGGCCTCAACCAAACAGGCCTGAAGACTGGTTGGTGACCCTGTGAAAACCACCAGTTGCTAAGCAAAAATTCATACTCCCACGACCAGTTGGTGAGTGATTGTCAGGGGTTGCTAGCTGCTGCTGAATGAAGTCAGTCATAAGGAGGGTTAGAGGGAGCTAGCAGCAGTTTGCCAGTTCCCTGTGAAGCCTTAATACCTGTGAAACTTTAGGCCTGATTCTGTGAGTGGGACCTAAAGTTTCAAAGCACCAAAGATAAATGAGATAATTTGAACTTATTTAGTCATTCATCCTCTGGTCTTTTGAGAATCAACAAGAAAGACAGATTTATATTTTAGATTGAAAGAACCCATTTAGGTCGATGCAGCTGCAGCTGTGAAGACAGAGTGAGAATATGTTCTTTTCTGTGATGGCCCATTCTGCATGCACATAATCCTTGTTTCACAATGAATGTGCCATTTCCTCTCTCTAAGAATCGTATCTATATAATTACTGTTTTTAGTGTTTGCTATTGCATAGTCCCTGCATATTTGTACATTCCCTACTGAAGACTTCCATGTATATCAGGATTTTATTTTATTTTATTTTATTTTGAATATTTGTTTATTTATTTTCATACAAAAGCTAATGGAACAAAATAAAAACAGAAACATTTTCATTGTGAAATCCCCAAAACAAAATACAAGTTGTTGGATTTTGGTGTAACTTGCTTTTCCTGCCTATACATATGCCCGGTCCATCAACAATGTGAAAGCAGTTTTTCGGTGGATTTTCCCTTTAAAGTTCAACCATGGGAAACCGTACTGTGACAACAGACTTCCTGCTGAGCGGACCAAATCGCAGAGCTCTGTTCCAACTACACTGTGTGTCTTAGTATGTGGAGCAGCCTGTGTGTGCCTCTCTGTGTGAATGTGTATTGAGTCCATGCACACGCAAGCACACAAGCATGCACGCATGCACACACAAACTTATAAGTATGTGACTCTGGTCTGGATCATTTTTAACATGCATTCCTGCTATGATCTGTGTATCAGCTGCAGGTTCCTACAAGAATTCAGGATGAGAATCAGTTTGGACTGGATCAAGTGAGGCTACTGTGACATTTAATCTTCATAATACACAGTGGATCTGTCAGTGTGTGTGTGTGTGTGTGTGTGTGTGTGTGTGTGTGTGTGTGTTTGTGTGTGTGTGTGTGCTTGGACTTGACGGATTGCCTCTTTGGGAGAGAGATTTGTCACTCAGCAGGGGCGAGCATGGTTAAAACACACATTAAACAAAGACGGTTCTTAAGGGGATGAGAGACCGAGAGGAACGGAAAGTGTGTGTGCTGCAGGTTACGGATGGCACCCTCTCTGTGGATGAGGGCATCTATGTGTAACATGGCATAACAGATTAAATGAAATTAGTGCCCGACTGTGAGAATAATGTTCAAATAATATGTGAATGAGTTTCTGTGTCGCTTATAAAGTTAGGTAACTGAGGTGTATGGCTGAGTGATGAGTGCATAATACTTGTTAAGAGACACACATACACATACAAAAGTATTTTGACTTGTGAGAATTTATGCTTTGTGTGTATGTGTGTGTTGAATCCAAGCAAAGTTAGACTTGTGATTTGAAATACACATACATCATGCAAACACTGATTTGTCACAGATAACACAAGTTGGTAAAACTGTATAAATAAGGGCCACACTAAAGTCTTTATTCATCATTTTTGACTCTGAAGGGTATGACCTTTACAAACGGAAATTTATAAATTCCATATTGAGTCCATACACTGATTAGAAAAGTGTTCACAAGGCTCATAGATCAAACGAGCCAAGGCTAATTTTTAAAGAGGTTTCTATAGAATCAGTGTCCTCAGATGAGTTACCACCTAGTGGCTATTATAATGAATATAGATTTAAGCACTTCAGAAAAGGGATGAATGGAGCCTGGACCGCCTTCAGATGTAAGCCAGGGCCTTAATGTAGGCTGCCTCTGGTTGTGAGAGAAGCCAGAGTGTAGATCAAACACAAATAGAAAAGCCCTGTTTTGTCCTCAGCTGCAAAAGGCTTGTACAAAATGTAATGACACTATTTAAGAGGAAGGATGTGAGGCACATAGGTAATCCTAAACCTTTTTAAAATAAACACAGGGCAGTGTGAAACGCAAGAGCCATCCTATACAACATGCTAAATATCCCTGAAATTCTCTGTTTTTCTGTTAGTTTTGTAGGATTGCATTTGTAGTGGCGTGTCTGATTATCCTTCCTCTAAAGGTGGGGATTACCCTCAATGACCTCACAGTAAAGACACAACCATTAGGGACAACAAACACACATTGCTGTGGGGATGGTTCCAGGAGGTTTAAGTCAACCTGTCGTTCGACTGCGAGGTCACTCCAGTGGTATAAACACCTTTAAATCATCAGATGATCTCATCAGAACACACACATGGAAAATACAGTACACTCAACTCAGGCACAGCTGTCCAGCTCTACATAAACGGAACTCTAAGCAATCATGGATAAAGACAACATGCTAAAACAAAGCTAGTAATGAAGAAATGATATTAAAGTTGAGTCTATGCTGAACCCAGAAAAGTTGGCTCCTCCAGCAGGGAACAAAATGAGAGATAAGCGGCTATGTTTGTAGCTACACTTCTAACCGTATGTGTTTCTATATCAGAATTGCAATGACAACTGCTGTAGTTTCTCATTGGGCTACTTTGTGTTTATCCCTAAACACTAAAAGAAAGATCCTAATGATGACACACACCAGGTACTGATTTGAGTCACGCTGTGAGATCTCTTATTTTGTTAAATGGTAGTTATAAACCAAATATATATCAAATATAAATATTTGATACTTGTAAATCAAAGGAATACTGCTTAGAGCCTATAAATGAAGACAACAGGAGCCAGACAACAGTAATACACTGGCCCGGCAGAACATGGCTGTAAGCTAAAGTAAACAAGTGGCTGGTGACAAAAGTTCAGCAAAATACCGTTACACTGTGTGAATACTATGGAAGAGGATTACGGCCAGTGTACAAAAAAAAAGAAAAAGAAAAAAGTGGTGATGTCTTTTTTTATGAGATTGATGTCAGAATTTCAGAGTTCTGACTTTTTTCTCTGAGAAAAAAAGTCAGAATTCCGAGATTCTTACTTTAATTTAAGAATTCTGAGAAAAAAGTACAAATCCTGAGATTAACACTGAGATTAATTCTGATTTTAAAAAAAGTTTGAATTTCGAGATTAAAGTCAGAATTCCGATAACAAAGAATTCTGAGAAAAAAGTCTGAATTCTGATTTCAATCTCAGAATTCCAAGAAAAAAAATTGAGAATCCAGAGATTAAAGTCAGAATTCTGAAGGAAAAGAATTCAGAGAAAAAAAGTGAAAATCCTGAGTTTAAAGGTAGAATTCTGATTTTTAAAAACATTTGAATTCTGAGATAAAAGTCAGAATTCTTTAATCTCAGAATTCTGAGAACAATGTCAGAATCATAAGCTTAAAGTCAGAATTCTGTGAAAAAAGTGAGAATATTGAGATTAAAGAAAGAAAGAAAGAAAATTAAAGAAAGAATTCTGAGATTAAGAATTTTGATCTTAAATCCAGAATTCCGAGAAAAATAGAATTCTGAGAAAAAAAGTCAGAATCATGAGATTAAAGCCAGAATTCTGAGAACAAAGAATTCAGAGAAAAAAGTCATAATTCTTTAATCTCAGAATTCAGAATTCTGAGGGAAAAAGTTAGAATTCTGAGAATAAAGTCAAAATTCTGAGAAAAAAGTCAGAATTCCAACTTTAAGGTTTAAGGTCTGGGCTTGAAATCAGAATTCTATGAAAAAAAGTCCAAATTCTGACTATAATCTCAGAATTCTGTAGAATCCTAAAATTAAAGTCAGAGTTCTGAGAAGGAAAGTAGAATTCTGAGGTTAAAATCAGAATTCTGTTTAAAAAAAAGTTCAAATTCTGAGAACAAAGTCAGAATTCTGAGATTAAACTCAGAATTCTGACTCTAATTTCAGAATTCTACAGAATCCTGAGAATAAAGTCAGAGTTCTGATTTAAAAAAAAAAAATCGAATTCTTAGAAAAAAGTTGGAATTCTGATTTTACACTCAGAATTATGAGGGAAAAAAAAGTCAGAATCCTGAGATTAAAGTCAGAATTCTGAGAACAAAGAATTCTGAGAAAAAGTGAGAATCCTGAGATTAGAGGTAGAATTCTCATTAAAAATAAGGTTAGAATTCTGTGATAAAAGTCAGAATTCTTAGAAAAACAGTGAGAATTCAGAGATTAAAGTCAGATTTCATGTAAAAAAAAAAAAAAAAAAAATCAGCATTCTGAGAACAAGAATGCAAGATTCTGAGAAAAAAGTCACAATTCTGACTATTGTCTCAGAATTCTGTAGAATCCTGAGATTAAGAAGAAAAGTAGAATTCTGAGGTCAAAATTCTGATTAAAAAAAGTTTGAATTCTGAGAAAAAAGTCAGAATTTTGATCTTAAATCCAGAATTCCGAGAAAAATAGAATTCTGAGAAAAAAAAGTTTGAATTCTAGAACACTAAGCACCACAGTACACAGAAAAGATATTCAGTTTTTGCTGCTTCGTGGTATCCAGTGTGTGTGTGCGCGCGCTCATTGTTATGATTTTAATTTGTAACTTCACTTTCACCTCCCCACTCTCTAATACTGTTTTAAATCCCTTTATGACTCCCCTCTTGCACTTTCTTTGCTTCATTTCATTCATTTTTTCATTCATTTTTCTGTTTTTTTTAAAAAATAGTTTTCAATAGGGACATAATTCTGAATGTTCTGGAAAGAGCAGTGAATGTTTACAACATAGGGAAACACAACATGGAGTCATGGTTTGCATTTAAAATACTCAGCTGATCCATATGAGTAGAGCTTTGTTTAATAGGTTTTACTGTGTTTAATAAATGATCGTTATTATTATTACTCCAGAGAAATACAGATAAGTTTTTATTCATGACTTTCTGATGTGAATAAAATTAGGCGAGAGTCAAAAGCCTCTCATGTCAATAAACAGTGTTCAAAACTTCAATGATGTCTCACAACTGCTCCATTGAGAAATAAAAAAACCAGACTTTTCTTTTCTCATGCAAATTGTGTCTATTAATTCATATGTGTGTGTGCAGCTGGTTGAGCGAAAAGCAGGAAGGATTTTCGAAGACAAAAGGGAGTCAGCTAAGAGGACCACAGATGAAAACAACGGGGAGAGGATAAGATGAGGAGGGGTGCAATGAAAGAAAGGGAGAAAGAGAAAGGGAGGCAGATGATCGAGAAAAGTGGGACGCTTTCCTGGAGGCCCCAAATCATGAGATTCTCATTATTTACCTCCATGGATACCAGCAACCAAACCCCACCCCCCAAATTCTTTTTACCATTTATGTCATTCTATCTTTTCTTATTCTTACATCTTTAAGCTTCCCTCGACACTCTCACTCTCCTTTGAACCCTGTTTCCTTTCATCATTTACCCTCTTTTTATAACTGTTCCAATTACATGTGTCCCATATCACACTCAATGGTAATGGCTGGGATGTGTTTAGCTTCGATAACACACCAAAAAATATTTGCAGCGGAAGTATATAAATACGTGTTTTTTGGTATACACCCTGCTGTATTACTGAATTGCAGCACTTGCAGAGTTAAAATCACTACTGATTGGGTAAATCTTAAGTACTTCAAAGCCCATTGCACCTCGTTGTACACTAAAGCAAACATCAAGCCAACAGACATATTTATTACATCAAGAGGAAATAATTTACACTAAACTTCTCCTTATTCCAAATAAGGATAGGATCAGTCTCAAACTCTGAGACAACAAGTATTTTCCTAATTGTTCTAGCTGTTCATTTAAGATAAAAGTCTGCATTCTTTTTAACCCTTTAAGACCTACCATAGAACCAAGTTCGCCAGAGCTTATATTATATTTTTACATGCTGTGGAGCCATTTTTGGGAGCATTTCAAGTTGCTATACATCAATACAACCATTACAGCCTAAATTTAATAATATGTATACATTAAGTGCATAGTAATTACATAAATTGCAAAAAAGTGCAATAAACTACAAAAAAATTGAAAATCATTTTTGTTTTTTTGAAATACACCAATTTTTATACACTGCAGGAAAAACTAAATTAAATATTATAATGCAAATTTGCAAAAAAGCAGCATATGCATCAAAATAAACTATTTCCAGCAGTGCAATATGAGTCCTAAGCATCCCAGAAACGACACAGATAGTCATAAAGTCAAAGATAACTTTTAAAAACACCAGTATAGGCTCATTGAGGCCCTGATGGTAAAAAACTACATTTCCGCAAAATGACGTCACTTCCGGTTTCGGGCAGGACATGGCGGACATGCGATAGTTCGCACTGATGGACGTAGGAAGTGTTACGAACAGCTGATCGGATCGGCAAAGCGTGTTTCTGGAATATTATGTTTTTGTTGCTGCAAGTGCTTTTTATGCAGTTTTTGCAAAGCTATATGTGGAAGGAAACTGTGACCGAGGACAAGCTGATGGCATAAGATGTAAGTACAACTCCTCCGGTTTCATGTGCAAAAAAAATTATTGCGCTAGCTTACGTGGTTGCAGAGCTACCGGGATTTAAAAATAGTTGCGCGAAACGGAGCGTGCCCGCTCTGACCGGTTTTAAAGGGTTAATGGTTAGCAGGTGGTGACTGTAAGAAGAAAGAAGTTAGACTGTAAATCAATCTCTCATTAAATGACCCTACACTGGTCACTTGTTGTATGACCTCAGCAGAGACTTTCCTGATAGGTTTATGGTGTCAGTTGCTAGTTTAAAATCTCACTGAATACAACTTGATGTTGATTTTGTAAATTATGTGTAAAAAGATGTTGACGCATTTGTGCTTCTGGAAATGTCTACTTGTGACTGGTAAGTCACTACTGCAGAGGTCAAAGGACTTAGTTCATGCTTCAAAATGTCAATGCCCATCTTTTATATACAGTCTATGGAACTAGCTAGGCTAACACGTCCTTCCTGAGTTTTTTTAAAATCAAGTTGCCAGGAAGCAAGTGGACAATCCAGGAAGTTTCTGTTTACAGCCAAGAAATATCCCCCGTCATACGACCTGCAAAAAAAGCAACAATCTGATGCATACATTTTAACCAGTGTCAGCAGATTAAGTGTGGTTGGATGTGTTTAACCTGAACTTTTGTTTAACTTTTGATTTAAAAGCAAGATTATTAAAGATTTCTAGCTCTTCTGGTATGTGTGTGTGTGTGCGTGTGTGTGTGTGTGTGTGTGTGTTTTTAAGTGATTAAATATTTATGTTGGTTTTCTCAGCATTCTGATTTATATTTGTGATCTTTATTTTCATACAGAGAAACAGAGTATGGTTCTCATTGTGCACAGCTCAAGCAGCCAAACTTCAATCTGCTATTTTGTCTGAGAGATATTTCAGGTCATGGAAGAGATCACGAGCCAACAGTGACTTCATAGAGCATGTGATAGGTTACAAGATTTTGCATTAAGGGAAAGGCAAACAGAAAATGTCAACATGTATTTTTTATAGCTTTATAACTCACTACCAAATTGTTTGTGAGATTAGACCACCCACAGGCCACCACAAGGGTGCAATGTGATTATAATTCAGAAGCTAAATGGACAGTTTTTGTTAGCAAACCCTAACCCATCGGGCAGATTGTTTTCCTCCTCCTGACCATTGTTCAGTTTTCAAGGCAGAAAGGTAATCCTTTTAAATTTGAACGGTATCCTTTTTCTTTCTTCGGGATTTAAAACTGATAATCCTTTAAAAGTGGACCAGCTCTTGTTCTCTTTTCCCATTTTAAGAAGAAATTGTAATCTGCTTTTAGTTTGGCCCCGGATTTTCTTCCAACAGAAATCAGAGGATCTGCGAGAGGATCTCGATGATGGAGTGACGGCACAAGTGGAAGAATTAAATGTCTGCTTAAAAGAGAACAAAGTTATAAGAAAAAAGATAAAGTGAAAAATACAAACATGCCAAAAGAGAGAGGGAGATACTGGGAATGATTTTAATGAAATATTGCATGAAAACAATAGAAAGGAATAATGTGGGATCGACTGGAAACAATAAGAGGTGTAAAAGAATGAGATCGTAAATAAGAGGAAAAGCTGCGGGATGGAAAGAGGCAAAATAAAACAAGCAAACATTTGTGAACTGACATAACAAACCACACAGGATATTGAGTTGGTGGTCAGCCTGAGAAGAATGATTTTTTATGGAGTGGTGAAGAAGCTGAACATGGCGTGCACACACACATGCACGCACACATATATTAGGAAACTAAATCTCCCAGTAGGAGCCAGTGTGGTTTTAACCTCTGACCCTACGACCTCGTCTTAGTTACAACGCAGACAGCTTAGCCGCTGTGAAACCATCAGATACTTGTGGTAAAGTTGTAGCTGGGGAGTGATTATATGTTGTTAAGCCATCTCACCTGAATGAAGTGCAGTTAAAAGGCTTCGTCGTTTATGCAGTGAATTGCAGAGGTTGACATTTTTCTTGTAAATAATTAAGAGTTCTGGAGGCAATCTGCCATTTCAGCGTGCAGATCTATGTATAGTTACACAGCCACAAACTGTGCAGGTACTTAATCATGTTGGCCATTGTTTCATATTTTTAAATAAAGTGTCTGTATTGTAGGGCAAGAATTGAAAACTTGCCCCACAAGTAACATTTTTAAGCAGATGTAGCATCCTCAGTTTGCAATGGATATAAAACACAGTCTGTCTTAAATTCATTTGAAACCTTCTTTCATTTTTCCTTTGTACGCATTGCTGCAGAGCTTTTGAGATTAGATAGACACGTGGATGAGTAATTGAACAAAATTTCAAAGCTCATCTAAAGATTTTCTTCTTTTCTTCACATGGATTCCTTCTGATGGCAGAGCAAACACAGGGGTTAAAGGTAGAGCAGAGTGGTTTCAGTAAATCTCTGGAGAACAACCCCCTCAGCTCTAATGCTAACTTTCTCGATTCCTCATTTCTTTTTTTCTTCATGTGTCCTTTTTGAATTTAAGCCTTTCACCTTTCAGTGACCTGTTCAATGACACTGCACTGGGCAGCACCAGCGCAGGGCAGACGTATTGACTGAAGCTTGGTTTGCTTTGTGTGTGCATGCATGCATAACAGCTGAATGTTCCACAGTGCTACGTCACTAAACCATCTCTGAATGTGTCCCATCTCCTGTTCTTTAGCTCATTTCAGACATGGAACCTTTCAAAATGCTGCATTTAGCAGGCAGTTGTGTTTTTTAAGGAAAAAAGAAGCTTTAGCAAACACGTGAAAGAGCACCTGCTCAGCGCTTAAACACTGATAGAGAGTTACCAACTAGCTTTTATCAGTTAAATGGCAAAATATCTTCCCTCTGGAATAGAGGGACTGAAGCAGAGCTACTTTAGTTACTTTGTGGCTCCAAATTCTTCCAGTTATTCTGGGGTGGCAAAAAAAAATCCTAGCTGCATTGTGACCACAGGAAATGCATTTTTAAATGAGTGAAGCTCTACATTAATGAGCTGAAACCAGCGTCCCCAGGAGGTGATTGAGGTGGACCCTTTAGGTCATTTGTTCAAGCAGCTTGTTATAAACCATTGTTGGGTTCAGTCTGACAGTGCTCATTAAGGACTGTGGTCAGTATAGCTTTATTTAGGCAGAGGAAACCAATTGAGAGTGAAGCTTTTATTTACAACAGTTCCCTTTAATTGCACAGTTTGAAATATATGAAGGAAGCAAGGAAAGAATTGAGGTCTGAATAAGTCTGAATAAGCAGGCGATCTGTTTGTACGAATGGCTTATCCAAATGCAGGATTTTACCATATGAGACTGCACAATTGAGCTTCATTTGAACTGAGTGTGGATAATCACACCAAGTTAATTTTGTGCCTAGAGGACAAAAATAGTTGATAGGGTCATATCAGAGCATACAGGGGCGAACAACCATGATCATTTGGGCTGCCAACTGCAAAGCCATCACGCCTGCCTGTGGTTAGTTTAAATGGTGACAGATGTGGCGCAGTAAGCAGAGTTAATAACCATAATTATATGGTTGGATAAAAACATTCAATATATAAATCTAATCAGATTTAAAAATTTAAAATGTAAAAGTTTATTCTTGACGTTGTCTTTACTTTTTCTGTCTCTGAGCCGAACCACATCTTGAAAAACGGTCACTTCAGACTGCAGTGCACAGTTTTTTCCAGCATACTCAGTCCTCAGGTGTTCCACCCAAATATGGAAGTAAAAAAGAAAAAAGAGAGAGACAGAGACAGAAATTCTGTGTGTGGGGTGAGTGTAGGTATGTGAAGGGATTAGTGGCTGTGGCCATGGCTAATCTGCAAGTCCCCAGGGAGTCCCCACCACTGGACTGAGTTTGTGGAATGAATTGTGTGTGTGTGAGTGAGTGTGTGTGTGTGTGTCAGACCTGCCACTGTGCACACCAAGCTGCCTCCCTGTCTGCTCCATTGACTTGTGATTAAGACTTATCACATCAGGAAGTAACACTCTGCATGTGTGTCTTGATGTCTACGTATTTGTGTGGCTCTGTATCTGTGTCTGTGCTTAGCAACAGGCAGCCTTTTGCTCTTTGAAGCTTTTGGCCAAATCAAATTTATTTGAATCTGTCTGCTGAATGGTGCAGTTTCTTTCGCTTGCTGTTTCATGTGCGGTGCGTGGAAATGTCCCTCTGCAGAGCTGCTCATGCCTCTGCCAAAACAGAATGAAAGAGAAAAACCTTTCATTTAAAGCAAATGGTGAAAAGGCAGGTTCTGCTGTTATAGCTTATTCAAAGCATCTTTATTTAGCAGGAGCCACAATATTCTTTGTGCTTGTGTATATTAACATATACACAAGCACAGCTTTTAAAGACTTGCATTCACAGCTGGGAAATAATATACTGAAATAAATTCAGTCTGACACTCTCGTGCATCTGGCCTGAGTGATTTGGTGTCCCACTTTACATGGAGCTTCACAATATATATTTCCTTTTTCCTAATCCATCATAACTAGATAATATCAGACTTTTTTAATTGGATCTGTTTCTCAGGAGTCAACACTGAGAGGCTTTTCATTCAGTATTGGCAAAGAAAGCAGAAAAGACTCAAGTGAGAGCAAATGCTGCGCATGAACGCTTTTTCACGTTTTTCCACCTCCCAGTGAAAAATGCAAGTCATCACAAAGGGCGGTGCCATAAAGTGACACAGATCATGTGAATCTCATAAGAAACATGCTGCTGACAAAGACCCGTTAAGTGATGGATGCACCGGTACTAAAACTCAAAGGTGATTCCCTGAGAGCAAAGCAGCTGGAATCACACAACAGTTGTAGCAACAGCTCAAACAGTTTACATAAAAGACAATAGGAGCAGATGAGTATAAGCAGACTGTCAAATAAGACCATAGGAATAAAATTAGCATTTTTTTTCTGATTATTGTGTTTACTTATCAAAGGAGTTTAGATTTCACTCAAATAAAATATGTCCTTTCATGCCAAATGTGTGACTTGTATGCTTGTTAGATTTATCAAAATGTCAGACTACTTTCAGAATACTCAGAATGAAGAGTCAAACACATGTTTCCACACAAACAAATCCTTTGCCCCACATTTAGTTTGTTGGGCTCGCATCATCTACTGATCCAAGATGGTTCCTGCCAAGAAAACACTTTATTCTTTGGCATTTTAAAAAGGAAACTGCCAACACAAGACCAAGGATAGTCTTATTCATGGCCAAACAAGAGGAGTGGAGTATAATCTATGAACACTGGGGAGCCTGGCATCAAATGACTGTGCACTGCAAGTGTCAGTGATGGATAAGTTTCATGCAAATACAGAATTTTTTGCTTTTTGTTGTTGTTTTTGTGAATTTCTATCTTTTTCCTTACAGGAGCGGTGAGAAGCTGAACCATCAATCTGGCTGATGAATGAATAAAGCTCTATTCATTTCTTGAGGATTGGTATTTTCTAATAATATGGCATATCTTCAAAATTATACTGCGTTTAAAATATATATAAAACAATTAGTGACTTACAATCAAAGACTGATTGATAACAAAGATAACAAAGAAAGGTAAACTCTGAAATCACCCTGCCCATGTTACCCAAACACATCTGCTTCTGTGTGCAGAGATTGTACAGACCTTCGGGGGGTTCCTCAGGGCTGCTGGTGGGAAGGTTAAACACTTTGTCTGTGTATTTGTGTGTGCAGGATTGTGTTTGTGTGTGTATGGTTTAACTTTGGGGAGTCATTTCAGCAGTCAAATCAAGGATTACGACAAGGCGCCGCATGGAAATAAGAAATTAGCCCGAGGGCTAAAGAGGGGTTTGAATGTGTGTGAGTGTGTGCATGTTTTTGTGTGGCTCAAGTCCTGCATTGCTCATTTTGTGGGGACCTTAATATGCTCACACATTGTGGGTATGTGTCAGGGGCTTAAAGCAAGTTCCCACAGCATAAATGATTAAATATTAAGGTGAAGACTTTGTTTAAGGTTAGAGTAAGGTTATGTCATTGGTTATGGTTAGGGTCATAGTTAGGCAAGCAGTTTTTGTTAAGTGTAGAGTAAGGCTCAGTGAAATGTAATGTCATGTCCTCATACATATATAGATAAAAAAGTACAAAGACACACTGGTCTTTATGCACGATTGCATATGCATATGTTAAATGCGCATCTGAGAGCATCAACAGAAACCAAAATTTTGTTGCATCTTGAAAATTAAAAATATTTCATGCAAATTTTTGTTGCTATTTATCTTTGTTGCAGAGAACATTGTGTATATGTAAGCCATCACATGTCGATGAAACAGAGGACTGAGTTCCAGACACTTGACCTCACTGGTGACTATTTACAGTCTGAGGTTATTATTCGTTCTGCATCAAAACAAAACTGCTGTCAGTTTCACAGCTGTGTGCACCACCTAATTCATCTTTTTCTGTTTGTGTCTGAATTTTGTTTTGTAGCTGTTTGCTTCTTGCTGTTGTCGTTACGAATGGCCTGCTATTGCTGTATTCTGTGTGGACCTTTGACTTTTTTGATATGATTGCATGTATATGTACAGCACTTTGGTAGTGAAAGCTGTGTTTAAATGTTACCTAGTTACTTACTAAATCTACATTTCTTACAGTGTTATAAGACTATGCGATTATATTAGTCATAAAGTATTTTGAATGATTAATCATATCTGACTCTATTGGTTTTTAATGAGTCTTATGTCATTGTTTAGCTGTCCTGTCCAAAACCTCTCATGTTTATGCAAATAGGGATGGAATTTTTATTCTTTGGCTCATTTTCAAGGAACAGACAAACAGTTAGTTGATTTGCCTGTTTATATAGTGTAACATTTAGCAGCTGTTGAGTCAGAAACTCCCCTATGACAGAGGAGTTGTTGCACATCAAAAACAGGAACAGAAATATAATTAATAGAAATAAAATGCTAAACTTATATTTATAAAGTTAACAGTATCTTATTGGTTAGTTGATAGGTGCCTAATAAAGTATGTACTAAGGTGTGCACTGAAGCGTAATCTTGCATGCACCTCCTAAGAAATGGAGCAACAGGTCGACGCAGCCCACAACTGTTGTGATTGGCCTGTTCACTTTTTGAATGTATCACTGAGGAAATAACAATCATCACCTCAGTATAAAGAATAATAATCATAGCATCTATAAAAGGACTCACAAATGTCAGCAAAATTCCTGGAGTGAGACTGCTGAAAGTATGGAAATGGACATGAGGGAATGAACAAAGGAGTGGAAAAAATTAGAGGGACAAACTGACCATAACAAAGAGCGGACCAAGGAGGGAAAAAGTCCCAGCATTTTATTTTATTTTATACATTTTTTTGCCGCTGCATATGAAGCACCAGGACACGTCCACATGGTAATTAACACTTAATGTACCAGCACAAGCATAAATGTGAGCAGTGACGTCACCCATTCACATTGGTGCCCTGCAGAAATCTAAATTCTGCCTCAGGGGAAATTATATTGTATATTTGCATCAAACCTTTAAAAACATTTCACTGCTGAAGTTTCAAAACATTTTCCCACTTTAATTAGTATGACTCAATCTATGTCAGATTAAAAGGTTTGTTAATTTGACACAATAAGTCTCATAAAATAATGTACCTTCTGTCCCACCATGGTATTTATGTGTGTTTAAAACATCTATTTCTGCTTTGATGAAAGTTTATTAGGATTTAATGTTGAGTATTGTTGTGAGGTCTACACTGTCTGATTGAAATTAATGTTTTTGGAAGGTCTCTGCTTCCCAGTTATAAACATTTGTTAGAAAAAGTAATCAAAAAATGATCCAATGTGATTGCTTACATTACTTTGATGCTGTCATTAAAGCACTTAACGTTACCTAATTTTAGAACTGTAACTAGAAATAAACTATTATATTTCAGAAGTAATCTTCTAACACTTATACAAACCAGATACCTGGCTGCAAAATAGTCTGCAAACAATGCAGCGTTTATGAAAATATTTTCAATAACATTGGCTGAAGTGATGCTCACAAATCCAGATGAACATAAAACCATTAAATGTAAATCATTAATGCAGTCTGGCTGCACGTAAACACAATTTGTAGCAAACCTGGTTTCCATGGTGGGTGTCATGTGCACAGGGAGAGACGTTTGTATTTGATGTGCATTTCATGTTTGTACATGTGGAAATAAAATATATGCCAGATGAGTTCAGCTCCGCAACCCCTTCATCCCATGACCTTCTAGCGGGGATTAAAGAGGTTTCATTCACAAGAGGAAAACATTAAGACTCTGGGCTCTGAGTTATGTTTGCCACACTTTAAAAGCCAGACTTAAAGGTGAGGTAGGTGGGAGGGGGCCTGCGAGGGATTAAAGGGGTAGTCTGTACTTCATCAGTGGTGGCAGAATCAGAAGAAGAGTCGAGGCCGCAGAAAAACAAACCCATATTTATAAAGTTAAAGCCTGCCATTAAAAGCACATTTATGTTTATGTGGTTAAAGCCGCTCATTAAATCGCACATTTGTGTTTAGGAGGGTAAGCCATCAACATTAAATATAAGAGGGGAGCTTATTTTGTTTAAACCAGTTACTAAAACACATTTTCCTGTGTTTATGGTGGTTTAAAACCATCAACTGAGGTTTTAAAGACACTCTCTATCAGATCCTGCCGTCAAAAGGACAAGTGCTTCGCATTCGTGGCTCAGCTTGTCTTTTTTCTCACAGGTGTCTATGTCAGCTATGGCATGTTTAGTTGGGGGTAGGATTAGGCATGCGTATCAGAGGTGCAGCTCATGATGAGCGGTTTGAGATGAAATTAGAGACCCAAGGATGAGATGGATTGGACATATGCAGAG
The DNA here is from genome assembly GCF_963576455.1 of Neolamprologus multifasciatus. NCBI lineage: Eukaryota > Metazoa > Chordata > Actinopteri > Cichliformes > Cichlidae > Neolamprologus > Neolamprologus multifasciatus. Next base: position 28,344,209 of record NC_140458.1, on the reverse strand, counting down.
GAGGGATAGTGGATATACTGGACAAAGGATCTTAAAGATGGAGCTGCCCAGGAGGCGGAAAAGAGGAAGACCACAGAGGCAACTGATGGATGTAGTGAAGGAGGACATGCAGAGGTGGTGTGACAGAAGAGAGTGGCAGAGATAGAGAGAGATGGAGGCAGCTGAGGATAACCCATATAAGGAGCAGCTGAAGAAGAAGAATCCAATTTCTAATTTTACTATTAACATAGGAAGGACAATTAAATCAAACTGAAAGAGGTAGTAAAAATGAAAACTGTAGATGTACTAGTCCTTCATAGATATGTCCACATTGGTTTTTTCAAATTACTGATTTATTTATGACTTTAGAGTTTCCAGCTGAAAGATGATATATTTATTTTGCTCACAAAGTCTCACAGAAAGTTACTTTCTGTGAGACTTTGTGTTAGCAAATGAAGTCTGCCACTTCTGAAGTGCCTCTTAGCAGAATCTTGTTTGCACTGGAAATCTGAAAGGTGAATGAAATTATTGGATAAAAGTGGACAAAATAAAATGATCAATAACCATCCAGGACCAAAGTCAGAAGTTTTGAATTATATGTGTTCTTCCTACACAGTCACGCTCACACTTTTTGAAATGTTAATTTTCTTTTCTTTTTTCCTTCTTGGCAACGCAAACCAAATTTTTGGCATTAAAAGAATCCGCAAGCCAAAGAGAGCGAGCAGTTCCACTTCCACAGCAGCAATGCCACCAGTACTCTGTGTGTCTTGGAACGAAGGGGAAATATCACACTTCATGCAGCTGCATGTATGCATTTCAACCCCATCTTTTACTGTTCATTTGATGTATTTCCATTTTATTAACTTTCCCCTATTCCTCCAGTCAGTTCTCCTCATAAATACTTCTGCTCTTCTATCCTGTTTTGCATGTTTGCATTTCATATTTCACATAATTCCTGTTCTCTCAAATCCTTTCTTTCACTTTCAGTCTTTTTTCTGCACCATTCATCTCGCTGCTCCCCTTCATGTGAAGCCATAAACCTTGTGACCCTCATTTCTCAGGTGTAGCGTGAGGTGCAGTAAAATTTGTAGAGTGCGTACGTGGGAGTGTGAGCAACACAAAGAGAGTGATGTGGGGATATGTAAAGGTAATTGGACTGGACACTGACTGTAAATCACAGAGGGTTTATGTTCTCTTAAAGGGAGTGTATTTCTGTTTTACCAGCTCACATATAGAGCAGAGTTCCTATGAGTGAAACACATGCAAGCACACACACACATATGCAAGCACACACACACACATGCAAGCACGCACACACACACACACACACACACACACACACACACACACACACACACACACACACACACACACACACACACAAAACCTGAAGGTAACTCGGGTTTTCTTAACCTATGCCTAACCTAACTGTATTCTTTACACATTAATTGTATGGCTGGTTGAACCCAGAGAAATAAATGAGTGAAAAAAATCAATGTGTGTTGTCATGTGGATGACAAAAACACACATTTATATAAAGAACATTTTTAGTATTAAATGAAACAATAAAAACAAGCCAGTCACAAAACAACGAGAAAAATATGCATTTACATGCTTTCTCCTTACACACTCACACATCAGCATCATAAAGTGAAGCTGTTTAGCAGCAGCAAAAAAAAAGGAATTGAAGCAGCTTTTTTATAGACACTCCTGTGGGCAAGTGCAGATTTATGTGTTCTGTAAATGTCCTTTATGTGTATAGTGTTATAAAGCAAATCTGTGTTTGCATGTGTGTTTTTGTGTTGCCATCAGAGCTTGAGCAGGGAGGGGGATTCCCTGAGAAAGACTAATAAGAGAAGAAAAAAGGAAAGTGGAGAGATAAAAGAGAGAGGAGATGAAAAGTGGGACAGACAGACAGAGGAAGGAAGGAAGGAAGCACTGAAGACATCAGACACTGAATGAGCGTGTGATGAAAGCAGAGCAGGGAAGTTGGAGATTAATAGGGTCATAAGGAGGCTGCCAGTGACAAAGACCAAAAGAGAAATAACTTTAGCAAATTAAAAAGAGACAGCAAGAGATAAAAGATAAACTTTAGACCTCTGTACCAACAAATTACAATACAGAAAGCTTGACATAAAAGTTCTGAGAGAAGAAAAAAATGGTAATGGTTTAAGTGTAAAATATAATATTTGAGAATAATAAAGTTTGTCAGCCTCTGTACCACGCCATAGCATCAGTTAACATTTCAAAAGTCATGGGTAAATTCTGCTTTATTTCAACCACATATTATTTCCTGTTATTTTGGCAGTCGTGCCTCGAACAGTCATGCTAACTTTGGACTCTATCCTTTTCGTGCAGACTTCAGACATACACAGAAAAACACAAAAAAGTGTGTGAACAGTTTATATTTGTATTTTTTTTTCAAGTCCAGCCAATGGTAAACATGAGAATGAATCACCTGGAATGGTCACTTGGTTAATTACATTCAGGATCAAAATCCAACTGGCAAAAAGGTCCCTGCTAATCACCTTCATCTTCATCTATGCTTGTCAGTTTGCTGCAGTTTGATGTATAACACAGATTTTCTGTTAAAGTCAACCGTGTGAAACCTCACTTTACTTCGATTGCTCGGTGTATTTATTCAAACCAGAGTGCACAGCACGGTTAATTAGAAGCGGAGATGTGAGGATGGAGGCAGCTAGGCAACAGAAAGGCAGCGTAGCTGAAACTGATGTTCCTGTGTTTACTGCACCGCTGTGCTGACTGAAGAGGAACTCTTTTGATGCACAGGGTGAGACCTGTTGATGCCAGACCTCGAAAAATTTTGATGTATTTATGGAGCTCTTTAACTGCAACTAAATGTTTATGACTTTGATACACATCGCTCTTCTGTGGGTGGTGTTTCACCCCCGAAAACTGACAGGAGGGAAAGACCAAGACTAGCTGTACTGTGCAGTCCCTTTAATTCTATGGTAAAGCTATTACAATGATTTAAAAAAATAATTAAATGTGCTGAGTTCACTTGTAATTTGAGTGCAAACATTTGCTAAATAGAAGATTTGGAGGGATTGTATTGTATTGTAATTTTATCTTGAAAATGTTAAAATAGTTTAACAACAACAACAGAGAAAAAAGAGAAAAAACAAAGCAAAACAAAAGGAAAGGAAAACAAAGCAATAATAATTATAAATGACTTGCATGTTCAAAAAGGAGTAGGAAGAAGGATAAGCTTATTTATTCACACCCCCTTTCTACTATTTAGTAACTAACATGATAACCCCAGTAATACAAGCACCCATACGCATCCCTAGTGTGAAAATAGTGGGTGAGAGAACACCCGATCAAAGCCCTGCCTCCTCCCTGTACTTTGCAAAAACCACATTTTTGAACCGCTATTTAAAGTGAGTCATGCTGAGACATTGCTTCAGTTCTTCACTTAGTCTATTTCACAGCTTCACTCCACACACAGAGATGCAAAAACCTTTTAGTGTTGTACGGATTCAGGGATGTTTTAAATTGAATTCCCTTCTCAGATTTTATCGCTGTTCCCTTTTAGCAATATTGTAAGGAAGTAGGTTGTTTATTGCTTTATACATAATTTACGCAGTGAGAAAATGGACCAGATCAGTGAATTTTAGTGATTTTGATTTTAAGAATAGTGGATTTGTATGATCTCTGTAACCAGTATTATGGATTATCCTCTTTGTAATATAAAGACTGATGACAGCAAACATTTATAAGTATTGCCCCAAACATCTGCACAGTAATGCACATACGGTGAAATTGGTGAACAGTACAGAATGTGGAGTGATTTGTGGTCCAGAATGTGTTTTCACATTCTGGGATGGTGGAGTTTTAGTTAACTTGGCCCAGGACCGCAGCAATGTGAAACATGTCTTTAACATCACATGTTAAAGCTGGTGCTTTAATTTTACTGGTCCAAATTTTCGTCAAGACTTTCATTTTTGGCTTTTCTTAATAACTGACCAGCTGCTTGAGTTGAGATAAAATTGTTTTGGATGCACGTGTGCATCGTGGCTACATCCAAAGATACACGTCAACATCACTTGGCATCTTTTGACTGTATGCCCAAGTTATCCTAAAATGGCCACTATGCAGTAACTGAGAGGTCTTGTGTTTACCCAGTTACAGTTTTACTTGGTGCCTAATAGCAAGGTACTACTTATCCAATTGAGTGCTTTATATATACCTCTTAGGGCAAAGGAACACTGTTGGTTTGTTTATTTGGGTGTGTTAGTAAATGTAAAACGATGGAGCTGATAGCAAACGAGCTGCAGATTTCTCAAAGGACTTTTACAAGAACATGAAAGTCTGAAAAACAGAGGTTTTTTTTATGTTCTCTTTGGCCTGTGTTTAACTTGACCTTCCCTAATCCATCACTGTCAAACAGATGCATGAACACACTGTGGCGATCAAAGCCAGCCTCTGGGAAAGGTCACACTAGGTTTATCCAATACTTGCGCTGCAGAGGAAATACATTATACTGCCAGTTTTTATTCATTATGACTATAAACACATCTTCTGCCATTATTGTGAATCTCTGTGCCAAAAAGTGCCAAAATACACAACAAAATTTGTCCAAATTTGTCCGAAAAGGAAGGCTTTGATTTGAGATCCAGTGAGCTGAGCTTCGTGAGCTGTGAGCTGTCCATTTTAGTTTTCAGTTAAACTGTGATCTGCCAGCCAGAAACCACTGGGGGCTTTAATCGGGCTCCACTGGGCACGCTCTGAATCAGCGGCTGGCTCGGTCCGGTCTGTCAACAGGGAAAGGCGGAGTTGGCTTTTAAGAGGAATATAAAGACTGAGCTGCACGACTGAGCATCAGCGAAGCAGAAAGACTCTTAGGTATATGTTTAAAACTGAAAAAGAAAAAAGTCAGAGGAGGGTGAGAAAGTGAAACATGAATGTATTTTTTTTTTTATTCTAAACACTGTCAAAAATTTTCTGGATCCTAAATAAAAATATACAAAGTAGAGGACAAGCATTTATGCTACTGTTTCATTCATTCTCAGCAATGAAGATAGATGAAAACAATGAAAACGAGAAAATTCTGAGGGCACAAGGTGACTAAATTACCCTTTTCATAAACTCTACTTTGGTAAAAAAGAGAAAAACTAATACATAGTTTTAAGAAAAGTGCACGAAAATATATCTTTAAATTAATTAGCTATTGAATAGCTATTTATTACAATTAGCTCTGGTATTTATGGGTTTAACAGCAAAATCTTAAAGTATAAATGAAAAGAACAAATCTTTCTATTTGTCTCTTAAACTGGGAAGTTTTGCTCAAGACTTAAATGCTATTAGACACCAAATTATAGCATTTAGTACCCAGCCGTGTAGTTATTCACACATGTAATTGATGTTTTCCTATCCTGGTTTTACACTGGACACAGTTTGTTATAATGAAAATTTGCTGAAGCACATTTTCACTTGTATTTATACAAAGAGAAATACCTGTTCTGTCAATGAGATCCAAACTGGAACAAAGAGACAGAGTCACACACATGAACTCACATAAACTCTCTCTCTCTCTCTCTCTCTCTCTTACACACACACACACACACACACCTCTTCCTCACACCTCAGCTGAAGCACTAGTTAAGCTGTTTTACAGGCTTGGTGATTATTTTGATAAGCCTTAATGATGATGGATTGACTGAGATTTAATGTAAAGGGATTTAATGTCTCATAAATTTTAAGGTGGCACCTTGTTTTTCCTTGTTTCAGAGGTTTGAAAACCATTACGCAGCGAGGGTTACAGAACATAAAACAGCCCACCTTTATGGCCTGGAGTGGGACGGCAGCAGGAGCGGGGCTGCTGTTTATCATCGCCAAGAAAAATCATATATTTGAAAAGAAATGCTCAAAATTTGGCTTACGATTTTTATTTAATCGAAAGTGATAGTTTGTTCTAAATTAAATGTTTTCCTTTGCCACAAGTTTGATTAAGTTGGCCGGCAACCTCTGGCTCTGTGCTGCTTCCAGAGCGTGTGCTCACTGACTGAAGGTTAAAATTTGGAAAATATGATAAGTAAGCTGAAAAAATATTATTCCAGTCAGGCAGCAGTTGACTGGAAAAGCTGTTAGCTTTGGAAATATGACTTCCAGCCAGGCATAAACACATCAAAGGTTGGAAAGTGGCATCAGCATCCATTAACAACTGTGCAAGGAAATCACACAACACAACATCTAACCACTTTAAATTGAAATGTCATACTGTTTTTGACACTGACAGCTGTGGTCGGATGTTAACAAGCATGCTGACAGTGGTCAAGTATGCGTGTTATTGAACAAATCCTGCACATTTCCCCCAAATCACTTATCCAAATTAACACTGATGAAGAAAAAATAATTAAAAAAAATCTTTACTGGCAATAATTTATCCAACTGATGTCATAGAAAAAAGAACTGTTTGCAGGAGCCAGTCTGGTTTTCCTGAAACAAGATTTTAAAACACATAACATAGTGAACACATACACTTTAGATCATGTGATGAGCTTCTTTAATGTCAATTATTCTCTAACCTCTGCAGCTATCACAATTACATGCTTTGTCATAAAACATAAAAAATTCCAAGTCAGTTTCAAATTCAAGAATTCCAGTCAGTGAAACCTTCCTGACTTTTCAGAAATGTCCTCATTCTAGAAACCTTAACATTCAATAACAAACAAACAACACAGCGTAACCCTGAGTCTTTCTTTTTTATTTTAATACATCTAATTATCATCCCCCAGCACATCTCTCAGCACTCAATATGGCACCCTCACCCTTACACCCAAACACACACTCCTCCTCCACCCTGACAGTGATGATGGATGCTGTTAAGGATGGGCGGAATCAATAAATAAACATCTGTGAATGCGGATCGGTGGGTCAAAAGGTTACAAGCCACGGCCAATGTCTGTCTGCGTGTGTGTTTGTGTGTTCATGACACCACCATGCTAATCTTGGTTATCGTGAGCTTCAGTGCAGGGTCTTGACCTTGGCATGCTGTGGTAACCACACAATAGTCATCACTCTGTCCCCACAGAGTGGTTGCACATCACCACATTGTTTGATTTAGTTTAATGGTGATTTTTTTGATGACGGACAGGAAAAAATGTGCACTGAAGTGTTGGCTGTCAAGAATAATCTTATAAATAAAGAATGTAAAACATTTTCCTTAAAAAACTGTCTCCACTCTGTGAGTTGTGAGGCTGGAGAAGCACTGATAAGAAAACAATAATACTACTAAAGCTTTATGAATTAAATAAAAAAAGAAGAATTAATTAAAACCATATTATTTTCCTCACTCATAGTTAATATATGGTCTCTCTCTATCTACATCGCGGAACAAGATAAAGGGCAGGCTGCAGTCATTATTTTCCTACAGTGCTTATCAGATACTGTCATGCATAATGCATGCCTGGTATCTGCAGGAGATACTTTTGAATACATGTGTATTAAGGAATGTGAGCTACAGGAAAACTTGTTCCAACACACTATTAAATACAATTTATGCTGGTATTTCTGTTGATAAGAAAGTCAGTGGTAGTTTGTCTCCTTGCAGGCTGTTTTATGCACTCACCTGGAAACCGGCTGAGGGTTCCCCGAGGGAGGGAAAAAAGGAGCAGAGGGGTGGATGATTCAGATGAGGGGGATGAGGGTGACGACAGGAAAGTTGCTCAATTGGGATTTCACCCAGGATAAAACTATCTCTGGGTCTGTTTACTCTGTGCTTACAAGGGCCAATTTTTCCTCACAGACGCTAAGTGAGGATTTTTTTTTTTAGTATGCTATCACTTCTTTAAGCCAAGTCAAGTCACGTTTACTTATTTAGCCCATTTAAAACAAGAGGAGCTAACCCTAAGTGCTTTGCAGGCAGGCATACTTGCATTCCAGGTCCAAAAACCTACTTAAAAAACATAAAACCCCACACAACAAATAACATGATAAAAATGTTTTTCTTTTTTTCCGGGTAAAAGTCTCATTGAGATTAATCTGTCCAAGACGGCAGCAGAAATGAGAACAAATACAACATGTAACAGTATAACAAGTAAACAGGCAACTGATATTGAATACAGACATGTGAATACAGACATGTAAATCACATGCAATAACAGATCATGATGAGCAATCACCTGCAGTCATTGCAAAGCAAGTAAAAGGAAAAAAAATCCTACTATAATGATGTACTGATGGTCGAGTGCTATGAAGTAGGGTGATGATGATCTCCTACTTAACGTGTGGGCCAATGAATGACACTTTGCATGAACATCGTCACACATGTAACTATTATTAACATCTACATGCTTTACAAAAGACTGATTAGAAATCCTTTGATTTTCCTGTAAGTTACGTTCATTTTCTCATCTCCCTGTGAATGCTGTTACATTTTCTGGTTGCACTTGTGTCATGTGCTACGTCCAACACAAGTAACTTACCAGTCACTAGTAATTACAGCTTAAGAACTTAAAAAAAGTTCCAGTAATTAAAAGATAAACATATGTGATAAAATTAGAAAAGCACTTAAATAAAAATACTTAAAGATATACAGAAATAAACTTTAACAGTAGAAAGAATTCAAATGAAAGTGCAGAAGGAAAACATTCACAGTGGACTTGACAAAACCGTGAGCCACCTCAGACTTGACTGATTTAAAATTGTCTGTTGTTTCACAGATTTTCTTATTACCATAAAGTATGGCAGATTATTCCCGAGCCTGGGGGCAATAACAACAAAAGCCCACTCGGCTTTAGTTTTGGGTGAGACATTTTGGAAGACGACCTTGTAACAGAGTACATGAAAGTACGACTCAGAGTCAGGGATAAGAATGAAGCATATGTCAAGGTAAGGACACAGACACATGAGAGTGTGTGTGTAGAAGTGTTTGGTAGAAGAGTGCAGATGTTATTCCTCGTGCATGACCTGACTTCATTCCTCCCACTACAGGATGCAGCTTCTGGGAACAACCTGGAGTAAATTATAAATTAAAGAGATAATTTTCTCTGAGAACAAAGAAGAGCTACTCAACTGTAAAAAAAAAAAAATTCAGCCTGAAAAGCCAAAAACATGCACGCATGGAAACATGCACGCATGGAAACATGCACGCATGGAAACATGCACGCATGGAAACATGCACACATGGAAATATGTACACATGCTCTACTAAAGAAATAATTCAAATCCGAACTGATCAGCACATGATGGGCAACAACACATTCAAATACAGTAACTCAGTTTATTTTTCTAATGTTAGACTTGTCCTTGCACAAATGGCAGGCTGTATATATATATATATATATATATATATATATATACAGCCTGGGATTTGTTAGACATTTATTCTCAGACTTAATAACATCCCAGCTGCAGCAATCATTACGCACATCTGTGACATCTGTATGAAAATGATCTCACTCACACCCGGGCTCTTCTAGAAAAAATATATATGACATGGAAATGATGCAATTAAAGTGTTTCATGTTTTGCGTGATTTTTTTTTTATTGATTTATTTTTTTAGCACGACATCCAAAGCAGCAAAACACTGAACGCAACCACACTGAAGGGAGAAAAATGTGGATAAGATCATTATAATCACTAAAACTGTCGTTAACTGACATACGTTTCCAACAAAAAGTATCTTCTGAAAGGACTTGAAGGCAAAATAACTGATAACAGACGTGTCGGCGTTTTCCAATACGTTTAATTATATGTGAGAAAACACTCCCTGGGCATATGAAAAATCTAAATATCGTTATAGCAGGAAACTTTTGACTTTTCCACGCTGTGGTAAAGTGAAATTATCCACATTTTGAGCAGGACAAGGAGCTTTAAATGAGTTCCTCATGCAGTTCCACAACTTAAGCTTTTTTTAAAAAAACGTTTTTTTCTGCATAATGGAAGTCCCCATGTGGTCTCCCCAGTATGTCAGCTGTGTTTTATCCTGGTCTGGGAGTGTTTAGTGTCCAGTGGTCAGTGGCAGGGTCACAGCTTAATCAGGACAGGCAGGAGCTCTCCCTCTGCGTGTGTGTGTCAGTTCACTGCTGAGGTCAGACTCTAATCAGTCTAAATTGAGACTGGGGGCACATATAGGTCCTAAAGGTGCCCTGCATGGTCTCTGTGTGTGCGCAGACAGTTCCCAAATGTCACCCTTTTATTAACAGCCCATATGTGCAGAAGGCCCGCACTTCTGTTGCTGTGTAGCTGTGTGTATTTAAAGGTGGATGGAAAAGTACAACGAGAGAAATGATTTGCGAGAAAACTAAAACAGAATCATTGTTGGCTCGTTAGCCTTCTAATTGAAACTACACCTAAATAGCCGTCCAGTCTGCTGGCTTGCTGAAGGAGCGCAGATGTTCATGATTATATCTTCTGCCCTGTGATTTGAGCCAGATGAAATTAGCAAAGCAGAACACAAGCAAACAATGCTGCAAATTGTCGTCTCTGATGCCGAGTCCAAGGCATCCAGGGAAAAACTATGAGCAGCATTACACTTTTCATATCTTGATCAGTCACAATATTTAAACCACTGGCCAAATATTGCCTAGATAACTGATGTTCCTCAGCAACTCCCGTCATTTCATCTGCTGCCTTCATCCACTCGGGACGGCTTTGTGTCAAACAATGTTACACGAAAAAAAAGACCATCTTGGACTTGCTTAATTCAATAGTGGACATTGGTTGCACACAATTGTTTTGCTTTGGCAGAAACTTAAAAAACTTAGTTAAATCAACACAACTTAATTATATTCAGTAAACCTGTTCACTTTGTGTTGATAAAACATGATTGAAACATGTTTAGATGAAGTAAGTTGAGCTCTTGGAATATTTTAATTATTCACCATTTTAGCATTTTATTCCAACACTATTCAATAATGTTTACCCTACTTGATCACTAAAATACTACATGTTGTCTTCATATTACATAATGTTCAACAAAGTCTAGAGTCTGGTTAACATAAAAATTGAATGGATTTACAACAACTACCATCCTACTATCTTTATCCGGGTTGCAGGGGAGCTGGGGCTGATAGTTTAAGAGGCAGGGTACACCCTGGACAGCTCACCAGTCTATCACACAGAGACAAACAACCATTTGCACTCACATTCATGGGCAATTTGGTATCACCAAGTAACCTAACTCAAATAACTTTAACAAAAGTAGGAAAGCCATGATTTTAAGACTTGATGCAGAATTTTCTGTATGTTTTTGTCGTTGACAGGTAAAGATTAAACACACAATAAATAGCGATAGCATACACGTGGTGTGTGTGTAGCTGTCTGTCTCTTATAACTCCAGTGATTTTTCTGCAGTTTGAAATCTCATGTAATCTTTTGAATTTCATGAGTCCAGCAACTAACCACACTTACCAGATTGTATCATGTCATCTCAACAAGACTTTTGTAAATGTAACAACCATCCAATTTCCTTTTTTCGGTATACCAAAAAAAGTAGAGGTGACTGCTCGACTTGACCGAGATGGACGCCTTCCTCAAACCATGATCCAAAGCGCGTGAGATGAAATCACGTGTTTTATCGCGAGATTTAACATTGCTATATTATTGACTTACTTCACTCGAACATGATATGAATAATTTCATTTGCCCACTCTGTATATCATGTAGTCTCTACACTATATAGTTACACTTAACTTTAAAGCACGAGGCAATTGTGTTGAATACATAAACACATCAACATGCTTACATAAATCCAAGAGATGGACAATTCCTTTTTTTCAGTGTAGGATGTTCAACAGCATGCACATGAATGCCAGGACCCAACCTTGCATTTTAGTGAGATGATGTTACATACACTTGGTATTCTGTACACTGGATGGGAAAGCCACATAATATAGCTTTAGATGAAAATATTGCTTTTTAAAAAGTAAATTAATAAACACTCCAACAAGCTTAAGAAACATAAACAAATACAGCCACAAAATAATGACAGAGAGCTGCATTTTGAAGAATGTGGCGAAACATTTCAGGGCTGTGTGGAAACGCTGCACTCCCCCTTCTCACAGATGCTGCAGCTGTTGTGAGTATTTTTCTCAATGGATTTCTTTCTCTCAGTCTCGTGGAAAGCCCTCAGTGTTTGATTGCTGTTAATTCTTGTGCTTGCTCACAGTTCATACATATCTTGTTCCAGATCAGCTGGCTGTTTTGAGAAACACCTGACTGGAAAGTGTGGTCCCGGCTTACAGTTATGCAGGTTGGTCTTTGTTTGTCTAAAGTGAAAGGTGAGTAAGAGTAACATGTGCTTAATAATGTTGGCTTGTGCTGATCTTTCCTTCCTGCTTCCCCTGTGGAAAAGTGGGGAAAAAAAGAAGTAACATGCTGTAGCCTGCTACAAAACAGACTTCCAAATTTGGTCAAACTGACTCATTTCATTTCAGTTTTCCCACAATTACTATTTACACTCATATCAGCAGCTCTTCATGTTAAGGTTTGCCAATTTTAGGTCATTTCCATTTTGTATAATGTATTATGTGCCAAAATAAGCTGCTCACTCTTTTATATTTAAAGTTTTTTTGAGCTTGTACCACTGAGTGGTAGATGCTGCTCCAAGTAAATAGATACAGCAAAATCTTAGGTTTGTATGAATTTTAAAAGTTTGGTATGAACACCTTGAATCTTTATCACAGCCTGAACTCTGTTCAGCAAGCTTTGTTATCATTTTTTAAAGTAGTCTTCAGGAATCGTCCTCCAGGCTTCTCGAAGCACATTCAAAGTTAATCTTTGGATGTTGACTGTCTTTTGTTCCATTCTCTGTCAGGATGATCACTTCAATAATATGGAAATTAAAAATTTGGATTTATAAGATCTGCTGGAACTGATTTTCTGTCGATTTGGGATACCTCAGTCTTTTCTCCCTGGTGATCTTTCCATAAGAATGGTTTTTGTTACAAACAGGCAACCCCATACCACACACACAAAACGACTTCTTACTGTAGCTTTGTGCGTGTGTGCGTGTGTCTCTGTGTGTTTGTAGATTTAGTTAAAGAAACTGGAACAAATGTTGTGCTTTTGTAACAGGCTGTTAGCTACAAGTGCTTGTTTTTACAGACAACACACACAACGCCAGTTCATTCTTTGACTTAGGTGCCATTTCTTAAGCTTGAAGGATTCTTAGGTCATTAAGTGGCTTAAAAAACAAGAAAACATTCCTCTGAAAATGGTCAGGTACAAAGACTGGACTGAAAATGAGTGAAGAATCAGTCAATATGCAAAGAAAAACTTCCTTCAGAAATCCTGGAGAACTGTTTCTCAAGACCACTTTAAACATAACGAGGAAGTTTGTCTCGTTGGAAGTAAAATATAAAGTAATGAGGGTAACGAGGGATGGATCAAGTCTTTTGGGCAGTATGTAATAATAGCTTCTAACAGTTACTTCATCACAGCAGTAGCAATAAAGTCTTAAATGTGTTTTAACCCCCACATACATTGTGTACTATATAGTATATTTTTTTAAACAAAATGCAGCAGCACAATGCTATAACATCACCTCACAACAAAACAGGCCTTTTTACCTGCATGTATTTTCCTCCAGGGTCTCTGTTTTCCCCCCACAGTGCAGAAACATATGTGTGAATAGGTTAAATGAAAAATAGCTGTAGGTGTGACTGACACATTGATGAGGTGATTGAAGTGCTGTGCGAATGGTTGAATGTGGTGTACTGTACAGCACTTTAAGTGGCCGGTGCGACTGGAAAGGTCCAGTTTAAATGATATTTCATTTCAGTGTGTCATACTTTTTGGCAGTGCTGTGTTCACTGTCCTTGGACTGCACAGTACCTCTTAGCTTCCCATTCTACACATTTGACATAGACTACAATTGACTGGTCATGGATATCAACACTCTCTCCCTCTGCCCCTGTCACTACTGATCACTGCTTTCTTAACATCTCCACTCACTGTGCCTTTCCTAAACCATATTGTTCATCACTTTGCCTCGATAAACGTGAACTCCGTTCTTTGTATTTCTTTTTCACCACAAAAGATGAAACATTTACGAACCCTGTGGCATAAAAACAAAAACACCAGCTGTCTCTTTGCCTTGTGCCTCCAACTTCTCCATCCACTCTCTCTGCCCAACCTCCCACATTGTGAATTCACGAACTTCTGCTCTGCCATTCCTAATCACCACTCAAGGAGCAGCAGTGTGATTTGTCAGTGCGACGCAATGTCAGGATGAGAGTAAATGGTCTTGGATTTCATCTGTACTGACAGCGCGAAGAGCATAATGTAGCCCCCCGGAGGATTTTGTGAGGTGCAAAGAAAGTCTTTCACTCATACAGTACGAATGGCGCACCTTTCAGAATGAATTATGTTGTTAAAGAGTTTTGGTGAGACTGAGAACCAAGGAGATCCATTGTGAGATTTTTGGAAAGAGAAAGCAACATGTTTGAAAACCACACCAGTGTCGTCTGTGATTGGTAATGACACTGAGGAATTCACGGGCAGCGTTAGAGAAAAGACAAGCAGAGCAAAGGAAACTGATTTAGTTTAATCATTTCAGCTCCTTGTAGTCCTCTCTGCCATTTCTGCTCTCAGGTCATTCCCACTCCTTCTGACAAAAACGGAGAACGCTCATTCACCAGGATGGAAAGAGGGCTGCTGCTGCTTTTACAAATTAATTAATTCAGCTCTTAAACACTCACCCCGCTTGTGGCCTCTTGTGATACTTTCCCACGTCTGTTTGTCCTTCTGAAAGAAACTACATTTGAGGACCTTTGTCCAATCACGAGCCCCCGAGGACTTTTGTTGAGCACTTCAACAAAACTGCCAGTCACAATGACTTCAATCACAATCGGTCACCAATTTGTTAAATCTGTTAGTAAATTTTAATTGTCCTTCTCTTTAGCAATTTTGTAAACCTAAGAAATGCATTCATGTAATCTTTGTCAGCTTGCTTTCATTGTCATGTGAATCATTTGTCTGCACACTTAGTTAGCAGGGCGTTTTTGTTACACCAAAAATCTTCTCTGCATACAATTCAAGCAATCCTTTGTTTTAAGCTTGAATAAGTCAATTAAGTTTACACTGTTATTGTTTTGACATGCATTTTATTAAAGAGTGCCTAAAATAAGCAATATCTGCTCCGGTTAATGATTAATGCATGAAAACATCATAAATGCAACAAACTTTTGAACTTCAAGGTTGAACTGATCATCTTTGGATTAATGTGAATAAACTTTATATGTTAGGATTTCTGAACCATGTTTTAAATGCTATCTGATTTCAGCCACCTTTTAATCATTAAACCAGAGAACACAGCCTCAAACTGACGTCATATTAATGGTGGCTGAAAGCAGAAAACAAACACAGCATCATCCTTGGCAGCTTCTACTGACTTACTTCAACATAGATCATCATGTGCAAGTTGCATTTCTGCATGTATACCATTATACCTGATTTTTTTTTCTCTTTGATTTAAATACATCTGTTATATTGTTTAAAGGTACAAACATGAGAACGCACAGATACTGTTGCAGCGTTTCTGGCAACAGAAAACCAAAGAATGTCAAATGGAAAAAAATCCCTCCAAACATGTTTGTGTACTAAAAGATACCGAAAAGTGCCCAAAGAGAAGGAGAAGTAGAAACATCTTTTTTCCATCAGTGAACATCAGTATTTACTCGAAATATGACCTCAATTTCATGAAGCACGATACCGCTAGAATGAGATGGAGGCTACCCCTTGTCAGCCTTATGGTCTCATTTATCTGCCGTCATTTTGCAAGTTATTTTGATATGTGATAGACTAATGTTTGTGTTACTTCACGACAGACTTTTAAAGCTATGGTAATTATCATGCATGTTTCTGTTCTTTGCAGTACAGACTGATTGAATAATAGTTCCGGAAAGTGTGCAGTACACAGTTAGGTATCTCTCCAGTTTTTGAGAGATATTGCATTGTGGTTTTAAGTGCACTTTCAGCATATATTCAAAAATAAGACAGTAGGTGTTGTTTGGAAAGTTTAAAAACCTCCCAAATACTAAAAAGGAACAAACAATTAATTTTAAAGACATATGAATATTTGTGGGCTCCACGGTGATGTTGACAAGAGCTACGAGGTGGCTCAGTTTTATGAGCACACAGTGTGTGGGACTCTTTCCATGCTGCAAACAAGCATTTCCAAAAGACCCGGGGTTGCAGTAACACAGACACCTTGAATGGCTCTTTTTCACTCTGCCGTGACCTCTGTGTTCACTTGAAGGTTTGCTTGTGAATAGATGCACATAGGAGGAGGGGGTGTTTGAACTCCACAACTTAATTAAAATCATCACAATGGTGCTTAAGGGGTTAAAACAGAGAACCTGCTTAAAAGTGTTGTGGAGGAAAGAAATGTAGAAGGGGAGATCTTTTTGATTCATTCATAGTTCATAAATTTGTGGGTCTTTTGACATCTTCAGTCCCTTGAAAGAGGGACGTCTTCCTCCCTCTGTCCTGCGAAACCCACAGCTCACACAACATACACAAAAATAGCTTTTGCTACTTTTAGAAATTGGGAGCTTTTTATTTTTGTGAAAGGAATGTTCTGCAGTTTATCAGGAGTTTGCCTTGAGCCCAACAGCATACAGTCCAGCTTGTGAGTCCTCAGTTATTGCTACACGCTGCAGTAACCTTTCTGTGTTTGTTATGTGCTGCAATTGAGAAATATTTACAGAATGTGGGTGGAATTAAAGTGGGGGTTAAGATTTTATTGTTGTCTCCAAAGGTTTTACTCAGCTGTGTGTTCAAGCTGTTAGATTGCCTTCACTAGCAGATGATGATAAATTTGAACTATAAGTCATCTTCCAGGTGCGTCTGTTTGGAGAGTGCTCTGTTATACGTAAAGAAGGGGCAGGTCACTTCTCGCTGCTACAGCTCTCCCTCTCTCCCTTCTGTTGAGGCGTGGTATTTCTCTCTCCGTGGCTGTAACAGACTTCTGCGGGGCAGCTGTTGGAAGTGAACTGCTGAAGCTGAGTCAGTAAATCTTCTCACCAGCCCAGGCTCAGTCACTAAGCTGGTGGGTCAGAGAGCCATTTACGCTGTGGGGGGGAATTACACTTCCAAGTCAAATGCTGGCATCGTGAAAAGAAGGATCCGTCGGATTTTCCCCTTTTAAATTCTGTGGGAATATTGTGTTTGACAGCTCCTGTGTACAGCTTCAGCTTAAGGCTGGAGGACATCTCCTCGGGATGATGAAGATATTTTCACCTTGCTCTATCATGATTATTGTTGCGGTACTTGTCGCCACCGTCTCTGCCACCAAATTAAACGTGCCACGGCTGAGACTGTCCCACAAAGGTAATCTATCTATCTATCTATCTATCTATGGGCAAAAGCTCTCCATCACTATTTTATGCGCTTAGTTGTTTCCTCTTTTTCGGGAGAAAAGTCTTGGTTGTGAAATATTTATCTGATACTTGAATGATACAATAACTGCTTCTTGTATTTTGCGCATTTTCTCCTCAAACCACTTATTGTCTCCGTGGTGGTCTGAGCTGGAAGAGCTAAATTGCTTTTTTTTTTTTTGGCTACTGTTTCAGGGAGTTAATGCGCTTTAGGAGACGCACATGTAAGCATTTGCTGGTTCGCAGGTTGAAACAGCTCGCAGTACAAGCCGGGTGCGCAGCAAGAGGAGAGAATTTGGCTGAGGCTCGTCTTTCTGCGGTCAGACACGCCGCGGCGATCGTCTCACTGTAAAAGTTTATTAGGGAGGGCAACTGCGACGGAATAGGTACCTAAAACGAGGATGTTTGATAATTAGCATTTTTGCTGCTAAATTGTTATCAGCACTGGAGAATTTAGACTTGGTCTTTTTTTTGTTGTTTGTTTCGTTTTTACTGCAGTCGTCCTCACAGGTGGATTTTGTGCGTCATTGTGTCCAAGCTGTTTCGCTGCCGTAATCACAATTCTCCAACATATGACTGTACTAATTGCTTGCTTGATGATAGATTTTTTTTCTTGTTTACCAAATATTTTTCCTTATCATTGCCATATCTTTTGGCTTGTTCCCACACATGATCTCCTCCTTTCCTGGCTCTAATCTAGTTGTTGTCTATGACTCACCCAAGTTTAATGATAATGAGGCAGTAAAGTGTGTGAGTGGTTAGGTGATGCTTGACTGGGTTTTTGCCAAACTATTGTCATTGTTTCGTTTTACTCAGGCCTGAATGATTCTGTAATCATCATCAGCGATAGATATCACACAGGATTTCCTTCTGTTCATTTTTTCAGGGGAAAAGTCACCAACTGAGCTTGCTTGTCTTCCTGTTGCCTGGACTGAAAATAAATACAAGGGGAAGAAAGAGAGCGAGAGAGGCTCATAGAAAATAGGGAGAGAAAATGGAAGTGGTTTTTAATATTGAGGTTAAAGGGCAACAAGAGGAGCAGAAGTTAATAAATGGCATGAAAATCTGTATTTGTTTAGCATTTTAGGAGAAGAGGCAGGGAGGAGATACTTCTGTTAGGGCGCAAATAAAGTCAGGCCCCAGGCAAACACTAGAAATGGAAAAAGCTCACGATTGTGACTCACTGTATTTGCTCATGCAAAGCCTAGTTTGCAAATGCCATATTTTCACTTTGGTGGTGCAATAAGCAGATCCATATTGAGCCATTTTTCTTCATAGCTTGCCATCGAAAGACACTCACTTCTCATTTTATGAGCATCACATGGAGTGTGGAAAGGTCTCTGCTTACGAGATTAACATTATGGAGCTTGTTGCTTCCTTTCATCATGACCTCAGATTTGACCCATCACTTTACCCTATTTTACATAATTTCCCCATTGATTCAAGTCTCTCCCCTCCTCATCTGTTTTTTACAAGCAAATCTCTCATAACCTCTACATGTGTCTCATCATTTCACTCTTTAGTCTAATCTCTCCCCTGCCTCACATCTATCCTTCCCCTCTATATTGCTCTCTTGTGCTCTATCAGCTGCATATGCCATTGCAACCCCCAAAAGCCCAGAGGGTGTTTGTATTCCCAGGAGGATGTAGAGGTAATTTAGCAACAGGAAAAGCTGTCATTATCTCATTTCAATCACTTAGTTGGTAGAAGTTCAAGCAGGAAGAAGGCCATTTTTACCTCATAGGAACCATTAAAGTACGTGGATCCCTCTTGTCTTCTTAGCTTTTTTTCAAACACCATAGTTTGAAAAATGTATTCAAAGGTTTGTTGAATTTAACAATTCAGTTAAATTAATGATAAAATATCTTTTCTACATAACACATGGCTATAGCGTCAATAGCATTTTAATGACTGTTGCAAAGCGCGCCTGGTTTCAAATGTTTTCATTTGCACATGCAAATCTTTCATTAATTTTCCTTTTTCATTTGAATGGTCTTGTGACTTGTTTCATTAGAAAAACTATATTGTAAGAATTTATTGTAGTTTATATTTTCTGAAAACGTGATTGTGCAAAAGTAAAAATGTGTGTGTTCATGTGTCTGTGAGCTGACGCTGCAGCGTTGAGGTCTGTAATGTGTGATGTGTTGGCTGGGCTCCCTGCCCTCCTAGCAAAGCATCTATACAAATCTCCCATCAAGCTCTTTCTCTTTCTGTCTGTGTATGTCTTTCATTTGTTCTCCTCTCCCTTCAGCTGGCCCGATTCTTTTATTCGTTCGAATTCTCTGGGTCTTGTGTGCTCACACACTATCCCACACTGACTTTAGACACACACACACCGTGTCTAACACAATATTCACTTTGTCTGGCGTAAGGCAGGGGGTGCACTTGAAAACACAAACGTTCACATCAGCGTCCCATTCTGATCAGATTGCATTAGCTCTCCGTGTGAAGGGTCCTGTTTGTTTTTGCTTACAGCCTGTGAATTAATGAGTTTGTTTTCCTAGTTGGCTTTGCCTGGATGCTTACATGCAGACTGGTGTTAGTTGTTCTTAGGTGGAGGAGTGTAATCTGTCATCAAGTCAGATGGAGATGGTCCGGACAGATGGAATGTAAACCGTCTCCCATCCTTTCATCTTTTGGGTCTTTTTCCTCTGGTCTGCATCAGTTTCTCCCACCCTCCTCATTTATTGTAGTCTTCCCTAATGCCTTTGTCACATTCAACTGAAGTGCTCCCAGTCCTCTGACCTGATTGAAAGTCCAGCAAAGAAAAAAAACTAAACAAAGGAATGAGACTGGAGGGTTTAGTACCCAAGCCAATGAGCTTTTTTACCTTTTTTTCTTTCTTTTTTTTTTTAACTACAATGTGTATATGTTTGCACTAGGCAGTCAAGAATATTTTAGAGGTTTTTTTTGTGCTTTAGTAATAGCTGACATGTGTTTAAATCTAAAATGCCTGCGTAAAATGCTAACATACAGTCAAGAGAGCCTTTAGCCTGCAGGCTCAATAGCAAATATTTAAAGTTTACCGTACATGAACAATAGTCCAGATAGCTTAATAAAACTGGAAAAAATGCAGGGATGGCAAGAAACAGACTTTAAATAAGGTTCTGATCCAAGTGAAAGTAGTGATCCTTTATTGATTTCAGCTGTACAATACACATTAGTTAGAAAAAGATGCATCTAAAGAAGCATTTCAAAAGCTCTCTAAGCTTCTGGGTCAAAATCAAAGTGCTGCGTTGTTTTTTTAAGCCTTGTATGTGAGTTTTTGTCCAAGAATGATCCACTGGATCTTATTATGCATGTGTTTATGTGTTGCAATTACTTTTTTATAGTGGCAGTATTATACCAGTGATATTTAAATGAATCATATGAGGGCGAACAACTTCTACTTTCCATTCCAATCATGGAACATTTAAGTATGGAGGGTGTGATTATTGTTCTTGTGCTAACAAAATGCTAAGAAACATCTAAGTGAGTATCAGGTATTTTAAACATGCATAGACGAGGTCATTTAGAGGTTTAAATTTAAAGATGAACTTTGAACTGCTGCTGTTTCACAGTTCACAGCTGTCCTGCGGTGCACCAACTGGAGCGCATCACCCCTTGTTTACCCACATCTGCAAACCTTTGAACACAGAAGGAGGCAAATCCTACATTTACTGAGCTCAGCTGCTGCATATGGGATGATGTTCATGCAAAGTTTTATTTGGATTGGCACACAGATTAATGAGGAGATAGGGTACAAACATAAATACGCTACCGTACAGTCATTATAGTAAGGAAAGAAGAAGAACGTATGAAAATGACTCAGTTCTGTTGAATGTATTACATCCTCATAGATTGCAGTTTCTAACTTGTGAATGATGCAGTGCAGGACTGTGCTTTTCACTCAGATGTGTGTCTGCTTCTCTCTATCAGCCCATCAAAGCAGCTGCACCATCACTTGCTAGGCCAACAAACCATGTGCATAATTTCCTCAGACACACAGCCTTCATAACTGCAGGATGTGGCAGACAGCAGAGTTTTAATTTAACGACTTGACAGAAGAAGCTGTAAAAGTCGCCTATGTATAGAATCCTGAAACCAGGATTCAGGCAAGAGTTCGGTACACAGCAGGAAAATTCAAGGACTTTTCTTTGAGTTTCTCTTTTTACCTTGTTACTTTGAAACAGTGGTGTTTAGTGTCTTAATGAAAAGTTGAAATGGACAAGCTCATGTGTTACTGATTACGAGCGCTGAAAGTCAAAGTCAGCCTCTGTTTCTGTTGTTGCTTAGATAAATTCAACCTGGTTTCTTCAACATTGAGTGAGTTCATTTTACTCAATTGACTTCCAAAGTAACCAGAGCTCAATTCAGCTACATCTTTGGGATGTAGTGGCTAATAAATCTGAAGCAACTGTGTGATGCTATCCTATAATTATTCGGTAAAATCTCTTAGAAATGTTTCCAGCACTTTGTTAAATCTGTGCGAATGAAGAATTAACGCAGTTCTGAAGTCAACAGCAGGTACAACTGGGTATTGGCAAGGTGTACCTAATGAACTGCCCAGTAACTATAAGCAGTAAACTGTTCCTAACCCTGCAATTACCAAAAAAAAAAAAGCACACAGCACATTAAACATCCTATCAAAACAGCATATAACTGTTGTCCATGTTTGTTCAAATGGGTCAGAGTGGGCTGTTCATGTTATCCCACAGACAGCCTCCAGCAATCAAAAGCAAATATTGTTTTAAAACATTGTTTTGGTATATGTAACCGAAAGCTAAGCTTTCACATTTGTTAGTCGTGATATAAGCTTATCAACTAAAACAAGGTACTTACAGCTTAAATCATAAGAGTGATGTAGAAGTTGCCTCAAAGATTTACACGTCTGACACTGTGAAATTATTTGCAAATGTGATTGGTGTGGAAAAAGGGTGTGGATTAACATTTAAGCACAAATGCATGTATGCAAAGCTGAGCTTTCAGAACATAGTGAACACATTGCCTGCACATGTCACTGTAGTTCAAAACTGCATGCATGTTTTTGATAATATATAATTACTGTAAATCTAGTCATGGTGGAAATGTGTGTTTGTGTTTTAAACTCACAGGCGCTTTATATAAAATATAAAAGAGGCACAATAGTACTTTGTCCCATTCGGGAATATCAGCCATAATTGTTTTTGAGGCTACAGAGACATAATGAGACCTTTCCTGTCTGGTATGTAGACCTGCTGACAGAAGAAACACATTGCATGTTTCTAACACCACAGGCATGATATGAGGGGTGAAGAGTGTCTGAGAGATAAATACAAAGCACTAATGTGTGAGTGTGCGTGTTTTATGTGTGTATGAAGTGTGTAATGTGCACGCGTGCATAGCCTTGTCCTTGCTAAATACATAGACGTACTGCTTTTAAAAGTAAACATCTGCATGTACTGAACTACTAGACTATGTGTGCGTGTGCAGAGTTAACTGTATGAGAGTGTCTCAATCAGAGAGCTAATGCATCTGATGTCCACATTTGTGTCTCTCAAGGTGTCACTTGTGTGGCCTCGTGTGATAAGCCTCAGATGGTGACCAGCCAAAATCACTGACAAGACACAGATGGAGAAATTAGTGACGAGGGAAATAAGAATTGACAGTAAATGTGTGAGACATGTGTTGATATCAACGCAGAGCCAGGTTTGAGAGCGCAGATGCGAGGATGGAAAAATAGTGTATGCGTGAGAGAAATAGAAAGGATCAAGAAAAAAATGGCACAGTATAAGACAAGAAAGATAAAGACACCAGGAGGAGGCTATGTCTATGATGTGCATCTGTGTTGGTCCAACACATTCCTGACACTTAGTCAGAAACCCCTCCTCATCACATTTCCAGTGAACTTAGAACCTTATAAATGCATCATCATTTCAGTTAACAGTGTTCAAGCTCACCACAATTAGTATTGTAGCATATTTTAAGATACACTCGTGGCGGTTCTGTGGATAAGCACCTACTCATTATCCTTAGGAGATAAATATAACACCCCAGCATAGCCCTTAAAGTTCAAGGCTGTACTGATAAACCAGTGTTGGATTTAAATGGCTTAATGCTGGTGCAAAACATGTTCAGATAAACACTGCATTGATGCCCTAAAAGGTCAGTGCGCTCAGGCCTTACAAGGCTCGACTGTCTAAAGCTGAACTCTGAATTAACATATGCGCCCCCAGTAATCAGTGAGGTGAATGATGAACTGAAGAGGGGGAATGCTCATGAAAGCAAAGAAACATCAATGAAATTTTAAGATCAGAGACGGAAAAGGAGAGAGGTAATCAATGAAAGATTTGTGAATGTTGAGAGAAAACCAATGAGGGATTTTTGATAGAGAGACTGTAAAAGAAAGTGAAAAAAGGATGGTGAATTGGGGTGGCTTGGGGGGGGGGGGGGGGGGGCATTTTACAAGATGGAAATGCCAGAGGAGGGCAGATAAAAAGAGGTCATGGTAGTAGAGAGAGATAAATGGATGATAAAAAACGGAGAGGGGCTAGGAGAAGGAAACGGAAAGGAAACGACAGGAGGTTGAAAGGGTTGAGAGAGAAAAATGAGAGCGGTGTAAGCATGACAGATAGAAGGATAAAGAGAAGACAGGAGCTAACCTGACGACTGAAAGACACTGGTCCCTTTGAGAAGCAAAGGTTGAGGGTTCAAGTCCCAACAATGTGGCTTTGACTATCTGTCATGTGGATTACTAAGTATGCCACTTACACAGAGGAGTTACAGGGTGTGTGTGTGTGTGCACTGGTGAGTCTTGTGCATATAGTGGGAGTATCCTGTATCTCTGTCTTTTGTGAAACCTTTCTGGCTGCCCACAATTGTTTGACTAACACGTTAAGAAGAGTTGTGTGTGTGTAAATGGCTGTATGTGTGAGTGTGCATGTGTGCTAAGAGGCTAGCCAAAACCAATCTCAGTGTCCTCAGTGCCGGGTTTATGTTGTCTTGAGCGAGGGGGGGGGGCTCAAGTCCTGACAAACTATTTATCTAGTCTTTCCACACTCTGCCACACCCAAAAGACACAGCCGCCCCCCTCCGTGGTTTTCACAATAGGTCTTCTCTACTCTGAATCTAGTTTGGGTCTTGTTTCCTGATAACAATCAGACTTAGAAGTAAGGAGGAAGTTTTCTGAAAGCTTTTTAGGAAGTCTCTTACATTTTCACGCTTGTTTGCCAAATTAGCACTTAGCATCACTGTCAGCTTCTGGAAGACAGCATCAGTGGAGCTGCAGATCATGTTATCTACACTAAAGTGAAAAGAAAAATGGTAAAACTATGTCCAAAAAAGTGTCATAAAACATCCAAGTCGAGGCTCTCAAGGTAGGCTTGGAAAAGTAGTCAAAGGATGATTAGAAGACATTGAAAATACACTACACCCTTCTTGGTAAATGGCCTGTATTTGCATAGCGCTTTTCTAGTCCCTAAGGACCCCAAAGCGCTTTACACATCCAGTCATCCACCCATTCACACACACATTCACACGCTGGTGATGGCAAGCTACATTGTAGCCACAGCCACCCTGGGGCGCACTGACAGAGGCGAGGCTGCCGGACACTGGCGCCACCTGGCCCTCTGACCACCACCAGTAGGGGGTGAAGTGTCTTGCCCAAGGACACAACGACTGAGACTGTCCAAGCCGGGGCTCGAACCGGCAACCTTCCGATTACAAGGCAAACTCCCAACTCTTGAGCCACGATCGCTTCAGTGTGTTGAACCTAAAAATGATGCTTTCTGGCAATAAATCTAATGCGGTTGGAAAGGCTGTTTATTTTTTCCCTTAAATGGTGCCACATTTTTAAGGGATATTCAACTTTTGTTTCTAGCAGCAGAGTTGTATATGTGGGTTGCACCCATTAGAAATTTGCCAAATTCTCATCTCCATTGCCAAAGTGGTGGACTGACTATAGGCCACAGACAGGCACACCCTTAACTCTACAACCTTTCTAATGACCACCAGGGGGCAGCACGTCTGGTTGCAAGAAATAGACTGTGTAGAAACCTATGAGAAAATGACCCTATATCTTACGTGATTTATGACCTCGTTAAACATTTTCTTAACTAGTTTATCATCAAAGGTGTTCGTTTTTTGTCTTTTTTAATGCAACATGATGAAATTATGATGCCATTTAGGACCTTGTGATTGTCAAGTTGCTATTATATGAGGATGAGATTGATGTGGAGACTGATATTGGCGCACACAGAGATGTGATGTGATTTGAACATAAAACTATGCTGGTAAAAGTCATTCCAGTTGGTTTGTTATCGCACTTTAATAAAATGGTGATTTCACCAAGCTGCATGCATGAGCAAGTGAGAGTCTTTTGGAACCTGGAACCTGAACGGAAATCAGTGAACAAGATGCTGTAATCACAAGAAGTCCATGGTCAGCCTAGGTAAAAAATAATAATAATTGTGTTATGGCCAACAAAGAAATATAGGTTTAAATTGAAAGTCCACATATTTTACACGATCATCTGTACTGTTAGTCCACCCAAAGTTTTTAAAAGCTTTACACAAAACAAACTTTGTACTCACTTGGACTAATGTTGAACTTGGCCTCCTCCAGCATGTCATCATCCGCCAAGAGCATGCAGGGCTGTGGTGCTGAAATGACAGATGCCTTGCCAGTGTTTTTCATACAAAGTCCTGCTGTTCCAGCTTGAGGAACAAACATCATTCAGCCACTCATTTTCTTGATCTGAGACAGATAAATGAATTTATCATTGCTTATGTATTCTTTCTCTGTAAACATAAAGGGAGTAGTAAGCATTTCAGATAGAAATGTGGTACAGCTGAGTCTTCCAACAGAAATGAAGCAGACAAAAAAGGACACAAAAACCCTTTAAGAGACAAAGAGGGTTCCTCTTGCCCACTCACGTCATTGTAGTGTGCTACCATTTAGTGTTTTGGCTCCAAGCCAAAGTGAAATGACAGATAAGCAGGTCAGAGCCCTCTCTAATGCTGGGCGAGGGGCATTACAAGCCACACGTAGGGAGATGCTTCACCCCTGCCACCGAAACAAACAAACTCAAGCTTGTAGCAGTCAATTAGTTCCACAAGAGCTGCTGACAAGAAGAACACAGCACAAAGGACTCCTCTGTGGACTGATGGATCTATTAAACAGCGACTGCAAACATACAAACATGGCCGTTAACTTATACCAGAGGAAGGCTCTATGCGTGAATGCATCTTTGTGTTTGCTACTGTGACAGCCAAACGTGTATTGCAACCAGCTGTCCGATTCTAAGCGTTCTGCCTTTAATTGAATCCTGATTCGTTTTGCTACAACAGAACAAATCAATCAGTTTGTTGTTGTTTTTTTTTTATTACATTTCAAAACTGAATTTGAAATATTTTGTATGTTTTAGAAATGATCTGCAGCGCAGCAACATCGTTCATCTTCATTAGCGCAGCAGCGGATTACAGCAGAGCTACTTCAGTAGTCCTGAAATCATTTAATCAGTGGATTTGATTTAGGAATGAGGAATTAAATGCATATTTGTCTTCATTTTATTGCATTTAGATAAAGCGTGGGTGAGACCAGCTGTAATCTGGTTGAATTGTTTTTGCAAAAACAAGTGACATCACAGAATATCATACAGATTTGGAGGCATCGAGGGCGCAATGGCTGGGAGCAAAACTGTAAATTAAAAAGCTGAGTCTGAGGAGGAAATCTAGAAAGATGCAGCATTGTTTTTTTCTCTCTCACACAGTTAAGTGTGTTGTAGGACTGATGAAGTGATATTAAATAAGAGCCTGACAGGAAAAGACAGAAAGATTTCTGAAACAATGGGAGAAAGAGCGAGATTAAGAGAGGTTAGAAGCAAGGATGATGAAAAGAATGGAGGAAAGCCGAGGCCAGGGGATATGGAGTTTAAGAGGGATCAGTTTGGATGAAAGACATAAAGAGTAAAGTGTGTGGTAAAATTGATTAATGGAGTTAGAGTGGATTAAAAACGGGAGTAGGAAGAAAAGATGAAAGAGGACAAAATAGAAAGCTGGATAAAAAGAAAGCATCTGGCTGTCAGAGAGGATGAAAGATAAGGAGAGAAAGAGAGGAGGTAGAGATGATGAAATAAGGGAAGAGGGGGGTGACCTGATGGGGATTGAGGGTGATGAGGTAACACCCTACGCTGTGTTTTGATTGGCCCAAGAGGGAAGATCGAATAACAGGAATACTGACAAGCCTCCTGAGATGACTTAGGGAGAAGATGCTTTGACTACTTGTGTGTGCGTGCGTGCTTGCATGTGTGTGTGCGTGCATGCGTGCTCGCATGTGTGTGTGCGTGCGTGCTTGCATGTGTGTGTGTGTACGTGTGTGTGTGCGTGCATGTGTGTGTGCACGCGTGTGTCAGAATTTTGTGACAGAAGGAAGGTTCAGGAAGTAAGAAAATAAAGAAACTGAAAATCCCACATAAGATTGTGCTCCCTTTCTGAAATTAATCTCAGTTTTTATCACATATAAAGGACCGGCTGCATTAAAATATGAGCTGTGAGGGTAAAGTGACATTTGCAGTGAGGAGAAGTAACAGGTTGGCAGGAAATCTCAGGATTTATTCTGTCATGAGTTATCTTCAGGATAAATCCTGGGGATATGTAATGTGGGAATTAATAGCTGCAAATTAATACTTTCAAAATAATTGCGCAACAAAATTGATAGATAGCACATGGGTGATATGTGCAAGCTGCATGAAAAACTTACATATTTTGTTGGACTTCTTCTCCAGGTTCAGCAAAATGAGTAGAACCCCCCCAAATAATTATCTTACAGGACACAATTAACATACATGAGTATAGAAAAGTGTTTTTTGTGTGAGTATGTGACAGAGGCTACAATCACACCTGTTATTAAAAAAAATATTATGTTATAGACTGTATATAAAAGATGGACATCACTGACCTACAAAAAGTGCAGCAAACGAAGAGATATATTCCTTCTAATGACCAGCAGAAGGTGACTTTTGGTTTTAGTCTTCTTTTTTCTGAATGCTTTGAGTAATTTTGCAGTTTAACTCGGTTCAGTTTTATTTATATAGTACCGAATCACAACAAAAGCTTCATATGTTTTTTCAGACAAATTTTTGAAAGAAATGTTCAGATTATCAATAAATGCGAGGCAAGCTGAGCTGAAAGTGATAGAAAAAGTGAGAGAAAAAGGAAAGGTGAAACTCTGTGGAACAGTATACCTAATTCAAGCATGCCGTAATGTAAACAAATCAACCCAGAGAAAAGTAAAGTCTGTGATGAAGTGTCAAATGCAATACGTAAGTAGTTAACAGTAAATGTAGCAGAATTACATTGTGCATTTTTTTTCTTTGCATATGCTGTCAGGAAGGAAATAAAAAAAAGCGAGGACATAGGTCAGGAAGAGGTTCATAATTCTGAGGAATTTTCCAGCTCTCATAAAAATGAGGAGGAAAAATGTAAAGGATGAGAGGGAATCTGATATCCTTGAGAGGAGGATGAAGCCCAGGAGGAGTGGGTGAGGTGAGAGAAGGAGAAGCATTGTGAGATGACTTTTTGTGCACGCAGCGGATTCCAGAGATATTTGGCACTCTGCAATAATATACAGCCAAGATCTAATGATACCCTGGGAAGTCTGTCAGCAGTGTAATGAGTCTAATACGTCTCTGTTTGTGGATGTGGGTGTGTGCGTTTTTGGTATCAGAGCTCGTGAAAATAAAACACCAAAGAGCAATATTTAGAGAAAGCGTCTGACAGTAAGTTTTGTCATCTCAGATGTGCACAGATGTGGTTTGAACAAGGATAGTTTGACCTTATTGGTTCATTATGGCATGCATGTGTGCCTTACTAGCACATATTTTGTAGCTCAGGGGGTCTAATAGGCATCAGATGTGTTCTTTTCTCCTGCTGAGCCAACAATAACACTGATACTATCAGACATGTATGCATGTGCTTATATATATATATATATATATATATATATATATATATATATATATATATATATACATATATATATATATATATATATATATATATATATATATATATATACATATATATATACATATATATACATATATATATATATATATATATATATATATATATATATATATATATGTATTAGAGAAGCTTTTCTTCACTTTGTTATTTAACCCACTTTTTCTTTTGTTTCCGATAGTCCATTAATAAAATTCTCAGTTCAAACCAGCTTCTTACATTTATTCTTCATCACTAAATGGAGCCATGAAAATGACAGCAGCAGACTGGCGGACTGTGCAGACAGAAGTGTGTGTTGCTGGCAATAAAACACTGACTCTTAGGTTTACCATTGAGATTTTGTGTTAATAATCCCTCCTAAATATTGCGACGTTGCATAGACACTCTTTAAATATGGTGTGTGATAATAAGTTGTACAGGTACTCATTGAAAAAAGGCATATTTGCTGCACATGAAAGCTTCTTTTCATTGTTATTCACTTGTTTGGCAATATTTTAAAATTTCCAGCAAACTTTGTGACACCAGACATCAGTGACCCACACAGCAACATACAGTACTGCACAGACGTCTCAAGACACCGCTCAAGATCACAGCTCACTCATTTTCAGTCTCATCATTAACTTGCCTATTTTCAGAGAAACATTTTTGGTTTGTAAAGCCACTTAGCACTTACCTTTAAATCAGTAAAGCATACAACCCATGGGATGTACCCTCCGTGTTGTGCGTTGTGTCTGCACATAAGAGACAAGTTAGCAAAGAACAAATTTTAAATTGTATCTTTAGACCCTTTGCTTTTACTAGCCTGCTACATCACTATCGCAAATTCTGTTCCCTTTTCATCATTAAAATTGATGAAACATGACAAAGATAACAGAGTTGGACAGGCGTAAAACAGTACTTTTGCACCAACAAGCTGATTCCCAAAGATTTCATGGCTCTTTTGGCATATCTCAGTGTGGTTTCCTTAAACAAAGGGGACAAAAGAAGAAGTTCCAGACCGAAAACTTCAAATATAGTAGAAGAGCAGTATGTGAAAGTGACATCTCAAGACTTTTGCACAATACTGCATGTACTCCTAATCCAGAATTACTGAATTTTAGTGTCTTTTTTTAACCTTAAAAGAAAAAATGCTTAATTGCATTAATCTCCCCAACTTTTTTAACTTCTTGGTTTCATTCATTTCATTTGATTGTCCAGGTCCAGTTACTTTTTGTGTTTCAGCCTTTCAACCTCAGTCTGACCGCAAAATCCGACCACTGCTCTGAGGGAGTCTGCAAGTTGGCAGCATTATTAGTGGTCTAGTCATAGTCCATCCATCCATTCTCCAGCATGTATTGGACATGAAGTAGGATCCAATGTAGACACACAACTTTCACTTCTACATGTAATTTAGAGCCCCCAGATAGCCAAACGTGCATGCCTTTGGACATCAGAGAGACACCCACGCAGGTAATGCAAACTCCACACGGAGACGCCATACTGCTTAACATGATGGAAAAAACAGTTGCAGATAAGTTTTCTCAGCAGAACATGTGATACCTCCTAGTTAAGAACCAAATTAAAATCTATTCAGGCAGTGGTGGTGCCGTCAATTTTACCTCACTTCTCCTCCTTTTCATGCTCTTTCCATCACTGCACAGGCTTCCGGATCAAAGAATAGTATGCAAAACAGGAGCAGTGAATGAGATTGCAAAGTCCACACGTCTGACGTGTAGATATGACAAACACCAGGGCATGCCTTAGCCCGATTGTGCAGAAGAGTGAAATGTAAACAAATCAATAATAAATTATTGCAAACACATCTTTGCAGCGGGTGAGACTGCGTGAGGGTTGACACAGTGAAACCAGATGCTCATTCGCGTGTCGCTTTGCTTTGGCACATCTGCTGTTTGTCAGTGCAGCACTGGCTGACTGCTTTTAGGGAAATAATGCACATTGAAGACAGATGTTTCACTATGGATGCTGTCATGAATTTGTGGATGTATATATAGACTGCGCAAAAAGATGGATAAAAAGAAGAGAGACAAGGAATAAAGATCAAGTAGCAAAAGGGACAGGAAGACAGAAAGAAACAAGAGATGAAACTTAAGACGCTATTATTCAAAAATGACTTCAAGTAAGGACGTTAAAGATGGATAGACAGAAGAGACTGAGTGTGGTGGAGACGCAGAAGAGGTGAGGTGAAGCTGGATAGAGAGCAGGGAAGAGAGAGGGGGAGAGGTTGGTAAGAGGTGAGACACTGGCGTGATTTCCACACTGAGGTGATGAGCTGCTAGAGTGATAACAAGCTACAGATGGAAGCTGTCAGCTCACCTTTCCTCTCTGTTTGGGTATGCTTGCTGGTGTCTCTGTGTATGTGCGCTCTGGTATTTATGTCGCTGCATTTTTGCTTTGGTTTGAGGAAGATGTGTGTATACAATCGAGTAATTTATGAGAAACAACGGGAGGGAGAAAGGCCGCTTCCAGTCTGAGTGGGTTTGTGTGCGTGTAGGTGGAAACAGAATGAATCCGATTGTCCTGTGGAAAACAAATGGCTCAGAACTGCACGCACTTCATATTGAGAAAGAAGAAAAAAGAAGAGTTTGGAGTTAATGACGCAAAACATGTCGGACTTTTGAGACAACACAAGACTGATAAATGCTATTCTCTGTCTATAAGAGACATTAATGTTGTCAGCAGCAAGGCTATAAATTAATTCTGCCCCTGATTAGAAAATACACAATTTTATAACATAAAGCCTTACATAAATTCTTTAATTATAAAGTTCAGTTCAAGTGCAGCAGCCACGTGGCTCTGGGGTTATGCTTGCTAAGAAGCCTAACAGCTTCATCTCTGAGTTGAAGCTGTCCCTGGAAATGCTTGGTTTCTGAAAGTAAGCAAAGCAACAGTGTGGAGGATCTCTGTGTGGCAGATGTAAAAGTTGCAGAGGGTGGAAGAGACTGCTGAGCTTCAGCTACTGTCGGTTATCTTTCCTTCTGTCTCGCCAGCATGTTTTTTTCAGCCCTGCCAGTTTCAAGGAATCAATCGGTCGTACTGCTCTCTTTGTCTGTCTGCCTTCTAATTATTTTCAGACTCTTACCAGTTGCTGAACTCTTCGATGTCTGCATTCCTTCTCTTACCAGTTATTTCTTTCTTTCTCTAACTTTGTCTAACTTCCTCTCTCCCTACCTTATATTGCTATTACTTGGCAATTTTCTCATTAGTCAGCCAAACTTTTGGCTGTTCAGCAAAGACACAGGATGAAATGAATGTCAATATCAGTGGAAACCTCTTTGGAAGGCCTTTATGAGAGTGTGAGCTAAAACAAATAAATGGTGGATAAGTGATGAAATAATACCTGAGAAAGTAAAGCATACTTGCAGCACTGCTGAAAAGTGTTCATGCTTATGTATGTGGAAAAATGCTGATTTCTTATAAAAACAGCTCCATTGTGTGTACATGGCCCCAGTGATGGACAAGGTATCACCGGTACATAGGACCCTCCTGCCTCACTCAGTCAGTACTCACGCTGAGTGGCGAGTGACTCGGGCTCCCCCTCTCACTCTCTGTGTTTGTGCATGCTAGTCAGTGTGTATTGTGCTGAGTGAAAATGAGGAGAGAAATAACCGATGTGACAGACGAGTGATGAGAGACAAACGAAAAGTCGATTCAGCCCGAGCTGACTCCTCCGCTGAGAGTCTGGCATACCAGCGACGTGTTCACACACACACACACGCACACACACACGCACGCACGCACGCACGCACGCACGCACACACACACACACACACATTTCTCTCCTCATTTTCATACCTAGACAGAAAGAAAGTAAGGTGGCGGGCGATAAAGATGAACAGAAACAAAGAAAAAGTGGGAAAAAATAAGACGTGTTTGGGTGAGAGAGTAGAAGATGTCAAAGTTGTCAGAGACTTCCAGGCAGTTGGGTTTTATGTTTGGTTTTTGTGGTGTATACGTGCATCAATATGCAGTGTATGTGTGTGTGAAGAGAAGACATCCTGTGTCTAGCTGAACTCGAGTTCACCTCAGTCTGCACCTAGCCTGCAGAGTTATTGCAAGACCCTCTTTGAAGCTGCTGCCAAATTGCTCCATATTCGTTACCGTGGTACTTTTACTTTTAGTATCGTGAATTTCTGCAGTACTGCATCATGTTAATATTTAACATTTCCTCTTATTGTTTTAGTGCCGTGTTTTAACTACAAGAACTACTTCAGTGAAGTAATGAAATGAAATGAAAGAAATGAATTGACACTAAAGTTTTGAATCCCATACAAAATACAGCAAATGTAATGCAAAAAGTGCATTTTTTCAGAATGCACAATAGCAGGGCCGTGACAATAGCACACCCAAAATATTACGGCCTTTATTCTGTTTTTTAGTGGGCACTCCTCCATGTTTTCTGCTGTCACTAATGCCTTGCTCTCTTTGCAGACCTGCTGTCCACCAACAGGTCATCCATCTTCAGCGGTCACCATGGCCACCTCTCTGTTACTGCTGTCTTCCTGGATGAATACCGTGACCGTTTATTCCTGGGCGGGAAAGACGTCCTGTACTCTCTCACGCTGGGACCTGTTAGCAGTGAATCGAAAGAGGTAAAAATGATGTGTTTTAAATATTTTTACTGAGCTCTGCTTCGATGATTGATGCACAGTAAAAGTGTTTTTACTGCACAGTCTACATTTGTCGTTTTATTTTGATTTAGGTTGTGGACACTGTGCTTCAAGTGGTTTCACCCTGTAGAAAGATGATTTATGACTTGAAGAGACAGATGGAGGATTTAACATTTTATCAGAATTCCTTCCTTGTAGAACATCTGTTTAAGTGTTCTGTTACAAATCAGCTACAAATATGGCAACAGACATTTCATTTAATATTACTGGTATTGCATCAAACTGAAAAGTCTTCCTCCCATCACCCTCAACTCAGTGAGCCTGGTTCCACTGGAGTTTTCTTCCTGTTAAAAGGGAGTTCTTTCTTCCCACTGTTGCCAAAGTGCTTCCTTATAGGGAGTCATATGATTATTGGGGTTTCCTCTGTTTTCTTTACTTTTACATTACTTTTTGCACTTCTTGTGTTATAAACAGGTTCCCTCTAAACTACACTTCATTTCTACCCTTCCCAGTAAAGGAACACCTGTAATAAAGCAGCTACCCATAAATCAAACATTGTATTTCTGTCTGTTTTGCTTTTAATTTCAGCACCGGTTTGTCATTAAGGTTTGTTAAACACTGTAACAGCAAAGAGACTTGAAAGGTAAATTATAAACCAGGAACCAGATGAGGAGCCGAGTGCTGCACCTCACTGCAGGTTTATCACAGACTGAGAGTCTGACCAAGACAAAAAGATGAGATGTTCTATTGCCTTTATCATAATTAAAATTGAAACTTTCTCTCTTTAACAGTCTAGATTAAGTTGAGAACAATCACTGATTAGTTTAAGTCAAAAAGACTGAATATGTTAAAAAATTATTGAAAAAAAATAAATGCATTTCATACTAGAGTGTAATCTAGGTTTTATTAGTATTTATGCTCGGGAACAGTAAATCCATATGGGGTTTTGCTGTGATTTGTGAACTTACAGAGTTATTATACCTTTCAGCTGCATCCTATAAGATTTCAGACAGTTTTTATTAGAAGAATTTGTCATCGGGGAAATGAGTGAGTTTAGGTTCAAACGGGATATAATTTCATCTAACTGTGTTACTTTGGAGCAAGAATGTACTGCAAATTTGCATCAATATTTAATTTTCCACTAGGATGTCCAGTTTACTCTGTGTTCCATTAAACTGGTTTCTAGTACATGGTGAACAAAAACAACCCTTTTAAACCAAAGTCCCCGGTGTGCTACAGCACTTAGCTAAGAACAGCGGTGCGTGTACATGGGTCAGAGAGACTGATGACATGAAGTGAATGGGTGAATGGGGAATTTAAGTACGCAGGAAGCCAGATGTCGCTCACCGTATCTACCTCTTAATTTTCCATCCCTCTCTCGCATTCTCTCACAGCTCTCTGTCTTGGCTCGTGATCACACGCGGTGTTTGCCGACAAAGTGCGCTGTGAGCGGTGTGAGGGTTAACAACCATGTTTCTAAAGGAGCCAGCCATTGTGAGTTCAGTAAAAGAAATTTTTACAAGATTAAAGGCATCTGCCAAATCATCCATAACATCGCTAAGAGAAAGTATGCCTAACTCGAGAAGCACAACATGTCCTGCAGCTTATCCCTTTTTACAACATGATTTTACATCATGCTGTAAAATCACATCCTTCTTAGTTTAGCTAGTCAGTTTAATATGTACCCCTTTCTCATTTAACCTGCCAAATGTTTCCCTCAGCATGCATGAGTGTGCAAAGATCTTCCCAAATATGGTGAAAAAAATCCAAAAGTTACAATTAAAAGTTTGGTCTGAATAATGATCTTACAAATTTTACTAAAATGTGAGAAGAACTCAGTCAACTACTCCAACAACGAGATTCAAAGAGAGCTATTAGCTGAAACTTGCGTCTTTCAGCATAGTGTACAGTATTTTCTTAAATCTGAAGAATCCTGGACAAGTGGAGAACCAAAGAAGAATTTGCAGGCCCAAAAAAGATCTACAGCAGATGAACGGTATGAAAGTCACGTCCTTAACAAAAAGGGAAAAAAATACCTCCAAGGACCTGAAACAGAATATGGGAGCTATGTCTGGCCCATCTGGTGGTCCATCTACTGTTTACTTAAGCCTCATCAGACATGGTCTCAGTGGAAGGGTGGCTGTCAAGAAGCCATTCTTAAGGAAGGGAAACTGTGAGAAAAGGCTGAGGTATGCCAAATTACACAACAGGCAGAGTGAAAATCAGTGCCAACAGGTCTTATAGAGCGATGAAACCAAATTTGAACGTTTTCGTTCAAGTCATCCTCAGTCGGAGGTCAGGAAAGAGGTACAACAGTAAGTGTCTATAGCCATCTGTAAAACACTGTGAAGGCTCTGGCATGGTTTGGGGCTCCATTTCAGTGATTTTGGAGATCTTATCAAAATTGATGGAAATATGAAAACAGAAAAGTGGCATCAGAGTTTGATCCACCATGCAAAACCATTGGGAAACACATTGCCAATGCAGTAAAAGCATACCTGGATAGAAAAACACACAGTGGAACACTACCAGTTATTGGCCTCCCCAGAGCCCGGACCTCAACAGTGTTGAAGCAGTGTGGGATCATCTTGACAAAGAACAGAACAAAAAGCAGAAACATCCAAAAAAGAGCTTTGAAACTATTCATGAAGACTACCTAAAGAAATTACAAGGAAGACTTTTTCATAGTACTGCATATTGTAGCTTTTCAACTTAATCTTTGCCCATAAAAGTCTAAAGTATATATTTGTTATATAATCCCAGTTTGGTGCCCTCTATAAATCTGACCAGCAGTGCAGTAATGCGGGGTGATTTAATTCTAAACTCAAGGCTTTAGTCGAATAAAAATCAGATGGCATTAACTTGGTCCATGTTGCATGTGTCAGCCCAGAACTGGCTCCACTACGGTCTGAATCACATCAGGAAAGTGGAAAAATTTCCATAATTATAATTACCAAGGGTAAACTAAAACAAATAATGATTTAGTGCATCTAAATGTTTCACGTGATCGAATAAATATTCCACTTGCTCCATGCGAAAAGATAAACACGTTTGATTGGTATTTGATATCCCGTCTTTGAAAAATGTATATGAAATCTTCACTCTTGCTTTAATGGGTTGAAAATGTGGCTGGCTGTCAAAAACATTGTTTTTCAGCAAGTTTAGACAACTGGTTTACTTTGCAGAGTTTTTGGTTACACACTACAGTGTATATTGTGTGCTTCCTTGGAGATTCTGGAGCTGGCATCTAACCCAGCTTATTTAGCGTAAGAGTGATCTCTTTGGCCCGAAAAGAGCACAGAGTAAAATGTGATGTGTTGATAAAAGTGGTGGTTGTGTTGACATTTAAATCAGTATTTAAATCTTCTTGGAGAGAAGATTTAAATACTGAGCAGGTTTTAAAGGACTCGTAATGTTTTCTTTTAGTATTTAAATCAAGTTTCCATTTACATCTTGCCTTGGCTGTGTTACTATGCAGAGATGTCAGCTTATTTTGTGCATAAATGCAAAAAAAAAAGCTACATACAGCACATAAAAAGTGTTGTGTTTGATGAATAAAACAATAAAATGCACACATCTGGCATTTATGGTCTCAAAATTA
Source organism: Neolamprologus multifasciatus (assembly GCF_963576455.1). Taxonomy (NCBI): domain Eukaryota; kingdom Metazoa; phylum Chordata; class Actinopteri; order Cichliformes; family Cichlidae; genus Neolamprologus; species Neolamprologus multifasciatus. Next base: position 28,306,695 of record NC_140458.1, on the reverse strand, counting down.
AGGAACACTTTAAGACCCTCTTGACTGTGTATATATTAAAAAATGTTGAAACAGACCATAATCGAGCTACACTTTAGCCTGATCCACAGAATACATTGTTTCCAGTTGATTTCTACCATTGCAAGCCAGCTTGTGGAGTTGTAAATGACAAATTAATCAGCAATAGTGTCCATTTTATGCTAAGATTTGTCTCCAATACATTTTTGATTAGGAATCTGGAAAAGAATTGGATGAAGCGTGTCACCACTCACACGGCTGTGGTGAGAATTCATGTTTCTGCTCAACTAAACAGTTTCCATCTACGTTCAGCTGCAGTGTACACACTGGCTGGATTTGTTTAAACTAAATGAAGCACACTATTTCGGAACAGCTCCAGGAGGTAGTTGGGATGGACGGCTAGTTTACAAAGCGCTAAACCTTCATCTAGGAGACCAAAAGGCTTTCTTTATGGATCCCAGTGCTAAACAATGTGCATCAATTTAGTTTTTCATTATGATAAACATCCATCAACATAATGCTCTTTGATAACAGTGGCTTTCACAGTGGCACTCAGTGCATGTGCACATGCTGTTCATCCACACGCTGAGCGCAATCAGACATGGTGAAGCAAGTCGGGACCATTTGTTTTCCCCTCTGGTTGCTATCATCCCGCTAAGGCTGTTTCCTGTTAGATCAGACAAAGACTTATTGTCTCAGAGAAACTCGTGGTAGTACACAAACACTGACTTTACACACCCCACTGAAGCTCAGCTCAAACTGACTTGGGCTTTTCTCTTCAGTGGCAGTGTGAAAACTAGCCCCATTGTTTAAAGTCCAAATTTTACCTCATGCTTATCTGAGATTCACCTCATCGAATTATCCAATTTGCAGACTGAGAGGAAGACTCCGGGAGTTTCCTAATCTATGCTGCGAGAACTTGTGTTTTATTATAGCTCCAGATGGTGTCGAAAGGACACTCTTAAGGTGGCTGAACACTTTTCTCCCTGCTTATCTATAGCCAGAAATCTAATTTCCTGTCTTGGCACAGAAAAAGAAAGTCTTGAAATCTTTCAGACATCTGTGTAGTATGTTAGTGTAGCCTATGTACAGTACATGCAAGATTTGCTCTTCGGACCAAGCGAATGGAAAATTTCAACCAAAAGACTTACATTGTGGTCTAAAGATTGTGCAGCGCTGTGGAAGTAGAGGAGCGGGACAATGACACACAGAGCATTACATCATTCATCAGAAGCATTTCTTTCCACAAGCCTTTGGCCTTGCATTGTCACTGAGAAGACATTACTGTTGATCATTATAAGTGCGTTTGTTTTACTGTGAGGGCCTCAAAAGGACCTTCTTTCACTGTCATATCAAAAACTTGGGGAAAATCCAAACCAAATCATCTGCGTGGCTTGAAAGAAAAACTTTATATAGCTCATTTTTTGATGTTTTTAATTTATTTCTTGTGATAGTTATGATTCAGTGTGTGGCTCTGGCTTCTGGTGTTGGAGTGGAAAGTACATTTTTGCCTTGTCACACACAGGGTTTCAGCTTTACAAGCCAAAAGTTAACGCCTAACATCTTTGGCTGCCCACTGGAAAGCCTTGTTTCATCATTTGTGGATGAGCTGTTCTCCTCAATTTGCTTCTAACTGCTACAAAAGTTGAATTTTTGAGGAAGATAATTTGCATTTAACGACTCAAAGACTGATATTTCTGTTCTATCCCACCCAAGTCGCTCCAAGAAAAAATGACATTTGGCAGTATGGCTGAGTAGGGCGGTTCTTTGCATTACAGTATTTGATAGTTATGAGGTCATTAATCATCAAACTAATTTTTCTGTGTCCCCGTTTTCTCATAGATCTTCTGGCCTCCATTACCTGGCAACAGAGAAGACTGCATTCAGACAGGGAAGGACCCACAGGTAGCTTTTTGACATTGTTAATATCTGCTTGTTTATTTTAATTTTCATTGCAATATGGTGAGTTTTGTCAAACTGAGCGCTTAAAAAAGGAACGACTACATCCAGTGTTTTTTCTGTCTCCTTTGTTTCCACTTTCGTTATTCAAATAGACACTTGGGGGCGTCTCTGTTGCCTGGCTGGCTTTAAATGGGTGTTGTCAGTTTGGCTACGTCCATCAGCGTGGTTCAAACATACCCAAAGAGATAGAGTTTAGAGCATTCATGGTCTTGACACTTTCATGCCCAGTCCTGCCTCACCTTCCCTTTAATTCCTCTCACGTTTCCATTCTTCAGGGATTACCTGACCTGTGCATGTCTTCCAAGCTGCTGGTTATTCCCTATAAAGTTTTGATGTCCACCTTTAGAGTCGTATCCTTGTTTCTAGAAACTTGGACTCTGACTGTGCATTGCTGCCAAAAATCTCATCAGAACCTCTCCATAAATGTGCCTGAGTTGGCTCATGGTGCTCAGAAACTCTTTATTTAATAAACTGCCTCCGCTATGACAGAGGGATGGCTCTCTCCATCTTCCCAAGTTTGACTTTAGGCTCCAAATGATTCTGAAGGCTCACGATCCAAATCCTGCATTCAGAGTTCAGTTGGGTTTACATTTTGTTTAGATTAAAACAAGATTTTATTAGGTTTGAAAACTAGGATGCAAAACATTTACAATGCTTTTCATTAACAGCAGTCCTCAAATGGTGTGTTATGATGGGAGGAGCAGAGCGTTCCTCTAGGGCTACTAAGTGTGCAGTAAATGGGATAGCTTGACAGTTTGGTGCCATGTTGTGTTGTGCTGACACTGCAGTTTCCTGCCTTAAGGCAAGTCATATTTTGCCTTAAAAGAAAGTAAACTATTAAAAGTAAGCATTTTAATGAGTTAGGAACCAAACAAGTTTCTCTGTATTGAAGTCTACATCAGAGGGAAGTTGAGGGAAAAGATTTTTGTTGTTCATTAGAGCTCATAATAAAGACTTCAGTGAAGGATGCCAGGGATGTAGGAATATAGAGAGGTAGGAGGAGAGGGAGGAGGGAAAAACATAGTGATTTACTATTTGGGCACTGACACAGAAGCCCAAAGCTGGAAGGACATTTCTCAACCAAATATATGTGTTTAAACCTATAGTCAACTACCTACAGTCAAGGAAATGTAGCGCTCGGGTTTAACATTGGGTTTAAAAATGAAAACATATCAGTATGTTATTAATATTAGGAAAATGTCCATTATGAAATCTATTTATTTTGAAAATGATCCTAAACTAAAGCATTATTGCATAAATATAAACATGAAATAGGTGACTGAATGTAACACATCTTTAATAAGAAGAGTCAATAAATTTTAACATAGAAAAATGGGATCTCCACAGTCCACAGACATGCAGTTCAAAGGGTTAGATTAGCTGGTGATTTTAGATTGTTCACATTGTGACTGTGAGTGTGAACAGTTACGATGATAGAGGTCATAAACTGGTTTCGGAGCTGATCCTGGCAAAGTTTATTGGATTTAAAAATCTGACTGGCAGCAGGACACATGAGCTGCTAACAATTATCTTTAAATACAAAAGAAAAATGATGACAGAGGAAATTAACAATAATATATCAAACTGAATTTGATTGAAATAAACAAAAGATTATTTCAAGCAAGAAAGCTTATTATGCAAATGTCATCATGTCGTAAGTTCTAAGCAACTTTAGATCAACTCAGTGCTTTTTTGGAAGGAAGGATGTAAGGAAGTAGGAAAGAAAGGACTGGAGGAAGGAAGGAGGCAAGTTTATTAGAGTGTGGTTGATTTAATGAGACATCGTTGCATTTGGTTCCAGTTGGAGAAGCAAATGGTACTGTTGGTTAACACACACACACAGACACACACAAACACACACACACACACACCAAAATGCACACATAGTGTAAGAGTTATAAAAGCACAGCAATTTTTGTACCCTTTTGTGCTTATGGCAAGGAGTTTGACAGCCCCTCCATCTGGAAGTGGTTAGATATTATGTGTGTGTCTGTAAGTATGTGTAGTCTCTGTGTTTGAAGTGGCAGGTGTGTCATGGGTGTCTTATATCACCTTTATTAGGTGTTTCCTCTACAGGCCGCTCATACGGTGCTGGATGTGTGTGCGCTACTGTACTCTCTTTAGTGGAGAAGTGATGTCACGATCCATTATTGCACAGGTCTGAAAACCAGCTGTGTGAAACTTTACCTTACTGGTACCAAAGGAGTCGTATTGATTGTGTGTTTCCCTACACGGGAAATAAATTGAGATATTTGACAGTTTTTGTTAAACTGCACCGCCACCTTTATGCATTCCTTCACATATCTCCTTTACTGTGTGTTTCTGGGCTTTTTTTGGTGTCAAATGAGATGGATTACTGCTGTGTCCTATATAATCTACAAAGCAAAAGACATACACACTGAACACACACTCATAGGCGCATGTGTTACAACTTATATGGTTATTGTCAGAAAGCGATAAAGGTTGAAAGGTGAAAGGTCTTTGGACTTTAGTGTGTGGGTGTTTGGTGATTTAGGGAGAAAGGTCCAATCACACTGAGGAAAATCAGGTTAAAAATACAGTTCATAGTTTATAGAGAATGTAGTTTAATCTTTGGAATAATCCTTGTTACACAAAGTAAAAAAAGCAATGAAATGCAGTTTTTCTTCTCAGCACATTGCAGTAGAATGAATATCTTCAGCATCCACATCCTGACACCGTGACACTGAAACTCGGTGGAAATAAATAAATGTGTTTATCTTATCTCCTTAATGAAAGTCTGTCTCCACACTGTTCTACTGGCACGTGCCTACCACCTAAAACATGTTTATACTGATAGTGTTTCCTCCCAGAATCACAACCTCGTGGCCTTCACCACCATTAATCACAGCTCACACAAATAAGTACCAGGCAGAAGGGAAGGGAGGCGGACAGCAGCTTCTGCTAAACATGTAGTGTCTTGTTTTAAATTTTCCTCCACTTGCCGCTGGGTTGATGATCAAACAATTCATCGCTGCCAGGAATTGTCACAGTGTTGTTCCTATGGTGCACAAACAAAGCTTTCCGGGGATTAAATCACTGAGATCAAGAATACAGGTGTTAGGATTGCAAAGTTGACATCTGAGCGTGCATATTTGAAGCTTGAATTCTTTATGTAGGCTCCAAAAATCAATTGTGCACTCACTGCTCTGCTTTTTTTCTTTAATGGCAGCCCTGATAGTGTCAGTATTCCAACATTTCTTGTAGAAAGACCTGATTATGTCAAGATCCCAAGCATAAAGAATTCTGGGTTTTAAAAAATAAATAAACGTATGATAAATAATGCGCTCAGACTCCCAAGCTATGATAACATCAAAGCCTTTGGCCTCCAGATTGGGGCTTCTGCAAAAGCTCCTCTCGATTGCGTTTCACTGTTTGTGTTAATAAAAATGTCAATAAGATGCAGCAAATGTCTGTAACTGTTCAGAATGACTTTTAAGTTCTCCAAGAAGCCACAAAGGTCTCCACACAGGAGTTTCGTGTCTTGACTGAGTGCTTTCATTGCTCAATCGAGAAAAGTCGTTTCTTTGAGGATCAAACGGAAACTGAGACCAAAGACTTGAACACACCATTCAGCTGTCCAGCTTTGAACTGCCTGCACAGTGTTTGTGTGTGTCTGTATTTATGTAGGAGGTCCTGTTCGCTGTAGCGTTATACATGCGCATATTTGTGTGCATGTGTGTGCATGTGTGCGCGCGCGTGTGCGTGTGTACAAATGTGTCGGTCCTCACTTCCTGTTAGTATTACAGAATAACAGATTTCTTTCTGTTGAACATCGGCTGTTTATACTGGAAACTGCTCTCCATGTCCAAACCTGCCTCTCCCTACCCGGGTCAGTCATCCTCAAACATATTTGGCTGCTGCTGTAGCTTTCTCTGTGGTTTGCTCCATGTTAGCTGTAGCTTTGTGTTCCAAGGACACGGGTAATTAATGGACCAGTGACCGCAAAATTAAATTTCTCCAATCAGCATCTTACTGGTGCCTCAAACTTCCAAGCAGTCCTCCTCAAATGTGATCCCCTTTTCCAAAATGAGGTATTATTGGCAAAAAAATAACCCTGGACGACCACACAGTGCAGAACTGACCTTCCAGGATTAAACATAATAGCAAAGTACATGCCACAATAAGCCCAGGAGACACATTTCTGATTGCAATTCTATCTTTTAGTTACTTTAAACATAGTTGGTCTCCATTCACCTTTCTTTGTTTCTTCAACTTCTGTTTTTTTACTTCAAATTGACTGAAAAATATGTCAAATGTAGCAAAATCTGTTAAATATAGTATATTGTGCACACTACAAGTAGGAAGGTAGATGTCAAATAAAACTAAGAAAAAAACAAAAAGGTTTCTCTTTCCAGTAGCACCCTGCAAATGTTTCACTGTCACTTTGAAATCTTGTATTATTAATGAAAGTAAACTGCTTTACTCCTGTATGATCCGAATTAATAACCATATTCAGTGGGAAAAGAGGTTTAGTGCTGCAAATTGCAAAGCTCTGCCAGAGATTTGGCAGGGATCTTATTTGCTTATGTTAATGATACTTTTGTCTCAGAGCAAAAGATTAAAAGGTCACTGTCTAAAATGCTGTACATTCTTCTTTCCAAATACTAGGTTACGCAAATGTGGTTTCTGTGGGTAATTTCAGATCTTTAAGTGTGGAAGCACTATTGCTGGGAACACATTTTGGAGGGCGGCAACCTTCTCTTGATAATTAAAGGTTAATACGAGCACATTACATGCTTTTGTTTTCACCATCTTGCCCTAACCATGACTTTTTATGTGGTAAATTTCAGCCCTGGCCGTTGTTACGACTACTCCCCGAGATCTCCCAGTGAAACAAAACCAGATTTAGTAATCAAACATTTTCATTTTCTGTTAAACACCACTCCCTTTATTGCCACTTAATCCCAGTAAGCCCACACAGAACTGTGAAACCAAACGTCCCAGAGTGGGAGAGACATATTTCCTCTTTTCAACATTTCAATTCGCTCTTTTCTCAGGGCCACACAGATCTTCAGATGAGTGCCCAAGTACAAGCACAGAAATGCAGGAGGGGAAGGTTTCTACTCATTTCCAATAGGCTACGTGGGCTGTGCTGTTTGTCGTCTTACAACCACAAAATTAAATTTACGTCTTAATTTTATCCCTTTAGAAGATGATTCCAACAGGCTGGAGATAAATTATAAGCAAGTAAAACAACACTAATTTAGGATAAATAACTGAGGGGACGCGGTGTCCGAAAACCTTTAAAAGCTATGCCAAACGGGCTCAATGATATCCCATCATCCTCACTGGAAACAGAATGTTTGAAATCTAGACGCTTGTACATCGAAAAACCAGTAGTACATTTAGATTTGCTGAAAACATTTTTAATATAAATGCGTTTTCTGTTTTTCACTTGCCCAGTTTTGTTTGAAACACAGAAATTATCCAGTGGAGGAGAGTAATATAATGATGTAAACTGTTTCTCTTAGTGCAGTGACATGGTTTACATCAGGTCTGCAACGAAGCACTCAGGGAAATGATCAGAGGCGGTTTCAGGTCCAGCATCGAGAGGGACAGGGGCCAAATGCACAGCATGGCAGATTTACTCAACACATGCACTTGTAAAAACACAAAGACTAGCAAATGCACACATGTGGAGATCAAGATGGAACACGCAGATAGACACACAACACACAAAAACCTTCACCAACACTCTAGTATCTAATTCTCAGTCAAGCACGCTCATGCAGACACACCCACACACTCTAGGCACTGATTGTGCAGATGACTTTGACCTGCGAGTGATCGCTGCCCGATCCTTTCTTTCCTCAGGCTGACACCCGTTTTGTCTGCTGCTTTTGTTACACAAAGGAAAGAGGAAGTAGTCATGCCCTCTGCTTCCTCTGCAGCTCTGTGTATCATAAAAAGATCTTAATACTCATTTCCTTAGTCACTACTTCTATTGTTCCTGTCATGTGTCACCAATCTCTGTTCTTAGGACCTTTAACTTGAATTTCTTCTGAATTTCCTTCAGTTACAGAGTGCCTGATAAAGCAGGAGCAGCTTCTAGCCTTCCTTTCCGATTTGATCTCTTCCTGATTCTATATTTTTTCTCTTCTCTTTCTTGTTGCTGTTGTCAAAAGTTGAATTTAGATTTATTGCTGAACTCTTCATCTTATCCTCTACATAACCACAAACGTTTTATACCAAACCACCAGAATTATCTACCACATTTTAACACGGGCTCCCAGGATTGGGTTTCATGAGTTCCTTTGACCTGAATATGATGAATCTCCTTCTTTATCGTCGCTTTGGCGGACATCCAAAAATCACAGATACCACTCCTAGATGGAGGCTATCACATTTCATCTTTCTCAGGGCTCAGGACAACATTTGGTATCAATAAGCTTGTTGGTTTCTCTTTGGTACCCTCAGCTTGTCTGCAGTTTGTTAACATATTTGAAATACAGATTTTTAACCTGACTGTGTGTTTGTGTGCTTTGCAGACAGAGTGTGCCAACTTTGTTCGTCTGCTGCAGCCCTACAATCGTACGCACCTCCTGGCTTGTGGCACTGGTGCCTTCCAGCCCATGTGTGCCTTCATCTACGTCGGGCACAGAGGAGAGGTAAGAAGGGTTTAAGATGGGCTGCGGGTGGTGGTGGTGGCTGTGGGCTGCTACTGCTTCTTATAGAACTCTGGACATCTGCAGATTGTATTGGGCAGCTGATTATCTCACTGCATCCATCATTCAGCAGAAAATAGAAAAACATGCACTGACAATCAGTTACCTAAATACAGCCATAAACCCCTCAAAACACAGACATGCAAACACATATATCAGTTGGGGTTGCTGATGAAAGCTCTGTGGTGTGCAGCTGTCACAGTTGTGGAAAACTCCTATTTTAGTGCTGAACTGCACTCACTCTGCATTTTTGGCAACTGCAAATTATACATGCTTTTTATGCACTGTGTGTTATTAGCAGTTTGAGCTGCAACTTTAGAAACTCTGAATATATATTTCACATGACAATTTAATAAGAGCCTGACTTCTCACCTCCACATAACTGACCAATCACAGCATTAACGCACTCTGTAAGAACTGGCAGGTTACGCTGAGAACTTTTATTGCTTCTCTCTCTTTTTAAAATACACATACAAAAACACTTTACTGACCGCTAATTTGTTTACATGCACATGCAGCAGGCATGGATCAATATATTTCATTACACTGAACTACATTTCAGCTCTACTTTGCCCCCCAGCACAGTTTTACCTTGCACTCTGTGGATGCCATGGAGTCATTGTCTTCAGGACTGCGAAGGTACCAGTCTCTACACCTTTGTGGTTGAGGCCTTAAGTTTTTATTAGACTCTATAACAGAAACAGACATGGAAAACTGGAGACACCGCAGTAGCAATTATTTTTACGTTTTCTTTGACGTCCACTAAAAGTCCTCTGCCTGGGGTGCATACGTAGCTGTTGCAATGAAATGTAAAGCCTCAGTGGACGAGTCTGTGGCCACACAAAAATTGGCAGGCATGTGGAGGTCCACCGACCATTTTGTGCATGATGAAATTTATATCATTTGGACCCAAGAAGACCCCAGCAGACTCACAAGTGCAGAAAGTATAATCAAGGCTGGACATATAAAGATACAATTGGCCTGAATTTTCCTGGAAATGACTGTCGATGATATATATTTTGAGACTGCTGAAAGACAGTAATATACAATCAAACCACCAAGCCAAATAGTAAGAGAGTTCAAAAAGATGGGTGTTACTTTCTGCACACTTTTGCCATTGGTCATCAAACATATTGTCCAGTGACTCTTAAAATGTTCATTTGAAATTAATTTGTCAATACTAAGTAAATGAACACTGACTAAAGGCCAGTTAATCAAACATTTACAGTTGACATGATAATGAAAGGTTGGTGGTCTTACTACTTCTCAGTAGAAAAGCATGGCACCATACAAAGGAAATAGTGTATATGTATGAGATGATACAAGGAACGACTGGGTGGCCTCAAAGCTGTGGAGGAAATCAGTCTAATGGAGCAAATGGGGTTGGTGCCAATGTGGCTTTTCAGAAAAACACAGTTCAGACTGACTGGGGTCTGTGCACAGATCCCTGAGGTTCAATGTTAATTCTCTACAGGCAGCTCTGCCATGAGTTTTTCTGCAGGCCACTCAGCCGCAGCATTAAACCCTCTATACATCTTTTCAAATGCACAGGCTGGCTCTCAGATGCTCAGCTGAGTGGAAACCTCTGCAGCCACTTTAAAGGACAAGAATGTATGAATGGAGCTATTAAGACAGACTCGCTCTCTCTTTAACGGCACTTGAACAGATCCTTGCCCAGTGTGCTGCCCTGTAGGGCCCAGCAGGAGAGGGTCAGTCTTTAGGGGAGGGGGGAGGTGGATGTTGGCAAAGCGCTCTGTTAGGGAAATGAGACAGTGGGATGGGAGAGTGCCAACCTTGTAGAATGTGTGTTGATTTGTGTGTGTGGCTTGTGTGTGCATATAAAGCACAGGAAGTGCATTTTTCCTTTTCTGTTATGGATTTAGGTGCTCGACACAGCGTGTGTTCTCCTTAGCGGTGTCATTTTCTTCCTCCCCCCTGATCTGTCATCCCGAGTGTGGTTTTTGAACTCGGGGTTTTATGGCACATCATGGAAAATGGAATACATATTTCTCTGTTCATGTTAAATAATTTAGCTCAGATACAATATACTGTGGTCTGCGTGGCTCAAAACTGAGGAAACAAACACTGGAGATAGAAACAGTTCAGCAGAATCCTTGTTAAGGGTTGCGATGCATTTGGGAGCAGAGCAGAAATGTAGGCCACATGTTTTAAACTGCAGCCTCCTGGGAAGTGCAGGAGTTTCTGCCCCCAGTGCAACTAAGCAACACACTTGAACTCAGCACTTCTTAGTCAGCGGTTATGGGTTTTTTTCCTGCAGGAATGATTCAGATAGCCAGTTACGAAACTACAGGGACTGTAGGTGTCATTTCTTTTGTTAAAGTGCATTGAATCATCTGTTGCTATCCAGTTTAAGATGATGAAGGTGGTGCACCTGTCTTTTCAATCATTACTCCTTTTGTTTTATTTGCCCCGCGGGATGCACTTTGTGATAGGATAGTTGCATTTGCACGCGTATGCGTGTCTGCCCAGGTGTGTATTTAATGAGCGGAACAGCCTGCAACAGTCGTATGGGTGTCAAAAAACAAATCACTTCTTCTCTCCTAAAATATATCATGACGCCAGCTGCTCTCCAGCTTGCGTGTCTGTCTGAAACCACCACTCAGACTACAAGTGTTTCCTGTCAGGTAGTCAGCGAGTCCGGCTGAATGGACAGCACCAAAGAGAGCCTGTCCATTTATATAACCAATTGTAAACTGGTGGAGAAAACACACCCATTTGAGTGCTTGACCTCTCCCAGGAACTGAGGCGGCGGGCTCTCAGTTCCTGGACTCTGGGTGGGATGACCTTTGACCTCATAGGTGTTTCATCTCAGTTAGGGGGCATATACATACTCTTTCTATCGCTCCAGTGGCACCCCATTCTCTCCCTCTTCTCTTTTTCTTGGTGTCACTTTGTTGCCTGACTGTCAACAATGTTTTACGCAAAAAATTTCAACATGTTGTGAGAAAATATTTGATTCATTTTACAACAGCTGGCTCTCAGTGGAAAAAAATGCACTGTCAGACAGTGTTTTGACTAAATCTATTAGTATTGGACATGCTGTTATTTCCTTTTGGTGTTAGCCAAGCCCAACTGTATTTCATACTTTTATTCAAAGATGAAAACAAAGAATTGGATTTGGAAACATTCTGGTCAACGAACCCACCAGCGTAACCTCATGATTGGCCGTGTCAGTAATGCTCATATTTCTTGGAGGTCATGGAGGTCATTTAAAAACCACTAAAAGCATTTTTTATGCTCATGTGCAATGAGATTAAGCTTCATCGGGCCATTCAAGAAGAACTCGTGTGTCCCGTTCCTTGCTTCAGAAAAATGTCATCAGTTAAGAGCTTCATAATCCCCATTAAATGAACCTCTAATTTTTGTCTCAGGTCTGTGTGTCTTTGTCTCCCCCTTCTCTCTCTCCCTTACCCCCCCCCACACTTAAAGACTAACATAAACTGAAGTCCCCAACGGTGAGTGACACAGCTTGCCTGGGCAGCGTCATAGATGTGAAAATAAACCAACATGTTACAGTGACGACATAAAGATACAAGACCACACACACATGGGCACACACTTATACACACACATAGAAGCCATCAAAACAAATAACACCAGCTAAAACATAAATATGTGGACAGGGAGACAGAAACACAAGCAAACATTCAAACATAAAAACGTTCAATGTATATGTGCAGATACAGGGAGTTAACGCAAGCTTCATTGATCCTGAAGCTCCATTATTCAGTTAAAGCTGACTTTTACTTAAGATTTGTGTTTTGTGGAGCTTAAAAAAATAAACTTGCTTAGTAAGGAATTTGCTAAATCATTTCCGCTCACCATCGTGGCCTAAAAAGAGTTATTTTTCATGCCCGTTGGGAAAAATAGTAAATGCCTGTCAGCGTAACAGCACTGCAAGTGAACTAAAAAGGTTGAAAGCATGATGAAAAATTGATTCTTTGTATATCACCTGTTCTAGTCTTCTCATGTGCGTTGCCTTTGGATCAGACTCTTCACTAGAGCTCTTTAAGTGAAAGTTAAATTTACTGCCTGTGCTTTTTCTGCTCATTTTGCCCCATTTATCTCATTTTAATTGGTAGTTTACTTCAACTTTAACTGTAATAATTGCTATAATTGTAGGCAATAGCTCTCGTTCCGTCTATCCTTGTGTCTTTATTTTTTTTTCTGCTTTATCTTCCCCGCTTGTCTTCTAATCTCCCTCCATTCTCAGACCGTTTCTCTTTGGCTGACGAATATTCAGTAATTTTCAAAAGCAAATAAAACCAGAAAAGATAAATTCGAAAACAGAAGAGGAATGAAAGGCAACAAAAGATGAAATGGGAGAGCGTGATTCCCATGCTTACTTCCCCCAGAGGGAGAGTTGAATGGTGAGAGAGGAAGCCCAGTCATTATTTGACTGGACAGAGGGGACATAGCCAAGTACAACATGGTGTCCCACGAGGTCTGCTAGTTGTCCAAGATGTTTGAAGCGAGACCAAACACTTTTAGACGTTAAGTGTTTTATACAGCTCTGTGTCGCAAAATTTTATCTGATGTTAAATAATAAACCCCGGACAAGTCAAATAAACTTGATGATTCAATGTCCAGGACAGATGATTTTATGTTTTAATGCGGCGTCACTTCTTCAAAACATTTATAACAATCAAGGACAAAATGGGATTTTTTTCTCCTTTGTTTATCTTAATGGGACAGATGATCTAATTCAAACTGAAAGTCAAATTTTTGTTCCTGTCTGTTATTTTTGCATGCAGCCTATTATTTTATTCTTAGGATTAGGATCAGAATGAACAATCCCAAAGAGACACTATCCATTTATTTAACTGGTGGAGAAAACACACCCATTTGTGTCGTCAACCTGACAAAGAAAGGATTGTAAAAATATGGGAGGATGAAGGCGTCTTGTAAAAGTTAAATGATTAGTAACAGTGTAGATGCAGTCACCAACCTAGAAGTTGAATCAAAATTAAAATCCTCCAACAGCACACAAACACCATGAACAGGTCCAGTTTAATCACTTTAAGTAGTGTTGAAGCCTGTGAGATGCTAATTGAGACACTTGTCAATGATTGCATCACAGAAAAATGTCACCCATTTCAGAGTCATTACAAAGGCAGAAACTCTCATAACCACTGAAGCCACAGAACAGAAGGAGCAAAGCGACCTGTGTATGCACTGGAAGATACAGAGATCTATACAATATGAAGAAATGACCAAATCCAGTAGCACAGACCTTTTGTTTAAGCCAGGCTGTAACAATCCCTTTTAATGCTGAAAGTTGGACATCTTTACATGTGAGTTTATGGGGATTTTGGAGCCAGCCTCAAATGGCAAGTAGAGGAACTGCACTTATTTCAACACTTCATTTTTCAGCTTCAGATGTTGCCCCTTGGTTGTAACCAGTAGTTGGTTTCACATTCCCAACAATAAGAGTAATAGAGTTGTTTTTACTGGACAAGTTGGGCCCTATATTTATGAATGCAACTTTGTCATTCATTGAATTCTGGTTTACTGTAGTTGCTGTCAGCAATGAAAACGCACATATCCATATTACTGCTAACATTACTCACAAAATAATAGCCCCCTAAGTGGTCAAACCACCAAAACAGCTGGAACAGAAAACACCTGGATATACTGCTAATAGCAGTAAACTGTCTTGTGAATCCCAGTACCTCATTTATAAGAAGGTGGGTCAGTCTTTAACATTGAATCTGTATTCTCTCTTTTAGTCCGCTGATTAAGGGTGAACATTGTTTTCAGTATTAGTTTTAATTTAAAGGTTAAATAATCCGCTGGATGGAGGTTAATGAATAAACTAAATAAATGAAGTTTTCCGCATGTTAAATTACACAAATGGAAGTGTGTGCCTGCGTCAGTAGTCACTTGTCTTGCCGGTCTTGTAGCGGGGGTCCGATGTGTTTTGCTTGGCACAGCTGTGTGTAAAGTGGCCTGGATGTTTCCCTCTCCATGTATCACGGCACTTCTGTGTATTTGTTTTGGCAAAGTATGGGCAAAGTGACTCTGACAGTCTAATCAGCTGAACAGGCAGCTGCGCCATTCCTTTGGATCACAATGAGATAACGCAGACGCACACGCACACATGCAAACACCCCGAAAGCCGCACCGACTCGTATTTGCTGCACAAGTGCACAGCGGAAAGACTGCATATAGAAATGCAAAACACACATGCACACTCAAACACACACACATATGTGCACACATGTGAGTGAAGAGGTGCCGAAAGGATAAGGATGACTAATGAATGAGCTAAAGGACCTGCGCATGCATGAGAGGAGACGAAGAGCAGAAAGCAGCTGGAAATGAGAAAAAATGCAACACAGAAAGAGTCAAAGTGGTGGAGGAAAGGGTTTACTGTATGACATAATGAACTAATTAAACAATACATTTATACAAAAGGTTCTGCTCTTTTGCTATAAAGTTATTGACATATGAAAGTTTTTGAATAAAAATCGTCACGGTGTGGATAAAATCTAGTCAAAATGACAAATGAAGCCCTCATAAATCCCACTTGTGTAGTACTGGAAGAATTAAAGAGTTCTATTCTAATACAGGGCAAGACATGAATCAGATTACTTTTAACTTCTCCTCGTAATCTAAAAAACTGATGAAGTGTGAATTCTGTGCATATGCCTGCCCTTCAACACCTTTAAAAGTCATTCAAACCAAAAATCTACATGAAGATTAAATGAAAAGGTTTGTGCATTAAATTTGAAGTGTGAAGAAATTTGACGTGTCCGTGATATTTGGCACTTATTACTGCCCGGGTGACACGCTGTGTGTGGGCGTATTTGCTGTCCACTGTGTTTCTTACAGTATTTTTATCAAGCCTACTTCAATGTCATCATCTCCCCTGTGATCTCTGCTCAGTCAAAGCCTCGCCCACCTTGTAACAATGCGCCATTGTTTATTACAGGAACAAAGACTGAGACGGACAGAGTTCACTGTAAGGACACTTAAATCAGTAACATGCACTTGCATTAAACCAGAGGTCCTACTGCTGCTCTTGTCACCTTCTATTCCCCCTTTTTTTCCCTGGAAGTTGACTGCATTTGGAATTGATCACATGCAGGCATCTCTGGCAAACACAGACTGGTACACTGGTGTCAGTGAAGTGGAAATTCAAAGACAGAAAAACACAAGGCCTTTTGTCCACAATGACCCTTTTTTAAGCCGAGACATCTCACAATCCAAAGATACAGTATGGCCAGTATTTGTCAGGTGAACTTTACAAAAGGGTAAATGACAAAGAAGCCTTCTGTGTGAGGCTTTTTTAATTGCTTCCTTACTCCGCTCTGCCAGAGTAAGAAAAGTAGAATTTAAATGCAGTTTTACGTAAAGTGGACGTCAGCAGGGAATGTGAATTTATGTTAACTTGGCAGGCAAGAACTGGATTATAAAACCTAAAATATATTCTTCACCTGGACGCACTGAAGGACAAACCTGTAAAATCATGTCTCCATCCATTTCTATTCAGCATACTCAAATTATACTGCCAGGTTGGGGGGGAAAGCACTTTATCTGTGTTTACCTTTAATTTTGACAAAAGCACAGAAAGGTAAGTGACAGCTATGTAAGTGTGGCTCATTTTCAGCATGTCATGAAACCCCCAAAATGCCATCAAACCCCAGGTCATTTGCATCAAATGTGCTCCGTCAGATACCTTGGAGTGTTGTCACGGTGCACACACGATGCCTTGTTCTGCCTTTTTGGAGACAGGCTTTGATTTTGACTGAATTAACAGACTTTTTAGCCAAACAAAACAAAGGTAAGCAGTAAATCTGTAGTGGGTCAGATAACAACTTGATTTCATCACAAAGTTCAGCCATTGTCCCAACATGCAATATAGAGTGATGTCACATTCATGCTTCCTACATTTTTCCAGCACAGACTGTTTTTGGAGTGAGTGAAGGAGCTGATGTGGCTGCAGACTCGTGTCGCCTTGTTTCAGACTATTGTTGGTGCTGCTGAAAACAGCAGTTGCTGTGCAGCAAGATATGCTGCTGTTATGAAAATAAATGAAATAGGAAAGGTTTGAATGAACATGGTGTACGGTTCAGTCTATCATCTGGCCACAGACTCAAAAAACTGTTTATATTTTCATGTCATGAATTTGGCTGTATATTTTTGCTTGTTTTTCCCTGCAGAGTATGTGTTGACTGAGTTTTATGATCTCAGGATTGAAGCACTTTTTTTTATTATTGACAAAGTTTGCAGTTTAAGTCGATTTAATAAGTGTTTTACGGACTCTCCCCCCCCCCCCCTTATTACCCTCCTGGCTCTTCGAAATCCACAGCTCTAAGGAATAATCTGCAATGGGAACAGGGTGGGAAATTTCTCTGAACCCTGGCAACTGCTCTGATCCTGCATTTCCTCTTATCTCAGACAGCGCCGTCAGTCTCAGACGGTCGCCGGGTTCGCTGAAAGGACAAATAAATGTAACACCCAGTGAAACTAAAACCAGCCCATGGTCTCTTTTATTTGTGTCGACAATGGGACAGAGGGGAAGAACAATGGCCTTTCAGTTATTAAAAAATTAACCCTTTATACAAGATCCAAATGCTCTGCTATGGAGACATACCCGCTGAGCTTTTCCTCAGAATCATAATTAATCTCAGGTGTTACGTTGAGTTTTGAAGCAAGACGGTTCTAATTTGTTTTGAAGAGAAAACAAACATCAATGCACTGGTACATTATAACAGCTATACTTAAGGAATTAAACACTAACTGAGTGTCTTCCTTCCCCAGCACGTGTTCACAATGGACCCTGTAAATGTGGAAAATGGTAGAGGAAGAGTTCCACATGACCCCAGCTTCCCCTTCGCCAGCACCTTCAGTGGTATGTCCCGTATTGTTTGGCCTACATTTCTAAACAACTTCCTGAGTGGTTTATGAAGCCATATGGTGAGGGCACCCGTTTAAGATTCATTAGATGTTTTGTCGTACAGCAATAACGCTGACATATTCCAAACATTTAAAACACAGACTGCTCTGGCACGTGTCAATTCCCCTTTTCATTTTCCTGTTTACTGTCTGCCTCTCTGCTGTCAGAGTAAAGGTAAACATGCCAAAAAAGAGAGAGTAGGTTAAAGACCCAGTAGGGGGTGTTCTAGCATTTTCCGTCAAAGGGGTTGCACAACAAAATATCAATTTCATAAGCCTCTGTGGCACAGCTGTTAATTCATTTGCCGCATCTGACTATTTAACCCCCCACCCCCCGGACAAGGTTGAAAAGTTCTGGGTGTTTCTCTCTAAATGTCACGAGGTATTTACTGGGGCTTGTGAAATAACGCTGATTTATGCCAATGACACACAATCCCAGGATCCACTAAGGGTGGAAATATATATAGTGTGAGTGTGTGCACGTATGCATCCCTTTCTGGCTCCACAGCTGGGCGCTTTCAGCATCAGAATTCATCCCTCAGTGCACTGTAATTGGCAGGAAGACCGCAAATTAGAGCCAAATAGTAGTTTGGACATCTGCAGTGATACTGCAGCGGTCACATGCATACAGAAAAAGAGACACAAAAGCATTGTCATAGAAATAGTAACAGATAGAGACGAAAGCATACTGTACATGCTGGTAGAGGCTCATAATTTGTGAAAGGTTTAGGATTGATCATCAATTTGAATGGTAAAATCTAAAAAATGCAGTCAGCAAATCTCCAGCTCCACTCTGGGTCAGCAAGGATGTGTTTGATGACAGACTGAATTCAGACTCTTGTTACGGGACTGAATTTGACTTTCAGTCGGTCTGCTGGCCTCAGTGATCATTAGTGGTCAAAACCACAAGGTTTTGTTATGCATGTTTTCTTCTTCGCCTTAAAGCTTCTTCTTTTGTATCCCTAAAGCCATAACCAAATACTGAAAGAAAGAAACAACAAATACACATACAGAGCTTCGACCGACACTCTGCAGCCCTGGATGAGAAAGATAAAGAGAAACAGAGACGCTGAGAATGAAACAATAAAAACCTGATGAAAATCCTCTTCATCAGTTATCAACTCAATGATCTCTCCTCCTCAGTTTTAGGATCTTTTCCCAACACGCGCAAACCTCAATTCCCCACGACCTGTCAGCAAGCATTATTATGTCCGTGTGTTTATATTTGCACGTTTGATTATGTGTTACCACATAGGTTTGACTGCATGGGTGTCTCGCTGTACGGTAAAGAAGTATCTGTGCATTTCTAATACCATTATCATGGCCAAATAAAATAAGAAGAATTAATTTTCACTTTCCACAAGGTCACATGAGAGCAGTCTGTCACCAGATTGAGTTTCTACACCAGCTGGGAAAAATTAAAAACAGTTGTGTTTTTGAAAACAACCCAGCTTCACTATGAAAAACTCACTCTTATAATTCTTCATTATGTGATAGTTGCAGTGGGTTGTTTTATAGGCGTTTGGGGTCGCTGTCTTGTCTTGTGACCGATAACCTCCAACAGCTGAGGATTTCCCAAAATATATTGTAAAAAATGTGCTGGAAGAGAGATTTTGTTATTTATCTCCATTTCTAAGAATTTTCAGAGTGGCTGAACGTTAAAGTTGGTCCACTACTGATGGTCTTATGCCGGGCTCACACTGTGCGATTTTTGGCCCATTTTGAGCCGATTTTTGAGTCGTGCGACCGTTTTGGCGATTGGCCCGATTTTGGCCTTCATCGTGCGTCGTGCATCGTGTAGTATACGTGGGGTAACGAGAAGCGATTAACACCTCACGACCAGCTCCCGATCGTCAATCGCTTGACCGTCGTGAGGGTGTCACCGCAGTTTCTCACACTGCGCACGCGCAAACACAAATGTCAGCGAAAAAGACGGCGCAGCACGGCAGTGCAGCGTGTGATCTGGACACAAGCAATGGAGGCACTTGTAGAACTTTGGAAAGCTCATCCAAACCTTTTCGATGTGGCCTCACAAAATTATCACGACCACAACAACCGTGAAAATAGTTGGATAGACATTGCTGCTCAATCACAGCTGCCTGATCAATGTTTTTCATTAGCAATTTAGCAAAGTTGATGGCGGTGGTGTGCGTGTCTGCGTGAGTGAAAGACAGAGAGGGAGAGCGAGCGACAGAATTTCTGTTATAACCTTCATTTTATGGACGCACAGTGTGAGCACTCGGGTCGCATCAGAGCATCGGGTCGTATAGTGTGAGACCCTGCATCGTGACCTGTGAACTTCTAACCCCTGCGAGTCAATCGTACAGTTTGAGCAGGAGCTGAATCGCGCGACTGAAAAAATCGCACAGTGTGAGCCCGGCATTAGTGGAGGATGCTTAAGTTTCAAATTACACTCCCTGTGTGTTCTGTGTTGGGTTTGTTCATTTTCTTCTTTCCTGTCCTGCATCTATGTTCTTCATTTAACTAAACCTCAAATTCACCCATTATTTTTGGCTGCCTTTCCTTTTTTATTTACTAATTACCCTCTTTTAACATTCTTGCAACCATTTTCAATAAACTCTGCTCTTCTCATCATCTTTCCCCCCCACTTCTTTTAAACATTTCCTGTCTCTCTGTAGGTGGGGAGCTGTATACAGGACTGACAGCAGATTTCCTGGGAAGAGACTCTGTGATATTCAGAAGTATGGGTGGTCGCTCCACAATGAGGACAGAGACTGACCAGAAACTCCTTCACGGTAATGTTTCACTCTTTCCCGAGCGTTTCTACAATACAATGACAATACAGGACAATTATAGTCAACAAGAAGTACAAACAAACAACAGGAAGTCTGTTAGAAATATGCAAAATTTTACTATAAAGATGCTGAAATAAAGATCAAAGTGATTTACTCATACTCCCACATGCAACTCATTCCATCTTCAACCTTGCAGATCCCAAGTTCATTGCAGCCCACCTCATCCCGGATAATGATGACAGGGACAATGATAAGGTGTATTTCTTCTTCACTGAGAAGGCCACTGAGGCTGGAGAAACAGAGGGGGCCATACACACACGAGTTGGACGAGTGTGTGCGGTAAGATACTCCATAATGCTTTTTATATTTGATGTAAATTTTTCCGTTAAGGTTTAGAATTTAAGTTGTAAAAGCCACCTCAATAGAGCTCGTTGTGCACAGACCCAGGCTTTTCACTATGTGTGTGTTTATTATTAATCTCTGTCTCTCTCCCACGGTGTGTTTTCCCCTATCTTCCTCCCCTCACCCTTAACCGGTTGTGGCAGATGGCCGACAGACCTTTAGCCTGGCTTTGCTGGAGGTTTCTTCCTGCTAACAGGGAGTTTTTCCTTCCCACTGTCATCAAGTGCTTGCTCATAGAGGGGACATTTGAATGTTGGGGTTTTCTATTGGTTATTATTGTACGGCCTTTACCTTAAAATATAAGGTAAGCTGACATTTTAAGATATCTACAACTACACAAGAAACTGCATTATTAGAGGATTAAGCATTGATAAAATACATATAACATCGTGCATATCGCATCATAATGCCAGAGAAAGACAGAAAAACAAAGTTTCATTAACTCAGGAGATCCACAAAAACTGATACATATATATGCTGAAACACTGAAAGATGGTTTGTTGATAGGTGTGGATGAGAGAAGCCAGATGTTCAGGTGAGCTAGACATGCACTTCCTCGAGGCCATTCAAATATCCTGTCCCCGGAATGAGACATCTGTAGGGATATTTCACTTGAAGATGAGATTGCAAAGGAGCACCAGATGAGTCACGAAAGGTCTCATATTTTGAGTCATTGATAAGCTACAGAAACACTGAGCTAGATACTGTACAGCAAAAAGTTTGACTCAAGGGACTTTCTGAGTGTATGGCCACATACAGATGTCTGCAGAATTAATTTTCCAGGACAGAAGGTAATGGTTTTATGGGTTTATCCTCCTATTATGTCACTCATAAACTACCTTGTGGAAAAGACAAATTTCTTTTGGTGCGATCAAATATTTACTTTCCCCAAGGTTGATCGTGAAATTTAGAAGTATATGAAATGTTTCTCCTTCCAAAATGCACACAGCTGTCAGATTTCCCAACAATGATCTCCATCTGCCCTACACGCTCCGTAACATTCTTTCACGCAATGATTTGCCTTATAAACCCATGTCTGTACTGTAACGGCACACGCAAATACAGGCATGCATAAAATATTACACACAAATACACACAAGCACAAAAACATGCACACAGCTGCTGGGGTTTCCATTGATTTTGATAGACTGTGTCAGTAAAGTTTGGATAAACCACTCGGGCAAAAACCCACTTAAACTTTCACCATCTAACTTTCTTTCTCCTTCTCATGTGTTCACCTTTTTCCATCTTTATTTATTTTTTCCTCATACAAGTAGTATTTCCTTCTCAGGCCTCCAATTCTTTCCAAGACAAATGTCATCCACACTCCTATACTGATTTTAACCAAAAAGCTTTTTACCAAAGCTGATCACCATTATACGCATTCACACATACACATAAACTGAGGAGCTATGAGTAGATCTCTTGCTTGGAGATCAGAAAATCCTAATTCGACGCTAAAGCTGAAACTCAGCACTTTCATCATCTTTCACTTCACATCCAGCGAGGTGGTGTAAAGAGCCAAAACAATGAATGATTTGTGTTTGGAAATAAATACGCAGCTGTGCTTTATAGATTGATTTTCTGTATCTTGAGCCAGAATGATGTCGGCGGTCAGAGAGTGCTGGTCAATAAGTGGAGCACCTTTATCAAAGCCAGACTTGTCTGTTCTGTACCAGGACCTCACGGAATAGATACTCACTTCAACCAACTTGGTGAGACACATTAAAGCACACACGCACACACACACACACACAAGAATTTCCATATGATCCTGCACTTGGTTACAGTGTATCATATCTGCACATATTCACACACATTGACTCTGTCTTTTGATAAAACAGAGGATATTTTCCTGATGAGGACCAAGGATGAAAGGAACCCAGATGTCTATGCAATCTTTAGTACCATCAGGTAAACACGCATAGAGCTCAGCTTTCAAAATAATGTGCACTCAACATCTGTACGACTCAGTAACATGAATTTTGGATATGTTATATTCCAAAACTGTACATTTTACATTCTCTTCTTTACAGTAATGTATTCCAGGGCTTTGCTGTGTGTGTTTACCGCATGACTGATATCAGAGAGGTTTTCAACGGACCTTTTGCACATAAAGAAGGTCCTGACTACCAATGGGGTGCTTATGAAGGCAGGGTTCCTTATCCAAGACCAGGCGTGGTGAGTGATTACAATCGAAATGTATCATTTTTAATTTTAAAGTTACTTCAGCATTGTTGCTGCCCAGCATTAACCATCCCAGTGACCCTGCTGTGCTTCCCAAAAACGTAATACATGTTATTGATGCCAACATTATGAGCAAATACTCATAACTTCTAATGAAATTCAGAATCTGTCTCTATAATCTGCATAACTAGTGTTGGCAAACCAACTGCAAAGACTTTCTGAATGCAGACACCTCACTTAATTGTTATAGTCAGGTGTGCTTAGGTCTTCATTTTGTTTTGGTTTTTTTAGAATCACCCATTCTTAATGTCGTTATTCACAATGACTGCATAATTTCAATGGCCGAATTTGCGAACCAAGAACGATTTTTCTGATTTTTCATATCCAAATGAACAGATCAGACAACTCAGACCAGTGCATTTGGCAGCAAGCTATTGAATATACAAATATTAAAATCATAGTATTTTACCCCATCCAGGTCAATTAGTTTGGCCCAATTGAGTCAATGACTCCTCAGATGACGTCCCATCTCTGCCACCAACAGTTCAAACTGCCCCAATAACACTTCAGTCGTGATACATCTTCAACTCCGAGATTAAACCTTAAAATTTCCCCTGTTGCTGACTTCTTGTGAGAATTGGATGAAGAAATGAATGGATTAACGTACATTTCTTCTCTCTCTTGTTAGAAACATCAGGACCAGCTCATCAGTGCTTGATCTTGATGCATTCAGTGTATATATATATATATATATATACAAACTTTATATATAAACTTTACTAAAAGCTAGTAATAGTAAAACTTGACTGTTGGTTAACTGACTTAACTGAAGCTTACTCATAACATTTGCAAATTACCTCCCGTACAGTAGCTGAAACATATCTGATTGTGGTTTGACACTTCAATTTTTTTCTTTCATTATTTATTTTGCAAAAAAAAAAAAGGACTGCAATGGTGTGTATATATATAATAACAGTTGCTCGGCTCCTGTGTGTACTGACTCCGAGAGGAAAGTGGAGCTATCACAACATTAAGGATGGGGTGTAGAAAGTTTCCGTGTCAGTAAACTAAACTACTGTATACGGCGGTGCAGCTGTGGTGACTGTACGCAGTGCAGACCCTTCTTCTGGTTAACATCCTGACACTCAGCAGAGCTCTGTCAAGTTCTCCCAGCCACATCGCTGTAACTCAGTGTTGTTATACACACAAACACATGTGTAGGCAGCATCATTACCATAGCGAATGGGAGAGTATGGGGGCAGGAGGAAAATGAATTATGTGAGAACAGAGCAGACACCTCTGTGGTTTCTCCGCACTGGCTCTTTGATTAACAGGAATGTCTTGGCCTTAATCTGCGAGTAAGCGAAGGAAAAAGGAAATAGAGAAGGAGAAAGAAAATGGTGATGGCTCAGGGCAGATTGGAGGAGGCACAGATGGTGGGAAGAGTGAGGTTGCTTTTTTTTCCTGGCTTGATATTTGGTTGCAGTTAAAATTGTTACCCTCTCTTCTTAAACTCAGTTACAATAACCTACATTGTTCTTTTTCACTTGCACCGACAGAACACTAAAGACCTTTTTATTTCCATGGATTTTTCATTGAAACAGATTTAAGCCTCATCCTACCCATCATCGTCTCTTAAGTCACCTGTCAAAACATAAAAGAATGGAAAATGGAAGTTAATTTCAGATTTAGTTGATTTATCTGCTCAAGATATTTATCTTGGATTGAGATGTTCCTGTGTTTAAACTTCACCAGAATTGTTTCCAGCAGACCAAATGACGGGGGGATCTTTTTTTATTACAGTTTTACTAAAGCTGTAGAGGTAATCCTACCAAGGCACAGATATGGAATTTGATAGATTTATTAACCTTACGTTTTCCGGAATTGTTTTTTTTTTGCCATCTTTACTGAAATTTTCATCACGAAAGCCTCAGATTTGATCTTGAACTTTATCTTAATTCTTGATCTTTATAGAACAGTGAAGTCAGATGGGATGAACCATACTTTTTGGCATTAAAGTTATATTTGTAATGCTTTAAATCAGCCCATATCTGCCCACACCAACCTATCTAGTATGAAGTATTGCTTTTGTTTTTCTTTTACCTTCGAGGTCAAAAAGGGGTGAAAATGCAGGTGATTCATTAGGATTTAAACTTACAAAACATATGCTTGACACGTGAACATATACAGTAGTAGTATAAATTAATAGGTGCCTGTCAAACATACATCATTTCCTTCTCATTATTTATTGTTGGGCTTTAAATGGAGACATAAGGCAGTTCAGCTGCTGCAGCAAAGTTTAGATAGGTCGAGTATTAACTTAGGAACTTTTTCAGTTTAGGTTTTACTTGAAGTGCAAACAGATGAGTGGAGACACATTAGTGAAGTTTCCTCTGCTGCACAAACATTTAATGTTCAACGTGTAAGCTGAGCAGGTCAAAAACAGATTGACACTTATTTCTGTTCAGAAACCATGTTCAGGGTTAAGTGTGGCGTCAATTTTACTGTATACAAATGCCACCAGTTGATTTTGCTCCATATTTGAAATTGTGCTTGGAAGGTATGCTAGAACAATTTACAACAATGTCATGCATTCACATTTAAAACTGTATGATAAACATTTGAAGTTTGTGAGTTATCGTTATTCTCTTTGAAGGATTTAGCTTATACATTCCACATCTTCTGGAATAAATTATAACCAGTGTGATTTGGAAAGCATACTCAGAAAAATTATGCATCGATAGTTTGTGCATATTTGAGGGTAACCTCCCTGCACAGCTCAAATCCCCCCTCTGAAACTGGATCTATGCCATTCCAGAGCTATTGTGTGGATCAGTTACTGTTGTGATAAGCAGCAGTAATTATATTCCCTCCATATGGAAGTGCAGTCTGGAAAGACAATTACACGCAATACAATATAACAATACCATACCTTCCATTATAATGTGATCAAATACGAAACTGGACTTTCATGAATCCGTTATGTTTAAGTTCATTAATCTCTATTTAATTTCTCTCCATTTCTCAACCTCAATTTAAGATTTTTTGGCAAAACCGTTACTACTGCAACCTTTTTTGGTCTTTAAATGTCAAACTTCAAATAATCAGAGAATCTGATAGTCTATAGTCTTTATTCTGTAACATAAACAGCATTGGGGATACTGGTATCTCTACACATGTTTGTGTCATAATACCTCCAATTGCCCTGAAACAAATGAAACTCAAACTCAACCAGAAATAAAAACTCTAATAAAAACTGATGAAAAAAATATAAAACTATAAAAACTGGTTGCAGCACTTGCACTTCAATAAAGTAACACTATTGAAACGAGCCACTAAGTACTCTTTTGTTGTCTTTGGTGACCACTTGTATATTAAATCCAGACTGCAGTCTTGTGAACCTCTTTTCTTTATCTTGAAAGTAAAGACCTCTGTAAAGAAGAGGTCAAGCCGTACTTGCTTATTGTTGAAGTACTTGAACTTAATAAGAGCCACAGCAGGTTGCATCATCCTTTAACTGTGACAGGAACGCCATCAAAGCTTAAGAGAAAACTAAACGAACTGACAGACTGAAGAAGGTAAATCAGCTTTGGAAGCGCAGAAAAAGCCGTTGCTTTTCAGTGGTTTTGACCACCAGCAGAGATGGAGGGGTCAAGTATTTGATGACTGGCATTTTCTCACCCATAAATCTAATGTAAAAGAGTTGCAATGAAGATTAATGAAACTGTCAGTGTGTGTCACAAAACCTTAAGCTGCTTTGTGGAGAACTGCAGATCTAAATCAAATAAACAAACCCAGAGACCATATAGGTCATATAAATGCTTTCATTTGGACTGTTTTCAGCACTATTCATTTTTTACAGAATCTCCTAGCACATTCATTTTCTCACTGTTACACTGACACAAATGACTGGATTTTTTTCTTTGTTTTTTGGCAAACAAACTGCTACCACGCACATAAAGCTGCAACAGTGGTTCTGAACTTTCATCCAAAGTTTTCAGGCACAATAAAACTCTTAATGAGGGCTTTCTGAGAAGTTTTCTACACAATAATTAGCCCACAGTTCTTACCGAAAGCAACACCCCCTGTATGCAAGAAAATGCTGGGAATTTAGAGTCAACATGGAAAAGGCGAGAATTTAGATTTCTTCCTTCTGTCGTGATTCTGTTTGCCTGTCCATGTCTCCTTCCACTTTCTTCACTTCAAATGTACCATCAGTTAGCCAAACAACAATTTTCTCTATGGACTGAATTTCAGCTATCGTCATTTGTTTTTCTCTCTTTTCCTTTGTTTCTCTATGTCTTTCTTATCCCCCTCATATCTCTTTAGTGCCCCAGTAAAATCATCAACCAACCTGGCAGGGAGTTTGGCAGCACAAAGGACTTCCCCGATTCAGTCCTGCAGTTTGCCCGCAGCCACCCGTTGATGTGGCGGCCGGTGTATCCAGCCCTTCGTCGCCCTGTGCTTGTAAAGGCCAACATTCCTTATAAGCTGAAACAAATAGTGGTGGATCGTGTTGAGGCGGAGGACGGGCAGTATGATGTCATGTTTATTGGCACAGGTAGGTGCATTTTTATTCCATAACTTTTAGGCATCCAGGTCTATTTTAGCCATCCAAGCACAGACGCTGAATTATTGGAGCAGACAACACTATGTCTGTTCTGTAGCCCTTTAATTTTTCTGCTTCTCTTTCAGATATTGGCACAGTGTTGAAGGCCATTGCACTAAACAATGGAAACAGTCTAGAGACAGAGGAAGTCACACTAGAGGAGCTACAAGTCTTTAAAGTAAGGCTTATTCCATTGAGTAGGTTAAATATACACTCTGTGATAATGTACTGTAGGATTCATCCATATTCCAGAAACGTGTTATCATTATAGGTAGCATCTCGTTTACTTTCTTTTAAGATTTATTTTCAGATGATAGTATGCAAGAATTGTGCAAAAAGCTGGTTCACAAATTGTAAAATCTATGATTCTGCTCTTCTATTTCAACTCTTCTTTAAGCCTCTAAGCGCAACAACCGAAGTTAATTATTTTCAATATTGCAGGTGCCAACTCCAATTACGTCACTGGATATATCTGTGAAAAGGGTGAGTTAATCCAACTGTAGCTGCTACTTTCAGTGCCTGCTTCTGTCAGTTGACATGCAGTGTTGTCTACATGATGCCTTACTTCCTTTTTTCTCCTCGTAATTTCAAACAGCAAGCCTTGTATGCAAGCTCTCCACTAGGTGTGGCGCAGGTGAAGCTCCATCGCTGTGAAACTTACGGGAAAGCCTGTGCTGAATGCTGTCTTGCCAGAGACCCTTACTGTGCATGGGATGGATCGTCCTGTGCGCGATTCATTCCCAACAGCAAACGACGCTACCGCAGACAGGACATCAGACATGGAAACCCTGCACTGCAGTGTGTGGATCAGAATCTCAGTGGTAAGCTTGGCTGTAACTCTGCCCCTTGCTTTGTTTCTTCTTTGTTGATTATGTGGCACTGGCCACAGTGACTTCTTGAAGTAACCACTGTAAGGCTTTTCTCTGAAAGTCAAACAGTTGAATCATCTGTCACATACCCCTTCATTGACTGGGCTTCACTGAATCAAGTAGTCTTTGTTTTTGTCATCTAGTGTGCATTACAATCACTGGATAAACAAAATCTTACTAAATTGATATTTTCATATTCTAGTAGGGCTAGCTGTCATGATTAAAAAAGGAACCCACATGACATCATGGACTAGTGGTTAACCAATCCATCATGGGAGAGCTGAAACCTGAGATGGAGTGGTTTTTAAACTATGTTAGCTACAACCGCGTCTTAACGAAGTGTAAGGTATGGCAATATTTCAGACTTTTGTAGGACAACCCAGAAAAACATTGAAGTTGCTGATCATTCCACATCAAAGTGGCAATCAGCTGAAAAATGCATGACCTCTTTTTACTGATTTTAAGAGATTTAGGAGTAGACAGGAAGGACACCAGTGAGAGGGCAGTCTCCTGTATACTGCACATCTCTTTAGAAATCAAAGGCCAGCTTCTTTTTGTTTGAAAGAATGAATGAACGTGGTTGTGCCTGTCTGGGTTAGATTATGTTTGTGAGACTTCTTCCACAGGATGACAACCATAGCGATTACAGTAGGAGGTCATTAAAACAGTGATTGAAGACCGCAGCTCAACCAAAATGATTCTCGGTCCAATGAATTTGATCTCATTGCCTTTGAAATGGTTGCTTCACCATGTCAGTGACCAGTCAGTTGCCATCTTCAATAAAATGAAAAGCTATCAGAGTCAGTCATCAAGCTGTTTGCATTAGTTGAAATGGTTAAGTTGTCAGTTACATGTACTCTGATTAAATCTTGTTACCCTGCATAGAAATCAACATTAACTAGTCACATGCAGAGTCCAATAAGGAGCTGACAGATGTGAAACAAACATTTTATCTGTTTTCAAATGGAAAATTGGAAACTTTGCTTCTAACTTTATAAGAATATAACCAGATAACAACTATGAATCAAGTCGCCTACTGCAAAACAGATGAGTGGAGTCAGGTGAGTCAGTCTGCATCTCAGTGCAGACAGACTCACACTGGTTGCAACTTGCTGGCAATCTGTCTGCGTTTATAAATCGGACTGCAGTTATTTAAGAGTCCAGCCAGTCTAAGCTGGACTGTGATTGTTTGAAGACAGGTCCCACCAGGTAACCTGTACAATCAGCTTGTAAATTAAAGTGGTCATCTCAACTATTTGCAGTTAGTATTTTTTGTAGTCAGAGACCATCTCAGGGTAAGCTGTCCTATTTTTACTCATGTGACTGAGACATATTTGCCAAGTATATGAGACAAAGTTTTACAATATGTTAGTGCATGCAGAAAACAACCTAGGATTCATTTAAAACTAGTTCTCATAGTGTAAGCTTTGGGATTTGTGAAGTAGAAATATCAGCTAACATACTGAGTTCTTGGCAGAAAATGGCTGAGTTGATACTGGAGATCAGGGTGAGAAAATGTGAAGACAGACAAGAAAAAGGAATTACATCATCGAGAATTGGGATAGAAAGAGTGTGTGTGTTTTCTTACCTAAGGGCACACAGTGTAAGGGAGTGCACAGATGAAAGATGCCTCCCTAACACCCTCCTGGTGAACCAAGGTTTCTTTGTGCCCAAGTGTGAGGTTGTTTACATAAGTACTCAAGGGGCAGACGTCTTCAGATTCCATCTCTTCATTGTTTATGTGTAGTCACATAACAAACTCTTGACTAAGTCAGTCAGTTTTATTTTATTCACTATATTGTCTGTGACTACACACCTAATATTCAGGTCTTTATATTTTTTTTAATATTCATTCTGTTAATGCTGTACAGTAGAAGGAGAGAGGTCCTTGTGGAGAATGTAACCCGGATACAGCTAGTGGTACTTCCCTTCAAAGGTCTGGGCTCACATTGTCAGATAATGGTGAAGAGCTCAGTCATTCAGGAGGGAATGAATGTAGAGTCACTGTCCTCTGCCACAGAAGAAACCAGCTGAGATGATTAGACCCAGGACAGACTGAAGATGTTGGATGGACGGATGGATGGATGGATGGATGGATGGATGGATTTCATTATTTAATAAACTATTTGTCACTCTCTGTTTTAAAAAAGAAGACCTTGATGTAACAGAAGACAGAGTGGTCTTTGGTACTGAGAACAACAGCACCTTCCTAGAGTGTGTTCCTCGCTCCCCACAAGCAACTGTCACCTGGCTGGTCCAACGTGATGACCACAAGGAAGAGGTAAGATTCCCAGTGAACAACATTCAGGTTAGAATCAACACAATAAAAGGCCTGTCGATGTCACTGCATCCAAAATAGGATGAAGGTGGGAAAGTTTTGGCTAACAGTCAAGGGGTGGAATAAAACTTCTGGCAAAGAATGTTCTGAGTAATTGCCTTTAAAAGTTAGACTTGAGTGTGAGTTTGGCACGTGGTTGATACAGTTGACAACCATTTGGCATGTGGTTGAAATTAAGCAGCTGCATTTCAAAGCAAAATGCCCAATCATTCTCTCTCTGTCTTCCATAAACTGTGAATTCTCTGCAAAACTTGACCATATGCCACTGAAAGTGTCACTCACTGTCTGCTGGTCACTGAGACTTAAATACAGTCTTTTTTTTCTTTTCTTTTTAAGTCAGAAAATTATGTTGCTCTGTGTGCCCAAACCCACAGTAATCATTCAACCGTTTGAGGTCATGCTCCTCCAAGCTAAACTGAGTGTCGTGGTCAGCCATGCAAGTATTAAAGCATTACCACCCTTCTCCATTTCCCTGCAAATAAACATCTGGCTGCCACTCTATCTGACAAGGCTACCATGTTTTTGTTGGCATCAAAGGATGGTTGAAAGATAGGATCTGACAAGGGAGTTGGGAGGTAGATGGAGGAAAATGTAGAAATGAATAGGGTTGGCAGAGAGGCTTTGGGTGGCAGTATGGAAAGATTAGAGAATGTGAGGAAAGAAAAATAAAAAATAAAAACAGTGACTGATCCCATGATATATTTTTGATGTTGCAAACCAAGTTGAGAAAACAATACAAACAGTTCTCCCTTTCTCTTTTCTCATAATGTGAAGGGAAGACTGAAAGCTTTCTTGTCCTGATTTCTTTGTACTGTGTTTGCACATTGTTGGGCAGTCTTCAGTGTTTAGTTCTTTAAAGAACAACGCCTCTGTGGTATTTGCGCTGAGAAACATGTGCTATTTAAGGTCAAATCCTGGTCAGAACTAGAAATTTCTGCTCCTTTAGGGACCGAAATCCTAAAACTTTAAACAGAAATCAAGAATTAACCAACCAACAAACAAATCTATATATATATATATATATATATATATATAGCAATAAATTAAAAAGATAAATGTTAGGTTAAGGGTCTGATTGCAGTTATATATAAAGTGCCAGTTAACTTTTTCATGCTTTTTTGATTAGCACATGTAGCTCTTTGCATTAGTCAGTGGAGATTTAACCAAATCTGTGAAAAGTTATTTCCATCACGTTGCATCATTATGACTTGACAAATTGAAGCTGAGTCATAAGCAAACTTCAAGTGAAAAGCAGTGATGGTTGAATTGACTTAGTGAGGTCATTAATATGTTGTTGTATCAAATATCAGACACATATTTTCTATCTGCCACACTCAGGTGAAGCTAGACGATCGTGTGATGTCCACGGATCAGGGTCTCCTGTTTCGTAACCTTTTCCACCAAGATGAAGGCGTCTACATCTGCCGCTCTCGAGAGCACGGCTTCACGCAGACGTTGGCCCGCATCACCCTCGAAGTCCTCCAAGGGGAGACCGTGGATGAGCTCATGTCGCGTGGACACACAGGAAACTCTGACTCAATCAAAGACCGGTCTACAGGGACTTTCAGAGCCTGGATGCCTTGCAGCGCATACAGCAGGGGCGGTTCATCAAGCCAAATTGGCCAATCGCGCATATGGTTCAAGGATATCATGCAGCTCATCGGGCCATCGAATCTGCCGCACGTGGAGGAGTACTGCGAGAGGATGTGGTGCAACGACAAGCTGAGGAGGAAACACAAAAGCATGATAGAGAAGTACCGCCAAGCACAGGAGAGCGCCAGGAAGACTCGTAGCAAGAGCTCTGGTGAACGCAACAGGACGCCGCGGGATCTAAGGGCGTGGGAGGAGTGACAAAAAGAAGGCGAGGAGTGGAATATGAGAGCAAATGTTAGTTCAGGACAAGATAAATAGACAGGCATAAAGACCAGCCTAATAGTTTTTTGTAAAACCATGGTAGATCAAAGCAGCGTGTCTCTTTTGCTCATTTTAACTAAATGAATTTTAGTGTGTAAAGAAAATTTGTGTATAAAGAATCTGAAAAAAATGCTCAGAATATTTGACAGTCATGTTGGATGGAAGCACAACTTGAGCTGAAAAACTGCATGTGAAAGTGTATGGGAAGTTTGGGGTATTATGAGGTTAGTGCATAACCCGTGTGTTTCTGGCTGTCACCCGAACAAAGACCGAAGTGTTCACCTGTCTGGAAGGATGGCACAAAAAGACACTCCAACTGAACTAAACAGGTTGTTGCTAATCCTGATGTTGACAGTAGTTTAAAAAGAGAGGTCAGAGACAATTTTTCAACTACACTCTGAGGATGCTTTTTAAAATCTCAGTCACTGAGGAGTTGCCTGCCTTCCCCACCTTTGTTCTTTCGTATTTCTAGTGTCACTGAAATGGCAGGAAGTGTTTTGATTTAATCAACTTCTGTCTTCACTGAGAAAACCTGCAAAACTTCTCATTCTCAGATTTAAGTGACATACACGTACCTGCGGGGTGATTTTAGTTACAGCTGGTTTCCTGCTTTTAGGCCTCATTGACTCTTCAATGGTGGTTTGTGATTTCTTGTATGTAATTGTTAATTTTCTTTTGCAAAGAGCACACACACACACTCATGTCTGGTTTGCTATCCTCGTGGGGACATCCCATTGACATAATGCTTTCCCTAGCCCCTTACCCTAACCATCAAAAAGGAATGCCTAACCCTGACCTTCACCCTAAACCTAACCATAACCTAATTGTAACCCTGACACTAAAACCACATTTTGAGTGTGAAAATTGCTTTCAACCCCGAGGGGACCTGGATTTTGGTCCCCACGGTGCAGATAGTCCCCACCAGAATAATAAATGTCCGATTTTGGTCCCCACCAGGATACACACACACACACTTTTTTTTTTTTTTTTTTGCAAGAATTTCATACGATGCAGTTCACTGGATTCATTTCCGTCTTGTTTTACATTTAATGACCTGTGTCTCTTACCTTGCTTGTTATTACATATTCATGTGTGACTTCAGCTCATAAATGACTTTGCAGTATATTTGCAGAAGGAAGGTGCAACTTGTAAACATGTTTAGGCAATTGCTGTATCTGATCTTGGTCTGTCTGGCTCCATTTGTGCCAAGTCTTACATTAATGGAAGTCTCACTCAAACGGCTAAATGCATAAGCTCAAACCAGAAGCTACCATAAGACGACTGTTGATGGTTCAGCAGATTAAAGGCACATGGCTTTATTTTTATTCCACTGGGTTGAACTTTCCATTAAACAAAATGGTGGTTTATTTTTCATGATTTTGGTTACATGCCATAACACCTCTTAGAAAGAACCTCCATGACACTTGTCTCTGATATTTACCTCTGTGAACTTTATGTGTCTCTGTGCACTAAGTGCTCTCACTAAAGCTCCTTTTTAGTCCTTTCCATCAAGCTAAAGTCACTGGCACATGTCAGCATAGTGTCTGAATGAGGATCCTGATTTATTTTGCCATACAAATAACAATTATTTTAATAACCTCTTAATTTATGCATTTATTGTGTCTGTACAAAATGACTCAGCATTATGTTTTCAATTTGTCTGTGTGACAATCTCATTAACATCTTTAAATAGCTTCTTTTTTTCTTTTCAAGTGCTGGTTAAAAGGAGCTATTCAAGTCAAAATTACATAACTTGACCTCTCTGTGGGGGATGCTGCCTCACACTGCAGCCACCCACCAAACTAATTTTCCCACAGTTTCTCTGTGTGCTGAAGCTCTCCGATGATAATGGAGGGAATGATAGAAAGGGGTCAAGTGTATTGGCTGGATCCTCTTGTTTTCTGCAGTGTAAACACTAGTTTTAAGAGTAGCTTTGTCATTAAAATATGATTTATGATTGCTGAGACTCGAAAAGATTCTTTTCTAAAATCGAGGGTGGAAAAGAGAAAATAAGGTTGACATCATGGAACAGAGCACATATCTCAAGACAGAAGGGATTGACACTGAACAAACATACTAGTCTATAAAGAAGTGAATTTCACACTCACGTTTATCCTCCCTGTGTTGGTGTAGCAGTAATGATGAGATCTCAATCTCCATCTGACCAGGGCCTCCTAAGGCTTCACTTTACTTTTGGTTTCTAACCGTTGAGTGTTGTCTGAAAAACTACAAATACCGAATAAGGTGAAATATAAGCATTATATATTTGGGTAAAAAACATAATTTCTGTTAGGATTATCAAAGTATTGCGATTCTGATGAACAAAATGTAAAAATCCATCATAACAAGACAAAATCTGTTTGTTGAACTTGGGTGAGACATGAGTGTTGGGATGACTTCTCTGTTAACACCAGCCTCATATTTATTCAGACTATTATCCAGAGACACCAGTTATATTCCTCAAGGCCAGTGATCTCTTCAACATAAACACTGTTTTTGGAGATTTGATTAAAAATAAGAGATGGTTTCCACTTCCATTTTCCTGATAAAATGCTTTAAAAGAAGTGAAGTTCAGGAAAGACAAAAACTAAATAACAGAATGGCATGTGGATAGAAATGAGATCTTAGGAGCATCTGAAGACACAGAGATCTGGTAAAGAACTGTATAAAAAGACCAGGTAATCAAGTACGCTTAGCAAAAGGCAATTCTTCACAAACACAAGGAGTGTGTGCTATACGTATAACGACAACAATGCACTTATTCTTATAGTCCTTCCAGTATTTACAGTTAAATGGGAAGCTCTGTGGTCTGTGTCGATGGCTTTTCAAAACAGAAATGAAATGACAGAAGTGACAAAAGCAGGAAAAAAAAGAGTCAGGGTGTTGTTAATTAAAGAGGTACTATAAGCATCTTATGAAGGCTGTATTTGGAATTCCTAAAGATCCTAACCCATAATATTATTTTTTTAATACATCATTGTATAATATTTCTAAAATGTGATCCCCCCCCCCCGAACTCCAACCCCAGTTTTGCAGCAAATGATCATTTTTAATCCATCGAAGTTTATTGTCTTAGTTTGAGAGTATGAGAAAGCCTATTAAATGACACCTATTACTTGTGTTTTCTCTATAAACTCTTCTTCTACTGCACTGTTAATCTTAAAGACAATGACGATAACAGGATGGAAGAGGGTTTTTTTCTCAAAGCTTCCTATTTTAGTGTGAACGTTTTTCCTTTTCTTGTGGTGGTGTCTTTTGTTTGAGCTTCTGCTTATCTAAGTAAGGCATGAATTACTACCACTGCGACATTTTCAAATGTTTTTAAGGTGTAGTTGATTTGTAATCGTGATTGTAAACATAGTAAAATTGTACAAACATGCAAATTTCCATCTAACAGTACCTGTCAGGAAGAGGAAATTGCCAAAAAATAAATGCTAAAACTTGCTGTTACTTAACTTATATATTGAAATTTAACAAGTATGGACTCCATATTTACAGACAAATGTGCCGTGACTGACTAAATGCAGTTATTTGTGCATGGTTCATAAACAATGTAAATCCATTCAGTGCTTTTCAGATTTGCACAAAGTGTGTTTTGTTATTGCATGTGATATTTTCTATTTTTATCTTCTTAGGATGATGTTCTTATGATGTTCACTTTCTATAGCTATCCCATGCTCTCGAGATCATTTCATTTTCATGTAAAGCTGTTTTTTAATGATTATATAAAACAACTGATGGATTGGTCATTTGATGGGGATTCAATCACCCGTTAACATCACGATACTTGTGTTTTAAGACACCGTTTTCACAGTCTTCATTCTGACAATGCAAATAGATGTGAGTGCAAAACTTTTCATCCCATTCTATTTGATGTATAGCACCATGACTTATATAAATTGAAATGGGCTATAGCTAATGCTATTAATCACACCTGTGTTTAAGCAGAAACAATCTGTCAAAGTGAACCTTTCTGAGGCAGGAGGCTTGTTTCAGTGTTCGCACCCTCTGGCAAAAAATTATAGCATCGTTGCATTAATTCAACTCCTTTACCTTGTAGCAAATAAACAAACTGTGTCACAAAACTGTTTTTGTTTAATAGCGGAACATGAAAGATACCTCAAGCACATTAAATAATTGTAATTAATGTATTTGGTTTTTTCAAAATCAAGTAGAGGAAGAGAAGCTGTTGCACCTGGCTGATTGAAAGGAGGCAAGCCCCCAACAAGAGAGCTGTCAGTTAAATCAAACTCATTGCCAGAAGAATCCAACACTAAGTGTAGCTAAAGATGTTTGTTCCCAGTCAACCGTGTCTATAACTTGGAGTAAGTACAACCAAAATGGGAAAGTTCTAGGAGGAAAACTTGCGGGTAGACAGGAGATGTCAAAGTGTCAGGATAGAAAATCAAAGCAGAACGCCCTTAAAATGGAAAATGTTCAAAGCTGTTAACAAATGGGCCATAATGTTTGTGACAGAATTATAAAAATGAAATGGGATCTACATACAGAAAACCAAAAGGAAAACCAGCACTAACATCCATACAGAAACAAGGTTACAGTGAGCTAAAAAGAGAAAGAAAAGAAGCAATCTTGGGACTATAGATGATTGGATGAAAGTGACCCCAGTGATAAATCACAAAGTCAGCCAACTGGGCAAGAAAAAGATACCCTGATGCTGTTCCAATGACATATATGAAGATGACTGCTTGATGAAAACAAGCAAACTTTACCAGATAAAAGGCCCGGGGAAGATGGCAACCACTACTTCAGCAGTAAATGCAGAAGTGTACACTCAGATTTTAGGACCCTTCTCATCAGAAAGCAGGTTTGGTGATGATAATAAAGTCATTTATCAGGTTGACAGTACCTCTTGCAAGAGCCTTAAGAAGTTATAGAGCCTTAAAACCTTGCATCAGAAAAGGCACATTACCTCAGTGCTATGGACACGAAACAAAGGGTTAAGATTTCAATCTGACTGAAAATTTATGGTGAAAAACTGAGCTCAGCTGTTATTTGAAAAAGTTAGAATTAACCAGATGGAGAGTATTGCTTTTCATTAGTGAGCTCCATGCCTCAAACCTTTTGGGGTGTCATAAAAGCCTGACGAGGTACTAAATTGAGATGATTTCCTCAACAGTGATTCCATTTTTTTCCCTCCATGTGATCTTGAACAGAAATGTCATGTATTAAAATAGTTGAAATTAATTTGTTTGAGGTATGATTCATGAAGCCAGAATGTTCAGCTAATGAATAAAATAGTTCCGTGTCATATCTCTGATTTATTATTGTGCCGTGATACCATAGTTTTGCCGGGGGCTGTAGCTGCTCCTCCTGAATTTGACAGAAGTCTGCACATGCTCTAAACTCCACAGTTAAGGTGCATTAAGAAACAAAATGCAAAATGTGGTTTATCAGTTATACAATAGAAAAGCCTGTAGTTCAGTAGTTGCAGTCCAGCTAGCACATAATCATTTTAAACCTGAAAGGTTCTTGAAGCATGCTTTTAATCGTAAGGATTCTTCAGCTAATAAAACTTTGCTTTGTGAAGTTTCCCATTATTATGTGGTTTAAAAAAGTGTGCTGGTTTTAGACTCTGGCAGAAAGAGTCTTATTTAAATGTATATTTAAATACTATTTAAATGTCTTTCTATCCTGCATGCTATGAACTTGTAAGCTATTTAACACAATTAAAAGTTTTTAACATCAGGTGATCCATGACTGGCTGCTTTACTTTAACTTTATTCACAGACTGCAGTGAACATACTTTAACTTTGGTTGACTTTGTAGTGTTGTGGGAGGACTAGACTAATGGGACCAGTGACATAAATGTGGACAAATTGCAATGCCTTAAATCTAATCACTCATCTAAACGGCAACGTTTACTGTACTGAAACCAAGACATGCTCTATTTCATACTCAGCAACAAGCACCATGCAGCACACTGGCGATGAAGCACTAAATGTCACAGTACAAGACATTGACTCTATTTTAATATTGTTAAGACCTAAAGCATTGTTTTTTAGCTCAACCTAACCTTAAAGTTAGAAAATACATACAACTAAAAGAGTTTTTCATACTATAACAAATATCTCAGTGCAATAGTATCTGCTCTTCACATGCTCATGAGTGTGTGTGTGTGTGTATGTGTGTGTGTGCACTCTCTCAAAAGTCTTCATAATAGCAGGAAAACATATGTAGGTCATTGGAGACCAAGTGTCTGCCTATTTTACTGCCCGGTTACTGGTTCTGGCCATGCGTGTGATTGGAGGGTAATTGGGCTGTAACATCACTGGAAATGTGGGGTAACAATGGCTGCTTGTCGCTTCAGCAAACAGACCATCTCATAAAAATCAAACCTGCAACTGAACCCA
Source organism: Neolamprologus multifasciatus (assembly GCF_963576455.1). Taxonomy (NCBI): domain Eukaryota; kingdom Metazoa; phylum Chordata; class Actinopteri; order Cichliformes; family Cichlidae; genus Neolamprologus; species Neolamprologus multifasciatus. The sequence goes on along the minus strand of NC_140458.1, from coordinate 28,267,682 downwards.
CTAAACGACTTCACACCCTGTCAATTACTACAACCACAGAGCAAACAAGCCCGAGTGAACGTTGGCTCATGTGTTTGACGTGCAGATGAGAAATTCCCAGCGTGCACACAGCTCGCTATAAAACTTCAAAATACCAGTTCTGACGTCAGTCAACGTGTAAAAGAGAGTAAAGCGGCCTCGGTTTGTTGAAGTAAGTTTGAGGATTTACTGATGGGCAGAAATCAACAAAGGGAAACCAACAGGAGCCTCGAGAGGTTCGTGTCTGTGGATTCCAAAATGTTCAAATTCTGGACACATCTCATTAACATGTAAAAGTCTTACAGCCTGCGGAAAATAGCTTTATGCTTTGGTTTCCAGTGATTTAATGGGAGATTTCATTTGGTTGTGCAGAAATTTACCTCCAGGCTATGGGCACATCAAGCAGAAATCTCTGAGGTTGAAAAATTATATTCACTTTGTCAGGAAGGTACATTTTGTTTTGAGTCTGGCATTACGTTTAATGTCACAGCAACTTATGGAAAACTAGCATGGGGGAATATTAACTGGCAGATTAAAACGATTTTATCCAAATACGGTGATTTTTTGTTTTGAAAATAATAAAGTTGAACTGAAATAACAACCTCAAGGGTTCAAAATGAGAGCCCACAAAACCAATGGATGCCATGACACTGGCCACATCCATCATATACTTATATATACTTTATATCACTGAGACATAAACATGGTCAGCTATTACTGAAAAAAGAGATATAAATTTTCTAATGATCAAATTCACCTTGGCTGTTTAACCTCTATTATTGACTATATATTGATTATTGTACAAGTGTAACAAACACAATAGACTTCCCAGTCTTAAACATATAAATCAAGTCTAAGCAAAGCTAAGGATATTTCCAGTATATGTTTATTATATTTTACTTTATTTTACTGCTTCAGTCTGTCTTTTTTACATCAGTTAACTAAATTGCTGTTTTACTAACTTTTAATTTTAGTTAACTAAAATAATCCTCATCCACAACAGCATTATTGATGCTGCTGCACTGCTACTGCCAGCCCTATCTCTCTACATTGAGTTATGACCTACATTTGCTTCCTGTTATGACTACAGCTCAGAGGGAGCTGCTGCTGTCTCCTGTAATAACAATTAAATTCAAGTGCTAAAATGGTAAAACAATATTCATATTCTTTTGTCTGTGACATGTTCAGGTGTATCCTAGACATTTAAATCATAACAAAATGTGTCCTGTTATATAATGCTGCAGATTTCAATGTACCTCCCAACAGATGTTTAAATATAATGGCTATACTGGGCAAAAAAAAGTGAAAATCCTGCAGAATTAACCTAGAAAAGATAAACTTTTACTTCAGACTTTTATTATTACATCCTTATTTTACTTCCCCTTATATCAGAGAACAACTCTCTCAAGGTGCTAGGCTTTTTTACAATCCCTGAAACCAGCGGTGTTGGTGTCGTTATTCAAAATAAGTTATGTTTTACACATTAGTCATTACTATTCTTAAAGTAATCCAGTATCTTATTGAAATACCCAATGGAAAAAGTAATTTGTCACATTAGCTTGTCTGTAAAATGATCTGAAGCACAATTTTTGATGATTACCATGTAACAAAAGAAACCTTATACTACAGTCCCACAAATCATTATCCCAGTGAGGAGATACGAAGATCTTTCTTTTAGTTTTTATGCATGAACACAAAGCTGACAACACAAAGCAAACATTAAAAACCAACCCAAAGAGCCATCAAACTAATCGCCACAGTGATTTTACTTTAGCACTATGAACAGGAAGAACTGGAGGCTTCTCACCACTGCTCTTGTTACCTGCTGATCAGGCTCTGGCTCCCTGCTTGGGTTCAGTTTCACTTAGCTTTGTCATCGTTCTTGGTTCCTTGCTAGCTTTGTGGTAGCATGCTGTCTGTCCTTGCAAAGAGCTGAAGCTCTGTTAGGGGCATAACGTGATTGTTTATGTCCCGGATACCATTTGCATTATTTGCATTTTACTATCAGTCCTATTGTTCAGTAAAAAAAAAGAAAGAAACTACTTGCAGCAGCCAATGGTGCCTTTCAGCCTCCTAAAAATGTGTACATACGTACGAATACATATGTGTGCATATACACCTATGGTATCAGTTTCAAAATCTTAGCATTCACAAGATTTTCTGAAATCTTGAAATCTGACCCCTGACCTTGAGGTTGAGGTCACTGAGATTTGAAATATTCTGAGATTTTTAGTACATAGAAATTTTGCAGAAACGGATGGACTGTATAGAACTAGATATGGGTCTTTTTAGCTTAAATGCAACTTTGCATTTCTACAATATTTTGTAAAAGAAAACTTAATTTTAATTTGAAAATAGATGCATCAGCAACTATATACATAATTAATTCCCCTGTCAGTCCTGTGGGTGGTCTTTATCCTTCAAGCTCGGGTCCTCTACCACAGACCTGGGAGCTTGATGGTCCTGCGCAGCATCTCTGCTGTTCTGGACAGAGATCTCGGATGTTGTTCCTGGGATCTGTTGGAGCCACTCGCCTAGCCTGGGAGTCACTGCACCAAGTGCTCCAATCACCACTGGGACCACTGTTACCTTCATCCTCCACATCTTCTTGAGCTCTTCTCTTAGCCCTTCGTACTTCTATTCTTTCAGGTCTTTCAGATCTTACAATAAGTTATTTGTACTTTTTAAAATTTTCTTTGTGTATGCACTGCATACTAATACTAAAGCTTTTTCTCTCTCAGAGAAAATAACCATTACATGCACTGGTATCAACAGTCTTGACAAACATATTAACATGCTTATGAGGAATGAAGTGAACTTTAACGACCAGGGCTCAGACAGTTTCCCATATTCACAGACAATTAACTATTGAAAATAGTGTTTTTGATCATGTTGTATTCGTTTCCTCTATTCACAGTTCCTGTAACCATAAAATTTATAATGTGAATCTGAATGATAACACTTTGTTATAAATTACACGCCATAAAAATCCACCAGATGATTCAAAGCTGACTGATTGAAGCCACTTTGGATTAAAAAGAGGAACGTCTTAGTTTCCATGTCTTCATCAGCTCAGACTGCATTGTTTCACTTGGATGTATTAAAGCTTTTTTTCTGGTTCGCAGTTGAATTTTTTGGAAGCAAGAATCTACACGGATCAGCTTGGCCATATTACAGATCTGATTCACAAATGCATACGTATAATGTTTCATTTGAAACTGTTGTACACAGCCCTCTTATGCCTGACTAAACTGTGACCATATGGAAAAACACTTGGCCTGTTCAAGTCAAATTTTGGGTATGTTTATACTTATCTTTATCACAATATCTCTCATTTTATATGTTTAATGATATTAAATTAGCTGATCGGGTTATATTTAATAGCTATAATGGATCACACTGGAAGGACTTTAATTATCTTAATAATAACATACCCACTGCTGAGCAGTTAATGCAATGCATCACTTTTACCAGTAAAAAGAATAAAAAGGAAAAGAGAGACAAATATAATAGAACAATATTTGACACCACTGTGGTTAATTTCAAATAATCAAGAGCAATCATTTATTCCCGTGAAAAGGATTTTTTTTTATTTCCCAGGATGGATTTAGCCACAGTCCGGTGTTGAGGTGTCATTTGTGTTCAAATAGGTTGGGCTAAGCAGCTTTATAGCCTCTGATTTCACTTTACCACAGCACCTCAGCAACAACTTTATAGCTCAGTTTTCCCACATCACCATGTTGGCCTCAGTAGGTCCACTTTTTTGTCTGGAGGACTACAAACAAGTGTCCACTTGTTGAGCTTATTTTGCCGTTTCAGGAGCAGTCTAAACTCACTGATCATAACGAGTTAGGCTGTCTTTTTAATTCTGTGTGCTGGAAAGTGTCACCCGGACTGACTGCAGAGAATGATCTGCCCAATACTGCCATCATTTCTATAACATCATATTAAATTATATATTAAACAATTTCATTTCATTTTAATTTTTGGCTTCATTGTGATTTTGTTCTGCCTCGAATCCACGCTTTGCTTCCAAGTTTAGCAACCTGTTTACAAAAAAGTGATTTTGAAAAGATCAGTACACATTTACTATGGTGCCTGTATTATATTATTTACAGTATTATTAATGTATGCTGATTGCACTTTGCTAAAAGCAGATGAGAAGCTTTTGTGAGCTTTAGATTAGGCTGGTAGTGATTACATTCTGAGAGGAAATCATAAAGAGACACATATGTGTGTGTGTGTGTGTGTGTGTGTGTGTAAGTACTGGCATGCTCAAGCAATCTACGGGGAGCTGGCTATAGATGTGGAGGCTCCATTTTGACTGATGAAGATTAATCCACAGAGACGGGGCCGGCTGTGCTGGATAGATGGTGAAGTGATATTTCATTTTGGAACATTCTGGTTTTTGTAGAACTTTCCTCTAAAGTAAAATATCACCCATCAGCAGCAAAACCAGGCTGCCCTGGGGACATGACATCAGCAACACTTTAAAAAAACAAGTTTAAAAATCCACATGTATTTGTAATACGCTGAAGTGGATGACATCTGTCTTCATTCTAAATCGTTTTTTCCTGTTACTACCATGGTAGTTATTGTGAAATAGGGAGCTTTCATTCATATGTGTCAACTTAAAAGGTTGTTTCTAATATTTTTTCTGACTCGTTTTTTGAACATTTTGATAAAATCCCATTTTTAGAATAACCACTTTTCATTTTCTTTTTTCTTTTTGTAAGGGAGGCTCTCAACAGACTACTTTTACAGCTCAACTTAAAGCAGCTATGAAAACAGAACAAAGCCAAATGAAATTTTGGTTGGTCACGTTGTCCTTAACTTCCACATGTCAGGATCTCTCCCAACATGCATACATGACTGCTATTTTTTCTTAACTGTAAACCAGTGGACTGTGGATATGCACATATCATCCTAATTGTATCAAAGCAACAAGTTTGGACTAGCAGGAAAGAAATAGTACACAAAGGAAACGGAGGAGGAAAACATAATAGTATGTGTGTGGGGGGGGTATGGGTGGGGTACACTTGATAGTAAATTTTTGAATGGAAAGTGATGATCAAGGGCAAACAAGGGAAATGGCCAAGGGAAGAAGGAAGACTCATGAGAAATGAAGCCAAGCTTGAGCATTAGTCTTTTATGTTTGGTCTCAGTCATCCCGAAGGAAAGAAATAAAAGACATTCAAAATAAAAGATTATTTTGTGTCAAAGCCTTTAGCAGAATGGGAATGGGACTCTGTATACAACAGAACCATCACTCATTAATGTCATTATCCCACGGTGTTACAGGAAACGCAGTCCCTGGACGCACTTAAACACTGTGGCCCACTTTCAGCTGGACTATATATTACTTATCTTTCAGTACACAGTCCAGGTTCATTTATCTCTCACTGACCCTCCTTGATGTTTCACATAACCAAAGAACGTCCTTAGGCTTGCATACTTCAAAAACCACAAAAGAAGTCACTGATGCAACTTGAAAGGATGCTTAATTAAAATAGTGTGGAAATCTTTTTTTTTTAATCCGTGCGGACTTAAGTTTCATTTGAAAAAGAACAGAGCTCTAAAAAAATCCTCCAGACACATAATCTGTTCGCTGAGAAGGAAGATATTGCAATTTTTTTTTCTTTTTAAGATTTAAGATGACAAGACTTGATTGCAGCTTCAAAGTTAATAAGACAAATAATAGGTTTGTTGCAGGGTCACCAAAAATGTATCCTTTAGAACAAGGGGGTAAGGAACATCTGGCTGAAAAACAGAGTTGATCGATTTTCTGTTTAATGAATAATGTAGTTCAAGTTGTTAACTCAATCCCAAGCAACATTTTTTTAATGTTTTCCCCATTATTTATAACTAATATCAAGTTTAACTTCCTGTGGAAATAGATGCTGTGGATTAGTCTGTCATCACTTGCTAAAAACTTCCATTAAATGCACCTCCCTAACTGAAAACCTTTCCCATGAGCATGTGCTCCAGTTTAATTACTCAGATCTTTCCGAAATTAATAAAAGGCTGTGTTTGGTGTAAAAAAAAAAAAAAAAAAAATCAGATTTTACTGTCTTGAAGATAAACTAGGACTATTAAATTCAGTCCCAGCAGTTTCTTTTGTCTTATGTTAGTGAACTTGGAGAGAAGCGCAAGGAAGCGAGAATTTTTTGAATCGTTTTGTTTGTGTCTTTGATGAGTGACAGGAAACCCACGACAAACCTCTTGACTTTAAGACTATCCCCGATATGGAGACGTCTGGATTCATTCTGCTACTGGAATCAAGTTGATCATAATTCGCTGTGACACATTTATTTGATGTTGAATTTGACTTCTTCTGGAAATCTCACTGAGACCAACATCTCTTTTGAAAGAGATCAATGAAATATGAAAAACATCATATTAGATGCTGACGTTTCCACCCACTTTCTTAGTCACACTTTATGAACAGTCTATGTGTCCGTAAATTGTGAGAATTCCTTAGTTCCTGGAAGCACAGATGGATTATAAAGGCTTAATGAATTCTGAAGAATACAAATAAGGCAAGTGAATTCTAACTAACAACTTCAACTTATTAATAAACAAAATAAAACATCCATTCAAATCTGGTCACTAGGCAGGAGGAATAGATTAGTGGATTTGTGTTTGTGTGAAAGGCAAAAGTCTAATACTCCAATAGTAAAGCATAAGACTTTATATTAACAGTTGCTGCTGTAGCTATGCTGTCTGGGTCAGTGGCAAAGGCGAGGAGAGGGAGGGTGTAAACGTTGTCCTGATTGTGGTGATAGACTTGAAGTTATGGACCTGGGTAAGATGAGTAAGGAAGTATAGGATAGATTTACTACTGCACCATTTCAGTTTATCTGCTGGTATTGAAAGAAAATATGAGAGACAGAGCAATTTGCTCTCTGTGGTGGTGAGGCGTTAACTTGGCTGCATCTGGGGTGTAGTGTAGTGACACTGTGGCCCGTTCCTGCTCCGTGCTGAGTTCATGTCTGGACGTGTAGACTTAAAGCAAAACAGATTATTAATAGTCCAGAATTCAGACTCAGAATATTCACCCACCCCTCGCATACCTGATCCTGAACATGATTTATAGCGCATCAGCGTTTATGAGTCATCACTGAGGTTAGCACTTCATTTGCACTGTTTACCAAGCAGATGACAGGGCTTTTGTATCATCACTGTATAGCGCAGCCTGTCATCAAGAGATATACATGATTATTTTTGGGCTTTTTAATTTCCTGATATTAGCAAGATTTTTGTTTTGTTTTTGACCCTTGAACAGATGTTTGCTGCACAAATAAAAAGAACATGTGTTTTCATGTGGGTTGGCAAGGAGAGTCATCTGTTAGGAATTGGAAACTGATTGGATCGGAGACAAAGTAATACTGTAGTTACGCAAAACACATCTCAGGGAAGTACAAACACCTGGTTATTTAAAGTGGAAGTAAACAGTATAACAACACATATGTTCATGCCAAATGTTTGAATAAATCTGGAAACTCCGGTGAATAACAGACATACCACTGGTTGTTTACCGTCACACACACTTTCAGTCTACTTCCTGCTCTTTTTCCTGTTTGGGATCAGTGCTGCATTAGAATTTTGTCCTTTCCAGATTGTCCTTATTATGTCAAAGGTAATGAACAGTCTCAGAGCACTGGGCAGTTGTGTGTGTTTGATTGCTACAACAACTGTACCTGGTAAGAGAGCAGATATGGTGATGAAGAGAAGAAGAAGAAAAAAACCCATTATTTTCCCACCCTCTCGCATATAATTCAGTACACAATTCACTGCTGTAATGTTTTCATCAAAACATATTGGATAATTATCTAAATAAGGATTCATATAGTGATTTAATAAGCTCATCCGCTTGTTTTCCTCTTGTCCCTTGTTTTTCCTCTTTCAAAAGCCTTACAGTCCATGCAGCTGCAATTTTAAGATGTGTTTTCTTTTACATTTCAGTGAAGTTCAGCTGTGTGTTCAACTGCCATGTGCTTTGTGTATGTAAGTGTAATCCATTATCCATGTTTATATATGTGCGTCTGCCAAGGGAAGTGTCTTGTATAGAACACAGCGGTCATTCAGCTGCTTCCTTCCTGTAGGGACAGTCACACCTTGATCAACAGGAAATGTTGCTTCCTATAAGTACTTGTAGAGATATTTGTCATCCAGAGATTTGTGTGCAGCTTTGTGTTATGTGTCAGTCCATGCTAGCTGTTGACTTATTGCTATTTTTATGTTATATGGTTTTCTGGAACATATCATTCCATATTTAGATACATACACTAATACACCGTCCGCTTAGTGTTTCTCTTCTGTGATGTGTTATTGTCAAGCTTTGTTTCAAAGAATATTTTGATTGTCTTCTTTTTTTCCCCCATTTTAACTCTTGTACTACCTACTGCCTTTTAGTGACCTTGGTAGCTTATTTCAGCTATACCCTGTAAATGACTGAAAGTTGCTTTTCTTTTTCTTTCATTATCATGAGCAGAACTTCCTCTAGCACCACCTTCAGTTCAAAACTGATCCAACACTTTGGTCTACGATCAAACACCTGGAATGTAATAGATTTACACAAACATAATTTCAGTCAGAATCAATGTAGTCACAATAAGTTTTGTTTTGTCCATATGCAGTGGAGCATCAGCAGGACGCTAGCACAGGACATAGCAAGCATCAGCGAAAAGAGATTTGACACCTAGTTTGGAATGGAAATGAGGGTTTTCCTATCTTAGAGTAACATTGGGATGAAAGAATTCCGCATCCAAGGGAGTCTGACTATGGAGATATCATTTTTAATTTGGTCTCCCCTCTATCTAGATGTGGACCTCTTTAACATCTATAACCAAGTAGTCTTCTTAATTATAGAGGTTTTTTCTTTGGAAAATATATAGTTGTGTGTCAGTTTGGAAAGTACCAGCAAACCACCTATTTCACCAGTAAGGCACGCGGTATGAACTTTTCACTTAACCCCCGTTTTCCCTTTATAAAGTATATAGTTGGTCAAATGAAGTGTGTTTCAGGGACACAGCTAACCCTTCAATGGCATAGATAATTAAATAACCTGATTTTGCTCATGGGATATTTGATTTTGGCAGGACATATGCACGAGTCCATATACTTTTTTTTAACAGAGCTTAGAAATAGCCTGATTTTCATGGTCTGCTCTCAACTTACACACAATACATGCTGCAAAAACTAAGTAACACACTCTCAGTATTAGATTACATTTGTGGTTTTGGAGAACAGTATTCTTCAAAATGAAAAGACATGCTCTGACTGGTTCTAGGTCAAAACATGATGTATAATTATGTCCAAGCAGAGTAGAACGTACTTTTGGCCAACGGTTAGCATTTCAGGTCAAACAAGCATTTGGAAGCATTTTCTGTAATCTTAATCTTAAATAGAATCAGTCTTAATAGATCTCAATCTTAATCTTGTAATAGAATCAATCCTTTTCAAAAGGGCGTCTTTGCTTTTGTATGATGTCGTTCTGTCTCGTGTCTGAGCCACTTGTGTTCTGTAGAAACAATTTGCTGTTTGTTTGTGTTGTCAGGGTGGTAGGTTTCCATCACCACAAATCTGGCACTGGCTCGAAGTCGGTGTGTGTGCGTTTGAATGAGTGACTATGGTTATTTAGTGGGAACCATGTCTCGGTTGTGCCAACAGGCTTTTTAACTTGTTAAGGCTAATCACCAAGGTAATTACTTTTAATTAGGCTCATTAATCATTATACTTGTCAGTGAGTTTTACTGTGTGCGTGTTTGTGCGTGTGTGTGCCTGTGTGTGGGAGGAGGTCTTGGTTGTGGACATGGAAATGCAAATGAAAGTGTCCCTGTGGGTGTTTTTTGAGGAATGCTTAGGAAGCTTGGAATATCAGGCCCACTGTTACAGGCCAGTCAATCACTGTACAACGGGAACAAGAGTTTGGTTTGCATTGCTGGTAAAATGTCAGACTGATTCCCTGTGTGACGCTGGACACCACCAGGGCTGCCCTATGCTGTAATATTTCAGGTAGCTGGTAACATGGTCCTTCAGTCTTCTGTGCAACTGATTCATTTCTACGTAACTCTTCTCATCATGGTCTCTCTTCTTTCCCTCTGTGAGTGTGTGCTTATTTCTTTCCTTCCTTTTTCTCACCTTTGCTTGAGATAATGAACTCACCTGTGGCAATCCTATGACTGACTGCCTGCTATTCAAGATGTAGGGAAACCCCTCAGTTGATGCCTGATCATTGTACTGGCAACAGTGCTGTTGGCTTCATTGTCAGTAGTGCTGTATGCTCTGGTTTTTGTTGTTGCCTTACCTTTGTCTCTTGTCTCTTGTGGTTATGTCTTGTTGAGTTATTAAGAGAGAGATTTTCTCGTGTTAAGGGATAATCTCTGCCATAGACCCAACAACCCATTACATTAGCATTAAAAGAGTAGAGGCACTGGTTGGAAGAGGCCAAACAACCTTTGGTGGAGTGAACCCGTTATAGGAGCTTTCATCCAAACCACTAAAAGGTCAAACTCCTGTCAGGCTAGCTGAGTTTTGTCACTTACTCCTCTGGCTTCTTCTGTTAAGTCTGACACCGTCTTTCAGCAGTTTTCTCTTAGGGATGTTCCAGCCTCCTCAGAAACCATCATTTCCCTTGTGGGAGGCCTTGATTGAGCCAAGCAGAGGAACCAGACCAAGTGGAAGCCCCGCTATTTATTTACCCCTTCCTAAACGCCTGCAGCTGTGGAGACTACCAGTCTGCCTGTGCAGCATGTGTTCCGCCTTCATGACAAGGATAGCTTGACTTCAGGGTTTCACCCAAAGAATAATGAACTATCTGAACAAGCAAATCAAGCATTAGAGGCAGCCTTGCGTTGTGTCACATCCTCCAACGAATCCACCTAAAGCTCTCATCTTCACTACCACTAGGCTGAGTCACTGATAGAAGGCAGGATGGATCCATGATTTCATGTTATTTACACCACGTTTTGACCCTGAATGTCACAGCCGAACTCAAGATCGTCAGACTTATGTTGTATAATTTTAGTGAGCTTGTGTGAACTGTAGCTTCAGTTTCCTCTTCTCAGCTGACAGGCGTGGCACCTGGTGTGGTCTTCTGCTGCTGCAGCTCATCTGCTTCAAGTTTCCACGTGCTGTGTGTTCAAAGATGCTCTGCTGCATATCTTGGCTGTAACAAGTCTTTCTCTGACCATTTTCATTAAAAACTGACATACTCAGATCTGACCATCTGACACTACCTGCCAGATTCAGCTCTGAACTTCAGCAGGTTATCTTGGACATGTTTACATAACCAGATGCATTGAGTTGACGCCATGTGACTGACTGATAACAACCAGCTGAACTGGTGTACCTAACAAAGTGGCTGGTGAGCATTTGTTTTTTGTTTTTGTTTACCTTACCTGTATATCCTTGAAGTTGAAGTTCTGTTTATCCTCAGATTTCCAAAGAGTTATGTTTATATTAACTCAATTTTTTAGATATTTTTTCTAAAGGTAATTTGTTTTTTTAAATTTACAAATGAAAATTTTAATGGAGGAATCTCGGCAGCACACATCCTAACAAAAAGAGATTTTATTAGTAGCACACAACTCTGTGTCTCTCTTTTGTTTGTAAAGTATGAAAGGCTTAAAGTAAAAGGTTATCCAGGTTTACAATTAATTATGTACTCAATATTCTAAACTAAGTTTGATGTTTTTTAATATAAAGATTTTAGTGATACAACATGATTTTACTGCTGTATTTAATGTAAACTATATTAAAGCCTTCAACAGAACCAGACACAGTGATCACATGATCGTAATAATGTTAATGTATTAATAAAGATTATCTTAACATTATACTTCTGAAGGGTGTAAAGTTTTGCAGCACGGTGGTGCAGTGATAAGCACTGATTCCTCACAGCAAGAAGGTTCCTAGTTCAAGTCTGCTACCAGGCTGGGGTCTTTCTCCAGATACTCTAGCTTCCACCCATAGGCTGAAGACATGCAGTTAGTGGGGTTAGGTTAATTGCTGATTTTTAATTGTCCGTGAGTGAGAGTATGAATGGTGACAGACTGGTGACCCTTCCAGAGTTTACCCTGCCTCTCGCCCTAACACAGCTCCAGACTCTCCCCGACTAACTCTGAAATGGATAACAGAGTGGAGGATCTAAGGAAGCAAAGTTGATACACTAATAAGCTTAAAAGAAAACTTAAGTTTTTGCATGGTGGGAAGTTTCTGAAATTTTGTTGATGCAAGCTATTGATTATGTCTCTGGATGTTTCCCAGTACTGGAGTGCAGTGTCTTTGTGTATGCTCTCCTCTCTCAATACAAGCTGCCATGGATATATCCATTTGCTACACTGTTGCAAGTCCAAAAACTTTCCAATATATTTAAATATTTCTCCATCAACACTACAGAGTTGTGTCTTATATCCACTGCCTTACTTTTAGATCAAAATATTGTTTTTTTAATTATTATTTAAAATATGTTATGAGATCACTAATGTACAGGATTCAACTCTTTTTAGTATTGAATGACATGGGAACGCCTTTTCTATACTTATTTATTGGTGGGACAAATTGAATGAAAACATAGTGAATATAGGGGGCATTAGTTTGCGTGTGTGTAGGAGTCTCAGTGATATCATGTTTCCTGTAGGTCACTGTGTGCCAGCTTCCATTCATTCCATCATGATGCTCTCTGTATAGCTATATATGAAAATACAGTTCTGTGTGAAAGTACTGAGTCACCCCTTCTTTTAGATTTTTCTGGGAAAATGGGAAACAGGTGCAGCGATTTATTGAATCATGAAAATATAAATGGAATAATAGCATATGAGTAAAAAACAGAGCTTGGATAGCTCTAACAAGCTTGAAAGTTAATATTTGCTATATAGCTTTCTTGTAATTTCTTTAAGTAGTCTTCAGGAATAGTTTTTCAGGCGTCTCAAAGGACATTCAAAGTTCTTCTTTGGATCTTTCCTCCTTTTGTTCTGTTCTCTGTTGAGCTGATCCCAAACTGCTTCAATAATGTTGAGGTCCAATCCATGACTGATAGTGTTCAATTGTGTGTTTTTTGCATCTAGGTATGCTTTTACTGCATTGGCAGTGCATTTGGGATCATTGCATGATAAAATATGAAGCTGTTTCCAATCAAACAGTTTCCAGATGGTATGCACCGTGTTGCATGGTGGATCAAAATCTGACTGCACTTTTCTTCAATTTTGACAAGATCTCCAACACCACTGGCTGAACTGCAGCCCCGAACCGCAGAGCCACAGTGCCTCCACCGCATTTTACGGACGACTGTCTGGATCTGGAGTACTTAAGCAGAAATTCTGTATTTAAGTAGTACAGATACTTGCATTTAAAAATACTCCAAAAGCTGAAGTACTGATTAAACTTCTTTACTCAAGTACAAGTGAAAAAGTAAAGGCTCTGAAATGTACTCAAAATAAGAAAGTAAAGGACAATTCTACTAAAACTAATTTTCTTCTGCACAAGTTGTGTTCATTATTAACTAGTTATCACTAAAAATCTCTGCAAATCTATCAGCTCACTTTTTTGGAAAAAAAAAAGTCTTGATATCCTGTGTCTGTGTACAGAGCAGGGGGAACATCTAGGATCAAACTTTTCGGGAGGGCTCAGCCCCTGATCATAAAGTCATGTTTACATTGCATTGCAAAAATTATTAATGGAATATGTTGTTTGCAAAAGAATATTCAGTCCTTTTCACATTTACACACCTTAAATCAATCAAGTACACATTAAAATGTGACTTTTAACAGCAACCTAATTGCCAATTAGTACCCATTGTGGTGTTTAAGAATAAATAATCATAGTTTTCAATATAAAACAAAAATTTTAAAGAGTGGCACTTTGGTTATAAAATCTAAGGGAAATGTTCAGTAATGTGACCACAATATTCCAAATTGGAGGAATTGTTTATAGCAAACGAGATAAGCAGAGAAAAGTGCACAGTGTTTATTTTATTTTATTTTCAGTCTCTTAGCAACACAAAGGCAGTACATTTTACCTAAAGCAATTAAAAACTCACACTTCTACTCTATGCATCTGGACATAATGCTAACTAATTGCTTTTACATGAAAGTTTTCTCATTCATATACTGTAAATCTTCCTGTTTTTGTGCAGAATAAACACGGGATATCACATTGGAGACTGTTTTTGTGGTCTGTCACTAAAATGTAATACATGTTTATAGTGATACGAATTCAGTTAAAAGCTACATTCATGTCAACTCATATTTTCTATTTAGAATGAGAAATCATCATCAATGAATATGGGTGAAACAGAAGCTACCCTAGCTATATAATTTTATTGACAGTGTTTGCATGTCCACTTTTACTTGCTTCTTTTTGTCCAGTGCAGTACTCTTAGACTTTTACTCACTGCAGTAACTAGTGTCATTTTAGAAAACTGTCTTCATTCATTGTTTTTCTCCATCTGTCTTAGATTCCCTCTGATGTGCCCAAAGAAAACAATCCTTCTCTGTGGGAAAGAACAACTCACTTGTGGATGTTCACCTGTCTGCCTTTGGCTGCAACACCTTCTCTTGTGTAATAAAACTTCTAAACCTGGTTCATCTCTCATCGTCTGCCTGTGGCTCCAAAAACCTGCGCTGGTTTTGACTTTTGCAATGAATAAAACTCAATGTTTCTACCAGCTTCTTATCTTTCTCCATCTCTGAGTGAAGTTTGCTCTCTTTTTTTCTCTCCCTGTGAAAAACAGCAGCTGGACCTTTAGCTAGCAACACATTGTGCGACAAACTGCACGCAAAGTTTGTGTTTGCTGATGTTTGTTAAGCTGATAGAAACGCTGCATTTGAAATTACCTGCTACTTAAAACACGACTCCCTTTATGCTTCTCACTCCAATTATGTAGTGCTAGCTAGATCCTGAGGTTTCGCAACCACAATTGATGAACATCTGCATTCATCACAGTGTTCTGCTACAAAACATAAAAACACTTTAACCCCTTACTGTGTCACTTGATTTTGCCTCGTTGATCTCCTTAAATGCGACATCCCCTGGTGATTAAAACATGAATAGCACTGCTTTCATGTGTAACTCAGGCTCAGACTGGTTTGATATATGAAGGCCCACAATGACATGAAAAAATAACTTGAAACAACTGTTTTAAACCAAAAGCCTGTTTTGAAGTAGTAGAAAGTACAGATATTTGTTTAAAAATGTAAGGAGTAAAAGTAAAAAGCTGTCCAAAAAATAAATACACAAGTAAAGTACAGATACCTGAACATTTTACTTAAGTAGAGTGACAAAGTACTTGTACTTAAGAAATGATCTAGCAAAGACCTGGCAAAAGACCTGCGAGATCCATTCGACCCTTCAGTTGCTTCAACTACTGTTCACTGAAGCCTCATCAGAAGAATGATATGCTAAACTTTCACCTAATAGCTCTTTGGGAATCACGTTGTTGTTATAAAAAGTGTTTTATGTCACTTAAACTGTCCTATCTTTGACATTGTTTGTGGATTTAACTAAATGAGAACAAATGATGACATTTTAATAGGCTGCTGGTAACAAATTTTAGCAAAAAGTTGTCTACTATGTGTTAACAGATCACTGGCTCATACCTTTTGTTAACTAGAGAACGACCCAGAGCCAATGATTGATACAGACACATACAGATCGGTATCTTGATAAAGATACACAGTTAGAAACATACAGTGTACATACACATGCACGTAAGTACTGACCACTGCACCCTACAATGGTTCCTCAGTTTAAGAAGACAGGTAACTGTGTGTATGTTTAATCCACGTTCTTATCATTAAACCCCTGTTGCTTCATTAGTGAACCAACAATTTACTTCTTTTCTTCCTCTCTTTAATCTCAACCCTGACTCAACATACGAGTCAGAGAACACATAAATGGGAACAAAGTGGTAAATAGTAACCAGTAAAATCAGTATACCTCAATTATAACTCCACAGAGCACAGCAGACCCATTTTAACACTTGCAGAATAATGCAGCTCATTGAGAGCACTGGGGAACTAATGGGTTGCCAGTTTGAGTAATATGGACCCAATTTGCCTTCCTATGTGTTTATGACTGGTGACCGCACACTCCATTTGTGTGTGTAAGCGTCTGAAAACTTGAACATATGTGAATGTTTTTCATGCGTAAAGGAATGGTCGTGGTCTTGCTCGTTTTTTTGTGTGCGCTGTGTTGTAAGTCCCAGTGTGCATGTGTGTTCATGTTCCCATAGCTATGCGGCCTGCCGTGACGATTTCAGGATGAAGAATGTGGGTCTACATGTCAAAGATGTAGATGCAGTTAAACAGTTAAATAGGGAGAGCTACAAAAAGAGAGGTCAACCATCCAAAGCAGCTGTCTGCTGCTATCTCTACTCTACATGCCTGTGCTAAATGTGTATTTGTGTTTGTTTGCACTAACACCACTGATTATCTAAATAAGTAACAAATTTCATCAGCAATAACAGGACAGACAGTGGGCTTAATAGTAGTAAGACAACAATAAGCAGCTTGTTGTTGGTGTGTTTTTATTGAGTGCTATAGTTCACTTTTTGGCAGCTGGAAATCCAAATGATGTGTTTCTGCTTCCGATTTCTAGGAATGATTAACACTGTTAATATTACACATCTATCAGTTTTACTATATAAAACATCACCATTCAGCCTTTCCAATGTCCAGCCCTGTATGTGGATTCTCAGTTTTACAGCAGAGCGTTCTTACACTGCCACCATGTGGTCAAAACACAGATGACACTCCAGTCCTGGTAAATTAAAAGTTGAAATAAACTAAATTTAATAAAAGATTGATCTAAATGTATCTCTCTGTAAAACATATAAAACAAGTAAATCACTTAAAAATGTAATATTTATACTTCTTTAACCTGCAAGGAGACTAAAAATCAGTGTTTGAAATTTGGTTGTTTCCCTTTTTCTGTTCTTTAAAATTGTCATAATTTTTATTGGACCATCATTCTGAGGTACTGAGAACCTGTAGTTAAATGTTTTTGTAGTGTGAAGTGCATTTAGTTACTATTTTATGTGCAGCTAACTTCCTGTTTTTTCATATTTATGTAACCTCATGAAATCAGTTCATTCTGATAGTTGAACAGGAGAGATTACAAGCAAATCTGGAAGTAACTGCATATTTTTATTGTGTTAATGAAAAAAAACTTGACAAGACATTTCACAAATAACTGGGAGTATTACAGTGCACCACGTTACTTTGGCCTTCGACCTTTGAACTTTCATCTACAGACCACTCTACACACAGCTGTTCCTTTGCCATTATATACAGAGCTTTGCTTTTCCCCCGAGACTCACACATGGATACACACACACGCATAAAACAGAAGCACACAATTCACCCACCCTCACACACACACACACACACACACACACACACACACACACACACACACACACAAGCTTCTCCTTGTGAGCTGTTGAACAGGGGTGCGTCACATGACATGGAATCCAACAGGACTATTTGATTGGAGGACTGTGTGAACATCAAAGACTCTAAGTGGACACTGTCTTTAAGGAAGAGCTTCTCCATTGGCTGTAATGTACAAAAGTGTTGGGGATGAGTAATTTTAAGCAAAACACAAACAACACAGATGTAAATCTACATGTATAGGAAAAATAAAAATCCACCACAACATATCAGCTTATCTTTGCACATAAATACATACGAATAATAATAATAATATTCAACATTGTGCTTTCTTTCTCTCCATCTCTTTCTTGCCACCACACCATTGTCAAATGCATTAGCCACTAACATTGGTCATGCAATTTCAAGCACAAAACAACAGCTGGGTTAAAAGGAATACTCAGGCAGTTTGACATCACTACCAGTGTAAAAAAATGCAGTTTTGTAAGAAGGAAAACCCCTATAGAGTTAATATTAGCACAACTTAAGTAGTTCTATGATTAAAAAGCAGGCGTTGGCACATGCAGAGACTAACAGCATGCTCCTGCAATGAAAATCAGTTTACTCATTTTAATGCAGTAACCCCTCTCTACCTGGACGTGGTGTCAAAATGCAGAGTGTCCCTTTTACAGGCGTCAGTCGGTTCAGTTCAGTTTAACGAGTTAATTACATCTCTATAAAGAAGGTATATAAATAACAGCAACAATGAATCCAAACATCAAAAGTCCACTCACAGGTCTAGTTTATGCCATGAAACATAAACAGACCACATATTCATCATGAAAAACAAACTGAACGCAAATAAAAAGCATGTTTTATTTTACAAGGCCAGCCAGTTTCACTTTCTTTCATGTGGATAGACTATGACACATTAAAGTATGGTACCACAGGTAGGCTTCACCTAAGCCTGTACACACAATGGACACTAGGGGCAGGGCTACACACACAATGTTAGCACAGACAACCAACAAACAAAGACTTCTATACAGACAGTACACAGCGAGAGATTAGACTAAGACATGAGAAGGAAGACCTTATAGTACTAATTGTCCATTATGTAGGGATGACATCATTAAGCAGCAGAAATCAGTGATACTAATGACCAGAACACCAAACCGAGAAGTGATTACAACAGTGTATGAAGTCAGATAGAGTTGTTTTTCTTTTCTGTTGCAGTGAAAATGCGTTGTGGTTTTTATAACCGTGCTAGAAGAAGAATCTGTGACTCGCTTAATTTAAATCTTTGCATAACTATTTAAAAACAAACAATATATGCAAGAACAGTGTAAAACAAAAGAAGTACCGCTTCGAATACCAAAAAAAAAAAAAATTAAAATTAAAATTATAGACTCACTCATAAATATCATGCTAATATATATACCGCAACGTAGCCCAGAAACACAGGTTGTCATACTTGGAGTCCACTAATATCTTTCCTTTTCCTCTTCATCCTGCTTGCCACATTAATGCTCCTCACCCAAAAAACACCCGTCATCATTTCGTCTTAATGTTTACGCACAAAATGTTGAAATCAGCTAATTTGTAATCTTTGGAGTGAGGTTTTGGATTATGTCAGAGCTCTTCCTACTGTCTTTCTTTTATTTTTACACATAACAGATACCAGGTTAGTTTTAGACATACTTATTTAGGTTATTATTTGCTTTCAAACTGATTTCTTTGTGCTCCACCTGTGTCTTTGTACTGTAAACATCTTTTTGTCATTTCATGGAATTCGAGTAGATTTTCCTCTACTCTTTCTACAGTGGTTCAAGCCAGTATGTAAAACAATATATGTAATCACATCAGGCCAAATATGCCTGCTCTCTAACTATGACCACCTGCTTTGCATTGTTTAATTTAGTTTGCTGTGACATGCCTCAAATTGCCCGAGGAAACTGCAAAAGATTTTTTTTTTAAACAGCAAAATATAACATAACCAGTTATTTGCTGTGATGATCTGCTCCACAGGATGCCAGCTCTTTCTTTTGTAACTGCTTTATGTAATATGCGCAAAACCATGGAAAAGTGACATTAATATGAATGTGCTTGCTGTGTACAACACCACAGGAAATTGTTCATTTCTATGAACAAGTTTCAAACGTTACTTTTTTTTTAACTGCCTGTGCAATTGAACTTAAATAGTAATGTGTTTCCAGTTACTTTTTTGTATGTTCCAGTTGCTCCGTTCGGTCCCATTGTGCATAAAACAAGAGTCCATGAAATCTTGAGGGCAGAAAAGCCGTTAGGAGTTAATCCAAAACTTTTGGGCTTACATTTGTTTCTGTGGTTCAGTCCATTAAAACAGTGTGCACACTGTGACGCACTAACTATACGCAATGTGTAATTGGATTTTTTGAGATGTGGAAATCCTTTGCTATGAACCCATGACAGGTAAGTGAGTTTATTGCTCACACATAAAGGTGTGTTTACTCCCATGTATCTGCTAGTAAACGCACTAATCTAGTGGAACTATAAAGGGATCGTGCAGAATCAGTTAGAGCAGTAAGGCAGCACATGCAGGGACTGGCCAGTGGGATGAGGACTCAGGGATTGGACTACCATATAGTGGGGGCATCCATAGATAAATATACACAATAGAGGAGGTGCTGTGTGTGTCCGTGTGTATGTAAGTGTGTGCGTATGTGGGTGTATCTGTATGCGTGAACACCTCCAGGAGTTCTTGGTTTCTCAGTCTCTGTCGTTCTCCTGCTTTCTTCTTGTTTCAGTCATTCTTTTCTCCCTCCGTTTCTTTCTCCACATCGTTACTCCCCTGCACTGCGTGGCGCACGCGGGTTTGGTTTCCCATCGTGGGTCCGACGGTTTCTCCCCTTCCTTATCTCCTGAAGATGCTTCCATTTCTTATTAGGTGGGCGGACAGCAGGACGCAGAGGTGCGATGTCCTTACCCTCCTGGTCACCACCGGTGTTCCTGCGTGCCCAAACCTGCTCGCAAATCTGGTCAACCGTGTTTAGGTTCGGATGGTCCACCAGCTGCATGAAGTCCCGGTACCAAAGCTTTTGATTGGTCATTGGGGGTCCGCCTCCGCTGCGGGGGTCTAATCGAACAGGGGCATCGGAGGGTAGATTGGAGACAAATGAAGGTGTGGAAGGTACAAGTTCTAAGGTGATGCCTAGTAAAGTTTGGGTGAAGCCATGCTCCATTGCATGGCACTGGTAGATGCCAATATCTCTTTTCAGGACACGGCGAATCAGAAGACCTCTGTCTGTCTGGAGTATGCGATCGTCTAGACGGACCTATAAGCAAGAAAAAATCAATTGAAATCATGAAAAGAAATAAGCTCTAAAGCTGCAAAGTTGTTGTTTGCTAAAGTAATTATAAACGAAAGAATTTGATTTCTGATCTGATCTGATGATGCAAACACACACAAAACATTTTCATGACCTATAAATGCCAAAGTATACTTTAATGACTTCTCGGTCATCATCTCTGGCCAGTGTCAGCCATTCCTCTCACCTCTTCTCGTCGATTCTGTGGATGTTTCTGGAAGGTCCAGGTGATTCTGGCCTGAAGGGATTTGGGGACGCACTCTAAGAAAGTGCTACTTCCCTCTACACCATACAGCTTCTTCTCTGCAATACGATGCTTATGATGATCTGCAGGGGGCAGCAGAGACAAACACAAAATGAGTCAATGTAGAGCAGCACATGTGCTCGCTAATAACAAAACAAGTCCAGGTTAGAATAAGACAGAGGAACCTGGAAGGATAGGATGGTGAATCCAGAAATGTTACTAGAAAAAACAGACAGGCAGACATATCGTTTTCTAAAATGAATGATATGACCCTAAATCTTAACCACAGCCATAAAATTGCACAAAAGTACTCAAAGACTTAAAAGTCAGCCTACATCAAGGCCAAAGGTGGGGAGAGGATTACACAGATTACTGGTGAAACAAATGTCTACAAACTGCCAAACAGACTCCTGATCAGCATTTTATGGTACTTTGGAGTAGTGCCGATCTCATCACAGACAATTACTCTGACCTTCATTAGTTTTACACAACACAGCTTGCAGACCAAATGACGTAATCGCATTACTCAGGAGCTCCTTCAGTTTGAGCGATTAGCCTGATTCAGCTTTATGGCAGCAAGACAGCAACAAAATGCTGGTATTGTGGCCTGAGCAGACAGAGGTCACCAGGGTTGAAAGCGGGGGATATTTTAGATTATTTGGCATAAGGACTGTAAGATTTCAGATGGCAAGCTTCTCAATGAGTCCAAGAAGCATCAGACTACAGCTTGCATAGTTTAGTCTTAACAAATAGGATTAACACCAGTTTTCCTAACATGTCTACAAAAGTCATTGTTGTAGATATGGAAATGATGAAAGAATTGTACCTCCTGAGCACAGAGTGTTAGGGTCTCCATTTCTTACATCCTGGCGGCGAAAACGTCTGTAACAAGTTTGACATTTTAGTTTAAGAAAAGGAATGTTTTATTGCACGACAGTATTTGCAAATTCACTTCTTTCTTTTAAGTAATGATAATCTGTTATATGTCATGTTAATGTCAAAGACCTCTTTGTGTTTGGCAGGTAGCGAGTACAGGAAGTTCCATCCCAGGCACAGTACGGGTCTCTGGCCAGGCAACACTCAGCGCAGGCCTTCCCGTATACACTGCAGCGGTGAAGTGGAATCTGGGCAAGGCCCGTGTCAGAGCCGACATACAGCTGTTGCTGTGAAAACAACGCAAGCAAAGAGAAGCATTTAAAACATGCTTTATTCTGAAACAGCACAAAAGCTTATGTGCCAGAAATACCATCCATGTGTCCATTATGGCAATTTATGTTGGCTCTCTTTGGTTATATTAAGCATTATCCATCATCACCATTCTGATTTAGTACAGCTTCACATACTATATTGCTCTTTCGGGGCATATAAATATATTGCTGCGCAGATAAACAGGTCGATTAATTTCTAAGTCTAGATATGTCAACCATTTCCACTGTGAAGAGGAAATAATTGACTAAAGATAATACGGTGCTGCACTGTTTGACATACTCTTAAAAACATGAATTTGGGGCTTTTAAGAATTAAACAAGCATACCCGTTTTGAGGAGATCTGCATGTTGATGA
Source organism: Neolamprologus multifasciatus (assembly GCF_963576455.1). NCBI lineage: Eukaryota > Metazoa > Chordata > Actinopteri > Cichliformes > Cichlidae > Neolamprologus > Neolamprologus multifasciatus. Next base: position 28,245,138 of record NC_140458.1, on the reverse strand, counting down.
TAGATGAGGCGTCCTGGGAAGGAGAAGAGATGTACCAAACAAAATAATATACTTTTTAGATTTGACTAAAATTATCGGTATGTAGTTAAATTTTATTTATGTAGCACCAAATCAAAACTTCAAGGTGTTTTATATTGTAAGGTAAATATACTACAATAATACAATATACAATGGATGTATACATGCATATTTATACAATGTTCTTTCAAACTATCCTTTGTTTTCCTCTTTAGGTCATGTCCAGGGAGTACAGTACAGTTAATAAAAGGCATGCAAGTTTGAATGATCCATTAATTTCAACACTTCATTGAGATTTAATGCTTGTAAGAATACAACCTGTCATAATGACTAAATGTACTAAATACATGTACTTTCATGTATTGTTGTTAGCACAGTTTTCTTACTTTGAAAACTTCCAACTCCTCCAGTAAAAGTTCCTCCATGTTGTTCCAGCTCTCCTTGGGGACACTGATCACCTTTAGTACTGTCCCTTTATCTGAAATTTCACACACACAACCGCTTAATAACTAATTTCATCATTTTCCTGTTTAACCCTAGAGTTAGAAATGATCACTGCTCATTCACCTGTGCCAATGAACATGACATCGTACTGTCCATCAGCAGCATTGACTCTGTCCACAGCGATCTGTGTAAAGCTGTAGTCCACATTGGTCCTGATGAAGATGGGCCTTCGGCTCATAGGGTAGACCGGGTTGTACATTAGAGGGTGGTGACGCGCGAACTGAATCACATCATCTGGGAAACCCTTTGTTGACTCAAAGCTGCCGAATGTCTTGCTGGGGCACTACAGAAGGGCAGAAAAAAATCGAATTAGTATTTTGGGAACTTAAAAAGTTTACATTGCACTTTACTGAACATCAGTGGGAATACAAATAAAAAGAGGATTTTAAAAAACTACTACTACAGTGAAACTACTGTGAGTACACATTTTCTCTCGGGACCTGAATGCGTGAACGTGCATGCATGCGGCTGCTGTAAAGCTCTGCAAAAAACAGCTGACTCTGAGTCAGTGCTCTCCTATTTACTATGTTTGGACTCGGTCATTGCACAATGACTGATATTTGATGAGTAAACTTGTTTTGTCTTTCTGGATGTAAACTGAAATTAAATGCCGAACTTCTCAGCACTTTAGTTGACCTGAAGTACACAAAGCACAGTTCAACAGAGAGGTGATTATGGTGTGATGGGTCTCAAGGACTTAAAAGAGATTTACACCAGGTCAGAGTCCAGCCACTCTCTTTAATTAAAATTCCAGTCCTGGATTTTCTAAATGCTGAAAACTCAATTTAGCATCATGCAGCGTCTATTCTCATACAATTCCATGTTTTTCTTTTTACTAATTTGCACTATATTGAGCCACACAGTTATGCATTTTAAATCAGAATGTGCATTATGTGCACTTTTTGCATAAACTTCCTTGAAAGCATGATTGTGTTCTTAAAATCTGATTTGTTCTGCTAATTTTACAATCCAGCGAGGTAATGATGGCGTGAGGGAGGATTTTCTGTAGGCCAAATACAATTAGTATTCTGCATTCATACAATAGGGATTGTTCTCCAGCAGCAGTAACAGCTGAAGCTCTGCATAACAAATCCTGCTGATGCTACACTTGTGTGCTAGCTGAATGTAAAGGCCCATAATGAGCACATATTGATTGAAAGGAAAGGGGGGGTTGGAAGAAAACAATATTTAATAGTGAATACTGCCTCAATGTGACTATGAGGCCATTTTTTTTACAACTATTTTGTTTTGTTCTGAGTTTTAGTTTGAGGCAACAAATTCGACACTGAAGACATACTAAAGAATATTCCACTGTATGTGATGGTCTAGCATTATTAATTAATTTATAATAATTTATTATTATATCTATGGCTAGGGCTGTTAGATATAACGATATATATCGGATGACGATAGAAAAACATCTATCGTTTCATTTTACGCTATTGTTTGTTTCGTGGTGTCGCAAAATAAGCTGTTTACGGCAATATTTTTTCATCGTTTTGATGGTCACAGTAGTGGCTATATTAATTTCTTAAAGTTCTCTCTTTCTCTTATATGTAACCACACTACAGACGGACAAGTGCCTGTTTTTATGCGTTGTGGTTAGCAACAACAACGATAACACCATCGCCTGTCCGCTTGTTTATGTTCCACATAAACCTTTCACAATAAAGCTCAAGACCCTGTTGAGACTTTTCAAAATAAACTGAATCACGTGAAAGAGCCGCCAGGTGCTAAAAAATAAACCTTAGACTCAAACATTAGAACAGGCTTTTCCCCGCAGCACACCGTGTAATAAATACTCACAAAGAAAACGGCGGCCGTTACAACTTATGTCTAAAAATGTATAGTTTGATGCATCGGTTAAAACCATCCAGCTACATGACACGCAAGTCGAGCTGCCCGAGATTCATAGAATTTACAGAAAATGTTATAGTTTTGTGATTTATATCATTATAGAATTGAGATTTTAGTCATATCACACAGCCCTATCTATGGCAATGTGTTATATATTATAGGATGCATATATGTTTTGTTCTTAAAATCAGATTTTAAGTGCAAAGTAATAACTAAACATTAACGTAATCTAAAATATACACTTCCATCTGAAAAGTAGCAAGTAAAAGTTTCTCCCAATTACGCAAATATGTGTACATTTACTTGATCAGCCAACACTGCACTGCTGGAAACTCTAGATACTGTGACGCTGATGCGCTTTTATGATTACTGACATACCATTCCGGGGCGGGGATAGGGCACTTTTCCCTGGAAGGGGACCCACTGGTAGTTGGGCCCCTCTTTGTGAGCAAATGGCCCCAGGAAGGCCCTCCGGATGTCATTCATAGAGTAAAGACACACAGCTGAGCCTTTAAATACACTGCTGCTGGTGGACAGAGGGAGTTGGGTTAGATGCAACAAAAACACGCAAAATACACAAAAATGTCTCTCCTCACACACAGACATGCACAAACACACACACGTAATATGAACAGATTCTGACCTGGAAGTGGAGAAGACGGTGTAAACCAGAGGGTTCTTTCTGTCCCTCGTCTGCAGCAGGAAAACATCGCCTAAGGGTGGACGGCCATGCACACACACACAAACACACACACACTGGTCAGGTGGCAGTAGACTAACGGTCAAAGGTTGAGTGAAAGATAAACAAAACCCTTTGGCCATGTCTAAGAACCTTAACGAGACATGTTACTGATAACTGAGGGTCATGACATGGAACAAAATCCACCACAGGTTCAGGCAGCTTATAAAAATCTTTTAAACAAACTGAGTTTCATTAAGTTTTTGCTTCACTTGTCAGGTTTGAGATCTCCATAATAAACAAGAGCGTATTTCTTAGTCTTGAGCCACAAAATGTGCTTCCATGTACTTTAATGAAATTCCTGCTTCTAAAGACATAACATGGTGCACATATTTTAATAGAACAAAAACTTCAGATTAACAATTATTTATTTTTACATGGATATAGTTGGAAAAATTCAAGGTCAAGACAAGAGACTGAAAGTTCATGAGGGAATCTGATGGACAGATGTGGCCAAAGGGTAATTTAGACTTTAGCCTACACCACTTACTTTTCCTTTCACTATGTCATGAGATAAGCACAAAGACAGATCATATTATAGCCCACAGATACAGCCTAGAAAGCTCTATCGGAAACATCTTGAGAGCTGAAACTCGTGCAGCTGCTCAGCAAACCACATGACTGCAGGTTCGGGGAGACGTTGCATAACAACAAATAGCTCATTCTTTTAAAAATATATTCCAATAATAATTTAAGTAATACGTATAAGTAATTTCTCATTTTGGTAAAAGTAAATCCTGAATTCCAGATAGAGTGAAACAAACCAAAAGCAACTTGTTTTTTATTTGAAAGAAATCTCTGGTCATCTCAGGTATAGTTAGCTAAATAACTGGCCTGACATTAACCTCATAAACAGGTTGAAAATCCAGTCTCTGCATATCTTTTTATTACACCTAGCTGACTTATTATAAAGGTGAAAACCCTATAAAAAGGTTCCTAAATTCTTTATTGTTTATATTTTAAAGCACTATTGCTAATTTTAAAAATTACAACAGAAAAACTCTGAATGTCGACTGTAAATCATGTTTGAATGTCAGGTCTCTGATAAAAACTCTGACTTTGTGCTAAAGTGATACTGAGTTCTTCTGATCTTCATGACAGACTCACTGTTAGTCTATTCTCTGATGGAATAACTTCCACAATTAGTTTTTGCACTGAGGGTTAATGCTAAATTTATTATGAACAAGATGAGGAGTGCCAAACTACCAAACATCACAGCTATGTCCATTTTGTATCCACATATAGCTTTAAAAGGCAAAAAATGTGCCTAACATTGCTCTTAGGATACTCATCAGCTTGACTTGCATTTTATAACTTCTTATGGGTATGGGTCAGTACTGGACACTGCTCTGAGGATGGGTTCAAAAAAGGGTCATTTTTTCCAGAGGAACAAACATGATTTACATTTGTCCTCTAAGTCCAAGGATCCCTCATAGAATCACACTATATTTCACCAGACATTCATTTTATTACAACTGCAAAATGTGGTTAGAAATTGGCGTCTATGCTCCACACTCATAAATATCATCCTGGAGCCAAAGGATAGGGGTTGAAAGACCAGGCAGCAATGCAGGGCAACAGTGGCACCGTCATGTCAGAGGAAGATATGGAAGGTTTTGGAGCTGGGAATGTGTGCTTGGTGTGCAAGGTGTAAAGGACAGTCTTTAGAAAAGGCTTTTAAAAATATACACATACATAATTATATATAATGAAAAGTATAACTTCTCGGTGGAAATTCATATAGGTTTACAGGAAAATTGTGGCTTCTTTGTCATTTGATATGCTTTATAAATTTAGTCTCACTTCTGGATTTTATCTCCTGAAAACACATTATAGTTTTTTGTCATATGAAGAGTTACCAGAGACGAGCCTCTAACTTTTTCTAAACCCACAGCAAAAACATTGGCTTTCGATCAGGCCAGAATCTATTACCAATTAATCTGTCTCATGCTTGCTCCAAGTCTGCAGGAATGTTAGACTGAATGGTAATCTACAATTGAGGTCAGAAATCCTTTTTTTTTATTATTATGCTTTCCAGGACCTTTTCTCCATTTGCCCGCAGAATGTCCTTCTGGATAAAAATCCAAAAAGGAAAATCAGCACTTTTTTTTTTTTGCTTTTCTGTTCTCTGTCTACTGAAAAGTGAGACTACCAGATTATAATGCACAATATCTTAGAAGCGGAAAACAACAGGAAAAACAAAACGTTAGTAATGACCAAAGTCTTTTGGTGAAAGTGGCAAACAACCTAACAGGAGGATGTCGAGTGAAAGCTTTGTTTACTTCATTTATGTTATATCATACTTTTACTCAGCACAATTTTCATCTTAAAATAGTTCACACAGTACCGTACTTGTACTACTGACAGTTTGCACAGCTGTACTTACGCAGCTCATCGAAGTACGTGTCGCTGCCATCAGCTCCTGGTACCGAGCAGATCAGACGGGTCTTCAGAAATGTTGTCCACTTGTTCACCAGGCTTCGCTGACCGCCCATATCATTCTGATTGGAGAAAAAAATAGCCAAGATAAATTTAAGAGGATATTTTATTTATATTTGTCAACAATCCAGCTGGAATTGCTGCTGGACTTTACCCTGCACAGCTGTCCGATTCTGGAGTAGGTAGATTTTCCCAACCCTTGAGCCTCAACCGCTGTCTCCCGGAAGAAGAAAAAGACCTTATCGTCATCTTGGTTCTCACTTTCAGGGACCCAAAAGGACCCAACAAACTTTGGTTCTGGTAAAGAAAATCAAAGAAAAAAATTAGTCAAAAATAGCCTTTCCTATCAACACAGTGTAATTCTTCATGTGAGTCGTCTCAACACACAATCTGATAAATAAAGACAAAAACGCACCATTAAGCCATCTTGAATCATGCTGTTCAGTGCGGATAGAGGGGCGTTTCCCCAGGCTTCTGAAGATGGTGAAGTCCCTTCCCATTAAATCTGTGGCCACGCCTGCATACAGCTCATCACCTAGGAGACAGAATTAGTCAACGACTGTTTGGATAATATATTTGTAGTACGTCAAATCAGCCCAATTTCAAGACACAGTCAATGAACGTTCTTATTCAGTCATCTCATATTAGTTTGCATGGGTTCAAGTACCGACGAGCACAGATGCAGCGTTGTGTCGAGGATCATACGGACTCTTTCCTTTCCCGTCCTCCACTTCAGAGGGGTCAATCCTGAACACGTGGTCCTGATGGACACAGGAGGGAAGGGATTTTACAGTGTGATTACATTTGCATAGTCCTTCTATAAATTGGGGGTTTAAGTTTATTTTTGAGATTTGTTGTAAACTAGATGTAAATGCCAATTTCTTTATACACTTAAGACCATATTTTAAGGGTCTGTCGACAGGTACACTGAATAGAGACTAAAGTGGCTGGCAGAGAACTGGAGTTTCTGTGTTTGAAACATCTTATTTTCAGCAGATGAGAACAAATAAAGACATTGTATAATATTTTTAGACTTTCTTGTTACACTGTTGCATAGTGAGTGTCGTGTAGGTTGTGTTTTGCACATTCCTCACCTCCATCCTGTGTCCCACCTCGACAAAGGCACAGGTGGGGTGGAAAGCACCCGTTCCACAGGCGTATAAGTGGGTGCGGTTATAGTGGTGTACAATCTTCACGTAGTTCACACAGTCAGACTGAAAGACACATACACATATAGTACTTTAGGAAGCTTTAGGAAGGAAAATGTTTTGTGATTGGCACTCTACAAATTCTGAGTCAGAGTGTTAGGTACACTACTGAAACACAATTCTTGCATGAAATACATTGCCCTTTTTTCCAAGCCTGACATAGTGGTAGTGTTTACCTTTAAATACAGTAAATACCTGTCTGCCATTTAGTCTATGATGACCCCAGATCCACCTCCTACTCACAGGTTTGACATCATGTGTGTCCTGGTTAATACGACCGACTAACAATCAAATGGTCAAATGAATATCCACACATAATTTAACCAGGTTTCCTAAACTGCTATAATATCACCAATCTCTATAATAACCTTGCTGTCAAGTTTCTTTGACTTATATTTATACATTTATAGAGAAGAATGCAGAATAGTTACATAAAGAAATAAGATAAACTTATATTTCATTATCCATTTTATTTTTGCCAGACATATATCTTTTCAAACCATTTTAATCTTTGTTCTATGTCTTCTTATTTCCATTATCCTGGCTTCTTTGTAATAACAAACGAGCATGTTATTGATTCATAGACACATCTGTTCATCTCAGAATCAGGTTACACTGAGATGGATCTCAAGAGAGTGCTGGAAAAAAAGATTTACTGCATACTAAGATAATGGATGGTACATTTTTCTTCCTGTCTTCAAACACCATGCTTTGAGGTGATTAGCCCATAAAGAGATGATACTATATGTGGACCGCTGTGGATACTATAATTATTGCCATTATCATGAGAATCTCACACCACAGATTTATATTGAATATGAATTTTTATAAATGATTTTCTGTATTGTAATTAAGAAAGTGTTCAAAACAACATGTCATCATGTTTATTTCTTATATATTCACACACTGTAGCACACATCTAAGCTTTTAACTTTCCATTTTGCGCTTGTCTACTCCTCCCCAGACAGGTCACTGTAACATCTGTCTGTCGATTGTTGTGAGTATTGGTGGATCTAAAGGTTTGGAAAGGCATGAATCCCACTGTCAACAGCAGACAGTCATAATGCAAACAGCTCAGAGCCTGGATCATTTGGACAGTTAAAAGACAAATGAATCATTTTTGGAGTAAATATGCAGAATATCAGTTTCTGCGTAAGCGTTCATAGAAAGTGAATTGTTTGGCCTGCTGTTTTCCAGGTCTCCTGTGCACGGCAACAGTTTAGTCAGCCAATCGATTGGTTAAACACCTTTATGTGCGCGTGTGTACACTACAACAAGTAAACTTGTGTATTCACACAACAACTCCATCTCTAATCCCCTGGTAGGTTTTAAAGGCTGAATGGCAAGCCTTTGTTCTAAACCACTAAAGGTTATATATATGTGTGTGTGTGTGTCTCAGGGGGCAGAGAAAGGTGAGGCACTCAGCAGAGCAGGAGGTTGACAGAGAAAAGTCTTTGATGTGACAAAGGAGAGAGATCAGGAGGGTAGGGAAAAGATGCATGAGCGACCCTGAAAAGATACAAAAAGAATGAGGTGAAATGATGACAGCAATCACTTTTCCTCATTGTCTGATCAGTGTGTGTGTGTGTGTGTGCATACATGTGTGACAGAAGGGTTGGGTGTGTGTGTGTGGGGGGGGTTAACGGGTTCCCTGGACAACCTTTGACATGCCACTGACTCATTAGTTGAAACAGTGAGCAAAATGAGGGCTGTGACCTCACAGCAGCTGGAGCTCTAAGTCTTGCCTTTACGTTTTATAATGCTGCATTGTTCTGCTGTAGATGTCTTTTTCTCTGTTTCTCTTTGTTCCTTCTGTAGATGATTAACCTGATCTACAGCAATGTAGTATTTTAGCCACTATCTGTGCTCTGTTTATGGTATTTGGCTCCATATCGATTGCTATCATATAAACTATGCTTCTTTGAGCATTTTATGTGAAGTGTAACATGCTCTGGTTCAGTGGCTATTTTTGTGTTTGTCAGGTGCATATTATTAAATCTACCATGTCCTTGAATTAAATCAGATTTTGTAATTTGTCCTCGACACCTGAAACACTTCATGTAAGGATTATTTAAATATATATACAGGGTAGTTTGCTCTTTGCAATACAAAGACAGTCCATAATACGATCAGAGAGATCAGGAAGAGTGTGGAAGTAGAAACATCACCGACTTTTCAATGAGACTGGAGTGTTGACTGTGAGACCATTTTTATGTTTTGCTTTCACTTGTTGTTTGGTTAGGCTGAGGCACCAAAGCTATTTGGCTAGCTCGTTCCACTGGCTAAGTTACCAGGGTGCCTAGATGCACTCCATCTAAGACATGACATGGTTTCTGGAGGTCACTTAACTTTAAAAAACAACTAGGCTGTTATAAAAGCTGCTGGAAGCTTGCATTTTCCGTTTGGTTAAAACCAGAACAAACTGTTTGAATGTGTGTAAAAGCAAAGAGTCCAAGAGATGCAGGAAGCTTTAATAAAGTTAATGGCAGAGAGGGTTTGACTTGATGGGAATGGTGATGTTCATTAGATACACAACATATCACAGTGTAATAACATAGGAATGCCTTTGATCATCTCTGTTAAACGGGGCAATGCAGTAGCAGGGGATACTGGCAGGCCGCATTGCTCCTAAAAATTTACTGATTTCTGGAATCTGACTGTCTAAGTGATACACATAAGAGCGTGCCTTCTTTCCATTTGTTTCCAATTCTTTTCACCATTGTTTGTGTGGGAATTCCTGCACACTGATCGTCTACACAATGCTGGAAAAGAAAATGTTCTTTGGTGGTTTCAGACATATTTAGTGGTCACTGAGCTTCTTCTCTCAGTAGTTAAAGATTAACACAATTCAGTTTGTGTCTTCCAGAAAGACTAACATGAGCAAGAGTTTGGAAGAGTTCTCCTTTTTAAATTAATTCTTCCCATTGAGCTATTGGACTTCATTCATAATCTAATTCATAATGTCCCAGAACTCATCGTGCAACATGCAGCTTCTTGGATACCTTTAAAAAAATCAATTTTGATTTACAATTGTGATTAATGCATCTTCTACAGAGCATTTTACATAAGAAATTGCTTTGAATGATATACTTATGAAATAAAGAAAAGGATTTTTATTATTAATTCCTACCCATTGATTTATTAATGGGTCTTGGAAGGCACTGAAAGTTACCAAGTGGGTACTGAAATGACAGCATAAACACACAATCTATCACTTCTGCGGTTCTGAATATGACTCCGGTCTTACAGTGACGCCTCAGAGTGCTGAGTCAGACCAAGTGTCTGGGTAAACTGTCAACTGTTTACTGCCCCGCTCTAATTCTGTTTATCTGCATGTGTCTGTGTTTGTCTTAGTGTGCTGGCACATGCAAGGTGGTTTTACTGTTTGAAGGACTGGAGGGTTGTAAATAACAATATTAGATGAGGACAGGGAATATGAAGAAAGGACCAAACATGGAAAATGAGTGGAGGGAAGAGATCAAGTGGCAGGGAGAGCTTTTGACCTCTTCCTATAGAAAACACATTTCTCTGTAATTAGGGTCAATAGTTCATGGTGGAGGTTTGGGTGAGTTTTCACACAGAAAAGGATAAAAGAGGATAAAAATAACATTTCAAAGGATAGAAATGTGAGTTAAAAAAACCTACTTTAATGCAAAATCTGTCATTTTCTTCGAACTTTTGTCTTATCACTTTCTTTCTCCCACAATAACTCATTATCTTCTTCATCACATTAATTCTCTTCATCACTCGCAGTCTCCACAGTTACTCGCACTTTCGAACAGGACATATGCATACAGAAAACTGAACACACTCATGCACAGACAGACAGTCACACACACAGACTCCTGGTCAGGTGAAATTAGAGCCTGGATTTTTGTATGAATGGAGCCCGTTGTCTGTCTGCTACAGCTGTATAATCACACTGATGACGGGTTTGTTTTACACACACATAAAGACACATTCACAGACATTAGACACACACACTGGAAACTTACACATACAGGGATAAATGTACACACAGACACTGTCAAACACTTGAGTATAAATACACTATAAATAGACACATTTATGGTATATCTGCATAAGCAGATGTGATGTTACTGTTTTAAACAGTTAAAGCCACGAAGTACCTACACACACACTGACCTGTACAGTTATCTAATTGTAATCTTGGGTGGTCTATAGGTTCTTGGTGGCCTCTACATGTTGGTCAGTGAAGCCAAGCCCCCCCTGCCCACACTACATCCACAAGCAGAAAATTACATAGAAAATCTTTTTTTGGCACTTAAATAATAAGTCAAGGGAACCTGATGATGGCGTATCTTTTGGTAAACTCTGCCGTGAGCTCTGCAGCAGGTCATGAGTTCAGTCATGGAGACTTTGTGCATGCAGTCATCTCAGAACGGAATCAGAATCAGATCAAATCATCCAAATAGAAACACTTTAACAATCAGGGTTTTGCTTCATTTCCCGTTAATCTGCATCTTATTGTTACTGCTGCAGGTCATGTCCAAGATGCTCTTTATTACCCTCACTCAGTCCGTCCATCCTCATATAAATAATAAACATCCAGTTCAACCTAATGTAACGTGCCACATTTTTACAAGCAACGGGTCAATATTTAGATTTCTGTGACCTCACTGCATTGCATCATATCGTCACAGCAAAGGTATGCAACTGTTATTTTCTGCTGCACATATTCTTCCAGTGAGGAAGAACCCAGTGAGTTGCTCTCATAGTGAATATATCAAAGATCTTCAGCAAGAACTGTGTTTCCAACTGAGTTTCTCTGATCCCCTAACCCAGTGCAATACCAAGTTTAATATTTAAGTGACATTTAAAAAATGAAATGTTTGCATTGATCCCAAACCTGTCTGGTTAGACAGTGTGTAAACACTGTGTGAGCTCTACATCAGACTGTGTGGATATCATTCAAATAGGGCTCAAAGAAACAAATTTGGAGGAAGTAATCTCACCACATGGCAGGTCCAAAAGTAGGAGTGCTGCACCTATTATTACATGTTATCTGTTTAAATGTGGTGTTTCTGTCTTGTGATGACTCCCATGACTCGAGTGGATTAAAAGGTAGCATTGTGTTAGGCTGGGTAGGAGTGGATGCTTACATTCTGCACTTGGAGCTCAGTAGCAATGCTTATTGAACTGTATGTAAAATGGGACATGGTTAAAGTGGATGTTATGATGCATTATGTCTCATAAAAACTCAGTTTAGCTAACAGGTTGTAGTTAAATATTCCTTGAGTAATAATAATAATGATAATAATAATGCAGTGTGTATTATTGCATAAGATGATGACAACACACTTCTAAAAACTTTCAGGTTCCACATCTGAACTGTATCAGCTGTAAACTTTTATAAATCAAAGCAGAGATCACAGACAAGATAAAACGCAGGCGTAGCTGTGGGGTCGGGCAAATAAAGCCAATAGCTGGTGTTCTTAAAAACTTTCTATCGTTCTATCTGAGGCTTCTGGATGGTGATAGCTGTGGTTGCAAAAGGACTTCCAGCCCCATTGAAGCCTATCTGGAAACAGCTTTCTGTCTTTACCTCTGTAAACAATTTCCTGCCTTGTTTATGTTCCTGGTCACTTGTTTTGTATTATACTGAATAAAAAATGAAGTCTACGTTGCAAATTATGCAGAATTATGGATTATCTTTGGTATGAAACTACAAGCTCATTGGTTAACTAGCTGTCAATCACAAGTCATTAGTGAATGAGCGCGTGGCTTCACAGTCAGACCCGCCCTTCCTTTTTTCAACCAAGCTGGTGACAGCAAAAAAACATTTATTGGAAGGCTTGAAAACAGGGCTTTACCAGGTGATATCACAGTACCCACATCAATTTTTATTTCTCTGGTAAAAATGAAAACGTGAAATCACATGGCTGAGGTGACGTGTGGTGTGATCACTTACAGTGATGTCTTTGCCAGCCCAGTTACACTCCTCCCTCCAGTCAACAGGGGCAGGCCAGTAGATCTGAAACAGGCAGACAAAGATCAGTCCATCTTGTAAATTTACTCTGGATTTTTAATTTGGCTAAATTAGATTATTTAGAGTGTACCAGAGATGCATTTCCTCATAATATCAGGACTTAACCCATCAAGTGTAAGAACAGTCTGATCCATCTCTTTCTTTCTAACCTATTTTATCCTGCAGCCACTCAGCAACATTAAAAAAAAAAAAACAGGGAGAGCTACAGTGAATCTGCACACCCAGCTCATAAATCAAACTCCCTCATCTACCTAAAACCAACAGAGGTTTCATATCTGACAGATAGAAACTTGCAATTTACTCCAAGCAGCTGTGGACAGATGTTTTTTGTGGGCTTTTTTTGTGTGTAACTTGTCTATACATTTCAGTTCTTTTGCCAGTGTGTGCACTGCACTCAAGTCTTTTCGCAGCTCTGATTATACTCCAAAGGCAAAAGCCTCACAAAGTGTGCCTTTTTGATATGAATCATAACCTCTTTTGCATAAATGTTTTTTTCTTATCTCCGTCCAGGTCTTTGATTTTCTACCTTCCTCTATGGATAACACTTCTCTTTTCCCCTCAGGTCAGACACTTAAGTAGACTCATATGTGCACGGATGTTATTTTCTAAAGGGTGTGTTTGTAAAAATGTTTCCACACTTCTGAATATTTCCTTCAGGAATGCAAGAATACAAACCACAGGTGACTAACTTTGTGAGTCAAAATAATAAATTATTCTTAGAAAGTAAACAATGTTGCAGTGGTTGGAAGAATGACTCACTTTCATCTGCTGCCAGTATAATCACCTAAGATAGTTAACAAAAGGCCACAAAATATTTTCATGGCAAATGTATTTGGAGTTGTTCAGATTTATCTCTTCTGGTAATGGTTTGTGTATTACCAGGGAAAATGCTGTGTTTATAAAACAGTTCCTTATTTTATGGATAACTTTTTAAAAAGCCTTGTGCACATGAGAATCTAAAATTAAATCTACTCATAACCGTTAAAACACAGAGTTGAAAATGTTGAAATCTCAGCAGCAGTAACTTAGTTTTGATCAACAGACCGCTCACACTCCCACATGTTTTACAGCTATACAAGTTTGGTTTTGGGGGTTGTTTCTGGCCAACCTTGTGTTCTTGTTTGGCGATGTTGTCCAACGACAGAGACAGCAGGAAGTTCTTGGCTCCCACAAACAGTCGACCCCTCTCTTCATCCAACAGCAGGGCGCTAAAGCAGCAGGAACGCTCCAGCTCAAACCGTCGCACTCCGTGGAACTGCTGCAACTCTGAAAATGTAGATTTACAGGGTGGACCTCAGTCAAATACTGATATGAGTCGATGATTTCCACATAACTTAAAGATAAAGATATTAAGTATGGGAGAACCCGCCTATGCATTTGTGTTAATGTGTAGGTGCCATTGTGTTTGCCTGGATTTATGGAGAAATGTGCTTATGTGTTGACATACAGAAATGAGATAACTCGGATAACTTTGCAGAGGCATTAGTTTTGGACCAGTCTTTTGGTCTTTACTTGTCTTTTTTGTTGTATAGTGAAGCAAACTTTTTTATTAATTATGTTCTTCAGAAAGTAAGTAAAGAAACATAAAATCTTTGCGTTCAAAGCTGTCATCAGCGTCTTCAGATCCACATCAGTTAGTTGGCTACAGGGCTTCCACAAGTCACGTTGCTAAAAAAAAAAAAAACTCAACATCTTATGTATTTCAGTATATTTCTGAGCTGTGTCCTAAGGCCAGTGACTTGTGAAATGAGCAGGATGAAATCCTCTGACAGTAATGACACTATATTAGTTTCAGTGGAAAAACTGAATGTCTTTACCATTTCCAAACTGGCAAAAAGTTCTAGAGGAACAGTGCCCAGGAAAATTTAGCTTGTATTTGTAAATTTAAACTATAATAGTCACCCCAAGCTTGATGGGAAAAAAAAGAATTAAAACTGTGTTCTTGGCTTGAGGAAACTAAGAAATAAAGGGACTACATCCTCCCCTACGTGCTCAGCTCAAACTGGGAGCATAAGAAAACAAGACCAAAGCCCTCTTCACTTCGACATTAAAATGTCTTTTATTAGTCTGCCATTGTTCTAATGTGAATTTATAACTTTAATTAAGTCTTTGACGCCACCCAATAGCCGCCAGCATGACATCAGGGACTTTTATTCAGCCCCACCATACTGTGGTGGCAATAACCCTGGGCTTGAGGACATAGTGTGTTAAAAACATGCGTATGATACCTGCCTTCTGCTAAATGCAGTTACTTTTACTTTGAGATCCAAGTGTATTGGTGTTTAATATTTTACTGCTCCTTTCTTGAGTGCTGGTACAGAATATCTGTCAAGAAAATATTATTTGACAGCCCAAATCTACTTTAAGTAGTTGAGTTAAGTAATGGTTACTTCATCCTTTAAACAAGTAATAATGCTTTCTACTCAATAAAAAGCAGCAGTCAAAAATGCCATTTAATGCTACATTGCTAATTAAAAACAAAAAATGTAGTATTCATTAATATACTCTCAGATAGATCAGCTGTACAGCATGTCATTGTGAAACAATAGAGCACTCTTGTTTTTAATGTTTAACATATTATGTTTATGTTAGCTAAAATCCTAACAACAGCAACATTACCAAACACACAGAAAGGCATCAGCAATTTAGCTTCATTGCTAAAGTTGCTAAAATTGTTTATAGGACTCTACTTTTATGTCAAAGTAGTATTTTAATAACCGCCTACAGCCTAATTAGGAACCAAGAAACTCTCACTGTTGACACTCATTTGTCATTTGTGTTTCAAATAAAACTAGAATAGTCTTAAGTCTTCTCATAATAAATGCTTCAAGTTACCTTCAGCCCAAATTCAGGCGGGTACATGTCTCAGCTGTGCAAACGGTCTGCAGTCAGCTTCATGGCCTTGGCCAGTTCATTCAGGCTGTAATTACCAGCTTGGTTTATGTGGCTGTGTTGGGCATTGAGCTGCCTTCTTCTAACATACAATACCCAAGATGAAACACAAAACCGTGCTACTGCGTGTTTAAGTTGTGTGTGTGTGTTTAAGTTGTGTGTGTGTGTGTCTATGGCTGTGAATCACAGCAACCACAAATTACAGTTGGCTACTGTTCAGCTGCATATACTTTCAAAAGGATAAAGCTGAATATTACATGAAACAGAGAAAGTGGTGTGTGTGTGTGTGTGTGTGTGTGTGTGTGCGTGTGGTTTGTGTAGATACTTTTCTAACTATTACGGGCAGTGGAAGAGAGAAATTGAATTTTTTTTTTTAGAAAGAACCAGAACTTTTATCCTCAAAGCTTTTGTTCTTACCTTTATATGATAACTTCATGCGCGGTGAGGTGGATGATGAAGAGGAGGAGGAAGAAGAAGAAGAAGCTGAAGAGGAGGTGCGGGTCACGGTGCTGGAGGATGCATGGGCAGCGGCCAGCCCCAGCAGGAACAGAGAGCTGCAGGTGACCATCGTGGCCACCACCATCATCATCATAGTCATCATCTTGGCAAACGTAAAGCAAACTCCTTTCTTTCAAAAGCGGAGTCTGTGAATTGATTTATTTAAGTTTTAATTTATTAATAGAAGCTATAGTTGTGTCCTGGTTCTGATTCAGTCTTCAGAATCTGTGTGACAGAAGCAGGGACCGGCCTTTTAAGGATTTATTGGAAGGATCCTTAAAAAAGTGTTGGCTTCTATTTTTTTCTCTTCCAGTCTTCTTTTTAGAGTCTCAATAATCAGCGTAACGTCGTTCTCTTGGGACTCTGAAGGATGATCAAGCTGAACTCTCACATCAAAGATGGGCCATAAACATTAAACATGGACACATAGACCTGAAAATAAAGACAGAGAAGTAACAAATTTAGAAATGTGCACTGCTAGCACACGTGTGCTTATGCCAGGGATGCCCCCATGCACAAACACACACACACACACACACACACACACACACACACACACACACACACACACACACACACACACACACTGCTGTCTGAGGTATTTTTAGTCAGACTCAGATTGATGCTCCTGCCAGGCTATGTTAATGCCAGCCTCCATTATGGCAACACTATAATCTCTTCACATTACAGCAAGACTCAGGGACAGTATCCAAAGCGCGCGCACACACAAACACACACACACACACACACACACACACATAATCTCTGACCTTGTGTGATGAATACTGTGTGTGCGAGATAGAGATATGCTTTGCGCAATGCCAAGCCAAGCGCAAACTCTCCATGTCTGTGGCACTGCCAGCTCACACACACATATACGCATCCAGCACTCACACACTCGCTTGCTTGCTCACACTCTTCCTCACTCCCTCCACACTGGCAGACAGTGTCACTGAATGAGATCTCTTCATTGTGAGGGACTAATGAGCCGACAGTGATGAAGACGGATGAGTGGACGAGCACATCAGTTCTTACAACAATGTCACTTGTGAGCGAATCCAGCCTCACAAAAAGAGCGACTGTTGGCTTCTGGTATCAATATTGACTTACACAGTAATAGATAAATGAAATTACAAGTTATTTAGAGATTTACAGTGTTGCTTTTTCCCCAATCTGGTTTACACATGGCTTCTATAATGTTTTTGTTTTTTCTCGGTCTCCTGATGTATTGGATTTGCGGAAATTAATGAGACAGACTTGCTATTGTTTCAGAAAATTCCCCAATAATATCTCACGGCACTGTCAATGCCAAAGCATGAGGGAGGTCAGTGGCTTGTAATCCTACATCTATATGAATGTTGTGCTGCAAAAAAAAAAAAAAGGGAAAAAAATTGCGCAGTGAACACACACCTCTCTTTCAGTACTTTGGACTCTGCAGGCAGCAGGAACAATAAAGCCTTTCAGTAGAAACAGTCTCCTTTATTATATTGCACCTCACAGTTGGCACTCAGTAACAGGCAGACAGTTGGCTTTTCCCCTCTTTTCATTTTCAATCTTTACTTATTTTCCTCCTTCTAACAATTACCTCTATCACTTCCCTTCATCTGTCACCCTCTATAAAAACCCCTCTTGTGTCTTGGCAATAAAATCAGCTGTTCAATAATAATCTGCTCTTTACTGCAGACTAGATGTCCCTGTCTTGACTGGGGCAATATTAGACGTAAAATAACAGTGTCTTTCTTTGCTTGGGATACTTTAAATGAGGGGTAAGGCCAAAAAAGATTTGTGGATATATTTAAACTGCAGTCTATTGCTAGCCATATGTTTTCAACTAGAGCCAAATCAGCTGACTTTGTAATGCACTATAAATGAATACAACATTTGTTTTCCACTAATAACTACAAAAGATGATCCAAGAGAGAAAAAGATATCAGTCAGAACAACTAAGAAGAAGAAGAAGCAGTATTTCTCCCTGGAGTAACTTAGATTTGGCAGCATGGCGCTGTACACAGCCCTCCTCACCTTTCTACGACTACAGAAACAATAAGGCGGGAAGAATAGACTAGGCATCTGCAACAACAGACATGATACTGATTGTCAGACACATATGGGTTGATTTTGGATTGTAAAATGGCTTGCAGATGTAGGCGGAAGTTTAATATCAAAATCTATCTCAGATTTGTCAGCCATTAGTTGTAGTGGGATGCCACTGACCTCAGTGTACGTAGAGGTGTTGTGTCTACGTTCCGCGAGGATGACTGTGTGAACAGAGTGAGGCCTGTCATCACCAACATCATCTCGGCCATATTTAAAGCATGCCAAGCTTTCAAATACTCACTTTGCTCTAAGCTGGAACAACTTTCTTATTCATTTCAAATTCCTGGTCATCACTGAAAACTAAAGAATCACTTTAAAGCACAATATACATAAGATGAGAAAACACACATACACTATACAGACATAGACCCGTCCGCGCTGTTGGCACAGAGTTTTATGAATAATGGAGCTATTGAAGCGTAGAGACAGGAGAGCTCTCATAAGCTCATGGCTCCCAGGCCACAACACAACAAGACAGAGCTTAACAGGAACATAAACTCTCACATACCCTCCAGTATCTAAACACACGCACATTTGTGAATGGACAAAAGCACACATGCAAGGCTAGATCCCAGCACGGCCTGCTATCTGCTACTGTAACTCGCTGTTTTTCGAATTGAAGAGGTCTTGGGTGATTTCACAGATGTTCGCTGAGTGCAAAGTTTCCCAGCTAGCATTAAAGAAGTGATCACAAGAGCACTAAACTGTGCTGAGGTCTGTGAAACAGAAAGGCCGAAGCACAAGGCTGCATGTCTATGCACGCTCAAGTTTCTGCACTGAACTGCAAAGATGCTGCAGTATTTCAAGGGGAAGGACGTCAGCACTCTCATCAGCTGCAGCTACGTGACACAAGAACAGAAGCGAGCGCGCACACGCGCGCAATTCACGTCACACTCCCTGGAAGCGACAAGAGGAGCAGTGAAACCCTCACACTCCTGTTGGCTGCTATAAAAGGAACGACTGGTCCCATTGTTCCTCCGAGACACCCCGAGCTGTGTGTTGCAGTGTTTGTGTGCGTCCTGTAACTCTGGCTTCATGAGTTGAAGAGTCTATTATTGTTCCTCTTCATCACATCACATCACAGCCCTGTGAGCAGGCACACACACACACACACACACACACACAAACGTTTGTATGTATTCATATACAAGGATGTAGGAGAATATATCCCCATCTAAAAAACTAGCCCTTCTCACACACACGCATGCACATGCAGAGGCAAACACAAAGTCCTTGCATGTTCCATAATGGATCTTAATAAAAAAAAAAGCCATTGGGGCCGCTGACACTTGCATTCAGTTCAGCTTCAATAGACATGGAGCAGCAGCATGCCAAGAGGGAATGGATTAAAAGTAAAGAGAAAGACAGAGACAGAGAGAGAGAGAGAGAGAGAGAGAGAGAGAGAGATTCTGTCTGCGTGGGGGGGGGGGGGGGGGAGCAGGCTGTCCTGTCAAAACCAGACTAAATTGAGATGGGCAGACAAAGAGGCCCGCCTCCAGGGTGAAACGGCTTTTTCAGAGCGGGGTTAGAGTGCAACTTTACTGTATTGTATGCAGTAATGAATAAATGGATATCTGCAGTTTAACCTGTAGACCACCACTGCCACAGGTCACAGTGGAGATCAAGAGCAAGCCGAGCCCGAGGGGGAAACAATGAGGGTCAGATATATGAAGAGACAGGTAGGTGAAAAGGAAGCAAAGACAAATAAAATCATTACAGAGGGAAGAATGAAGAGATGACAAAATGATGTAGAGACAGAAGACAAGAAGTTGTTGAGAGGCCGGTTAAGAGAGGGGAATCACAACAGGAGCAGAGCAAGGAAAACGTGTGAAAAGAGTTGAAAGATGAATTGTGGATGAAGCAGTAAGGCAATGTGAATGAAAGGGAGAGGAAAGGAGAATTAGAAGTCTAAAAGGGGGGAGAAAGGGGAGGGGAGAATTGAAAAGGCAGGGAAAGACAACAAAAGAGAGAACGTGGAAAGGAGTGAACAAAACAACAGGATATAGACATTTCTGCACTTCAACCCTGCAGCCAGCCTGCATGCATGCAGTCTTACAAAAAAGGAGAATGCAGCAGAGGTAGGGAGGGAGGAATGGAGAAGAAAACAAGTGAGGCAGGAGGTGATGGAGAGAAAGGAGCCAATTGTTTCTCCCCTAGGGGAAAAAATAGTTCCCTGGCCTGTGAGCAATAAGTCTAAGCCTCCCTGCAAGTGAGAAATGAAAAGCGGGAGGGATGGATGGATGATGATGAAGAATAAGTGGAGAGGGTGAGGAGGGGAGGGAGAGCTTTACAGAGCAAAATAGTTGTAACAGCAGGTAACTGGTGGCTTTTGCACCAGTTAATTTGCTAAGGGGGCGACAGATGGGACGAGCGACGGGGTGAAAGAGAATACAGTAAGATTTTTTTTTTAAAAGTTTGTATGTAATTCAAAGCTCTCACTTGAATTCTCTGTCTCTTACAAAATGTGTTTTACATATGAATGAGGAATACGCCAGGAGAACTGCATTGGAGTTCCATGTATTTTTCCATAGTTCCATCTTATTTTATGATTTTTAGCTCCCCAACTCGGTCAGGTTTAAGAAAAAACTTGGCTCAGTGTAAAAGGGATACTTGCTTATATCACGGTGATGAGTCCCCCTCCCATTTATACTATCTAATTTGATTGGTTTTCTGTGGAGCACTGACTGCAGGAAAGCTAAAATATATATGGAAAACATATGTTGGCATACAAAAGCATTTATTAAAAGTCAGTCCAGAGAAAGATCTGCTTCTCTCCCACTATCACTGACAATGCAGCTCCTTTAATATATGGCTATTGATAATTATGTGTACTGCTGAATTGTGAAATAGTGGAAGTAAATCAGAGGGAGGGAAGGAATGCAAGAGAGAAGACAGTAGAGAAGAGTGAGGATGGACGCAAAGAGCGAGAAGAAGGTTCAGAAGAGGGCTGGCAAGGTGAACAGATAAGTCTGTTCCAAAGAAACCAAGATGTTTTTCCAGAAATACCATAAAGTCTATAGTTTTGAAATCATATGACCACATAAAAGAGTTAACTGCATTCTCATTGAAACATGTCATTTTGACATAATAAAACACATCTGAAAAGAATTGAAGCTGGAAGCACAAATGTCATGCCACCAGCTGTTTTCCTTCTGGTTATTTACTGCTGTTTTAATCAAATTCAGAAATTGTTTTGCAATAAATTTGACTCATGTATTGATGAAGTGATCCTAATACGTGTCAGAACACAAAGCACTAATAGTCTGTGTCACATTATTTTTCTCGGATTAAAAGGATAAATATTAACTAGTGGCAGCTAAGTCACTAGTAAGGAAACAGTATTCAGGGTGTAAACGCGATGGTTAGAGTGAACCCATCCAGGGACCGAATGCCTCTGTACAATATATAGTAGCATAGTATAGTGAGCATGTCAAATCGTGGACCTCCAATCTAAGTTACCACCTTGGCATTTAAAGAATACTTTTTAAAGCACAGTTGTGTTTTGATTCAGTTCTGACTGAAAAACTTTGGCTTGCCAGTTTTTGCCCCATTTCCAAGAAGGAAAAGAAGCACGGAAGCAGAAAGTCTTAGATGTGTGAACGGGGCAGGTGATGCAGGGAGGCGTTGCCTAGTGTAAATGCTGCAGACTTTAACAAACAAATTCTACAAGAGTCATGCAAAACTGTGACTTTAACCATGAATACAGCTGTGACAGCGCTTTGGTCTGAAGCATGACAGCGTTTTGCTTTTTCTGGGAAGGACAATGAGGTGCGCAGCGCTTCATTTCCCTTGATAACTATAAAAATAAACATTCATAAAGACAGACCACCTATAGTGAGAAAGCAATAAGTTGAAATGATGGTTTTCTGCTATAATTATGATATAAATGGCCCATAAATGTAAAAAAATTAAAACTAAAAGTTGAGTTGAAAAACTTTTAAAGTACATAGGAAAAAAGGGCACAAGCCTGAGTCATATGAAGGATACAAAAGAATTTAATAAGCATCTCAGAAGTTCATTCTTATTTTAAGTCTTGTTATGTTTTAAGTCTTTGGGCAATGCTAGTCATAGAAGCAAAGTGAAGCTTCACACACACACACACACACACACACACACACACACACACACACACACCCTCAATAGAAACAAAGTAAGCCCTAGCTTTAAGCCAAAAGTGAGCACCGGTGTTTATGGGATTTAAGCAGAAACATATTGAGAAAGAAAAGCGAAACAGTCTGAAGCAGAGTCCTCTGGTCCCTTTAAAAGAGTGTAAGTGAATGAAGGAGCTGGAGATGCTGTGGCAGTCCGCTGGTCCTGAGCCATTTGGCCCAGCATCACAAATGGAAAACTTCCCAGTCTACAAACCCCATGGCTAGCATTTATTCAGTTTGACTATTCTTATTATTCAGAGTGTGAAGGGAAAAATAAATATTGAAACTGGAGTCACTAAAACTTGCTAATTGGGTGTTTGCTGTCCTCACTAATTATGCTCATGCTCATACCGGTCTCATTTGTGAGGATGGATAACTTTTCAGTCTTTCACCAGCTCTGCCTGTATCGCCGGGATGGGAAGAGGTGATTGGAGTGATACTACTGAAGAAAGAAATCTGCTTAATTACTGTGGGAAAATTGCCTTGTGGTCATGCAGCTTAAATCTCTCATCTCATGGAAGAAACTCTGAAATAAGAGATAATGAAGGAGTCACTAAGGCGAGGGCAGCCTGCTGGTCCCTGGTAGCTATCCATTTGGCTGTGTTAAGCCCTGAAGCAGCAGTAAGGCGAGACCTTACAGAGCAGCCTCTGGTCTCCTGACTGGATCTGCTCCAAACTGTTCCCAGGGGAAAGACAACTCAGTTGACTCTCTCAAATGAAACAACAGAGCAGATTTCAAGTAAACACTCTGAGAGAAATCCCACATGTCATCAGCATGACTTTTAGAAAGATATTTTAGTTTGAAGTGGTGCGGGATTAGCAGTGCTGCACGTGGTCATGTCACAGGCACAGCAGGCTCAGGGAACCGGGAACTTAACGGCACAGCAGGAGTCATGATTTCATTATTACTTCATCTACAAGTTAAATCCGTTTGTGGTTGGAAGTGTCTTCCACTAAACGGAAGTAATTTTATTGACTTTACAGACTTAAATGGTGATTTTACTGGAACAGAGTCCAAATTAACTTACCTGCCTATCCGTTTCCAGGGGAACCAAATTCCACAGGAGTTCAGAACATTCCAGGTCGGGATCAGCATCCACCTGAGCCCAACATGCCTCTGGCAGCGCAGACAGTATCCATTGTTACCACACTGTTCTGTTTCATTTTACTTTCTCATAGTCTTTCCTCTACTTATATGCAGAAATCACTGAACACAAACCTTTTCAGTTTTTGTTGCGTGCTTCCAAAAACCCATTCCCAAGATTTTTCATATCTGATTTAAGCAAGAAAGATAAGACAAGTTATGGAGTAATGAAAAAACAGTTACTGACCAGTCCAGAAAGTGAGAGCTGAGATCAGCTAAACAGGTGGAAATACCTGAAAAATTGTTTAAGAAATCTGATTAAAAAATTGAAAAAAAATCCTTTATTTCCAGTTATGGGAATGGTGCATGAACAGAAAGAGAATAACAGCAGAGTTCCACTATGGTGCAAAATATGTCCAGTGAGTCTTCAAAAAGTCCAAAAAGTAAGTAAGTGAAGTTAAAAAGCAGCAAAGCGAGATCTGAGTATTCCCCCTGCCCGCAGTCAGCTCCACTGATGAACGGCTGCACTTCAGCTCTACTTACAAAAACACGCAAGCCTGTACACACACATAAAACTCTTCTTAACACATGCATGCAAGGAGTTCACACATACACGGAGTTTTCGCAGCAGCTGAGCAGAGTAGACTTGCTCAGAGGCAGAGTGGGCTGGGATAATGGACTTAAT
The DNA here is from genome assembly GCF_963576455.1 of Neolamprologus multifasciatus. Classification (NCBI taxonomy): domain Eukaryota; kingdom Metazoa; phylum Chordata; class Actinopteri; order Cichliformes; family Cichlidae; genus Neolamprologus; species Neolamprologus multifasciatus. The sequence continues at coordinate 28,220,956 of NC_140458.1, read as the reverse complement.
TCAAGGGAGGGAGAGAGAGATAGAGGGAAAACGTGAGAGAGAGAGAGAGAGAGGGAGGGGTTGGAGAAAAGGTGGGAGGTTAAAGGAGGGGCGTCAAAGGGGGCAGAGACACACACTGAGCTGTCCGTAGTGTGTGTGGATATGCTACTGTGTATCTGTGATGGGACCTGGCTGAAACGTTTTCTTTTTCAGGGTCCATCATTACCATTCAACATTTTTTCCACTGTTTCAGGTTCAACTGGTTTCACTTATTCTACAGCTGTTCTAATGCAGCTGTTCTCAGACTTTTTCTGACACGCAATGCTTCAGAAGCCAAAAGCCTCACCACCCCCCTGATAATTTACCAAAGTACCAAATAAAGAAATAGAACTGATGTTAAAATTTTGCTTAAATATAGTTGGCTAAACCAGTTTTCATACAAAAGTACATACTTGTTCAACTGAATTTTACCATTTTTTTTGCCTAGCCATCGACACCAAACCTGAATGGCTCTCTGCAACACCAGTGTGGCCCAGTCCACGGTTTGGGAGCTACAGGTCTAATGGTATGAGCCTTAAGAATTCATGCTACCAGCTGTTATCCCAATAAACCAGTCAGATTTTCTTCTTTTCACATTGCTTTTGCGTTGCGTTGCATTTGCAACATGCAGATTATGTGAGAGCTCAGGTGAGCCTTGAAACAGGGTTATATGTGCTGTGAGACGTGACTCGACACTTACAGTGAATGACTCATGACTTGGTTTGATGATGCATTTAGATAAGAAATCAGTTAAAGTCACTATAAACACACAGAGAAACAGAGATTTTCAGATACATAAGAGTGACTCAGGCTGATGCAGAGAACACGTACGCTGAAGCTGGTAAGAGGGTAATTGGCACACATTTATAGAACATGAGGGTTTACATCATTCAGACACACATCAGAGTTGAAGCTTTGGTCAACCATTCATGATGCCCGGGCTTTTGAACACACAAATTCATAAATATGCTTCTTTTTTTCAAACAGCTTACATGTGTTTTAGGTTTACAGATGGACCAAAAATGTATATTTTGCATAAAATCTTTAGTGACAGTCTTTGATGTGATGGTGGACTCAGAAGCCTTGTCTTCTCTCTCTCGCTCTCTGGGGTCAGTCTCTATATGGTAAGCTACAATGTATTCCTTTGATACATTTTCATGGGGAAAAAAGTATAAAAGCATTCATTCATCTGCAACAACTCCTCCAGGATGATGTTTTTGTCCGTCCATTCAAACAGAACGGTCAGTACATCCCAAATACTCCGAGGCAGGACCGGAGCGTTGTTGGAGTTTGGTCATTTCCAAAGGCTTTTTACTGTATTAAGCTAATCACAGAGCTTTCACAGCCTCCTTTCAAGAACCTGAAAGCTCACAGAGTTTCACTTTTGACAATTTGGATGTTTGATAGCAATAAAAGATGTGAGTACGTAGTTAAATGTAGTTCCTGACATACAGGATTTTCAACAAGGACATACAAGACTTCAAGTTACTACTGGCTAGCTGGAAATACAGTTCACACTGACTGATTACAGTATATGACTTCTATCTGCATCAAATGTTTCCTTCAAGAAGCCACTGAAACTTCAAGTTTGGAATTCAATTCTGATTTAAGTTCCTGCTGTTAAAGTCAATCTCAGTAAGAGTAGCTACACTTTAGAGCTGAGCTAATCGAAATTCTAATAAACAAATAAATAAATGAAAAGTTTTAACAAGAGAAGTTTTTACCAAAGCAGTCCAAACTGATGCCTTGCTAACTAGGTGGGCATGACAGTCGCAGAGGCTGCCATTTATTTATTTTTTTATTTTTTTTCAACTTCTAATGTAGGAGGTTTTTTGGCCCAACAGTAAGATATTTCACTCATAAGATGTAAAGCACTCTGTAGGGCCTGTCTACTGAAAGTGTAGCACTCACAGTCACATTGTGTTGTGCATCTTCTTCTCTGTTGTCCCACTCCTTTAGTCTTCATTCCAGTCGCAGGTGGCATACTGTGCCTGGCAACCCTGACCCACACACACTCATACACTCTCTCACACACCTAGAAAACCCCTTTCACCAGGTCATGGGTCTCACATTAGGGGTTCACTGAAGTTTGTGTGTGTGTCTTGTCTCCCTGATTGCTCGCAGTTTTACAAACAATGCACACTTATCTTCAGCGCTTTAAAGACTTTCATGCACACTGCCATGAGTACAATTAAAGCTATATGTATGTTTTCAGCCTACCGCCCGCCCCCTGCTGACCCGTCTGTCATAAACTAGTCTGATGTCTCTACAGGCTGTGCAGTGAGCTCTGTGTCCCAACAAAGGCTTTTGTCCCAGCTGAAGCTTGTGAGCTATTGAAGATGAGGGCTCAGTTTCCTAATAGCGTCTTAGTGAATCTTTGTTTTATTACAAGTCACTGAACTGAAATGATTTTTAGATTGCCCGGGATCACCATCAGACAAGTGTCTCCCACGCAGGGGTCTTCATTGTGCTCTGCAGTGCTGTGAACAAGTATTTGGCCCATTCGGAGATCTACGTGTTTTTGCATATTTGTCACACTTAAACGTTCCAGATCAAAGAAGCTTTACTATTAGGCAAAGACAACCAGATGAAATACAAAATGCAGCTTTTAAATTGTGAACAGTGGCACCAAGAGCAACATCTAAAGCACTGCAGGCCTCACTTGCCTCAGTTAGTGTAGTCTACATGATTCAGTGATAAGAAAGAGGCTGGGCTCAAAGGAGAAAAACCACTGCTGACCAAAAACAACACAAAGGTTAATGTCACATTTGCCAAAAAAAACTTCTTGATAATCCCCAAGACTTTTAGGAAAATATTCTGTGGGCTGACAAGACAAAAGTTGAACTTTTTAGAAGGTTTGAGTCCAGTTACATCTGGTGTAAAACACAGCATTTCATATAAACAACATCATAGCAGGGTGGTGGTAGTGTGGTGGTCTGGGCTGCTTTACTTCTTCAGGACCTTCTATAACTCGCTATAATTGATCCTTACCAGTTATCTCAAATTCTCGACTGCAGTTCTGGCTTTGCAGGTTTTACACTTAATAAACGTAATCATCTAAAAAGTGTTTTGTATTTACTCAGGTTATCATTGTCTAATAGTAACATTTGTTTGATGATCTGAAACAAGTGTGACAAACTATGAAATCATAAATAATTAAAAATGCTTCTTCATGACATGATGCTTATTAAAATATAAAAATATAGATACAGGCAGTAATTTAGATTCAATAGTTTGTTACAAAAACAGGGTTTGCTGAGCTAAAGTGTGTTAACTGGATTGAGTTTCATAAGCTGAGGGTGGGATTTGGTTGTGTTAGTTTCATGTTGTGTAATCAGACTGGAGAGCCTAAGACTTAATTAGGCTATTGTATGTATTTAAGACCATTTAAACAGTGCACGTTATGTGGGCATGATTTCTAATTTGACTATAATGAAATAATTAATTATACTTTGACAGATGTTCCTTTCATACATAGTTATTCATAGAGCGACAGTTGCAGAAAAAGTCCTGATGACACATTATTTCTAATCCTCGCCCTCATGAAAGATTTGTTAATTTGATGAATCAGAATCATTTACAGTGTTTTTGAAATATGCTCAGTGCATATTTTATGACACAAAAATATTTATCTTTTTCTAAGATTACAGAAATGGATCCACAGACTCCTGGTTTCTTAGGATGATTAATTAACTTTACCATGTCTCTGTGTTATATAAAGCACCGTATTTATGATGGACGGCATGATAAACCATGACCACCACAAGCTAACACTTTGAATTACATCAGTTCTGAAAAAAGAAGAAGAAATTGCTTAAGCCTGCATATATATCACCTTTATATTGTAGAAGATTGTAGTTTGTAGATGTAGTTTCTTTATGGAAACACGTTACTCAGCTGTGAGAACAGCGCTAATACTGATGTGGAACAACAGAAGCTGCCTAAAGCTCTGCTACCTACAACTTCTGGTGCTTGAAAAAAAGTACAGCCAGGCTAGAGTCTGGCTTCTTGTCCTTAAGGCCAAACCCCAGAATAAGTCTGCAAGGTAGCCAGATTATTTAATGGCATGAGACATCCACACTACTAATATTAATGTAGCGATGAAACATTTCTGAGGAAGGATTTCTGAAGGAAACTGTAAAGAAACCAGCCAGAAACAAAGAAAATCTGCTTCTACACTTCATTGAAGTTCATGACGCCATACTGACTTTAAAAGGTGCACCCATTAGCATGAGTGCTGAGGGAAGCAGTGGGTTGCTGTTGGAAGGAAATTACTTGGCCAAATATTGAAACTTGTGGTAATTTCAACAATCTTAACAATAAAATGCATACATGTTTTAATGCAGCACTGAACTTCACTGGTCCTGGGCTTTACAGGGTATTTTATAGCTGTTTCTCAAAAGAGAAGGCAAGCACTGGCAAATAACTCATTTTAGTTCAGTCAGCTGGACATGGCTTTTGAAAAATCTTAATGCATCTGGTGAATTGTCACTAAATTGTCACACAGAGTTGCAATAAGGCTACATGACCGGTTAACAGATGGTCGAGTGTTTATCTGAAATCGAGACTGGAGAATTATTTCAGCAGAGGCTCCTTTCCTACTTAAAGATGAAGATGGGTGAGGAACCCAGAATAAAGCTTCCCGCACTTTTTGGCATTCACTGTGACCATACATCCATTCTCCTAAACAACTCTTTCAATTTATCTGGAAACTGAGACGAATTTGCACAAGTGCATTACACTGCTGCTGCACCCTGATGTGGAATGTTAAGAAAATCCTCGAGGACAGATGCACGGTCCAATAGACTTTTCAAGAGTAACAGGAAACAATAGTTTCAACTGGCCTACATCCATAGTGGACCAACCGTACCCTGAAAACTGATCTGAGACTAGAGTGACACCTGCTAGTGGCGTCACATCATAAACATTTGCTCAACAGATGCATAAATATGAGGGCCGAGATGCCACGGGTGCAAAAGTGGAGCATAAAATAGCACTGATCCCGACCAAGAGCTTTGCTTTTTCTCTTTGTGTTTTGAAGGCTATGTGCGTGTCGCACACTGACCCAACATAAAACAAATGCCAGGACAAAGTGCACTATTAGCGTCATTACAACTGTCGAGTCCATTCTGCCAGTTGTATCGCCATACCGATCTTATCTATGTGCATGTGTGTGTTTGCGTATGTGTGAATTTATGTTTAAAAGCAGGAGTTGAACCATTTGTCTACACTTGTAGCCATATACAAGTGTTTCTGAACAGCAGCGAACTCCCATTCTTGCCGGTAATTATGGTTTTTACTACGACTTGAAATAAAACAAAGATGATAAAGAAAAAAAAATGAACAATAGAGCCTAGGGGAAAAAGAGATAATAAAAAAATTTGGACTTGTCTTTATGTTCATGTTAGCTAACTATCTATATAGCATTAGCTGTATTATATGTGCCCCAGTGGGTTATCCATGACACGGTCCCCTGACCTTCTGACACCATAGGGATTACAGGGGCCCCACTGGGAAAGTGGCAGGAATGAAAGAGAGAGAGAACGAGAGCGAGAACGAGTTACAGTTAGAGAGATGCTAGCTTCCTTTGGGGCACAAACCTGTAATCCTCCCTTTTTTGCTTTGATGTGATCACACCCAACTGAAAGGATGAAGGAGGGCGGGAAGTGGGGTGTGCGGCGTTGGAGGCGTGATGGGTGTGGGGACTGACTGGAGTGCCAGGAGGCTCAGAGGTGGGACACACACACTCTCACAGGCATGCAGTCACACACCATCTGGTTCAGAGGGTCATCGGGTGGATAAGACCACCATCAAACATAAGCAGGGCTCTGGTGACACATTTTCACACACACACATTCACATAGCGAGCAGGCTCTGGAGGTCACCGAGTGGATTACAGCACCTTGCATGACCAAGGCTTTGTCTTTTTCACACAAATATAGTTTTACACACACACACAGCTTGACAGCACATCAACTACCTCTCAGTGGAATGCACATTTCTGCACTAGTTCCCACCACTATTAAATCTCAATGACTAATCGGGAGATAACGAAGGTCTAGTTCAACTAGCTTTGGACAAAAAGAAAAAAATATATATATTAAAATCATTTTCAGTCAACATTGATTGTGACAGTTGCTATTCTGCACTGAGGGCACATGTCTCAGTTGATGTATTATTTTTTTTTAATGTAATTATAAGTTTTGGGTTGTGCGCTCTGTTATTGGATTGTCACTCTGACAGTTGAAATACTGTATTATGATGAATCAGCATACTCACTAAGACATCGGTGCACCAAATCGGACTAAAGGTACTAGTTTTTTTATTAAATACAGATGAATGTTACAGAACAGTGTCATATTTACAGGCATAGGGTGCTTCTGAGCCAGATGTTCTACAAAGGGCCCTGTAATTCTGAGCTCCACTTTAATCAAAGTGGTGCTGTCGGTGCACTGTTACTATTTCGGAGGAAAATTCTACAGATCACAGTGAAGATTGGATAAAAGACAAAAAACGGGGAAATCACCTACTTAAAGACAGCCTTGAAACTTCAGCCCGCACGCAGACAGTCAAACACATTTTTTTGAAGCCTGCACATGTATCAGTGCCTGCATGCTATAAAATGATGCCACAAGTTATTTTTATTTACACAGAAGCTTTGAAATTCTGCCTTTAATATTTTGAATATATTTCTCATATCATGCCTGTCGCATGGTCCATTCATATACATCTCATACACATACCTCCTCCTTTTGTGATTCAACTCAACCTGTTCCTCGAGTCTGATGTGAATCTCTGTGATAAAAATGAGGATGCAGACTTTTTCTAGTACAGAAAATGTTGCTTCTACTGAGTCACTGCGGCAGATAAGATCAGCAAATTCTGCTTTTAGCGCACATTTCACATAGTGCCAAATATGTTAGTGGATGTTACATGTATATATTAGGATTAAAAGCAAATCTGTAGGCCAGCAGTTGCTCATTAAAATGAAGAATATTTTCTCAGATAACTGTAGTGATTAAATGCACCAGTGGTTGCAGCAGATCTGGAATCTGTAATATCGTCCCACAGACATGTCTTTCTTATTATTTTTATTACAAAAGTTCCAATTGACAAGCTGTCGTTGACACAAATTGAGACTTAGAGGGTCTTGGATTGCAGAGATAGTTTTGCTGACATACAGGCTGAAGGAAATGTGGCACGCAGATACTACTGCAGTACTGCTGTGCTGCCTCGTTAGGACCTGAGCCGTGATAGCAGTGAGCAGATCCAGTGAAATGATTCCTGATCCTGATGGGCACTGATCCACCCAGACAGGCCACTCTCAGCATCTTCGAGGATTTATCACACACTCACATAAACGCAGCCGTATGAAAAGACACACTTTCTTGAGGGGATGTGGAAACACTAGAATGTGCAGTTATTAGTGTGACAGTGTGCACATTTGCCCCGCCGCAGGGAAAATCTAACAAGCTTAGTAATGAACAGATTTAATGGCACCAGCTGACAAAGGTGCTCAATTTAATATGTATAAGTGGAAGAAAGTACTGTATGAATGCCATTTTCAATGGGTGAATATAACTTGCAATAAAAAGTATTTATTCAGTCACACTACAGTGAAAATAGGACAGAAACCTGAATCACTGGACAGACAGTACTCATCCACTGATTGAATCATATTTATCTGCATTCTGCCAATTGATTCGAGTAGACGGGCAACCAGCTGGTTCCAACACCATCTTGGTGATCACTTTTAATCATGATTGCACAAGTCCCTCAGTTTGTCAGTCACAGACAAATTGTCAAGGGTCCGCAAATAACTCCATTATAAATGCAGACATATAATGCTGAGTTACTCTGCACTGATGGGCAAGACTCATCTCTGACTTAAACTGGTTTATTCTGATTATTTCTGCATAAAAGAAAGGTTGCTAAGCACCTGCATCATTTTTATGTTAAGTCTGTTTCCATTGGTGGGGAAATTTCTGGATTTTTGTTTTGAATCTATGAAGTTTTGCCTGAATTCTGAATAAAAGTGGTCTATGCAGATTTCTCTTTCTTATAGACTGCAACAGATTTGCATTTTTCTTGATTTATCACAATTATTTACCATATTATTAGAAACAGGATGCATGTAACTGACCCTATTCAATCATAAACTGATAGCAGACTTACTCAGTCTTACGGTAGTTTTACTGCTGTCTCAATCGCAATAATTCTGGTCATCCCACAAATTTTAATAATGTGTATTAGTCCTATTTTTGCTACTGTGTGACAGTTTTGCTTTTCAGAATTTTTATTAAAGCTTGAAATTTTTCTTCAGTGCCACTAAATACATATATAAACACAATTAAGAAATGTCTCTGTCATATATCATGTTTTGCTATTGCTACTGCCGTTTTGGAGGCAACAATAATCCTACAGCTTGGTTATATCTTACAAAACACTTAATGAAGTGTATTATAATTAACCACATTCTGAGTAGCTGAGTGAGTTTTCTATTCACAATCCAATTTCAAGATTATGCATGCTACATGCTATTATATACGGAAGAGGATTAGGGCCACGTCTTTTTTTTTCTTCTTTTCCTGGATTCTGAGAAAAAAGTCAGAATTCTGAGAAAAAAGTCAGAATTCTGAGAAAAAAGTCAGAATTCTGAGAAAAAAGTCAGAATTCCGTAATTATACTCAATATACTTTCACAATTTTTTTTTTTACAAATGCCCCCCCCCCCCCAAAAAAAAGAAAAAAATATATACAAATGCATTACAACCCATTTTCAGTACCTTACATGCAATACACTGTGAACAAACCCTTAACTTTCACAAAACTTGACATGCCAGACACAGAGGGCCAGAGGGCAACATTGAAGGGCTTCAGCTTTTCATAATCAAAATTTCACTTTTCTGTAAATTAGGCAGTCAAAACAGCTGCTCACAAAACAAACACTTAGACAAAAACACGCATATACACTCAGGTGCACTGACAGCTGTCTGTGTCTGTCAGGGAAGAGAAATCCCCACCATCAACCAGTAATTGAGGATAGTTAGAGGGGGAGAAAAAAAGTGTGTTGAATGAATAAAGGAGTGGGTGGGAGATGCAGGAATGGATGAGTGGAAGGTTAAATGAAATGTAATAGTTATACAATTATTATTAAGGCCACCCATAATGTATGTGGAAATATAAAGACAAATACATGATAATCATTCATCAAATTGATAAATTAAGAAAGTATGTAAATAAACTAATTACATTTTAAAATGTCCACCTCTCCTGCACTGCAGGGCTTTTCACTGCTGAAGGCGGAAACATGTCCTGGCACCATGACACACGAGTTTCCTTGGTGATATCCATCCTAGAGCGAACACAACTCTGTAGGTCGACCACTAATGCACTGACAAGGGCATGATCTTGCACCAGACCGCCACCCATTAACACAGGCAGCTGTTTTTTCAAATGCACAGCCAAGGCGCAGTTTATGCTGCAGGCAATCGAAGGATACTTTTCTGTGATGTTGAATACAAACTTTACTTGTACAGCAGAGCTCTTAATCTTCAAAACCTAAAACATTTCAGTTTCAGACTATTTTATTTCATGGTACTGTAAGTAATATCATGTGAACATTTCAAGGCAGTTAATTACTGTCTTACTGCAGGTCAGAATGGTTACAGAAAAATACGCAGCAGTGATACTGGGTTTCTCTGAGTTTTTGAGACCAAGTTCTAATTCAGGAAGACAGCAGTTAACGTCTGCAAAGGAAAACATGTATCTACTAAAATAAATAACTTCAAATCCAAAAATGTACTTAGTAAACATTGCACTGCCAGAAAGCTTCCCTGGCAGCACAAGAGAAACTGCAGTTATATTGCTAACCTCATACATACATGTTAGGGGTTACAATCTGACACACAAAGTATCTAGTAGTGCATTAAATATGGGCACCAAACAAACTTGCATAACACAGAGCAGAAGTTTGAAAAATCAAAATGTGAAAACACTGTTACATCCTAAGAAACTTTCTTTTGCAGCGGTGAACACAACGCTCTGCCTCACAATACTTTTTAGCTGCTCTTTAATGTATGCAGATGATACAGTTCTTTTCTACTCTACAGAAATTCCATCAGCAAGTCCACAGTAAGCCAACAGGATCATGGTTTAATTCATCCCTAAACCTTCAAAAACTCCCCTCATGCTCTTTGTGCTATTTCATAAGAGAAGATCTTCAGCAAATAATTGGTACTAATATCATCTGACAGCAATAGAGTTAAAGTATTTGCAGTGATTTTTAAATCTGTGTGTCAATCTCACTTGCGCCACTTGGCATTAATGTTCCTTTAGAGTGCAGCATGCTGTCTTTGCCCAAACTGCTTTCTCATGCATGAATTTGATTTACAAATTATTATCCCTCTGCCCCCTTAAGCAGACACTTGCTCTTTTATAGCAGAAGCTTTTGGTTTTTGAATCCCACTCACTGCAGCTGCTTAAACACCAAAGCACACTTTGTGTGTTGCCAGCATTTGGCACGCTAGGAATAGAATGGGGTGGACACACTTGATGTCTGATTGTAGAGAAAGTAAAAAAAAAAGTAAATAACCTTTTCTTCTTTATTATGTTCAGCACACCATCTTTTTATTCTGTTGACTGGCAATGACAACTTCTCACACAACCAAGAATTTAACAAAGTCATAATGAGAATTTGCAGAAAATTTTCCACATGTTTAGGATTTGAATGCCCCTTAAATTTTAAGACCGTGTACAGATCCCGAACAGAGAACAAAAGATTTTTATCATCGTGCAGCTGAGTGGCAAGGCTGTTAAAGGAACTATTGAGTCCATATTTATTCCAGACACGAAGCAGGGCAAATAGAAGTCTGTCAACCAGTTTGACAAACACACAGACACACTGTACAGCAGTAGAGGACATGAGGTGTGATTTTGGGTTACCGGGGGAACAGGAAATCACCTCATTATTGCAGGGGTAACAGCTGTCATTAACATACCCGCTCCCCCCCCAAAAAAAGAACCACATGATCACCCACTGATGTCTAAACACACCAAAAATAAAATCTGGAATCCATATATTCTAGAAAAAAGTGTTCACCAACTTTCATTTTCATCTTATGCCAAACTTAGATAAAGATAGAAAAACATGTTCTGTTGGACAAGCATATCACTTCAAGCTGTCCGGTCACAGCTGGCTAACAGGAGGCTTTACTGAAGCATCACATAGCAACTCTGAGTTCAGGAAAGTTACAAATGTGGTGCTTCTGCTTGTGTCTGTTATCTTGTCATCTTTGTGTTCCTTTGATTATAAAATAAGTCAAATATTTCCTGCCTCATTCATGTGTCCCAGCTATTTTAAGATAAAAATTTATGGAAATACCCTTGCTGTTTCTATTTCAAGCAGAACCTGCTAGTTTATTCTATTTATGGTGCTAAAGTGGGTTAAATATACAAGTATATAATGAAATTATTTCTACACCACAGCATCTGTCTGCAGGCTCCCTCCATGCCTCCTGTTTGAGGTTCCAGGTAGCCAGCCAAGTGGAGGAAGATTAGTGTGTTCTAAGTAATAGGCTGCCCTAACCAAACAAACTGTCATTTCTCTCTGTTTTGGCTGAAAATCTTCTCTTTCCTCCCCTTCTTTCTGTCCCTCCTGCCACTCCTCCCCTCTTTTCAGAGCCAACGTGTCAAGGAGAAAAAAAAACAAAGCTGTTTAAACTTGGAGCAGGGAAGGAGGAGAGGAGAAAGGTACAGAGGGAGGCAATGCTTAAATCCTATAAAAATAATGTTTCTTCCAGCAAAATGGTTAATCCTCTGTAGTGTCATCTTGCTGCAAAAATAGGTAAGCATAAAGTTTTGCCAATGATGTGTTTGATTTCAAAGGTCCTACCTTTACACATGTCATAACTTTTCATAACTAGAAGTCCTCTGGTTCAGACTACAGACTAATCCTCACTGTTTAATTCACTTTTCCTGACATCTTTTCAACACAAGAAACACATCTTAATAGTAAAGTAATGACACCAAATGACCTTTAAGAATCAATGCTAGAAATAAAGTGGATGTGGCATGATTTAGAGTTGCATCCTGAATATAAGTGTTAGTGGCAAGAACAGCACAAACCATCTCAATTATCGCACAGAACACAGCAGTCAATCATAAGATTTAAGAGCTGTATTACTTCATAATTTTCCACAAACATGCCAGGACGGCAACATTACACCCTGCCTAATCTGCTGCACGATCTTGTTTTGACTATTTCTATTTCCCTCTTGCATTTCTCAACAAGTGAGTGAAGTCAATATAAACACGTGCACTGAACGTGAGTGTTTTTTTTAAGTCAGTCAAAATCTTGGATTTAAACGTGAATCTGTATGGCAAATATAAAAGAAATGGAAATGCAAAAATCTGCAGACCAGAGGGGAAAAACATGGCAGAAACCAATCAAAATCTAGGTCTGGTCTCAATGTGGTGTTACGACCACACTGGGACAGGACACACTGACTCTTCAAATCAGCAAACAGCTTTATCACCGTCAGGATGGGTCACACGTAATAAACATCCGACAAACACACGCACAGTCCTTTATTTTAGCTTTTAAACAGACGAATTTCACATTTCTTTTGAAATAATCAGTTCAGTCAGGTTGGAAGTAAACATAAAACTTGGAAGACACTCCCTCAGAACCTATACAGAGACTTCGTTTCATCCAGCAGCTGCAGGGTCTCTGGAGGCCATCTGTCTCTGATTTAGTGCCATCCTTTCATAGTGTCAGTATTCTATCAAAGTTGAGTTCTGTGTGCAGCTCTCGCTGAATTTTGTTGAGTGGATCATTTATGGAACACCCAGATGTTAGCAGTTTTTAAAGGTCAAAGGTTAAAGGTTCAGTGAAATAATTTTATCAAAAAAAAAAAGGATTTTTTTATTTGGGAGGAAATGCAAGTAAGGACACCTGGACACGACACGAAACCTTCCAGTAGTGCCTCACACTGCAGCCAACTTGGCTGAAGAGACTACTCCCGAGCACATTAAAAACACAGCCTGCAGCCTCCCTCCTGCGACCGCAGCACACTCGCTCCCATAAAAAACATAGCAGTACATCTTCGCCTCATGTGCTTTTGCTTAAATATGAGTTGCTATGTTGGCTACAATTTGTTGGCTATATCTCTCTTCCAATACGACACAATCTGAATTAAACACATAGAGATAGAGCAGATGACGTGGATAAAGAGGAATGTGTGTCTGCGTGTATGGGAGATGGGTTGTTTTTAGTGTCAAGATCATTTTCAAACTTGTGGGGACAGCATTGGAAAGTGATGTTGAGCTTTGCTTGTAGGTTTAAGTAAAGTTAGCGGCTACATCCACACTTTTAAAATCACATGTTTGAAGAAAAATGATCTCTATCTTCTTGCAGCGCAGTTTCAGAAATAATTTTCAAACTTACAAACAAGATCAAAGATCAATTTCAAATCATTAATCATGTAAGACTGGCTGCAAACAAGAAGCAGAATTTTGTTTACTTGGTTACAGAGTGGTGTGACCTAAGACCCAATCAGGAAGCGAAGGTTTGGTGGTCACTTCACTGAGTTCAAAAGCGTCAGTTTCTTCGTGTCTACACATGAACAAAGTCAACACAGTTTCCAAATAGCTTAATGCTTCAAGCTGTTTTTCTGCAAGCTCAGTTTTCAGTTTCCTTAAAAAAGTGTCCACCTTTAAAAAATAGACAAAGTTTTGTTTTTAAAAAATTCTGATGGACATGTAGACAGGTCTTAAGGTTACAGATCAGTGCTACGGTTCATTATTTACATTGTGGGGATAGATTTTTATCCACCTCGGACCATTTTCAGTGTTGCTACTATTTCTGGATCTCTCAGTGTAAGTCCCTTGCACTCCAGCTGTGTCATAACTGTGATGCCTGAAATCCATTTTTACTTTTACAGCATGGATGACGTTGCAGAGAGACAAATCTGATGAGTGGTCCAGGAGGTGAGCAAAAATTGCATTAAAAAAAAAAAAAACCTCTGTGGCCTCTAAACCAGCTCAAAATGATATACTGGCAACGCCACAGTTCAGATCCTATCCTCCTCATGTTCTTCGTCAAACACCTCATCAGAGCACCGTGATGACGGTCTCAATATAGGAAATCCAATGAGGATGCTCCTAGTCTCAGGCCTCATTTGACACACTTCATTTGGCTTGATAGTGTGGACCCTTTGGCAAGTTGGTTGCCAGAGGTTGAGCGTGAAGCACGCCTTGCATTCCCAAGTGCACAGGTCATCTGGTAGGAGTATAAATAATCACAGTCTGACTCAAACGGTTTGCAAATATTGCTGTCTAATTTCTGAACACAGGTTACCAAAACATTGCAATCAAAATAAGTCTGCAAATCTTTCTTTTTGCAAAAGGGGACTTAACCCAGCTGGTTGCCCACTATACTGTATTCAGGCTATTTTGCTTTATAAGAGGAAGGTTGACGAGCAGTTGTCATTTTTGCAGTTTAATTGCCATCTTGCAGCAACTTTGTCACTTTTGTGGAGATAGTTAATTTTGATACTTACAGATTTCTAATTATCATTTATATATAATAGATTGTATGTAATTGGCATGTTAATAGACCCCATTCAGCTGCTTCTGGGATCAGACTGACAGCAGACCGACTCAGTCTTATTGCTGCTTTAATGCTGTGTTGATGCACAAAAATTGGCAACTAACTGCAGGCGGTTGCAGACCTCTTCCTTGTCTTTAAATGCAACAAGATCTTAAGTTCAGTGCAGAACCTTTTGCTGTGCCATGTTCTCCAACAAATGGTTTCTCTAGTGTGAATTCAGCAGGAGTGGGCTGTGTGTGTCATCTCAAACATCTGTTCGTCATTAGTGGGATTCTCCCTCTGATATTTTCTCTGCCCTGCTTTCTTTCTTGCTGCACGCTCCTCTGTTTGCTTCAGTATTTTCTATACTACACTCACTTCCCCCTTTGGCATCTGTGCTTTGACCATTTATCATATTCCGAGCTTCCGTTCTCTCCAAAACCACAATCTGATGTGATGAATTTTAGGAGTGATTTAAATTAAAGTGATTAGGATAAACTTCCCCAAAGAAAATATTTAATGTAACATATAATATTCAACACAGGTTCCTAAAAGACTCTGTGCTGACAACCAGTAACTAGGGGGTTACGATCTCAAAGCCGCTTGACGTAGGTAAGCTTACAGAGGATGAAATGCGATGCACAATATGTTACATTAATTTCCCTTTTCAGATTTTTCCACATGATAGATAACTGGCACGAGCCCAGAAGTGGTAAATTTCAATTTTCCACTCAGGCTTTTAGACGATGCTATGACAGTGTGTGTTCCTTCTGCGCGTGTGTGTGTGTGTTGGATGCAACCTCACATAACCCTTGCATATCCTGAGTGTTTTAGGATATTGAAAGAACATTGCCTGTGGTTTACCAAGGCTTGGCCAAAGCCCTTGAAATAAAAATTGTGAATTTTCAAGATAGAAATAATGAGCCAACATATACATTCTTTTTTTTACCGCAAACCTTTTCATGTAATGCAACGCTGTGCGATTGTGTGATTAGCTTGCTTGCTAAGGTCTGTCTCATTTGAAAATGTTTTTTTAGTGGCTTTAGTCTTTATTTCTATTTTTAAAGATGTAAAACAGTTACATATAAGCGGTTTGGCTCAATGAGTATCCAATAAACAAGAAAGTTTTCAAGCATGCTAGCATGTTCATGTTTTCCCCACCCTTTTGTGCATCTCATGAGTGTAACTTTAGCAAAACCGTCACATGGTGGGCTTATTCTAAATCTAAGACTAATTCATAAAAGGAGATGCCCCATGAGTGATGTCCCACGTGTCAAGGCCACCACAGCGAACTGATAGCGAGCACGTTGGTCAGCACAGCAATCCGCCCGCAAATTGCTTCTCCACCATTATGTTTAAGGAAAGATTGTAAAATAGGTGGTGCCTTTCAAAACTGTAAATATGTGGTCAGGACTTGTCCAATAATGGTTAGAGGAAAAAATGAAGGAGCAAAGTTGTGAATAAGTTGTACAGTGGGTAGGAAAACCACACACAGACACATGCAGAGTCTGGCAACGGCCCACTACCACAAGAGCATGATGCCATCTAGAGAAGATCAGAGTAGGTTTGACTCCCCTTTTCCTTTTTCTTGAGTCTCTTACGTGTCCTCTAAATTGTCCTGAACCTCTGTGTCTTCCTCTTCTTCACAAATCATTTCATTTTTTCCCCTCCTTGTCATTCTCATTTTTTCCTTCTTCTTGCACTCCCTCTTAATCTTCCTCTGCCTGCTTCTCCTCCGCCCCGAAAGATCAACTTTCCATCGTCGGTGACTTTTTTTTATCTTCTCCCTTTCCTGTCTTTTCCACTAAAAGAGTTCGTACAATAAAATGAAATGAAATAAGTATAAATTAAACTAACTGCAAATGCAGCCCGTATCCACTGTGGTTAATTATTTCTGCCTTTCATATTGCCACGGATTTCCCTGCGTGCAGCTTCTGGCCAGCGGATCCGCTCACTCCCTCAGATGGAGAATGCATCAGACACCATAAGATCTGCGGAAACCGACAACCACTCGGATCTGCGCTCTGTCCAAAGCCAGATAAACACACCACACCTGCAACAAAGATTTGTTAAAGATAGAAGGTTTTCAGAGCTTAGAAGTAATTTAGTTAAAATATCCATCTTCAATAACAAAAGGCTGTAGATGTGAAAGACGGGCCACACTGCTTTTATGCCCCTTCTACTTCATAAGAGACTGAACTGAATACACATGGACAGAATTCAAGGAAAAGAGGAAGCAAGATCTTCCAGTTAACTCTGTTATTTTCTGATCTGAATGGATATAAATATCACTTTAAAAGTCAATCTGAAGTCTTACTTTATGTCAGTCTTTTGTTATCTTTGAAAAGACTACTGAGGCAGAAGTTTTAAAAAATAGTATCTTTAAATCTGAAACAACCTGTCAGTCCCCAAACTTACGGCAAACTGGTGCAATTAATCAATTCCTCAAAATGAAGGCCAGATAGCATTACATAAAGACAATCCTTATTATGAATGATTATTTCCTCTGCATGGAAACTTGTCAGAAAAACAGATCATTCCTCTTATCTGTAATTTAATTTCCCATGCCCGTTTTACAGTGGCTGACGGGTGATATAATGGAACGACTATCTATGCTCACCAGAGAGTATGTGTGGCTAAAGGCCACACATAGTTAATTAGGTTAGCCAAACAACACACACTCTATAAACAAAGGTGGGCTCTGACGACAACACGGAGGAATGAGAGGAGAGGACTGGATGATAAAAACAGTAGAAAAGCTTTGAGAAAGAGAAAACAGCTGGCAAGAGGAAAGACGGGAGACTCCGAGGAATAATCAGGGAAAGAATAATAGTGCCGGCTCATAAATCATTTTATTTCTCCACTTTCTGCCCTCCTGACTACACATCTCACTCCTCTTCAATTGTGGTGCTCTCAGGCTGCCAAATATCAGAGTCCCACTTGGAGCACCACATAACTACATCAGTTAAGGTAACAGTCTGTGACATGTTACTGTATATTGTGAATGTCTGGATTCCTACTTTATTTCACCAGCTGCTATATAAGGTCATATAATCGATTCCCAGTTCATGCTTTCCTGCTTTACTGCTGTGTTTGAGAGTTTATTGCCTTTGTTGTTGGCGAGTGAAAATCGCACAGTATCAAAAACACTTGTAGTGCACTTGTGATACATTGATAAACAACTGCTGCAGTGGTCTGGAAGTGTGCTGCTGGTTTTATATGTTAAAAAAGCACTTTTGCTTTCTTTCGAATGAAACGATTGGCCGGGATTGGCTGACAGATGACACCTGAGACTGAAACTCGCAACTGAAATTCTTTGCGTTAAAAATACCGCTGTACTTTGCAAACCCTTTTTTTGTGTGTGTGCCCCAATGACAGTGATGCCAGTGCAGTGTTTATTCCAAACACTGAGTGCCAAGCACTGAAATAATAAACCCCAGCATAACCTGGTATGGCTGAATAATTATGTCAGCCACGCCATCTTTAAACTAATGAGCTAAAAAAAAAAAAAAAGACACAAAGAGGTCAGAGCAGAGTAGAGGAATTTCTCTCAGGTTTTAATATAAGTAGTTCACAAAGAGATTCACAGAGCAGAAACCTCCCTCTGATCCCCTCTACTGGACCATTAAATAGTTTTTACTGCACACTTACAAAACTTTGTGTCTCTTAATTTCATTTAATTTCAGTTTTATAATTTGATTTTGTGGGTTTATTTGTTGAAAAAGTGAAATTTTAGTCACTCTGTTCAATGACCATTACAGTTCAGATCATCTGACCGAGCAGTTTGTCGCTGCAACTATGCTTTCTAGTGGTAACTGGTCTCCAACAGCAAAAGATTAAATGCAACCACCGGGCAATGACCAATTTTTCCTAGTCGTCAGAAAGTTGCTGTCTTGTTCCTACTCCAGTGCAGCTGAGTCATCCCTGATTACTGCAATCATGCCTGCACAGTGACACTTAAAGGCTTCATATTTACAAACTTCAGTTCACGTCCCTGTTGCAAACATAGCTATACCACATTTGGCGAATCTTCTTCAAATAAGCACCTACTGAAAAACTGGTGCAGGAGCTCTTGCTCTAGCTTGAAGGGAGCCATGCCTCCCTGCGTATCATTCGGTGAGCCATACAAAAACATAATTTAACTTTTCAAATGAGGACACTAAAAGTGTTATGAAAATATATTTAGATCATTCTCCAACTGTCATATAATTACAATTCAGATGAAAACACAAAGATAAGCTTACAAAAAAAACTACAAGTAGTACTAATTTCCCTCAGTGAATGTGGCTCTTAAGACTCACATCTGAGCAGCAAAGCATGTATTTTGTATTATAATCTGCACATTGTACCGAGTACACACAAATCTAAACGCTGCACATGCATACACAGAAGCCTCAGCAGTATCTGCTTCACAGGGAGATACTTAAGAAATAAAATGTGTGAGTACTCGGTCCTCACTGCTCCCCTCATTCACCCTGCCTAATTCATTAACACACTTAACAGTTTCATACATAACGAGTTCATTACGAACACTGGCACTAATTGGCCATGCCAAACTGCATGTGTCCCATGTTAATTGGCTCTTTGACTGGGGCTTCATGGAGTTAATTAGCCAATTAACCATCTCGGTCTGCCAGCTAAGCCTCGCTGTGGCTTGTGCTCCTGATTTTGGGTGGATCAGACAACAGTGAGGAGAGACTCCAAAATAATTCACTTTGACTCTGGAGCAAAACCTGGAACACCAGTATCACAAGTTTTACTCATTTTCTGAAAAGCGTCATGTGAGCTTAATAATATATGGGAAGGAGATGGAGAGTAAAGGAAAGGAATGGGTCAAAGGGTTAGCGGTGCAGTTTCAATTTCTGAGTTAGCAATTTAAATCCTGAGACTAGAAGGAAACCTCTGTCAGAGGAACATGAAACTGTTTCCCTTTGATTTCACATTTTCTGTAAACATGATCAAGAAGGCTAATTGAAACATGAAGGGGCGGCTAGAGGCTTTTCCTTTGCTGCCCTCACTTTTAATATTCCTTTAGAAGAATATCACAGTGAGGTAGGCGAACTGAAGGTCCACCGTGCTTGTGGCCATTTTGGAGAAATGAGTCTGAAACACATTGAACACATCTACCGATTGTATCTCATCAACTGCAAATGCAACTGACTTCACACTGAATTACAATATCCTGTTTCATATTTGACCAAGAAGTGAGAGTGAAATAAATACTGCATACTGGGCAGTATTTGTGGTGTATTCATTACTGCAGTGTCCACAGACAGTGACAACAGAGAAAATGGAGAGTATGAATTATAAAATCTTCAAAATGTTCCTTTGTAATAAATAAATAAATGAATGACTAAATAAAAGAACATAACTTCAGCCTTTTTAACTCCTTATCTAACGATCACATTCACATGTTGCATCCTTACCAGTATGTCAGTATTTGCACACTTTTCAAGACGTTTTATGACATTTAATTGGTTAATAAACCACAAAATATCCTCTGGCAGTGAAACCAAACAGGTGCAGCACTTGTTAAGAAGCTGCTTTGAAGATGCTGTACATCCACTACTGTCAAAACACTAGCAATAAAATCCTAAAAATGTAATTGCTTTAGTAAGGATGAACAGCCTTGGATTTGAAAATGCTTAAAAGGGATGGCAGATGGGATTTGTAACAAATCCAAAGCAGCTCTGGCTCATTTCATTTCCTATAGTGACAACGTGAAGTATAGTCGTCTGCAAAGAAGCTCCAATATGTCAGACGTGACTCAGGAGGGTGAAGAATTAAAGGTTACCGGGCAGAAGACTTTTTGCATTTTTGGGGTTTTTTTGCTTTAACTAAAGTCTTTACGAGAGTAAATAAATATCAGAAAATAACGCTTAGGAATAAATTAATTGAAGAGCTCTTGTGATTTACAGATTAGTTTCCAAAGAACCAGGAATGGTGTGGAAATTTTAGAATTGCAATTGCAAAACCAGTCAACAGTAACACATTACAGCAATTCATCCCAACAGCTGTTCACATATCTTTTCACGGCACTCTTGGGAATATAGCCATTCCAATGATAGTTTTCTCAATATAAGCAGTAAAAAGTGAAACCTGTGAACGGCCTCTGTCACATTCCTGCTCATTATCCTCTCAGAGGTACTAGTATATAATCCGTCACTGCAAGCTGGGATTCGAGACCACTTAGAAAGATGACAGATGGGATGGGATGGAAATCCCCTTATCTTCAGCTCACTTCATTTCCATAAGTGTCAACATGTCTGAAATCTTGCAGAAAAAGAAGAAGTTACAGCAAAAGCAGATTTGATGCATGTGTTTGGTACATTAAGTCAGCCAGTGTTGCATGCTGGGTTATTCACAGTGGAGCATTAATGGATTCCAGCAACAACACGGGGTATCTGCCGTCAGCAGTTTGGGAATATGCTGTGTAAAGATAAAGTCACCTTGGGCTTTCATTGAGAAATAATCTGAAATCACATGTTAAATTCATGCATACACGCTGTAAACACAAGCTAACATCTATAGTCGCTGAGGAATGCACGAAACACGCCGGGGGAGGAAAGCAGCAGGGAGGTAATAAGCTTCACTGTGTGCGGTGGTGTCATAATGAAGTGACACACATACGGTGGAAGGAATTGCACAGTACTGTCACTAACTCTCTCTTTCTGTCCCTTCATCCTTTTGTCAAACAGAACGAGAGGAAGAGAGGTAAAGAAAGTAGTGAAAATTAGCAACTCATTCCAAGCCCAAATTAAAGGAAACACAAAGTACTATGAGGGAAAATGTTGTGGTGAAACTGAGAAATTTGAATTATTTATTTATTTTTGCAATCTGTGTTCTATTTGCTGCAATCCCAGCAGTGTCATTTGTCATTGGTATAGGCAGCGGATCAGGACCAAATATGAAAAGATATCCATGCATTTTGGAGCTGCTGTGGCTCAGGAGGTACAGCAGGTCATCTGTTAATCAGAAGAATGGTGGTTCAATCCCTGCTCCAGTCTGCATGCTAAAGTATTCCTGGGCAAGAATCCCAAATCCTGAGTTACTCCTAGTGTGTTCACCACACATGTTAGATAGAAAGTGATGATACAACGGGCAGTTTGTGCTTCTGTAACCTACAAGAGCAATAAACTACAGAACTTGGGCCTAACCAGGTAATGTGTTCAGCATAACCATGGTGATTTAACAAGGTTTAGAGACAACTGTGTTAGTGACATTCAAAACTTTGACTGTAACTGCAACATACGTCGCTAATTCATTATTCTCACTTCATGGTACGCCCCTCTTGCCTCTTGAGTTCCCAAACACTTACAGAGGTTCGTTAAAAGAAGAAATAATACTACACAGTGACAAATGTGCCCTTGGTCAAACTTTTTAAAATGTTCTTAATAAAGTCAAATTCAGCATATATTTCTGACTTCAATGTAATATGGTGCCATTTTACTATTTTCAGTTAAATATAAGGTTTAAGGAGTTGCAGGGTAATGCATGTTGGTTTTATTCAAATTTTCCAGTTTTTTTTTAAGTATTTTGTAAATGTAAAATAGTGCAGTAAAATAATATAATTAAAGAGAGTATGAAACAATAGCATGAAAACACTGACAGAGAGTAACTATGTGAATAAGAGAGCAACAATGAGGGCCAGAGTAAGGTAGGAGGAGAGAGAGATACTGCGTAGTGGTGAGTATGGGAGTTTTTCATGGGAGAAAGAATGCAGTCAGGAATTCTTTTAATTGTCCAAACTGCGCCTCAGGCCAAAGCCTACTCACCCATCCTGACACACACACACACACTGTAGATGCATACATAGCAATCATTCTGTCTACACAATGCTTCACTGCCAACCTCCAGTAAATCCCATATCTCAGAGTTCTTCCTGGCCAACTGTGAGAAATCAAAATGATTTCAGAAGCTCCTTTTACATGGCCTTGGAAAGGGTAGGATGTATTGATTTATCTAACCCTCCTATCATTCATGAAGAAGGCAGGTATGTGGCTTTATTTTTTTTGGTTTCTTGTTTGCTGCTATTTTTTATTCATTTAGGAGTTGTTTTGACATCACCAGCCAAATGTGAATCGGCAAACTGACTTCAAATTATCAAAGATTGTAAAATTATTTATCTAACTGTAGAGGGTAAATTACTGACGTTAATTCTAATAAGAAGCTGTGTCCACCTTTAGCACCGTTAAAGTGTGGTAGCTTTTAAGTTTCTCAGTAACACTTAACCCTTCCGGTACTTCATCTTGGCCTCCTTCTCCCACTCAAAGCTGCCCTTGGGATAGGATTCACCGTGCCCAGGTGTGTGCCTCTGAGATCATGTGTGTGTTGCGTATAGAGTTACTAAGGGGCCCCAGAGTACAGCTGTCTTAGATCTGCTTAAATCCATGAAATGCAACACTGGTAGATAACTGACACTTTCTGTTGACACACTGTCATTGTGCCCTCTGCTTAATGCTGAGCAGAGCAGTTGCATTTCATCAGATACAGGTGAATCTTTGGTTGAGTTAGACACGAAACTGCTAATATGAAATCACAATCATTTGAAAGCATACTCGACTCGACAGCATACTGGACTATTGTACAAATGCACCCACAAATGTATTGTACACATACAATTAAGGACACAGGCACAGAGGTGACGTGCAGAAACCTGACAGGTGATGTCACCTTGTGATGTCCCCCTCTCTCTTTTGTGTCTCTCTTCCAGTTTAAGCTGCACACACTACTCTCTGCCTCTCTCTATGGCAGGAGTTCATGTTTCAAAGAGGGAAATTACCTTTTTCATGCACAAGTCACACAATACCAACAAACCATCAGGTATGCCCTTCAGTGCTGGCTTCCCTCCACTTCTCACAAACTCCTCTCTTATCCATAATTACAAGAACTCTGCTGCTGCTGCTGCTGCTTGGCACCTCTCATCAGCAGCAGCTGAGGAGGAATGAAGAAAAATGCTTTCATTAGGTAGGGAGAGATAAGGAGGGAGGAAAAGTATCAGAGAAGTAGAATATTATAATGTGAATGAGAGGTTTGGAGTTTCAGGCCAGAGATTTGCTTTTTAACCACCGACAGTATATACAACAGGCTATAAATGTCTTTGTGCAACTCTCTCTAGCCTCTCTGGGTTTTTGTGCAGCCAGAAGTGACCACATGCAGAACAGAGAGGGGTCTACCAAATTGTCAGCCGATGCAAGCTCCATTAGTATTAACAATATGGGTGCAATCCACCAAGTCATAATTTATGTTAGGTAACTGCAATTTAAAAAAGAAAACCAAATTCAAAAGCCACCAAAGGTACAAACATGGTTTAAATGTCTACTTCAAAGAGACAAAGTAGAATAGATAAGGTCTACGAGCTCTTGTTCTGTTGGCCCCAAGTGGCCAGTAGAGGAACTGCATTTGTCTCCATTGTCTTAATTTTCATATATTTCTTTGGAAAACTAATGTCAGTGTCAAAGGGTTGTTTGTTAACCGGTCGAGAAGCATACTATCCCATACTATCCTCACTCTTCTTCTCCACTATTTGCCAACATTTCTTTTTGCAGTTTTTCCACGTCATTATGATGGGTTTTTTTCAAGAGCTGCATTTTACGTATTTTGAACACTTATTTCTAATGGTGCACATGACAAATGCTTTAAATGGATGCAGGATATGAAAGGCAGCCACGATGATTATGCAACTGCATTCAAAAGCAACATCTCCAGCCTTCTCTCACTTTTTTCTTCTCATCTCTATTTTCTATTCTTGCCTCGCCGCGTCTCTTCTTCGTGTATTTCTTTGCCTTTTCCGTCATTCGTACTTGTTCTTGGTGCTTTTATTATTTAGCACCTGTCAACAACAGAACAGAAAACCATGTCATGCAAACTGTCTGACGTAGAAACACACAAGTGCTAGGGCTGTAGTCTTGACAGAACCACACTTTGAATGCTGACGCACACAGACCTGCACATACAGGGTTCCAAATACTGTATACACGAACACACACCACACACCTACACCCTTCTGACTTATCTGATGCACATTAGCTAATGTGGAAAGACGGCTGGGCTGAATTACCACTACATCTAATGACTATTTCATGTCAGGATGGAAAGGAGAGCAGAGAGGAGGACAAAAGGCCAGAAACTAAATACGGGCTTGGATTCAGCAGATCTCTGTACTTTTTTCTTTTTTAATCCATTTATTTTTGTCTGTTATCATAAAAAACTTATCTTGTTGGCCCCGGTTGTGTTTTCTTCGACATCAGATAGCAGGCTTGACTACTGCTGCTCATTGATTTTGCCATAAGATCCAAACTAACAAGATTCAAGTTGTTAGTTCATCACAGATTAGGGGGAAAACCCATTAATGGGATCATCCCTCATTCGAATTAGCGCAAACGAGATACTCCACGTACTTGGCTTCCTATCATTTCACTTGAAGTTGATCGGCTGAATGGTTGTGAAAAAAAACACCTCTGTCAAAACACAAATAACTTGGACTTGTGCACACCCACTTGCCCGGATGCGCGCACACACACGCACACACACATGCATATGCTGTTCTCAAACTACACTGTAAAAAAATTAATTTAATATAAAACTATTTTACTGTGTATTTTACAGTTTTGTACTGTTCTTCTAGAATATCATTAAATTTACATAAATAGACTGATTTTACATGTCAAATGTAAATTAACGTAAAATCCACTGTAAATGTAATAACACATAATTTTCTTGTTTTTTAAATGTATTTGTCTGTACATATGCATATTTAGATTGTTAAAATACATTCACAAATGCATCATAATTTCACAAATATTTGTCCGTTATTTGGAAGATTGAACTGTTAAATTCAAATGTAATGCTATGGAAAAATATATAAAATGATTCTTATAAACTTTTTTTACATCAAATGATTATTATTATTATTATCATTGCTATTTAGGGCGATTGTGGCTCAAGAGTTGGCAGTTCGCCTTGTAATCAGAAGGTTGCCGGTTCGAGCCCCGGCTCGGACGCTCTCGGTTGTTGTGTCCTTGGGCAAGACGCTTCACCTACTGGCGATGGCCAGAGTGGGAATTATAAAGTGGAACTGTAAAGCGCTATATGAATGCAATCCATTATTATTATTTAAACCAACTGTTAACTGTATATTTAAGTATTATTATTCATATTGCCGCATTCATTGACTTTGTTTATAGGTAAGTTCATTCCTTAATCACATTAAATTGTTCCTAATTTAATGTTTAAAAGCACTTGAAAAAGGCAAAATCCCATGTAAAATTAGGGCAACAAACTGTATTGTCATTACTGAAAATAACCGTATTTTCATGAGAAAGTTATTTTCTGGTATTATTTTGGCGCCCCAGCTGCCGGAATATCACTGTTTTTTTAGGATTTTTTTTTTTTTACGGTGTATGTTATGTGAATGTTTAGCAGCAGAGTTTGAGTATATTCTCTTGGAAAACCAATAAACCATTGGTTGTAAAAGAAAAACCATGTCCATCCAATACTGGGTGCTATGATTTCACATGAATGTACAGTCACTTGAAAAAGGTTTTCACAGGATTCCATGGAGTTGTGTGAAAAACTAGGTAAACCTTTGCTGCTTCCACAGGAATTAAAAGACTAATAAGCAGTTAAAGTTCATGCAGCACGTTGAAGTTCAGGACAGCACAATGCCAAAAAGACTATAAATTGTTTTAAAAGGTTGGCAGGAAAAAGGGTCACATCTCTAAAAACCTCACACTGACTGTCAAGCAAAATGTTGAGAGGTGATGATTAGAAGTTATATTGTAGCCGCAGTACCTGGGCACCTTGAAGTTACTGAGTCAAC